>NC_073259.2:61512500-62137500 GCF_029289425.2 Pan paniscus | reverse complement strand
TAACCTGATAAGCAACTTCAGCAAAGTCTCAGGATACAAAATCAATGTACAAAAATTGCAAGCATTCTTGTACACCAACAACAGACAAACAGAGATCCAAATCATGAGTGAACTCCCATTCAGAATTGCTCCAAAGAGAATAAAATACCTAGGAATCCAACTTACAAGGGATGTGAAGGACCTCTTCAATGAGAACTACAAACCACTGCTCAAGGAAATAAAAGAGGATACAAACAAATGGAAGAACATTCCACACTCATGGGGAGGAAGAATCAATATCATGAAAATGGCCATACTGCCCAAGGTAATTTACAGATTCAATGCCATCCCCATCAAACTACCCATGCCTTTCTTCACAGAATTGGAAAAAACTACTTTAAAGTTCATATGGAACCAAAAAAGAGCCCGCATCGCCAAGGCAATCCTAAGCCAAAAGAACAAAGCTGGAGGCATCACACTACCTGACTTCAAACTATACTGTAAAGTGATATTTGGAAGCACATTGAGGCCTACAGTGAAAAAGGAAATACCTTCAGAGAAAAACTAGAAAGAAGCTTTCTGAGAAACTGTTTGTGATGTGTGCATTCACCTCAGAGAGTTAAATCTGTCTTTTGATTGAGCTGCTTGGAAACACCTTTTATGTAGCATCTACAAAGGGATATTTTGGAGCACACAGAGGCCTATGGTGAAAAAGGAAGTATCTTCAGACAAAAACTGGACAGAAACTTTCTGAGAAAGTACTTCATAATGAGTGAATTCATCTCACAGAGTTAAACCATTCTTTTGATTGAGTAGTTTTGTAACCCTATTTTTGTACAATATGTGAAGGGATATGTGGGAGTGCATTGAGGCCCACAGTGTAAAAGGAAATATCTTCAGAGAAAAACTAGAAAGAAGATTTCTAAGAAACTGCTTTGAAATATGTACATTTATATCACATATCGCAGAGTAAAACCTTTCTTTTGATTGAGCAGTTTGGAAACACTGATTTTGTAGTCTGTGAAGAGAAATTTGGGAATGCATTGAGGCTTATAGTGAAAAAGGAAATATCTTCAGATGAAAACCTGAAAGAAGCTATCTGAAAAATCGTTTTGTGATGTGTCCATTCATCTCACAGAGTTAAACCTTTCTTTTGATTGAGCAGTTTGGAAAGACTGTTATTGTACAATCTGCGAAGGGATATTTGGGAGCACGTTGAGGCACATGATGGAAAAGGAAATATGTTCAGATAAAAACTAGAAGGAAGCTCTCTGAGAAACCACTTTGTGATGTGTCCATTCCTCTCACAGACTTAAACTTTTCTACATTTGAGAAGTTTGGAAACACTTTTTTTGTAGAATCTGAGAAGAGACATTTGAAAGTGCATTGAGGCCTATGGTCAAAAAGGAAATATCTTTAGATAAACACAGGAAGGAAGCTTCTGAGAAACTGCTTTGTGATGTGTCTGTTCATCTCACAGAGTTAAACCTTTCTTTTGATGGAACAGTTTGGAAACACTGTTTTTGTACAATCGGTGAAGGGATATTTGGGAGCGAATTGAGGCCTATGGTGAAAAAGGAAATATCTTCACATAAACACTAGAAAGAAGCTGTCTGAGAAGCTGCTTTGTGATGTGTCAATCACCTCACAGAGTTAAACCTTTCTTTTGATTGATCAGTTTGGAAACACTGCTTTTGTAGAATCTGTGAAAGGATATTTGCAAGCTCATTGAAGTCTATGATGAAAAAGGGAATAGCTTCAGAGAAAAACTAAACAGAAGCTTTCTGAGAAACTGCTTTGTGATGAGTGCATTTATCTCACAGAGTTAAATCTTTCTTTTGATTGAGCAGTTTTGTAACCCTGTTTTTTATAATCTGTGAAGGGATATGTAGGAGCACATTGAGGCCTAAGGAGAGAAAGGAAATGTCTTTGGAGAAAAGCTAGAAAGAAGCTTTCTGAGAAGCCATTTTGTGATGTGTGCATTCATATCACATATCACACAGTTCAAACTTGCTTTTGATTGACCAGTTTCAAAACTGTTTTTGTAAAATGTGAGAAGTGATATTTGGGATCACTTTGAGACTTATGGTGAAAAGGGAAATATCTTCAGATAAAAACTGGAAAGAAGGTTTCTGAGTAACTGCTTTGTGATGTGTGCATTCATCTGGCAGACTTAAACCTTCCTTTTGTTGGAGCAGTTTGGAAACATTGTTTTTGGAGAATCTGCAAAGGGATATTTGGGAGCAAATGAGGCCTATGGTGAAACAGGAAGTATCTTCAGAGAAAAAGTAGAAAGAAGATTTCTGAGAAACTAGCTTTTTATGTATGCATTCATCTCACAGAGTTAAAACTTTCTTTTGATTGAGCACTTTGGAAACACTGTTTGTAGAATCTCTGAAGGGATATTTTGGAGCACATAGAGGCCTATGGTGAAAAAGAAAACATCTTCAGAGAAAAACTACAAAGAAGCTCTGAGAAACTGGTTTGTGATGTGTGCATTCAACTCTAAGTTTTAAACCTTTCTTTTGATTGAGCAGTTTGGCAACACTGTTTTTGTAGAATCTGTGAAGGGATATTTGGGAGCACATTCAGCCCTGTGGTGAAAAAGGAAATATCTTCAAATACAAACTAGAGAAAAGCATTCTGAGCAACTGCTATCTGAAGTGTGAATTCATATCACAGAGTTAAACCATTATTTTGATTGAGGAGTTTGGAAACACTGTTTTTATAGAAACTAAGAAGGGATATTTGAGAGTTCATTGAGGTCTATAGTGAAAAGGGAAATATCTTCAGATAAAAACTAGAAAAAACATTCTGAGAAACTGCTTTGCAATGTGTGCATTCCTTCCACAGTGTTAATCCTTTCTTTTGATTGAGCAGTTTGTGAACAGTTTTTGCAGAAACAGTGAAAAAACATTTGGGAGTGCAATAAGTCTTTTGGTGAAAAAGGAAATATTTTCATGTAAAAACTACAAAGAAGCTTTCAGAGAAACTGCTTTGTGGTGTGTGCATTCATCACACAGAGTTAAAACTTTCCTTTGATTGAGCATTTTGAAACACTGTTTTGGTTTAATCTGTGAATGTTTATTTGGGAGCTCATTGAAGCCTGTGGTGAAAAAGGAAATATCTACCAATACAAACTTGAAAGAAGCTTTCTGAGAAACTGCTTTGTGATGCATACATTCATCTCACAGAGTTAAAGCTTACTTCTGATTTAGCAGTTAGGAAACACTGTTTTTGTAGAATCTACAAAGGTATATTTTGGAGCCCTTTGAGGCCTATAGTGAAGAAGAAATATCTTCATGGAAAAACTAGAAAGAAGCTTTCTGAGAAACTGCTGTATTATGAGTGCATTCATCTCACAGAGTTAAACCTTTCTTTTGACTGGGAGCAAATGAGGCCTATGGTGAAAAAGGAAATATCTTTAGGGAAAAAGTAGAAAGACGCTTTCTGAGAAACTGCCTTTTTATGTGTGCATTCATCTCACAGAGTTCAAACTTTCTTTTGATTGACCAGTTTGGAAACACTGTTTTTGTAGAATCTGCAAAGGGATATTTGGGAGTGCATTGAGGCCTATGGTGATAAAGGAAATAGGTTCATATAAAATCAAGAAAGAAACTTTCTGAGAAACTGCTGTGTGACATGTGCATTCCTGTCACAGAGTTAACTTTCCTTTGATTGAGGAGTTTGGAAACACTGCTTTGGTAAAATCTGTAAGGGATATTTGGGAGCACATTGAGGCCTATGGTGAAAAACAAAATATCTTTGGACACAAACTATAAAGAAACTTTCTGAGAAACTGCTTTCTGATGTGAGCTTTCATCTAACAGAGTTAAACCTTTCTTTTGATTGCACAGTTTGTGGCAGTGTTTTGGTAGAATCTGTGAATGGATATTTGGGAGTGCATTGACGCTTATGGTGATATAGGAGATATGTTCACATAAAAAATAGAAAGATGCTTTCTGAGAAACTGCTTTGTGAAATCTGCATTCATCTCACAGGGTTAAACCTTTTTGATTCAGCAGTTTGGAAACACTGTTTTTGAAGAATCTGCGAAGGGATATTTGGGAGCACATTGAAGACAATGATGAAAAAGGAAATATCTTCAGATAAAAACTAGAAACAAGAACATGTGGTTTTTGGTTATTGTAGAATCTGTGAAAGGATATTTGGCAGTGCATTGAGGCCTATGGTGAAATAGGATACATCTTCAGACACAAATTATACAGAAGCATTCTCAGAAACATCTTTGTGAAGTGTGCATTCATCTCTCAGAGTTAAACCTTTTTTTCATTCAGCAGTTTGGAAACACTGTTTCATAGAATCTGCAAAGGGATATTTGGGAGTGCATTGAGGCCCATGGTGAAAAAGGAAATATCTTCACATAAAAACTAAAAGAAGCTTTCTGAGAAACTGCTTCATCATGTGTGCATTCATCTCATAGAGTTCAACCATTCCTTTGATTGAGCAGTTTGGAAACACTATTTTTGCAGAAACTGCAAAGGGATATTTGGGAGGGCCTTGAGTCCTATGGTGAAAAAGGAAATATCTTCTGATAAAAACTAGAAAGAAAGATTCTGAGAAACTGCTTCCTGAGGTGTGCATTCATCTCACAGAGTTAAACTTTTCTTTTGATTGAGCAGATTGGAAACACTGTTTTTGTAGAATCTGCAAAGGGATATTTGGGAGACCTTTGAGGCCTATAGTCAAAAAGGAAATATCTTCACATAAAAACTAGAAAGAAGCTTTCTGAGAAACTGCTCTGTCTTCTATCCATTCATATCACAGAGTTAAATATTTCTTTTGATTGAGCAGTTTGGAAGTACTTTTTCTCTAGATTCTGCGAAGGGATATTTGGGAGCACATTGAGGCCTATGGTAAAAAAGGAAATATCTTCTATAGAAACTAGAACGAAAGTTTCAGAGAAACTGGTTTGTGATGTGCGCATTCATCTCACAAAGTTAAACCTGCATTTGATTGAGAAGATTGGAAACACACTGTTTGTAGAATCTGCAAAGGGATATTGTGCAGCCCTTTGTGTCTTAAGGTGAAAAAGAAAATAACTAGACATATAAATTAGAAAAAAGCTTTTTGAGAAACTGCTTTGTGACGTGTGCATTTATCTCAGAGAGTTAAACTTTCTTTTGATTGAGCAGTTTGGAAACAATGTTTTTGTAGAATCTGAAAAGGGATATTTGGAAACCCATTGATTCTTACAGTGAAAAAAGAAATATCTTCAAATATGAACTAGACAGAAGCTTTCTGAGAAACTGCTTTGTGATGTGTGCATTCATGTCACAGAGTTAAACCTTTCTTTTCATTGACAAGTCTGGAAAAACTGTTTTCTACCATCTGCAAAAGGCTATTTGGGAGTGCATTGAGTTATACAGTGAAAAAGGAAATATCTTCACATAAAAGCTGGAAAGAAGCTTTCTGAGAAGTTGATTTGTGATATATGCATTCATCTCTCAGAGTTAAACCTTTTTTTTGATGGAGCAGTTTGGAAACCTGCTTTTTTGTGGAATCTGAGAAGGGATATTTGGGAGCGAATTGAGGCCTATGGTGAAAAAGGATATATCTTCAGATACAAACTAGACAGAAGCATTCTGAGAAACTGCCTTGTGATGTGGGCATTCATCTCACACAGTTAAAACTTTGTTATGATTGAGCAATTTGGAACCACAGTTTTGTTGAATTTGCAAAGGGATATTTGAGAGCACCTTAAGGCCTATGGTGAAAAAGGAAATATCTGCAGATATGCACTAGAGGGAAGCTTTCTGAAAAACGGCTTTGTGATGTGTGCATTCATCTCACACAGCTAAAGCTTTCTTTTGATTGAGCTGTTGGGAGAGACTGTTTTTCTAGAATCTGTGAAGGGATATTTGGGAGTGCATTGAGGGCTATGGTGAAAAAGGAAATATTTTCCAATACATACTAGACAGAAGTTTTCAGATAAACTGCTTTGTGATTTGTGCATACATCTCACAAAGTGGAACCATTTTTTGATGGAGTAGTTTGGAAACACGTTTTTTGTAGAATCTGTTAAGGCATATTAAGGAAGCGCATTGGGGCCCATGGTTAATAAGGAAATATGTTCCTATACAAACTAGAAAGAATGTTTCTGAGAAACTTCTTTGTGATGTGAGCATGCATCTCGCAGAGCTAAACCATTCTTTTGAGTGTTTTTTAAAATCTGTGAAGGGATATTTCAGAGGGCATTGAGGCCTATGTTGAAATAGGAATATCTCCAGATTCAAACTAGACAGAAGCTTTCTGAGAAACTACTTTGTGATGTTTGCATTCATCTCACAGAGTTAATCCTTTCTTTTCATCAAGGAGTTTGGAAAGATTGTTTTTCTACAATCTGCAAAGGGATATTAGGGAGCATATTGAGGCCTATAGTCAAAAAGGAAGTATGTTCACATAAAAACTAGAAAGAAGCTTTCTGAGAAACTGTTCTGTGTTGTGTCCATTCATCACACAGAGTTAAACATGACTTTTGATTGAGCAGTTTGGAAACACTGTTTTTCTATAATCTGCGAAGGGATATTTGGGAGTGCATTCAGGCCTATGGTGAAAAAGAGAATATCTTCTGATACTAAATATAAACAAAGTTTCTGAGAAACTGCTTTGTTATGTGTGCATTCAACTCACACAATTACACTTTTTTGTTCTATGAGCAGTCTGGAAAGACTGTTTTTCTAGAATCTGTGAATGGATATTTGGGAGCGCATTGAGGCCTATGGTGAAAAAGGAAATATGATAAAAACTAGAAAGAATGTTTCTGAGAAACTGCTTTGTGATGTGTGCATTCATCTCACAGAGTTAAACCATTCCTTTGATTGAGCAGTTTGGAATCACTGTTTTTGTAGAATCTGCAAAGAGATATTGTGGAGTCCTTTGAGTCCTGCGGTAAAAAAGGAAATATCTTCACATAAAAACTACAAAGGAGCTTTAAGAGAAACTGCTTTGTGATATGTGCATTCATCTCACAGGGTTAAACCTTTCTTTTGAATGAGTAGTTTGGAAACACTGTTTTTGTAGAATCTGCAAGTGGATATCTGGGAGCCCATTGATTCTTATGCTGAAAAACGAAATATCTTCACATGAAAACTAGACAGAAGCTTTCTAAGAAACTGTTCTGTGATGTGTGCATTCAACTGACAGAGTTAAACCTTTCTGTTGATTGATGACTTTCTAACACTGTTTTTCTAGAATCTGTGAAGGGATATTTGGGAGTGCATTGAGGCCTATGGTGAACAAGGAAATATCTTCAGATAATAACTAGACAGAAGTTTTCTCAGATACTGCTTTGCAATGTGTGCATTCTTCTCACAGAGTTAAACCTTTCTTGTGATTGAGCAGTTTCAAACACTCTTTTAGTAGGATCTGCAAAGGTATATTTGGGAGAGCATTGAGGCTTGCAGTGAAAAAGAAAATATCTTTAGATACACACTAGGGAGAAGCTTTCTGAGAAACTGCTTTGTGGTGTGTGCATTCATCTCACAGAGTTAAACCTTTCTTTTGTTTGAGCAGTTTGGAAAGACTGTTTTTCTAGAATCTGCAAAGGGATATTTGAAAGGGCATTGAGGTGTATGGTGGAAAACGATACATCTTCCAATAAAAACTAGACAGAAGTTTTCTGAGAAACTACTTTGGATGTGTGCTTGCATCTCACAGAGCTAAACCATTCTTCTGAGTTAGGAGTTTGGAAACACTGTTTTTGTAGAATCTGCAAAGGGATATTGGGGAGCCCCTTGAGTCTTCAGGTGAAAAAGGAAATATCTTCTGAGACAAACTAAACAGATTATTTCTGAGAAACTGCTTTGTGATGTGTGCATTCATCTCACAGAGTTAAACCTTTGTTTTGATTGAGCAGTTGCAGACACTGTTTTTCTAGAATCTGTGGAGGGATACTTTGGAGTGCATTGAGGCCTATGGTGAACAAGGAAATATCCTCAGATAAAACCTAGAAAGAAGCATTCTGATAAACTACAATATAATGTGGTCACTCATCTCATAGAGTTAAAGCTTTCTTTTGATTGTCTAGTTTGGGAACACTGTTTTTGTAGAATCTGCGAAGGGATTTTTGGGATCACATTGAAGCCTATGGTGAAATAGGAATATCTCGAGATTCAAACGGGACAGAAACTTTCCAGAAACTGCTTTGTGACGTTTGCATTCATCTCACAGCATTAATCCTTTCTTTTGATTGAGCAGTTTGAGAAGATTGTTTTTGTACAACCTGCATAGCGATGTTAGCGAGTGTATTGAGGCCTATAGTCAAAAAGGAAATGTCTTCACATAAAAACTAGAAAGAAGCAAAGATGGCCAAATAGGAACAGCTCCTGTCTGCAGTGCCCAGCATGAGCAACACAGAAGATCGATGATTTCTGCATTTCCAACTAAGGTACCTGGTTCATCTCTCTGGGGAGTGTCAGAAAGTGGGTGCAGGACAGTGGGTGCAGCACACAGAGCATGAGCTGAAGCAACGTGAGGCATCACCTCACCTGGAAAGTTCAAGGGGTCAGGGAATTCCCTTTCCTAGTCAAAGAAAGGGGTGACAGACGGCACCTGGAAAATCATTTCATTCCCACCCAAATATTGCACTTCTCCAATGGCCTTAGCAAATGACACACCAGGAGATTATATCCCGCACCTGGCTCAGAAGGTCCTATGCCCACGGAGCCTTACTCATTGCTAGCACAGTAGCCCAAGATCAAACTGCAAGGCAGCAGCAAGGCTAGGGGAGAGGCACTTGTCATTGCTGAGGCTTGAGTAGTTAAACAAAGTGGCCGGGAAGCTTGAATTGGGTGGAGCCCACTGCAGCTCAAGGAGGGCTGCCTGCCTCTGTAGTAGAGTCCACCTCTGGGGGCAGGGAATAACCCAAAAAAAGGAAGCAGAATCCTCTGCAGACTTAAAGGTCCCTGTCTGACAGCATTGAAGAGAGTAGTGGTTCTCCCAGCACGCAGCTGGAGATCTTAGAACAGACAGACTGCCTCCTCAAGTGGGTCCCTGAACCCCAAGAAGCCTAACTGGGAGGCACCCCCTATTAGGGGCAGACTGACACCTCGCACAGCTGGGTACTCCTCTGAGACAAAACTTCCAGAGGAACAATCAGGCAGCAGCATTTGCTGTTCACCAATATTCGTTGTTCTGCAGCATCTGCTGCTGATACCCAGGAATACAAGGTATGGAGTGGACCTCCAGGAAACTCCAACAGACCTGCAGCTGAGGGTCCCCACTGGCAGAAGGAAAACTAACAAACAGAAAGGACATCCACACCAAAACCCCATCTGTATGTCACCATCATCAAAGACCAAAGGTAGATAAACCACAAAGATGGGGAAAAAACAGAGCAGAAAAACTGAAAACACTAAAAATCAGAGCACCTCTCCTCCTCCAAAGGAATGCAGCTCCTCACCAACAATGGAACAAAGCTGGACAGAGAATGAATTTGATGAGTTGAGAGAAGAAGACTTCCGATGATGAAACTACTCCAAGCTAAAGGAGGAAGTTTGAACCCATGGCAAGGAAGTTAAAAACACTGAAAAAAATAAACAAATAGCTAACTAGAATAATCAATGCAGAGAAGTCCTTAAAGGACCTGATGGAGCTGAAAGCCAAGGCATGAGAACTATGTGAAGAATGCACAAGTTTCAATAGCCAATTTCATCAACTGGAAGAAAGGGTATCAGTGATGGCAGATCAAATGAATAATATGAAGTGAGAACATAAGTTTACAGAAAAAAGAATGAAAAGAAATTAACAAAGCCTCCAAGAGGTGAAAAGTCCAAATCTACCTCTGATTGGTATACCTGAAAGTGACGGGAAGAATGGAACCAAGTTGGAAAACACTCTACAGGATATTGTCCGGGAGGACTTCCCCAATCTAACAAGGCAGGCCAAAATTCAAATTCAGAAAATACAGAGAATGCCACAAAGATACTCCTCGAGAAGAGCAACTCCAAGACACATAATTGACAGAAACACCAAAGTTAAAATGAAGGAAAAATGTTAAGGGCAGCCAGAGAGAAAGGTCGGGTTACCCACAAAGGGAAGCCCATCAGACTAACAGATGCTCTCTCAGCAGAAACTCTACAAGCCAGAAGAGAGTTGTGGCCAATATTCAACATTCTTAAAGAAAAGAATTTTCAAACCAGAATTTCATATCCAGCCAAACTAAGCTTCATAAGTGAAGGAGAAATAAAATACTTTACAGACAAGCAAATGCTGAGAGATTTTGTCGCCACCAGACCTGCCCTAAAAGAGCCCCTGAAGGAAGCACTAAGCATGCAAAGGAACAACCGGTACCAGTCACTGCAAAAACATGCCAAATTGTAAAGACCCTCAAGGCTAGGAAGAAACTACAACTAACGAGCAAAATGACCAGCAAACATCATAATGACAGGATCAAATTCACACATAACAATATTAACTTTAAATGTGAATGGACTAAATGCCCCAATTAAAAGACACAGACTGGCAAATTGGATAAAGAGTCAAGACCCATCAGTGTGCTGTATTCAGGAAACCCATCTCACAGGCAGAGACACACATAGGCTCAAAATAAAGGAATGGAGGAAGATCTACCAAGCAAATGGAAAACAGAAAAAAGCAGGGGTTGCAATCCTCATCTCTGCTAAAGCAGACTTTAAACCAACAAAGATCAAAAGAGACAAAGAAGGCTATTATATAGTGGTAAAGTGATCAATTCCACAAGAAGAGCTAACTATCCTAAATATATATGCACCCAATACAGGAGCACCCAGATTCATAAAAAAAAGTAATTAGAGACCTAGGAAGAGACTAAGACTCCCACACAATAATGGTGGGAGACTTTTACACCCCCCAGTCAACATTAGACAGATCAATGAGACTGAAAGTTAACAAGGATATCCAGGAATTCAATTCAGCTCTGCACCAAGCGGTCCTAACAGACATCTACAGAATTCTCCACCCCAAATCAACAGAATATACGTTTGTCTCAGCACCTCACTACATTTATTCCAAAATTGACCACATAGTTGGAAGTAAAGCATTCCTCAGCAAATGTAAAAGAACAGAAATTATCACAAACTGTCTTTCAGACCACAGTGCAATCAAACTAGAACTTAGGATTAAGAAACTCACTCAAAACCACTCAACTACATGGAAACTGAACAACGAGCTCCTGAATAAATACTGGGTACTAATGAAATTAAGGCCAAAATAAAGATGTTCTTTGAAACCAATGAGAACAAAGACACAACATACCAGAGTCTCTGGAACGCATTCAAAGCAGTGTGCAGAGGGAAATTTCTAGCTCTAAATGCCCACAAGAGAAAGCAGGAAAGATCCAAAATTGACACCTTATCATCACAATTAAAAGAACTAGAGAAGCAAGAGCAAACATATTCAAAAGCTAGCAGAAGGCAAGAAATAAATGAGATCAGAGCAGAACAGAAGGAAATAGAGACACAAAAAACCCTTCAAAAAATCAGTGAATCTAGGAGCTGTTTTTTGAAAAGATCAACAAAATTGATGGACAGATAGCAAGACTAATAAAGAAGAAAAGGGAGAGGAATCAAATAAACGCAATAAAAATGATAAAGGGGATGTCACCGCCAATCCCACAGAAATACAAGCTACCATCAGAGAACACTATAAACACCTCTACGCAAATAAACTAGAAAATCTAGAAGAAATGGGTAAATTCCTCAACACATACACCCTCCCAAGACTAAACCAGGAAGAAGTTGCCTCTCTGAATAGACCAAAGACAGGATCTGAAATTGAGGCAATAATTAATAGCATACCAGCCCAAAAAAAGGCCAGGACCAGATGGATTCACAGTCAAATTGTACCAGATGTAGAAGGAGGAGTTTGTACCATTCCTTCTGAAACTATTCCAATCAATAGAAAAAGAGGGAATCCTCCCTAACTCATTTTATGAAGCCAGCATCATCCTGATACCAAAGCCTAACAGAGACACACACAAAAAAGAGAAATTTAGACCAATATCTCTGATGAACATCATGCAAAAATCCTCAATAAAATACTGGCAAATCGAATCCAGCAACACATCAAAAAGCTTATCCTCCGTGATCAAGTAGGCTTCATCCCTGAGTTGCAAGGCTGGTTCAACATAAGCAAATCAATAAACATCATCCTGCTTATAAACAGAACCAAAGACAAAAATCATATTATCTCAATAGATGCAGAAAAGGTCTTTGAAAAATTCAACAACACTTCATGCTAAAAACTCTCAATAAATTAGATATTGATGGGAAGTAGCTCAAAATAATAAGAGTTATCTATGACAAACCCACAGCCAGTATCATACTGAATGGGCAAAAACTGGAAGCATTCCCTTTGAAAACTGGCACAAGACAGGGATGCCCTCTCTCACCACTCCTATTCAACATAGTGTTGCAAGTTCTGGCCAGAACAATCAGGCAGGAGAAGGAAATAAAGGGTGTTCAATTAGGAAGAGAGTAAGTCAAATTGTCCCTGTTAACAGATGACATGATTGCATATCTAGAAAACCCCATTGTCTCAGCCCAAAATCTCCTTAAGCTAATGGGCAACTTCAGCAGTCTCAGGACACAAAATCAATGTATAAAAATCACAAACATTCTTATACACAAATAACAGACAAGCAGAGAGCCAAATCATGAGTGAACTCCCATTCACAATTGCTTCAAAGAGAATAAAATACCTAGGAATCTAACTTACAAGGGACATGAAGGACCTCTTCAAGAAGAACTACAAACCACTGCTCAATGACATAAAAGAGGATACAAACAGATGGAAGAACATTCCATGCTCATGGTAGGAAGAATCAATATTGTGAAAATGGCTATACTGCCCTCAGTAATTTATAGATTCAATGTCATCCCCATCAACTACCAATGACTTTCTTCACAGAATTGGAAAAAAAATACTTTAAAGTTCATATGGAACCAAAAAAGAGCCCGCATTGCCAAGTCAATCCTAAGCCAAAAGAACAAAGCTGGAGATATCATGCTACCTGACTTCAAACTATACTACCAGGCTACAGTAACCAAAACAGCATGGTACTGATATGAAAACAAAGATATAGACCAATGGAACACAACAGAGCCCTCAGAAATAAGGCCACATATCTACAACCATCTGATCTTTGACAAACCTGACAAAAACAAGCAATGGGGAAAGGATTCCCTATTTAATAAATGGTGCTGGGAAAACTGGCTAGCCTTATGTAGAAAGCTGAAACTAGATCCCTTCCTTACACCTTATACAAAAATTAATTCAAGATGGATTAAAGACTTACATGTCGGACCTCAAACCATAAAAGCCCTAGAAGAAAACCTAGGCAACACCACTCAAGACATAGGCATGGGCAAGGACTTCATATCTAAAACACCAAATGCAATAGCAACAAAAGCCAAAATTGACACATGGGATCTAATTAAGCTAAAGAGCTTCTGCACAGCAAAAGAAACTACCATCAGAGTGAACAGGCAACCTACAAAATGGGAGAATATATTTGCAACCTACTCATCTGACAAAGGGCTAATACCCAGAATCTACAATGAACTCAAACAAATTTACAAGAAAAAAACAAACAACCCCATCAACAAATGTGCGAAGGATATGAACAGACACTTCTCAAAAGAGGACATTTATGCAGGCAACAGGCACATCAAAAATGCTCATCATCACTGGCCATCAGAGTAATGCAAATCAAAACCACAATGAGGTACCATCTCATACCAGTTAGAATGGCAATCATTAAAAAGTCAGGAAACAAGAGCTGCTGGAGAGGATGTGGAGAAATACACACACTTTTACACTGTTGGTGGGACTGTAAACTAGTTCAACCATTGAGGAAGCCAGTGTGGTGATTCCTCAGGGATCTAGAACTAGAAATATCATTTGACACAGCCATCCCATTACTGGGTATATACCCAAGGGATTATAAATCATGCTGCTATAAAGACACATGCACACTTGTGTTTATTGTGGCACTATTCACAATAGCAAAGACTTGGAACCAACCAAAATGTCCAACAATGATAGACTGGATTAAGAAAACGTGGCACATATACACCATGGAATACTATGCAGCCATAAAAAATGATGAGTTCATGTCGTTTGTAGGGACATGGATGAAGCTGGAAACCATCATTCTCAGCAAACTATCGCAAGGATGAAAAACCAAACACCACATGATCTCTCTCATAGGTGGGAATTGAACAGTGAGAATACATGGACACTGGAAGGGGAACAGCACACAATGGGGCCAGTTTTGGGGTCTGGGGAGGGGGGAGGTATAGCCTTAGGAGATATACCTAACGTTAAATGATGAGTTAATGGGTGCAGCACACCAACATGGCACATGTATACACGTGTAACTAACCTGAACGTTTTGCACATGTACCCTAAATCTTAAAGTATAATAAAAAAATTTAAAAAAAATAAAAACTAGAAAGAAGCTTTCTGAGAAACTGCTGTGTGTTGTGTCTGTTCATCTCACAGAGTTAAACATGTTTTATGATTGAGCAGGTTGCAAACTGTTTTTCTGTAATCTGCGAAGGGATATTTGGGTGAGCATTGAGGCCTCTGGTGAAAAGTAAATATCTTCCAATACATACTAGAAACAAAGTTTCTGAGAAACTAATTTGTGATGTGTGCATTCATCTCACAGAGTTAAACATTCCTTTTGTTTGAGCCGTTTGGAAAGACTATTTTACTAGAATCTGCAAAGGCATATTTGGGAGCACTTTGAGGCCTATGTTGAAAAAGGAAATATCTTCTGATACAAACTAGAAAGAAAGTTTCTGAGAAACTGCTTTGTGATGTGTTCATTCATCTAACAGATTTACATTACTTTTTTTTTATTGAACAGTTTGGAAACACTCTTTTTGTAGAATCTGCACAGGGATATTGGGGAGCCCTTTGAGTATTAAGATGAAAAAGGAAATATCTCACATAAAATCTAGAAAGAAGCTTTCTGAGAAACTACTTTGTGATGTGTGCATTCATCTCAGAGAGTTAAACCTTTCTTTTGATTGAGCACTTTCTACCACAGTTTTTTTTTTATAATCTGTGAAGGGATATTTGGGATCACATTGTGGCCTATGGTGAACAAGGAAATATCTTCACATACAAACTAGAAAGAAGCTTTCTCAGAAACTGCTTTGTAATGTGTGAATTCATCTCACAGAGTTAAACCTTTCTTGTGATTGATCGGCTTCAAACACTGTTTTGGTAGAATCTGCGAAGGGATATTTGGGAGTGCAGTGAGGCCTATGGTGAAAAAGGATGTATCTTCAGATACAAACTAAACAGAAGCTTTCTGAGAAACTTCATTGTGATGTGTGCATTCATCACAGAGAGTTAAAACTTTCTTTTTACTGAGCAGTTTGGAAACACTGTTTTGGGAGAATATGCAAAGGGATATTTGGGAGCACTTTGAGTCCTATGATGAAAAAGGAAATATTTTTAGATGCAAACTAAACAGAAGCTTTTTGAGAAACTCTTTTGTGATGTGTGCATTAATCTCATGGAGATAAACTATTCTTTTGATTGAGCAGTTTAGAAACACTGTTTTTCTAGAGTCTGCAAAGGGATACTTAGAGAGCATTGAGTCCTATGGCAAAAAAGGAAATAACTTCAGATACAAACTAGAAAGAATGTTTCTGAGAAACTGCTTTTTGTCTTGTGCATTCATCTCACAGAGTTAAACCATTCTTTTGATTGAGTAGGTTTGATACAGTGTTTTTGTAGAATCTACAGAGGGATATTTTGGAGCCCATTGACCCTTATGTTGGAAAGGGAAATATGTTCACATAAAAACTAGAAAGAAGCTTCTGAGAAACTGCTTTGTGATAAGTGCATTCATCTCACAGAGTTAAAGCTTTCTTTTGATTGAGCAGCTTGGAAACAGTTTTTATAGAATCTGCAAGGGGATATTGGGAGAGCATTGAGGCCTATGGTGAAAAAGCATATATCTTCTGATACAAACTAGACAGAAGCTTTCTGAGAAACCACTTTGTGATGTGTGCATTTATCTCATAGATTTAAACCTTTCTTTTTATTGAGCAGTTTGGAAGCACCGTTTTTGTAGAATATGTAAAGGGATATTTTGGAGTGCAGGTAGGCCTATGGTGAAAAAGGAAGGATCTTCACATAAAAACTAGAAAGAAGCTTTCTGAGAAACTGCTGTATGTTTTGTCCATTCACCTCACAGAGTTAAACATTTGCTTTGATTGAGAACGTTGGAAACACTGTTTTTGTAGACTCTATGCAGGGATATTTGGAAACGCATTGGGGACTAGGATAAAAAAGGAAACATCTTCACATACAAACAAGACAGAAGCTTTCTGAGAAACTTCTTTGTGATGTGTGTATTCATTTGAGAGAGCTAAACCTTGTTTTGATTCAGCAGTTTGGAAACACTGCTTTTGTAGGATCTGCAAAGGTATATTTGGGAGTGCATTGAGACCTAAGATGAAAAAGGAAATTCTTCAGATTCAAACTAGAGAGAAGCTTTCTGAGAAACTACTTTGTGATTTGTGCATTCATCTCACAGAGTTAAACCTTTCTTTTGATTGAGCAGTTTGGAAACACTCTTTTTGTAGACTCTCCAAAGGGATAATGTGTACAACATTGAGTCTTTAGGTGAAAAAGGAAATATCTTCACATAAAAACTAGAAAGAAGATTTCTGAGAAACTGCTTTGTGATATTTGCATTCGTCTCACAGAGTTTAATCTTTATTTTGATGGAACACTTTGGAAACACAGTTTTGGTAGAATATGCAAAGGGATATTTTTTAGAGCATCGACGCCTATGTGAAAAAGGGTATATATCTTCAGATATAAACTAGACAGAAGCATTCTGAAAAACTGGTTTGTGATATGTGCATTCATCTCTCAGCGTTAATCCTGTTTTTGATTTAGCAATTTAGAAAGTCTGTTCTTCTAGAATCTGCAAAGGGATATTTAGGAGTGCACTGAGCCTGTGTTGAAAAAGGAAATATCTTTTGAGACAAACTAGAAATAAAGTTTCTGAGAAACTGCTTTGTGATTTGTGTATTCATCTCATGGAGTAAAAACTTTCTTTTGATTGAGCAGTTTGGAAAGAAAGTTTTTCTAGAAACTGCAGAGGGATATTTGGGAGCAGACTGAGGCCTGTGGTGAAAAAGGAAATATCTTCCGATACAAACTAGACAGAAGCTTTCTGAGAAACTGCTTTGTGATGTATGCATGCACGTCACAGAGCTAAACCAGTCTTCTTATTGAGCAGTTTTGAAACACGGTTTTGTAGAATCTGCAAAGTGATATTTTGTAGCCCTATGAGTCTTCAGGTGAAAAAGAAAAATTATTCACATAAAAACTGGAAAGAATCTTTCTGAGAAACTGCTTTTGATATGTGCATTCATCTCTCAGAGTTAAACCTTTCTTTTGGTAGAGCCCCATTTGGAAAAACTGTTTTTATAGAATCTATGAAGGGATATTTGGCAGTGCATTGAGGCCTATGGTAAAAAGGATATATATCTTCCACCAACTAGACAGAAGCATTCTGAGAAACTGCAGTGAGATATTTGCATTCATAGCACAGAGTTAAACCTTTCTTTGATTGAGAAGTTTGGAAATACTGTTTTTGTAGAATCTGCAAAGGCATATTAGGGAGCACCTCGAGGCCTATTGTGAAAAAGGAAATACCTTCACATAAAAACTAGAAAGAAGTTTTCTGAGAAACTTCTGTGTGTTTTGTCCATTCATCTCATAGACTTAAATATTTCTTCTGATTCAGCAGTTTCAAAACACAGTTTTTGAAGATTCTTTGAATGCAAATTTGGGAGCACATGGAGGCCTACTGTTAAAAATGAAATACCTTCTGATACAAACTAGACAGAAGCTTTCTGACAAACTGCTTTGTGATGTGTGCATTCATCTTAGAGTTAACACTTTCTTTTGATTGAGCAGTTTGTAAACACTGTTTTTACAGAATCTGTGAAGGAAAACGGGAGTGCATTGAGGCCTATGGCAAAAAAGGAAAAATCTTCAAATAAAATCTAGGAAGAAAGTTTCTGAGCAACTGCTTTGTGATGTGTGCATTTATCTCACAGAGATAAACTTTTCTTTTCATTTACTAGTTTGGAAACAGTGTTTTTGTAGAATCTCCAAAGGCAAATTTTGGATCCCATTGAGTCTTATGTTGAAAAAGGAAATATCTTCACATAAAGACAAGAAAGAAGCATTCTGAGAAACTGCTTTGTGATATGTGCATTCATCTCACAGAGTTAAAACTTTTTTTGATTGAGTAGTTTGGAAACACTGTTTTTGTAGAATCTGTGAAGGGATATTTTGGAGGGCTTTGAGGCCTAAGGTGAAAAAGAATACATATTCAGATACAAACTAGACAGAAGCTTTCTGAGAAACTTCTGGGTGATGTGAGCATTCATCTCACATAGTTAAAATTTTCTTTTGATTGAGAAATTTGAAGCCATTGTTTTTGTAGAATCTGCAAAGTGTTATTTGGGAGCTCATTGATTCTTAAGGTGAAAAAGGAAATATCTTCACATTAAAACTAGAAAGAAGCTTTCTGAGAAACTGCTTTGTGATGGGTGCATTCGTCTAACAGAGTTAAATCATTCTTTTGATTTAGCAATTTGGAAACACTGTTTTTGTAGCATCTGGGAAGGTATATTTGGGAGCACATTGAATCCTTGGGTGAAAAAGGGAATATCTACAGAAAAAAGCTAGGCAGAAGCTTTCTGAGAAATTCCTTTTTGATGTATACATTCATCTCACAGAATTAAATGTTTATTTTCATTGAGCACTTTCTAACACTGTTTTTCTATAATCTGCAAAGGGTTACCTTAGAGGGCACTGGGGTCTATGGTGAAAAAGGAAATTTTTTCAGGTACAAACTGGACAAGAGCTTTCTGAGAACCTGCAATTTGATGTGTGCATTGATCTTATAGAGTTAAAACTTACTTTTGATTTTGCGGTTTGGAAACATTGCTTTTGTAGAATCTGTGAAGGGATACTTCAGGGCACTTTGAGGCCTGTGGTGAAAAAGGAATATCTTCAGATTCAAAACAGACAGAATCATGTTGAGAAACTGCTTTGTGATGTGTGCATTCATCTCACAGAGTTGATCCTTTCTATTGATTAAGCAGTTTGGAAAGACTCTTTTTCTAGAATCTGCAAAGGGATATTTAGGAGTGAATAGAGTCCTATGGTGAAAAAGGAAATAGCTTCAGATACAAACTAGAAAGAAAGTTTCTAAGAAACTCCTTTGTGATGTGTGCATTTATCTCACAGTTAAACCTTTCTTTTGATGGAGCAGTTTGGAAACACTGATTTTCTAGAATCTGTGAAGGGAAAATTGGGAGTGCTTTGAGATCTATGGTGAAAAAGTAAATATCTTCCAATACAAACTTCACAGAAGCTTTCTGAAAAACTGCTTCCTGATGTGTGCATTAATCTCACAGAGTTAAACCTTTCTTTTGATTGAGCAATTTGGAACCACTGTTTTTGTTGAATCTGCAAAGGGATATTTGGGAGCCCATTGATTCTTAAGATGAAAAAGGAAATATCTTCACATGAAATGTAGAAAAAACTTTCATAGAAACTGCTTTGTGATGTGTGCATTCATCTCACAGAGCTAAACCTTTCGTTTGATTGAGAAATTTGGAAACAGTGTTTTTGTAGATCCATGAAGGGATATTTGGGAGTGCATTGAGGCCTGGGGTGACAAGAGAAATATCTTCAGAGAAAAATCAGAAAGAAGCTTTATGAGAAAGTGCAATGTGATATGTGTATTGATCTCATAGGGTTAAAACTTTCTTTTGATTGTGCAGTTTGAAAACACTGTTTTTTGTAGAATCTGTGAAGGGATATTTGGGAGTGCATTGAAGCCTACAGTGAAAAAGGAATATCTTCAGATTCAAAGCAGACAGAAGCTTTCTAAGAAACTGCTTTGTGATGCGTGCATTCATCTCACAGTGTTGATCCTTTCTTTTGATTACGCCGTTTGGAAAGACTGTTTTTCTAGAATCTTCTAGAAGGGGTATTTAGGAGTGCATTGAGGACTATGCTAAAATGAACTATCTTCTGATACAGACTAGACAGAAAGTTTCTGAAAAACTGCTTTGTGATGTTTGCATTCATCTCACACAGTTAAAGTTTTCTTTTGATTGAGTAGTTTGGAAACTCCGTTTTTGTAGGATCTGCAAAGGGAAATTTGGGAGTGCAGTGAGGCCTATAGTTGTAAAGGAAATATCTTCACTTAAAAAAATGGAAAGAAGCTTTCTGAGAAACCGTTTGTGATGTGTGCATTTATCTCACTGAGTTAAACCATTCCTTCTATTGAGCAGTTTGGAAACACAGTTTTTGCAGTATCTGAGAAGAGATATATGGGAGTGCATTGAGGCCTATGATGAAAAAGGAAATATCTTGAGACACAAACTTGACAGAAGCTATCTGAGAAACTGCTTGTGATGTGTGCATTCATCTCACAGAGTTAAACATTTCTTTTCATTGAGCAGTTTGGAACGACTGTTTTTCTAGAGTCTGCAAAAGGATATTTGCAAGCCCTCTGAGGCCTATGGTAAAAAAGGAAATATCTTCCGATACAAACTAGATAGAAAGTTTCTGAGAAACTGCTTTGTTATGTTTGCATGCATCTCACAGAGTTAAACCATAATTTTTGATTGAGCCTTTTGAGAAAGCAGTTTTTGTAGAATCTGCAAAGGGATATTTGCAAGCGCTTTGAGGCCTCTGGTGAAAAATGAAATATCTTTGGATACAAACTAGACAGAAGCTTTCTGAGACACTACTTTTTGATGTATGAATTCATCTCACAGAATTTAACTTTTCTTTTGATTGATCAATTTGGAACCACTGTTTTTGTAGAATGTGGAAAGAGATATTTGGGAGCCCATTGACTCTTAAGTTGAGAAAGGAAATATCTTCACATAAAAACAAGAAAGAAGCTGTCTGAGAAACCGTTTTGTGATGTGTGCATTCACGTCACAAAGTTAAACCTTTCTTTTGATTGAGCAATTTGGGAACACTCTTTTTGTAGAATCTGTGAAGGGATATTTTGGTCTGCCTAGAGGCCTATGGTGAAAAAGGAAATATCCTCAGATACAAACAATACAGAATTTTCTGAGAATCTGCTCTGTGATGCTTGCATTCATCTCACAGAGTTACAACTTTCTTTAGAATGAGCTGTTTCTAAAACTGTTTTTTCTAGAATCTGCAAATGGATATTTTGGAGCACTTAGAGGCCAATGGTGAACAAGGAAATAGTGTCAGATAAACAATAGACAAAACTTTCTGAGAAACTGCAATATGATGTGTGCATTGATCTCTAGAGTTAAAACGTTCTATTGATTGTGCAGTTTGAAAACACTTTTTTTTGTAGAATCTGCAAAGGAATATTTAAGAACGTTTTGAGGCCTATGGTGAAAAAATAATATATTCCAATTCAAACTAGAAAGAACGCTTTCTGAAAAACTGCTTTTGATGTGTGCATTCATCTGACAGAGTTGAAACGTTCTTTTTGTTGACCAGTTTGGAACCATTCTTTTTGTAGATTCTTCAAAGGGATATTTTGAAACCCTTTGAGTCTTATGGTGAAAAAGGAAATATGCTCACATAAAAACTAGAAAGAAGCTTTCTGAGAAACTGCTTTGTGTTGTGTGCATTCATCTAATAGAGTTGAACCATTCCTTTGATTGAGCCACTTGTAAACGCTGTTTTTGTAGAATCTGCAAAGGTGTATTTGGCAGTGCATTGAGCCCTAGGGTGAAAAAGGTAATATCTACAGATAAAAGCTAGATAGAAGCTTTCTGAGAAACTGCTTTGTGATGTGTGAATTCTTCTCTCAGAATTAAACATTTCTTTTCATTGAGCACTTTCTAACTGTTTTTCTATAATCTGTGAAGGGTTACTTTGGAGGGCTTTGGGGCGTATGGTGAAAAAGGAAATATTTTCTGATACAAATTAGGCAGAAGCTTTGTCAGATACTTCTTTGTGATGTGTGCATTCATCTCACAGAGTTAAACCTTTCTTGTGATTTAGCAGTTTCCAACACAGTTTTGGTAGAATCTGCAAAGGGATATTTGGGAGCACATTGAGGCCTATGGTGAAAAAGGAATTATCTTCTAATACAAACTAGACAGAAGCTTTCTGAGAAACTGCTCTGTGATGTGTGCATTCATCTCACAGAGTTACAACTTTCTTTTGATTGAGCTGTTTCTAAAAATGTTTTTTCTAGAATCTGCAAATGGATATTTTGGAGCACTTAGAGGCCAATGGTGAACAAGGAAATATTGTCAGATACACAGTAGACAAAACTTTCTGAGAAACTGCAATATGATGTGTGCATTGATCTCTACAGTTAAAACGTTCTATTGATTGTGCAGTTTCAAAACACTTTTTTTGTAGAATATGCAAAGGAAATTTTAGGAACATTTTGAAGCCTATGGTGAAAAAAAAATAGCTTCCAATTCAAACTAGAAAGAACCCCTTTCTGAAAAACTGCTTTGTGATGTGTACATTCATCTGACAGAGTTGAAACATTTTTTTGACCATTTTGGAATCACTTTTTGTAGATTCTTCAGAGGGATATTTTGAAACCCTTTGAGTCTTATGGTGAAAAAGGAAATATGCTCACATAAAAACTAGAAAGAAGCTTTCTGTGAAACTGCTTTGTGTTGTGTGCATTCATCTAATAGAGTTAAACCATTCCTTTGATTGAGCCACTTGTAAACACTGTTTTTGTAGAATCTGCAAAGACATATTTGCAGCGCATTGAACCCTAGGGTGAAAAAGGTAATATCTACAGATAAAAGGTAGATAGAAGCTTTCTGAGAAACTGCTTTGTGATGTGTGAATTCTTCTCACAGAATTAAACCTTTCTTTTCATTGAGCACTTTCTAACACTGTTTTTCTTTAATCTGTAAAGGGTTACTTTGGAGGGCATTGGGGCATAGAGTGAAAAAGGAAATATTTTCTGATACAAACTAGACAGAAGCTTTGTCAGATACTTCTTTGTGATGTGTGCATTCATCTCGCAGAGTTAAACCTTTCTTGTGATTTAGCAGTTTCCAACACAGTTTTGGTAGAACCTGCAAAGGGATATTTGGGAGCACATTGAGGCCTATGGTGAAAAAGGAATTATCTTCTGATACAAACTAGACAGAAGCTTTCTGAGAAACTTCTCTGTGATGTGTGCATTCATCTCACAGAGTTAAACTTTACTTTTGATTGAGCAATTTGGAACCACTGTTTTTGTAGAATCAGCAAAGGGATATTTCGGAGCCCATTGATTCTTATGGTGAAAAAGGAAATATCTTCACCTAAAAAGTTAAAAGAAGCTTTCTGAGAAACTGCTTTGTGACGTGCGCAATCATCTCACAGAGTTAAACCTTTCTTTTCATTGAGCACTTTCTAATACTGTTTTTCTAGAATATAGAAAGGGATATTTGGGATTGTTTTGAGGCCTATGGTGAACAAGAAGTTATCTTCTGATACAAACTAAAAAGAAGCATTCTCAGATATTGCTTTGTGATGTCTGCATTCATCTCACAGAGTTAAATGTTTGTTTTCATTGAGCACTTTCTAATACTGTTTCTCTAGAATATGGAAAGGGATATTTGGGATCACCTTGAGGCCTATGGTGAACCAGAAAATATCTTCTGATACAAACTAGTAGGAAGCATTCTCAGATACTGCTTTGTGATGTCTGCATTCATATCACAGAGTTAAACCTTTCTTATGATTGAGTAGTTTCAAACATGGTTTTGGTAGATTCTGAGAGAGGATATTTTGGAGCGCATTGATGCCTATGGTGAAAAAAGAAATACCTTCAGATACAAACTAGATAGAAGCTTTCTGAGAAACTGCTTTGTGATGTGTCCATTCATCTCACAGAGCTAAACCATTCTTTTGATTGAGCAGTTTTGAAACCCTCTTTATGTAGAATTTTCAAAGCAATATTGGGGAGCCCTTTGAGTCTTAAGGTAAAAAAAGAAGTATCTTCATATACAAACTAGACCAAAGCTTTCTGAGAAACTGCTTTGTGATGTGTGCATTCATCTCACAGAGTTAAACCCTTGTTTTGATTGAGCAGTTTCTAACATTGTTTTTCTAGAATCTGTGAGGGGATATTTTGGAGCATTCTGAGCCCTATGGTGAAAAAGGAAATATGTTCTGTTAACAACTAGAGAAAATCTTTCTGAGAAACTGCAATGTGATGTGTGCATTGATCTCTTAGAGTTAAAACTTTCTTTTGATAAAGCAGTTTGGAAAGACTGTTTTTCTAGAATCTGCAAAGGGATATTTGGGAGTGCTCAGAAGCCTATGGTAATATAAACTATCTTCCAGTACAAACTAGAAAGAAAGTTTTTGAGAAACTGCTTTGTGATATGTGCATTCATCTAACAGAGTTAAACATTTCCTCTTATTGAGCAGCTTTGAAACACTGTTTTTGTAAAATCTGCAACAGTATATTTGGGAGCACATTTAGGCCTATAGTTAAAAAGGAAATTTCTTCACTTAAAATCTAGAAAGAAGCCTGTGAGAAACTGCTGTGTGTTGTGTCTATTCATCTCACAGAGGTAAACCTTTCTTTTGATTGAGAAGTTTGGAAAGATGGTTTTTCTAGAATCTGTGAAGGGATATTTGGGAGCGCCTTGAGGCTGATGGTGAACAAGGAAATATCTTCCAATACAAACTAGAAAGAAAGTTTCTGAGAAAATTCTTTGTGATGTGTGCATTCATCTGACAGACAAAAGGAAACTGTTTGGAAACACAGTTTTGCAGTAACTGCAAAGGTATATTTGGGAGAGCTTTGAGGCCTATGGTCAAAAAGGAAATAACAGCAGATACAAACTAGACAGTAGATTTCTGATACACTCCTTTGTGAGGTGTGCATTCATCTCACTGAGTTAAACCTTTGTTTTCATTGAGCAGTTTGGAAAGACTGTTTTTCTAGAATCTGCAAAGGAATATTTGGGAGCGCTTTGAGGCCTATGGTGAAAAAGGAGATATCTTCCTTTACAAACTTGAAAGAGTTTCTGAGAAACTGCTTTGTGATATGTGCATTCATCTCACAGAGTTAAACCATTCTTTTGATTGAGCCCTTTGGAAACACAGTTTTTGTAGAATCTGCGAAGGGATATTTGGGAGCGCTTTGAGACCTATGTTGAAAAAGTAAATATCTTCTGATACAAACTAAACAGAAAATTTCTGAGAAAATTCTTTGTGATGTGTTCATTCATCTCACACAGTTAAACCTTTCTTTTGATTATGCAATTTGGGACCACTGTTTTTGTAGAATCTGTGAAGGGATATTTGGGAGCCCATTGATTCTTAACGTGAAAAAGGAAATATCTTCACCTAAAAAGTCAAAAGAAGCTTTCTGAGAAACTGCTTTGTGATGAGTGCATTCATCTAACAGAGTTAAACCATTCTTGTGATTGAGCAGTTTCAAACACTGTTTTCGGAAATTGGTGAAGGGATATTTGGGAGCTCATTGATGCCTATGGAGAAATAGGAAATATCTTCCGATACAAACTAGACAGAAGTTTCTGAGAAATTGCTTTGTGATGTGTGCTTTCATCTCACAGAATTGAAACTTTCTTTTGGAGGAGTGGTTTGGATAAAATGTTTTTGTAGAATCTGTGAAGGGATATTTGGGGGTGCATTGAGGCTTATTGTGAAAAAGGAAATATCTTCAAAGAAAAACTAGAAAGAAGCTTTGTGAGAAGCTGCTTGGTGAGGTTTACATTCATCTCACAGAGTTAAACAATTCTTTAGAAGGAGCAGTTTGGAAACACTGTATTTGTAGTATCTATGGGGGCATATTTGAAGTGCTTTGAGGCCTATGGTGAAAAGAGAAATATCTTCAGATAAAACTAGTGGAGCACGTTGGAAACACTATTCTTGTAGAATATGCAAAGAGATACTTTGGAGCGCATTGAGGCCTATTGGGAAAAGGAAATCTCTTCAGAAAACAACTAGAAAGAAGCTTTCTGAGAAACTGCTTTGTGATGTGTATATTTGTCTCACAGAGTTAAACCTTTCTTTTGATAGAACAGTTTGGAATCCCTCTTTTGCAGCACCTGTGAAGGGATATTTGGGAGGGCATTGAGTCCTATGGCAAAAAAGGAAATATCTTCAGATACAAACAAGAAAGAAGCTTTGTGAGAAACTGCTTTGGGATGTGTGCATTCATCTCACAGAGTTAAAACTTTCTTTTGATTGAGCAGTTTGGAATCACTGTTTTTGTAGAATCTGTGAAGGGATATTTGGGAGAACATCGAGGCATATGGTGTAAAAGGAAATATCTTCCAATACAAACTAGATAGAAAGTTGCTGAGAAACTGCTTTGTGATGTCTGCATTCATCACACAGAGTTAAATCTTTCTTTAGAAGGAGCAGTTGGGCAACAGTGTATTCATAAAATCTACACAGGCATATTTGGGAGAGCTTTGAGGCCTATGGTGAAAAAGGAAATATCTTCAGAAAGAAACTAATCAGAAAATTTTGAGATACTGTTTTGTGATGTGTGCGTTCAACCCACAGAGTTAAGTTTTCTTTTTCATTGAGCAGTTTGGAAATACAGTTTTTCTAGAATCTGCAAAGGGATATTTGGGACTGCATTGAGGCCTACATTGAAAAAGGAAAAAACGTGAAAGAAGTTTCTGAGAAACTGCTTTGGGATGTGTGCATTCATCTCACAACGTTAAAAAATTCTTTGGATTGAGCAGTTTGGAAACACAGTGTTTGTTGGATCTGCAAAGGGATATTTCAGAGCACATTGAGGCCTATGTTGAAAAAGGAAATATCTTCCAATACAAAGTAGATAGAAGCTTTCTGAGAAACTGCTTTGTGATGTGTGCATTCATCTCACAGAGTTGAACCATCCTTTTGATTAAGCAGTTTTCAACCACTGTTTTTGTAGAATCTGCAAAGGGTTATTTTGGAGCCCTTTGAGTCTTATGGTGAAAAAGGAAATAACCTCACAGAAAAACTAGAAAGGAGCTTTTGAAGAAACTACTTTGAGATATGTGCATTCATCTCACAGATTTAAAATTACTTTTGATTGAGCAGTTTGGAAATACCGTTTTTGTAGAATATGCAAAGGTGTATTTAGAAGCACATTGAGACCACTGGTGAAAAAGGAAGTATCTTAACATAAAAACTGGAAAGAAGATTTCATAGAAACTAATTTGTGTTGCACCCATTCTTCTGACAGAGTTAAACATTTCTTTAGATTGAGCAGTTTTGAAAAACCGTTTTTCTACAATCTACAAAGGGATATTTGGGAGTGCAGTGAGGCCTATGGTGTAAAAGGAAATATCTTTTGATGTATACTAGAAAGAAAGTTACTGAGAAATGGCTTTTTGATGTGTGCATTCATCTCACAGAGTTAAACCTAACTTTTGATTGAGCGGTTTGGAACCACTGTTTATGTAGAATCTGCAAAGGAATATTTTGGAGCCCTTTGTGTCTTATGGTGAAAAAGGATGTAACTTCTCATACAAATTACAAAGAAAGTTACTGAGAATCTGCTTGTGATGTGTGCATTCATATCAAAGTTAAATCTTTCTTTTGATTGAGCAGTTTGGAAACACTGCTTTTGTAGAATCTGCAATGTGACATTTTGGGGCCTTTGGGAGTTAAGGTGAAAAAGGAAATATCTTCACATAAAAACTAGAAAGAATCTTTCTGAGAATCTGTTTTGTGATATGTGCATTCATTTCATAAAGTTAAACCTTTCTTGTGATTGAGAAGCTTGGAAACACTGTTTTTGTAGAATCTTTGAAGGGATATTTGGCAGCACTTTGAGTCCTATGGTGAAAAAGGGAATATCCTCACATAAAAATTAGAAACAAGCTTTCTGATGAACTGCTTTGTGATATATGCATTCATCTCAAGAGTTAAACCATTCTTTGGATTGAGCAGTTCAGACACACAATGTCTGTAGAATCTGTGAGGAGATATTTGGGAGCACGTTGAGGCCTATGATGAAAAAGGATATATCTTCCAATACAAACTAGACATAAGTTTCCTCAGAAACTGCTTTGTGATGTGCGCATTCATCTCACATAGTTGAACCATTTTTTTGAATGAACAGTTAGGAACCGCTGTTTTTATATTATCTGCAAAGGGATATTTTGGAGGGCTTTGTGTCTTCTGGTGAAAAAGGAAATATCTTCACATAAAAACTAGAAAGAAGCTTCCTGAGAAACTGCTTTGTGATATGTTCATTCATCACACAGAGGTAAAACTTTCTTTAGATAAAGCAGTTTGGAAACACTGTTTTTGTTGAAGCTGCAAAAGGATATTTGGGAGTGCATTGACGCCTCTGGTGAAAAAGGAAATATCTTCACACAAAAACTAGAAAGAAGTTTTCTGAGAAACTGTTTTGTGTTTTGTCCATTCATCTCAGAGAGTTAAACATTTCTTTTGATTGTGCAGTTTGGAAAAACTGTTTTTCTACAATCTGCAAGGGGATATTTGGGAGCGAATTGAGGCCTATGGTGAAAAAGGAAATATCTTCACATAGAAACCAAAAAGAAAGTATCTGAGAAACGGCTTTGGATGTGTACATTCATCTCACAGAGATAAACCTTTCTTTTCATTGAGCAGGTTGCAATCACTATTTTTGTAGAATCTGCAAAGGAATATTTTGGAGTCCATTGAGTCTTATGGTGAAAAAAGAAATATCTTCCTATTCAAACTACAAAGAAAGTTTCTGAGAAACTCCTTGTGATGTGCATTCATCTCACAGAGTTATATCTTTCTTTTGATTGAGCAGTTTGGAAAAAACTGTTTTTGTAGAATCTGAAAAGTAATATTTTGGAGACTTTTGGGTCTTAAGGTGAAAAAATAAATATCCTCACATAAAAACTAGAAAGAATCTTTATGAGAAACTGCTTTGCAATACATATATTCATGTCACAGAGTTAAACCTCTCTTTTGTAGGAGCAGTTTGGAACCACAGTGTTTGTGGGATCTTTGAAGGGATATTTGGGAGTACATTGAGGCCTATGATGAAAAAGGAAATATCTATCAATGCAAACTAGAAAGAAAATTTCTGAGAAACTGTTTTGTGATGTCTGCATTCATCTGCCAGAGCTAAACCATTCTTTTGATTGAGGGGTTTGGAAACACTCTTTTTGTAGAATCTGAAGAGGGATATCAGGGAGCCCTTTGAATCATAAGGTAAAAAAGGAAATACCATCCCATAAAAAATAGAAAGAACATTTCTGAGAGACTGCCTTGTGATATGTGTATTCATCTCACAGAGATAAAACTTTCTTTGAATTGAGCAGTTTGGAAACACCGTTTTTGTAGAATCTGCAAAGAAATATTTGGGTGCCCTTTGTGTATAAAGGTGAAAAAGGAAATATTTTCACATAAAAACTAGAAAGAAGCTTCCTCAGAAACTGCTTTGTGATATGTGCATTTATCTCACAAAGTTAAATCTTTCTTTTGATTCAGCAGTTTGGAAACACAGTTTTTGTAGAATCTGTGAATGGATATTTGGGAGTATATTGAGTACTATGGTGAAAAAGGAAATATCTTCTGATACAAACTAGAAAGAAAATTTCTGAGAAACTTCTATGTGATTTGTGCATTCATCTCTCAGAGTGAAACCATTCTTTTCATCGAGCAGTTTGGAAACAGTTTTTGTAGAATATTCGAGGGGATATTTGGGAGTACATTGAGGCCTTTGTGGAGAAGGGAAATAACTACTGTTACAAACTAGACAGGAGCTATATGGGAAACTGCTTTGTGATGTGTGCCTGCACCTCACAGAGCTAAACCATTCTTCTGATTGAGCAGTTTGGAAACACTGTTTTTGCAGAATGTGCAAAGGGATATTGGGGAGCCATTTGAGTCTTAAAATGAAAAAGGAAATAGCTTCACATGAGAATTAGAAAAATATCTGTGAAACTGCTTTGTGATCTGTGCTTTCATGTCACAAAGGTAAACTTTTCTTTTGATTGAACAGTTTTTAAACACTGTTTTTGTAGATTACAGAAGTGGGTATTTGGGAGCCCATTGATTTTTCCAGTAAACAAAAAATCTCCACATAAAAACTAACAGGAAGCTTTCTGAGAGACTGCTTTGTGATGTGTGCATTTATTTCACAGAGTTAAACCATGCTCTTGGTTGAGCAGTTTGGAAACAGTGTTTTTAGTATGTACAAAGGGACATATGGGAGGGCTTTGAGGCCTATTGTGAAAAAGGAAATATCTTCTGATACAAACTAGAGAGGAGCTTTATGAGAAATTGCTTTGTGATGTGTGCCTACACCTCAGAGAGCAAAACTGTTTTTTTGATTGAGCAGTTTGGAAACAAATTTTTGTAGAATCTGCAAACGGATATCACTGAGCCCTTTTATGCTTATGGTGAAAAAATGATATCTTCAGTTAAAAACTAGAAAGAAGTTTCCTGAGAAACTTCTTTGTGAAGTAATCAGTTAGGAAATAATTTTTTGGAGAATCTGTACTGAGATATTTGGGAGTGCAAGAGACCTATGCTGGAAAAGGAAATAACTTCTGATAAAAACTAGAAAGATTTTTCTGAGAAACTCCTTTATGATGTATGCATTCTTCTCACAGAGTTAAACCTTTCTTTTGACTGAGAAGTTTGGAAAAACTTTTTGCAAAATCTACAAAATGATATTTTGTAGCACAGAAAAGCCTATGGTGAACAAGGAAACATCTTCAGATAAAACCTGGAAAGTAGAGTTATGAGAAACTGCTTTCTGATGTGTGCATTCATCTTACAGAGTTAAATCCTTCTTTTGATGGAACAGTTTGGAAACACTGTTTTTGTCAAATTTGTGAAGGGACACTTGGGAGTGTATTGAGGCCTATGGTGGAAAAGGAAATATCTTCAAAGAACTAGACAGAAGCTTTCTGGGAAACTGCTTTGTGATGTGTGCATTCATCTCACAGAGTTAAACCTTTCTTTTGTTTGAACAGTTTGGAAGCAATTTTTTTGTAGAGTCTGCAAAAGGTTATTTGGGAGTGCATTGAAGCCTATGGGGAAAAAGGAAATATATTCAGATAAAAACTAGAAGGAACTTTTCTGAGAAACCGCTTTGTGATGTATGCATTCATCTCACAGAGTTACTCTTTTCTTTTGACCGAGCAGTTTGTCAAAACTGTTTTTGTATAATCTTCAAAGCGGTGTTAGGTAGCACAAAAAGGCCTGTGGTGAATAAGGAAATATCTTCTTATAAAAACTGAAAAGAAGTGTTAGGAGAAACTGCTTACTGATGTGCGCATTCTTCTCAGAAAGTTAAATCCTTCTTGTGATGGAACAGTTCAGAAACACTGTTTTTATAGAATGTGTGAAGTGATATTTTGAAACACATTGAGGCCTGTGGTGGAAAAGGAAATGTCTTCAGAGAAGAACTAGACAGAAGCTATCTGAGAAACTGCTTTGTGATGTGTACGTTCATCTCACAGAGTTAAACATTTCATTTAAGTGAGCAGTGTGGAAACACTATTTTAGCAAAAAAATAAAAAAGCCATATTAGGTAGCTCAAAAATGCCTATGGTGAAAAAGGAAATATCTTCAGATAAAAACTGTGAAAGAAGTGTTATGAGAAATTGCTTTCTGAATATGTGCATTTAGCTCACAGTGTTAAGTCTTTCTTTGTATTAAACAGTTTGGAAACATTGTTTCTGTAGAATCTTCGAAGGGATATTTGGGAGCACAATGAGACCTATGGTGGAAAAGGAAATAACTTTAGAGAAGACCTAGACAGAAGTTTTCTGAGAAACTGATGTGTAATGTGTGCATTCACCTCACAGAATTCAAATTTTCTTTTGATTGAGCAGTTTGGAAAAACTGGATTTGTAGAATCTGTGAAAGGATATTTGGGAGCATATTGAAGATAATGTTGAAAAAGGAAATATCTTCAGATAAAAACTAGAAAGAAGCTTTTTGAGAAACTGCTTATGCATTCAACTCACAGAGTTAAAACTTTCTTTTGATTGATCAGTATGAAAACACTGTTTTTGTAGACCTGCAAAGGGATACTTGGGAGTGCACAAGGCTTACAGTGAAAAAGGATATAACTTCAGATAAAAACTAGAAAGAAGCTTTCTGAGAAACCTCTTTGTAATGTGTGTATTCTTCTCACTGATTAAGCATTTCTTTTGAATGAGCAGTTTGGAAACACTGTTTTTGTAGAATCTGCAAAGGATACTTGGGAGCATTCTGATGCCTATGGTGAAAAAGGAAACATCTTCAGATAAAAACTAGAAAGAAGCTTTTTGAGAAACTGCTTTGTGATGTGTGCATTCATCTCACAGAGTTAAATCTTTCTTTTGATCAATCAGATTGGAAACACTGTTTTTGTACAATCTGCAAAGGGATGTTTGGGAGCACAGAAGGCCTATGGTGAAAAGTAAATAACTTCAGATTAAGACTAGAAAAAAGCTTTCTGAGAAACCGTTTTGTGATGTGTGCATTCTGCTCAAAGAGTTAAACGTTTCTTTTGATTGAGGAGTTTGGAAACACTGTATTTGTAGAATCTGCAAAGGGATATTTGGGAGAACACTGATACATATGGTGAAAAAGGAAATATCTTCAGATAAAAAACAAAGAAGCTCTTCGAGAAACTGCTTCGTGATGGATGTATTCATCTCACAGATTTCTACTTTTCTTTTTACTCAGCAGTTTGGAAGCACTGTTTTTGTATAATCTGTGAAGTGATGATAAGTAACGCAAAAAAACCTATTGTGAACGAGTAAATATCTTCAGATAGAAACTGGAAAGAAGCATTATGAGAAGCTACTTTCTGATGTGTGCATTCATCTCAAAGAGTTAAATCCTTCTGTTGCTGGAACAGATCAGATACACTGTTTTCATAAAATCTGCGAAGGGATATTTGGGAGCACAAAGAGGCCTCTGGTGGAAAAGGAAATATCTTTAGACAAAACAAGACAGAAGTTGTCTGAAAAACTGCTTTGTGATGTGTGCATTCATCTGACAGAATTCAAACTTTCTTTTGATTGAGCACTTTGGAAACACTGTTTTTGTAGAATCTGCAGAGGTATATTTCAGAGCACACTGGCACCTATGGTGATAAAGGAAATATTTTAGGATAAAAACAAGTGGGAAGCTTTTTGAGAAACTGCTTTGTGATGTGTGCATTAAACTCACAGAGTAAAAGGTGTTTTTTGATTGAGCAGTTTAGAAACAGTGTTTTTGTAAAGTCTGCAACGGGATTTTTGGGAGCACATTGAAGCCTATGGTGATAAAATAACTTCAGATAAAAACTAGAAAGGAGCTTTTTGTGAAACTGCTTTCTGATGTATGCATTCATCTCACAGAGTTAACCCATTCTTTTGACTAAGCACTTTGGAAACCTTGCTTTTGCAAAATCTGTGAAGCAATATTAGGTACCGCAAAAAAGCCTATGGAGACAAAGGAAATATCTGATAAAATATAAAGATAAAAACTGAAAAGAAGCATTATGAGGAATTACTTTCTGATGTGTGCATTCACTTCATGGAGTTAAGTCTTTCTTTTTGTGGGACAGTTTCGATACACGGTTTTTTAATAATCTGTGAAGGGACTTTTTTTCTTTTTTTTCATTTATTATTATTATACTTTAAGTTTTAGGGTACATGTGCATAATGTTCAGGTTAGTTACGTATGTATACATGTGCCATGCTGGTGCGCTGCACCCACTAACTCGTCATATAGCATTAGGTATATCTGCCAATGCTATCCCTCCCCCCTCCCCCCACCCCACAAGAGTCCCCAGAGTGTGATATTCCCCTTCCTGTGTCCATGTGATCTCATTGTTCAGTTCCCACATATGAGTGAGAATATGCAGTGTTTGGTTTTTTTGTTCTTGTGATAGTTTACTGAGAATGATGATTTCCAATTTCATCCATGTCCCTACAAAGGACATGAACTCATCATTTTTTATGGCTGCATACTAGTCCATGGTGTACATGTGCCACATTTTCTTAATCCAATCTATCATTGTTGGACATTTGGGTTGGTTCCAAGTCTTTGCTATTGTGAATAATGTGGCAATAATCAAACATGTGCATGTGTCTTTATAGCAGCATGATTTATAGTCCTTTGGGTATATACCCAGTAATGGGATGGCTGGGTCAAATGGTATTTCTAGTTCTAGATCCCTGAGGAATCGCCACACTGACTTCCACAATGGTTGAACTAGTTTACAGTCCCACCAACAGTGTAAAAGTGCTCTATTTCTCCACAACACCTCCAGCACCTGTTGTTTCCTGACATTTTAATGATTGCCATTCTAACTGGTGTGAGATGGTATCTCATTGTGGTTTTGATTTGCATTTCTCTGACGGCAAGTGATGGTGAGCATTTTTTCATGTGTTTCTTGGCTGCATAATTGTCTTCGTTGAGAAGTGTCTGTTCATGTCCTTCGCCCACTTTTTGATGGGGCTGTTTTTTTCTTGCAAATTTGTTTGAGTTCATTGTAGATTCTGGATATTAGCCCTTTGTCAGATGAGTAGGTTGTGAAAATTTTCTCCCATTCTGTAGGTTGCCTGTTCACTCTGATGGTAGTTTCTTTTGCTGTGCAGAAGCTCTTTAGTTTAATTAGATCCCATTTGTCAATTTTCACCTTGGTTGCCATTGCTTCTGGTGTTTTAGACATGAAGTCCTTGCCCATGCCTATGTCCTGAATGGTAATGCCTAGGTTTTCTTCTAGGGTTTTTATGGTTTTTGGTCAAACGTTTAAGTCTTTAATCCATCTCGAATTGATTTTTGTATAAGGTTTAAGGAAGGGATCCAGTTTCAGCTTTCTCCATATGGCTAGCCAGTTTTCCCAGCACCATTTATTAAATAGGGAATCCTTTCCCCATTGCTTGTTTTTCTCAGGTTTCTCAAAGATCAGATAGTTGTAGATATGTGGCATTATTTCTGAGGGCTCTGTTCTGTTCCATTGATCTATATCTCTGTTTTGGTACCAGTACCATGCTGTTTTGGTTACTGTAGCCTGTTAGTACAGTTTGAAGTCAGGTAGCGTGATGCCTCCAGCTTTGTTCTTTTGGCTTAGGATTGACATGGCGATGCAGGCTCTTTTTTGGTTCCATATGAACTTTAAAGTAGTTTTTTCCAATTCTGTGAAGAAAGGCATTGGTAGCTTGATGGGGATGGTATTGAATCTGTAAATGACCTTGGGCAGTATGGCCATTTTCACGATATTGATTCTTCCTACCCATGAGCATGGAATGTTCTTCCATTTGTTTGTATCCTCTTTTATTTCCTTGAGCAGTGGTTTGTAGTTCTCCTTGAAGAGGTCCTTCATGTCCCTTGTAAGTTGGATTCCTAGGTATTTTATTCTCTTTGAAGCAATTGTGAATGGGAGTTCACTCATGATTTGGCTCTCTGTTTGCCTGTTGTTGGTGTATAAGAATGCTTGGGATTTTTGTACATTGATTTTGCATCCTGAGACTTTGCTGAAGTTGCTTATCAGCTTAAGGAGATTTTGGGCTGAGACAATGGGGTTTTCTAGATATACAATCATGTCGTCTGCAAACAGGGACAATTTGACTTCCTTCTTTCCTAATTGAATACCCTTTTATTTCCTTCTCCTGCTTAATTGCCCTGGCCAGAACTTCCAACACTATGTTGAATAGGAGTGGTGAGAGGGGGCATCCCTGTCTTGTGCCAGTTTTCAAAGGGAATGCTTCCAGTTTTTGCCCATTCAATGTGATATTGGCTGTGCGTTTGTCATAGATAGCTCTTTTTATTTTGAAATACGTCCCATCAATACCTAATTTATTGAGAGTTTTTAGCATGAAGTGTTGTTGAATTTTGTCAAAGGCGTTTTCTGCATCTATTGAGATAATCATGTGGTTTTTGTCTGTGGCACAGTTTATATGCTGGATTACATTTGATTTGCGTATATTGAACTAGACTTGCATCCCAGGGATGAAGCCCACTTGATCATGGTGGATAAGCTTTATGATGTGCTGCTGGATTCTCTTTGCCAGTATTTTATTGAGGATTTTTGCATCAATGTTCATCAAGGATATTGGTCTAAAATTCTCTTTTTTGCTTGTGTCTCTGCCAGGCTTTGGTATCAGGATGATGCTGGCCTCATAAAATGAGTTAAGGAGGGTTCCCTCTTTTTCTATTGATTGGAATAGTTTCAGAAGGAATGGTACCAGTTCCTCCTTGTACCTCTGGTAGAATTCGGCTGTGAATCCATCTGGTCCTGGACTCTTTTTTGTTGGTAAGCTATTGATTATTGCCACAATTTCAGCTCCTGTTATTGGTCTATTCAGAGATTCAACTTCTTCCTGGTTTAGTCTTGGGAGAGTGTATGTGTCGAGGAATGTATCCATTTCTTCTAGATTTTCTAGTTTATTTGCGTAGAGGTGTTTGTAGTATTCTCTGATGGTAGTTTGTATTTCTGTGGGATCAGTGGTGATATCCCCTTTATCATTTTTTATTGTATCTATTTGATTCTTCTCTCTTTTTTTCTTTATTAGTCTTGCTAGCGGTCTATCAATTTTGTTGATCCTTTCAAAAAACCAGCTCCTGGATTCATTAATTTTTTGAAGGGTTTTTTGTGTCTCTATTTCCTTCAGTTCTGCTCTGATTTTAGTTATTTCTTGCCTTCTGCTAGCTTTTGAATGTGTTTGCTCTTGCTTTTCTAGTTCTTTTAATTGTGATGTTAGGGTGTCAATTTTGGATCTTTCCTGCTTTCTCTTGTGGGCATTTAGTGCTATAAATTTCCCTGTACACACTGCTTTGAATGCGTCCCAGAGATTTTGGTATGTTGTGTCTTTGTTCACATTGGTTTCAAAGAACATTTGTATTTCTGCCTTCATTTCGTTATGTACCCAGTAGTCATTCAGGAGCAGGTTGTCCAGTTTCCATGTAGTTGAGCGGTTTTGAGTGAGATTCTTAATCCTGAGTTCTAGTTTGATTGCAGTGTGGTCTCAGAAATAGTTTGTTATAATCTCTGTTCTTTTACATTGGCTGAGAAGAGCTTTACTTCCAACTATGTGGTCAATTTTGGAATAGGTGTGGTGTGGTGCTGAAAAAAATGTATATTCTGTTGATTTGGGGTGGAGAGTTCTGTAGATGTCTATTAGGTCTGCTTGGTGCAGAGCTGAGTTCAATTCCTGTGTATCCTTGCTCACTTTCTGTCTCGTTGATCTGTCTAATGTTGACAGTGGGGTGTTAAAGTCTCCCATTATTAATGTGTGGGAGTCTAAGTCTCTTTGTAGGTCACTCAGGACTTGCTTTATGAATCTGGGTGCTCCTGTATTGGGTGCATATATATTTAGGATACTTAGCTCTTCTTGTTGAATTGATCCCTTTACCATTATGTAATGGCCTTCTTTGTCTCTTTTGATCTTTGTTGGTTTAAAGTCTGTTTTATCAGAGACTAGGATTGCAACCCCTGCCTTTTTTTGTTTCCCATTTGCTTGGTAGATCTTCCTCCATCCTTTTATTTTGAGCCTATTTGTGTCTCTGAACATGAGGTGGGTTTCCTGAATACAGCACACTGATGGGTCTTGACTCTTTATCCAATTTGCCAGTCTGTGTCTTTTAATTGGAGCATTTAGCCCATTTACATTTAAAGTTAATATTGTCATGTGTGAATTTGATCCTGTCATTATGATATTAGCTGGTTATTTTGCTCGTTAGTTGATGCAGATTCTTCCTAGTCTAGATGGTCTTTACATTTTGGCATGATTTTGCAGCAGCTGGTACCAGTTGTTGCTTTCCATGTTTAGCACTACCTTCAGGAGCTCTTTTAGGGCAGGCCTGGTGGTGACAAAATCTCTCAGCATTTGCTTGTCTGTAAAGTATTTTATTTCTCCTTCATTTATGAAGCTTAGTTTGGCTGGATATGAAATTCTGGGTTGAAAATTCTTTTCTTTAAGAATGTTGAATATTGGCCCCCACTCTCTTCTGGCTTGTAGAGTTTCTGCCAAGAGATCCGCTGTTAGTCTGATGGGCTTCCCTTTGAGGGTAAGCCGACCTTTCTCTCTGGCTGCCCTTAACATTTTTTCCTTCATTTCAACTTTGTGAGTCTGACAATTATGTGTCTTGGAGTTGCTTTTCTCGAGGAGTGTCTTTGTGGCATTCTCTGTATTTCCTGAATCTGAATGTTGGCCTGCCTTGCTAGATTGCGGAAGTTCTCCTGGGTAATATCCTGCAGAGTGTTTTCCAACTTGGTTCCATTCTCCCCATCACTTTCAGGTGCACCAATCAGAGGTAGATTTGGTCTTTTCACATAGTCCCATATTTCTTGGTGGCTTTGCTTGTTTCTTTTTATTCTTTTTTCTCTAAACTTCCCTTCTCACTTCCTTTCATTCATTTCATCTTCCTTCACTGATACGCTTTCTTCCAGTTGATCGGATTGTCTCCTGAGGTTTCTGCATTCTTCACGTAGTTCTCGAGCCTTGGTTTTCAGCTCCATCAGCTCCTTTAAGCACTTCTCTGTATTGGTTATTCTAGTTATACATTCTTCTAATTTTTTTTCAAAGTTTTCAACTTCTTTGCCTTTGGTTTGAATGTCCTCCCATAGCTCAGAGTAATTTGATCGTCTGAAGCCTTCTTCTCTCAGCTCATCAAAGTCATTATTTGCCCAGCTTTGTTCTGTTGCTAGTGAGGAACTGTGTTCCTCTGGAGAAGGAGAGGCACTCTGCTTTTTAGAGTTTCCAGTTTTTTTGCTCTGTTTTTCCCCATCTTTGTGGTTTTATATCTACTTTTGGTCTTTGATGATGGTGACGTACAGATGGGTTTTTGTGTGGATGTCCTTTCTGTTAGTTTTCCTTCTAACAGACAGGACCCTCATCTGTGGGTCTGTTGGAGTACCCGGCCGTGTGAGGTGTCAGTCTGCCCCTGCTAGGGGGTGCCTCCCAGTTAGGCTGCTCGGGGGTCCGGGGTCAGGGACCCACTTGAAGAGGCAGTCTGCCCATTCTCAGATCTCCAGCTGCATGCTGGGAGAACCACTGCTCTCTTCAAAGCTGTCAGACAGGGACAGTTCTGTGAAGGGATATTTGGGATCATATTGACACCTATGGTGGAAAAGAAAATAACTTCAGAGAAGAAATAGACAGAAGATATTTGAGAAACTTCTTTGTGATGTGTGCATTCATCTCACAGAGTTAAAACTGTCTTTTGATTGATCAGTTTGAAAACACTGTTTTTGTAGAATCTGCAAAGGTGTATTTGGGAACACATTCAGGCCTATGGTGAAAAAGGAAATACCTTTTAATAAAAACTATAAAGAAGCCTTTTGAGAAACTGCTTTGTGATGTGTGCATTCAACTTACACAGTCAAAACTCTTTTTTGATTGTGCAGTTTGGAAACACTGTTTTTATAGAATCTGTGATGGGATATTGTGAGTGAATTGAAGCCCAAGGTGATAAAGGAAATATCTTTGGATAAAAACTAGTAAGAAACTTTTTGAGAAACTGATTTGAGATATGTGCATTCATCTCACAGAGTTAAATATTTCTTTTGGCTGAGCAGTTTGGAAAACCTGTTTCTGCAAAATCTATGAAGCAGAATTAGGTAGCACTAAAAAGCCTATGGTGAAAAAGGAAATAACTTCAGATAAAAAGTGGAAAGAAGCGTTATGAGAATCTGCTTTCTTAAGTGTGCATTCCTCTCACAGAATTAAGTCCTGCTTTTGATGGAACAGTTTCAAAACACTGTTTTTGTAGAATCTGTGAAAGGACATTTGGGAGCACATTGAGGCCTATGGTGTAAAAGGAAATATGTTCAGAGAAGAACAAGACAGAAACTTTTTGTGAAACTGTTTTGTGATGTATGCATTCATCTCACAGAGCTAAAGCGTTATGAGTAACTGCTTCCTAATGTGTGCGTTCATCTCACAGTGTTAAGCCCTTCATTTGATTGAGCTGTTTGGAAACACTCTTTTTGTAGAATCTGTGAAGGGATATCTGGGAGCTCACGAGGCCAATGGTGAAAAAGGGCATAACTTCAGATAAAAACTAGAAAGATTTTTTGAGAAACCACTTTGTGATGTGTACATTCTTCTCACAGAGTTAAAAGTTTCTTTTGATTGAGCAGTTTGGAAACACTGTTTTTGTAGAATCTGCAAAGTGATATATGCAAGCACACTGATGCCTATGGTGAAAAAGGAAATATCTTCAGATAAAAACATGTTGAGAAACTGCTTTGTGATGTATACATTCATCTCACAGACTTTAACCTTTCTTTTGATTGATCAGCTTGGAAAAACTGTTTCTGTAGAATCCGTGAAGGGATATTTGGGAGCACATGAGGCCTATGGTGAAAGAGGAAATAACTTGAGATAAAAACTTGAAAGAAGCTTTCTGATAAAAGGCTTTGTGATGTGTGCTTTCTTCTCACAGAGTTAAAAGTTTCTTTTGATTCTGCAGTTTGAAAATATTGTTTTTGTAGAATCTGCCAAGGGATATTTGGGTGCACATTGAAGCCTATTGGGAAAAAGGAATTATCTTCGAAAAAAAACTAGAAAGAAGATATTGAGAAACTGCTTTGTGATGTATGCATTCATCTCAGAGTTCAACTTTTATTTTGACTGAGCATTTTGGAGCCACTGTTTTCATCTAATTTGCAGACAGATGTTAGGTAGTGCAAACAGGCCTATGGTGAACCAGGAAATATCTTCAGATAAAAACTGGAAAGAACCGTTATGAGAAACTGCTTTGATGTGTGTGTTCATCTCACAGATTTAAGTCTTTCTTTTGGTGGAACAGTTTGGAAACACTGTTTCTGTAGAGTCCGTGAAGGGATATTTGGGAGCATATTGAGGCCTATGGTGGAAAAGAAAATGTCTTCAGACAAGAAGTAGACAGAAGCATTTTCAGAAACTGCTCTGTGATGTGTGCATTCGTCTCACAGAATTAAACATTTCTTTTGATTGATCCGTTTGGAAACATTGTTTTTGTAGTATCTGCGAAGGGATGTTTTTTCACGAGGCCTACAGTGATAAAGGAAATAACTTCAAATAAAAACTGGATAGAAGCTTTCTAAGAAACTGCTTTGTCCACGCCTATGTCCTGAATGGTAATGCCTAGGTTTTCTTCTAGGGTTTTTATGGTTTTAGGTCTAACGTTTAAATCTTTAATCCATCTTGAATTGATTTTTGTATAAGGTGTAAGGAAGGGATCCAGTTTCAGCTTTCTACATATGGCTAGCCAGTTTTCCCAGCACCATTTATTAAATAGGGAATCCTTTCCCCATTGCTTGTTTTTCTCAGGTTTCTCAAAGATCAGATAGTTGTAGGTAAGCGGCGTTATTTCTGAGGGCTCTGTTCTGTTCCATTGATCTATATTTCTGTTTTGGTACCAGTACCATGCTGTTTTGGTTACTGTAGCCTTGTAGTATAGTTTGAAGTCAGGTAGTGTGATGCCTCCAGCTTTGTTCTTTTGGCTTAGGATTGACTTGGCAATGCAGGCTCTCTTTTGGTTCCATATGAACTTTAAAGTAGTTTTTTCCAATTCTGTGAAGAAAGTCATTGGTAGCTTGATGGGGATGGCATTGAATCTGTAAATTACCTTGGGCAGTATGGCCATTTTCACGATATTGATTCTTCCTACCCATGAGCAAGAAATGTTCTTCCATTTGTTGGTATCCTCTTTTATTTCCTTGAGGAGTGGTTTGTAGTTCTCCTTGAAGAGGTGCTTCACATCCCTTGTAAGTTGGATTCCTAGGTATTTTATTCTCTTTGAAGCAATTGTGAATGGGAGTTCACTCATGATTTGGCTCTCTGTTTGCCTGTTGTTGGTGTATAAGAATGCTTGTGATTTTTGTACATTGATTTTGTATCCTGAGACTTTGCTGAAGTTGCTTATCAGCTTAAGGAGATTTTGGGCTGAGACGATGGGGTTTCTAGATAAACAATCATGTCGTCTGCAAACAGGGACAATTTGACTTCCTCTTTTCCTAATTGAATACCCTTTATTTCCTTCTCCTGCCTGATTGCCCTGGCCAGAACTTCCAACACTATGTTGAATAGGAGCAGTGAGAGAGGGCATCCCTGTCTTGTGCCAGTTTTCAAAGGGAATGCTTCCAGTTTTTGCCCATTCAGTATGATATTGGCTGTGGGTTTGTCATAGATAGCTCTTATTATTTTGAAATATGTCCCATCAATACCTAATTTATTGAGAGTTTTTAGCATGAAGGGTTGTTGAAGTTTGTCAAAGGCTTTTTCTGCATCTATTGAGATAATCATGTGGTTTTTGTCATTGGCTCTGTTTATATGCTGGATTACATTTACTGATTTGCGTATGTTGAACCAGCCTTGCATCCCAGGGATGAAGCCCACTTGATCATGGTGGATAAGCTTTTTGATGTGCTGCTGGATTTGGTTTGCCAGTATTTTATTGAGGATTTTTGCATCAATGTTCATCAAGGATATTGGTCTAAAATTCTCTTTTTTGGTTGTGTCTCTGCCAGGCTTTGGTATCAGAATGATGCTGGCCTCATAAAATGAGTTAGGGAGGATTCCCTCTTTTTCTATTGATTGGAATAGTTTCAGAAGGAATGGTACCAGTTCCTCCTTGTACCTCTGGTAGAATTCGGCTGTGAATCCATCTGGTCCTGGACTCTTTTTTGTTGGTAAACTATTGATTATTGCCACAATTTCAGCTCCTGTTATTGGTCTATTCAGAGTTTCAACTTCTTCCTGGTTTAGTCTTGGGAGAGTGTAGGTGTCGAGGAATGTATCCATTTCTTCTAGATTTTCTAGTTTATTTGCGTAGAGGTGTTTGTAGTATTCTCTGATGGTAGTTTGTATTTCTGTGGGATCGGTGGTGATATCCCCTTTATCATGTTTTATTGCGTCTATTTGATTCTTCTCTCTTTTTTTCTTTATTAGTCTTGCTAGCGGTCTATCAATTTGGTTGATCCTTTCAAAAAAGGACTTCATGTCCAAAACACCAAAAGCAATGTCAACAAAAGCCAAAATTGACAAATGGTATCTAATTAAACTAAAGAGCTTCTGCACAGCAAAAGAAACTACCATCAGAGTGAATAGGCAACCTACAACATGGGAGAAAATTTTTGCAACCTACTCATCTGACAAAGGGCTAATATCCAGAATCTACAGTGAACTCAAACAAATTTACAAGAAAAAAACAAACAACCCCATCAAAAAGTGGGCGAAGGACATGAACAGGCACTTCTCAAAAGAAGACATTTATGCAGCCAAAATACACATGAAAAAATGCTCATCATCACTGGCCATCAGAGAAATGCAAATCAAAACCACTATGAGATATCATCTCACACCAGTTAGAATGGCAATCATTAAAAAGTCAGGAAACAACAGGTGCTGGAGAGGATGTGGAGAAATAGGAACACTTTTACACTGTTGGTGGGACTGTAAACTAGTTCAACCATTGTGGAAGTCAGTGTGGCGATTCCTCAGGGATCTAGAACTAGAAATACCATTTGACCCAGCCATCCCATTACTGGGTATATACCCAAATGACTATAAATCATGCTGCTATAAAGACACATGCACACGTATGTTTATTGCGGCATTATTCACAATAGCAAAGACTTGGAACCAAGCCAAATGTCCAACAATGATAGACTGGATTAAGAAAATGTGGCACATATACACCATGGAATACTATGCAGCCATAAAAAATGATGAGTTCATGTCCTTTGTAGGGACATGGATGAAATTGGAAACCATCATTCTCAGTAAACTATCGCAAGAACAAAAAACCAAACACCGCATATTCTCACTCATAGGTGGGAATTGAACAATGAGATCACATGGACACAGGAAGGGGAATATCATACTCTGGGGACTGTGGTGGGGTGGGGGGAGGGGGGAGGGATAGCATTGGGAGATATACCTAATGCTAGATGACGAGTTAGTGGGTGCAGCGCACCAGCATGGCACATGTATACATATGTAACTAACCTGCACAATGTGCACATGTACCCTAAAACTTAAAGTATAATTAAAAAAAAAATAAAATAAAGAAACTGCTTTGTGATGTGTGCAGTATTCTCACAGAGTTAAACGTTTCCTTTGATTTGGCATTTTGGAAACACTGTTTTTGTAGAACCTGAAAAGGGATATTTGGGAGTGCACTGATGCTTATGGTGTAAAATAATATATCTTCAGGTAAAAATGAGAAAGAACAATCACTCATCTAATTTCTGCTCTGCCTGGAGGCAGGGGAGGTTGTTGATTGTTGTGAGGTGATAGTGGAGTGATAGCTAAAGAGTACAAGGTCTTTTTGAGTAATTTGATTTTGCTGAAACTGATTGTGGTAACAGTTGCACAATTCTGTGAATATACTACAACAATTGAATTGTACACATTAAATGGATACATTTTATGGTATATGAACTTTATCACAATAAAATTGTTATGAAAAAGGTAAAAAAGAGAAAGAAGACTTTTGAGAAACTGCTTTGTGATGTCTGCATTCATGTCACAGAGTTAAAGTTTTCTTTCGTTGGAGCAGTTTGGAAACACTGTTTTTGTATAATCTGAAAAGCAATGTTATATAGTGCAAAAAGGCCTATGGTGATCAAGGAAATATCTTCAGATAAAAACTGGAAAGAAGCATTATGAGAAATTGCTTTCTGATGTGAGTGTTCATCACACAAAGTTACATACTTCTATTGATGGAACAGATCAGAAACTCTGCTTTTTTATAATCTGCAAAGGGATATTTGGGAGCACATTGATGCCTATGGTGGAAAGAGAAATATCTTCAGATAAGGACTAGACAGAAGCGATCTGAGAAACTGCTTTGTGATTTGTGTATTCATCTCTCAGCGGTAAAACTTTCTTTTGATTGAGCAGTTTGAAAACACTGTATTTGTAGAATCTGCAAAGGTATGTTTGGGAGTAAACTGAGGCCTATGGTGAAATAGGAATTTTCTTCAGATTCAAAACTACAGAAAAGCTTTTTGAGAATGTGTTTGCGACATGTGCATTCATCCCACAGTGTTTAACCTTTCTTTTGATTGATCATTTTGGAAACCCTGTTTTTGTAGAATCTGCAAATGGATATTTGGTGGCACACGAGGCATAGTGTGAAAAAGGAAATAACTTCAGATAACAACTAGAAAGAAAATTTGGGATAAAACCCTTTGTGAGGTGTGCTTTCTTCTCACACATTTAAATGTTTCTTTTGATTGTGCAGTATGGAAAAAATCTTGTAGAATCCACAAAGGGATATTTTGTAGTGCATTGAAGCCTATGGTGAAAAAGGAAATATCTTCAGATAAAAACTGGAAAGAATCTCTATGAGAAACTGCTTTGTGATGTATGCATTCATCACTCGGATTTAAACTTTTCTTTTGTCTGAGCTGTTTGGAAACACTGTTTCTGTATAATCTGTGAAGCAATGTAAGGTAGCACAAAAAGGCCTATGAACAAGAAAATATCTTCAGACAAAAACTGGAAAGAAGCATTATGAGAAACTTCTTTCTGATTTGTGCATACATCTCACAGAGTTAAATCCTTCTTTTGATGGAACAGTTGGGAAACACTGTCTTTAAAGCATCTTCAAAAGGATACTTGGGAGTGCATTGAGACCTATGGTTGAAAAGGAAATATCTTCAGAGAAGAACTAAACAGAAGCTATCTGAGAGACTCCTTTGTGATGTTTGCACTCATCTCACAGAGTTAAAACTTTCTTTTGATTGAGCAGTTTGGCAACACTATTTTTGGAGAATCTGCAAAGGTATATTTGGGATCCCAGTGATGTCTACAGTGAAATAGGAAATATCTTCGGAAAAAAAATAAAGAATCTTTTGAGAAACTGCTGTGATGTTTGCATTCAACTCCCAGAGTTAAACCTGTTAATTGATTGAGCAGTTTGGAAACACTGTTTTTGTAGAATCTGTGATGGGATATTAGAGAATGCATTGAAGACAATGGTCATAAAGGAAATATCTTTGTATAAAAACTAGAAATAAGCTTTTTGAGAAACTGATTCTCGGTGTGTGCATTCATCACACGGAGTTAAAAGTTTCTTTTGACTGAGCAGTTTGGAGACACTGTTTTTGTAGAATCTGCAAAGGGAAATTTCAGAGTGCCTTGAGGCCTATTGGTTGAAAAGGAAATACCTTCAGAGATGAACGAGACAGAAGTTTTCTGAGAAACTGCTTTGTGCTGTGTGCATTTCTCTAACAGATTTAAACGTTTCCTATGTTTGAGCAGTTTGGAAACACTGTTTTTGTAGAATCTGCTAAGGGATATTTGGGAGCACATTGAAGCCTATAGTGAAAAAGAAAATGTGCTTGGATAAAAACTAGAAAGAAGTTTTTGAGAAACTGCTTTGTGATGTGTGCATTCATCTCACAGAGTTAAAGCTTTCTTTTTATTGCTTTTGGAATAAATTTGGAATTGGAAAGCAATTTGGAAACCGTTTTTGTAGAATCTGCGAAGGGATATTTGGGAGTGCACAGGGCCAATGGTGAAAAAAGAAATAACTTCAGCTAAAAAGCAGTTAGAAGCTTTGTAAGAAATTGCTTTGTGGTGTGTGCATTCTTACCACAGAGGTAAACATTTCTTTTATTAAGCATTTTGGAAACACTGTTTTTGAAGAATCTGCAAAGGGATATTTGGGAGCACACTGATGCCTATGGTCAAAAAGGAAATATCTTCTGGTAAAAACGAGAAAGAAGCCTTTTGAGAAACTGCTTTGTGATGTTTGCATTCAACTCACAGAGTTAAAATTGTTTGCTGATTTACCAGTTTGTTAACACTGGTTTTGAAGAATCTGCAATGTGATATTTGAAAGCTCAGTTAGACATATGTTGAAAAATTAACTATATTTGGATATAAACTAAAAAGAATTTTTTGAGTAACTGCTTTTTGATGTGTGCATTCATCTCAAAGATTTAAACATTCCTTTTGACTGAGTAGTTTGGAAAAACAGTTTTTGTATAATCTGTGAAGCGATATTAGGTTGTGCAAAAACGTGTATGGTGATAAGGGAAATATCTTCAGATAAAAACTGGAAAGAAGCATTACCAGAAGCTGCTTTCTGATGTGTGCGTTCATCTCACTGAGTTAAGTCTTTCTTTTGATAGAACAGTTTGGAATCACTGTTTTTCTAGTATCTTCAAAGGGATATTTGGGAGCACATTGATTCCTATGGTGGAAAAGGAAATATCTTCAGAGAAGAACTAGACAGAAGCTTTCTGATAAACTGCTTTATGATGTGTTCATTCATCTCACACAGTTAAATATTTCTTTTGATTGAGCAGTTTGGAAACACTGTTTTTGTAAATCCTGCCAAGGCATTTTTGAGAGTGCATTGGAGCCTATGGTGAAAAAAGAAATATTTTCAAATAAATACTAGAAAGAAGCTTCTTTAGAAACTGTTTGGTGTATCCCTCCAGCTTTGTTCTTTTGGCTTAGGTTTGACTTGACAGTGCGGGCTCTTTTTTGGTTCCATATGAACTTTAAAGTAGTTTTTTCCAATTCTGTGAAGAAAGTCATTGGTAGCTTGATGGGGATGGCATTGAATCTATAAATTACCTTGGGCAGAATGGCCATTTTCACAATATTGATTCTTCCTCCCCATGAGCATGGAATGTTCTTCCATTTGTTTGTATCCTCTTTTATTTCCTTGAGCAGTGGTTTGCAGTTCTCCTTGAAGACATCCTTCACATCCCTTGTAAGTTGGATTCCTAGGTATTTTATTCTCTTTGAAGCAATTGTGAGTGGGAGTTCCCTCATGATTTGGCTCTCTGTTTGTCTGTTATTGGCGTATAAGAATGCTTACATTTTTTGTACATTGATTTTTATATCCTGAGACTTTGCTGAAGTTGCTTATCAGCTTAAGGAGATTTTGGGCTGAGACAATGGGGTTTTCTACATATACAATCATGTCATCTGCAAACAGGGACAGTTTGACTTCCTCTTTTCCTAATTGAATACCCTTTATTTCCTTCTCCTGCCTGATTGCCCTGGCCAGAACTTCCAACACTATGTTGAATAGGAGTGGTGAGAGAGGGCATCCCTGTCTTGTGCCAGTTTTCAAGGGAATCCTTCCAGTTTTTGCCCATTCAGTGTGATATTGGCTGTGGGTTTGTCATAGATAGCTCTTATTATTTTGAGATACGTCCCATCAATACCTAATTTATTGAGAGTTTCTAGCATGAGGGGTTGTTGAATTTTTCAGTGGCCTTTTCTGCATCTATTGAGATAATCATGTGGTTTTTGTCTTTGATTCTGTTTATATGCTGGATTCCATTCATTGAATTTCATATGTTGAACCAGACTTGCATCCCAGGGATGAAGCCCACATGATCATGGTGGATTAGCCTTTTGATGTGCTGCTGGATTCCGTTTGCCAGTATTTTATTGAGGATTTTTGCATCAATGTTCATCAAAGATATTGGTCTAAAATTCTCTTTTTTGGTTGTGTCTCTGCCAGGCTTTGGTATCAGGATGATGCTGGCCACATAAATTGAGTTAGAGGGGATTCCCTCTTTTTCTATTGATAGGAATAGTTTCAGAAGGCATGATACCAGCTCCTCCTTGTACCTCTGGTAGAATTTGGCCATGAATCCATCTGGTTCTGGAGTTTTTTTGGAAGGTAAGTTATTAATTATTGCAAAGCTGGAGGCATCATGCTACCTGACTTCAAACTATACTACAAGGCTACAGTAAACAAAACAGCATGGTACTGGTACCTAAACAGAGATAGAGACCAATGGAACAGAACAGAGCCCTCAGAAATAATGCCACATATCTACAACAATCTGATCTTTGACAAACCTGATAAAAACAAGCAATGGGGAAAGGATTCCCTATTTCATAAATGGTGCCAGGAAAACTGGCTAGCCATATGTAGAAAGCTGAAACTGGATCCCTTCCTTACACCTTATACAATAATTAATTCAAGATGGATTAAAGACTTACATGTTAGATCTAAAACCATAAAAACCCTCGAAGAATACCTAGGCAATAGCATTCAGGACATAAGCGTGTGCAAGGACTTTATCTCTAAAACACCAAAAGCAATGGCAACAAAAGCAAAAATTGACAAATGGGATCCAATTAAACTAAAGAGCTTCTGCACAGCAAAAGAAACTACCATCAGAGTGAACAGGCAACCTACAGAATGGGAGAAAATTTTTGCAACCTACTCATCTGACAAAGGGTTAATATTCAGAATCTACAATGAACTCAAACAGATGTACAAGAAAAAAACACACAACCTCATCAAAAATTTGTGACGGATATCAACAGACACTTCTCAAAGGAAGACATTTATGCAGCCAAAAAACACATGAAAAAATGCCCATTATCACTGGCCATCAGAGAAATGCAAATCAAAACCACAGTGAGACACCATCTCACACCAGTTAGAATGGTGATCATTAAAAAGTCAGGAAACAACAGGTGTGGAGAGGATGTGGAGAAACAGGAACACTTTTACACTGTTGCTGGGACTGTAAACTAGTTCAACCATTGTGGATGTCAGTATGGCGATTCCTCAGGGATCTAGAACTAGAAATACCATTTGACCCAGCCATCCCATTACTGGGTATATACCCAAAGGATTATAAATCATGCTGCTATAAAGACACATGTACATGTATGTTTATTGTGGCACTATTCACAATAGCAAAGACTTGGTACCAACCCAAATGTCCAACAATGATAGTCTGGATTAAGAAAATGTGGCACACATACACCATGGAATACTATGCAGCCATAAAAAATGATGAGTTCATGTCCTTTGCAAGGGCTTGGATGAAGCTGGAAACCATCATTCTCAGCAAGCTATCGCAAGGATGAAAAACCAAACACTGCATATTCTCACCCATAGGTGGGAATTGAACAATAAGAACACATGGACACAGGAAGGCGGACATCACACAGCAGGGACTGTTGTGGCATGGGGGGAGGTTGGAGGGATAGCATTAGGAGATATACCTAATGCTAAATGATGAGTTAATGGGTGCAGCACACCAACATGGCACATGTATACATATGTAACTAACTTGCACATTGTGCTCATGTACACTAAAACTTAAAGTATAATAATAATAAAGTAAAAAAAGAAACTGCTTTGTGATGTGTGCATTCATCTCGCAGTGTTAAACATTTCTTTAGATAGAGCAGCTTTAATCACTGTTTTTGTATAACCTGTGAAGTGATATTTTGTAGCACAAAGCAGCCTATGGTGAAAAAGGAAGTATCTTTAGATAAAAAGAAGAAAGAAGCTTTCTGAGAAACAAAAGCAGTCTTCTAAACTGTTCCAAAAACGGAATGACTTAACTCTGTGAGTTGAACAAACATATCAGTGAGCAGTTTCTCATAATGTTTCTTTACATTTTTTATCTGAAGATATTTCCTTTTACACCATAAGCTTGCTTTAGTGAATAGTGCCACAATAAACACAAAGAAACTAATTTGTCATGTGTGCATTCATCTCAAAGAGTTAAAACTTTCTTTTGTTTGAGCAGTTTGGAAACACTGTTTTGGTAGAATCTGTGAAGGGGTATTTAGGAGCACATTGAGGCCTTTGGTGAAAAAAGAAAAAACTTTGGAAAAAACTAAAGAGATGTTTTCTAAGATACCGCTTGGCAATGTGCGCATTCTTCTCACAGAGTTAAACCTTTCTTTTGACTGAGCAGTTTGCAATCACTCTTTTTGTATAATATGAGAAGTGATATTAGGTAGCGCAAAGAGGTCTATGGTGAAAAAGGGAGTATCTTTAGATAAAAACAGCAAAGAAGCTTTCTGAGACATTGATTTGTGATGTGTGCATTCATTTCGTAGTGACAAATTTTTTCTATGATGGTGTTTGGAATCATCCTTTTGTCAGAATCTGCAAAGGGTTATTTTGGAGTGCATTGTGGCCTATATTGGAAAAGGAAATATCTTCATAGGAGAACTAGACAGAAATTGTCTGAGAAACTGCTTTGTGATGTATGCCTTAATCTCACAGAGTTAAACGTTTCCTTTGATTCAGCAGTTTGGAAACCCTGTTTTTGTGGAATCTGAAAAGTGATATTTGGAGCACATTGATGCCTATGGAGTAAAAGGAAGTATCTTCAGATACAAACTAGAGAGAAGCTTTTTGAGAAACTGCTTTGTGATGTGTGCATTCAACTCACAGTGTTAAACCAGTTTTTTGATTGAGCAGTTAGGAAACACTCTTTTTACAGAATGCGAAGGGATATTTGGGAGCACTTTGAGGCCTATGTTGGAAAAGGAAATATCTTCAGAGAAGAACTAGACAGAAACTACCTGAGAAACTGCTTTGTGATGTGTGCATTCATCTCACAGAGTTATACCTTTCTTTTGATTGAGCAGTTCTGAAGCACTGTTGTTGAAGAATCTGCAAATGTGTATTTCGAGCACACTGAGGCCTATGGTGAAAAAAGAAATATGTTTGAATAAAAACTAGAAAGAAAGTTCTTTAGAAACTGCTTTGTGATGTGTGCATTCATCTCACAAAGTAAACCTTTCTTTTGACTGAGCAGTTTAGAAACATTGTTTTTGTAAAATCTTTGAAGTGATATTAGGTAGCACAAAAAGGCCTATGGTGTAAAAGGAAATATCTTCAGATAAAACATGTAAAGAAGTGTTATGAGAAACTGCTCACTGGTATGTTCGTTCAACTCAGAGTTAAGTCCTTCTTTTGCTGGAAGAGTTTAGAAGACTATTTTTGTAGAATCTGTGAAGGGATATTTGGGACCACATTGAAACCTATGGTGGAAAAGGAATCATCTTCACAGAAGAAGTAGACAGAGGCTATCTGAGAGACTGCTTTGTGATGTGTGCATTCAACTAACAGAGTTCAACCTTTTCTTCATTTATCAGTTTGGAATCACTGTTTTTTTAGAAACTGCGAACTGATATTTTGAGTGCACGAGGCCTATGGTGAAAAATGAAATAACATCAGATAAAAATGAAAAAGAAGTTTTTGAGTAACTGCTTTGTGATGAGTGAATTTTCTCAGATAGTTAAACATTTTTTTTGATTGAGCAGTATGGAAACACTGTTTCTGTAGAATATGCAATGGGACATTTGGGAGTGCATGAGGCCTATGGTGAAAAAGGGAATATGTTCGGATCAGAAATAGAAAGAAGCTACTTGAGAAACTGCTTTGTGATGTATGTATTCATGTCACAGAGTTAAACCTGTCTACTGACTGAGCACTTTGGAAACACTGTTTTTATGCAAAATCTGTAAAGTGATATTAGGTAGCAAATGAAAGCCTATGGTGAAAAAGGAAATATCTTCAGATAAAAATAAAAAGGAGCATTCTGAGAAACTGCTTTGTGATTCGTGCATTCTTCTCACAGAATTAAACGTTTTTCTTTTGATTGAGCAGTGTGGAAACAGGGTTTTGAAGAATCTGCAAAGTGATATTTGGGAGCACACCTGTGCCTATTGTGAAAAAGAAATTATCTTCACATAAAAACTAGAAAGAAGCTTTTAGAGGAACTGCTTTGTGATGTGTGCTTTCAACTCACACAGTTAAACCTTTCTTTTGATTGATCAGTTTGGAAACACTGCTTTTGTAGAACTGTGAGTGGATATTTTGGAGCACAGGAGGCCTATGGTGAAAAAGGAAATAACTGAAGATAAATACTAAAAAGAAGCTTTCTGAGAAACTGCTTTTTTGTGTGTGCATTCTTGTCACACAGTTATACGTTTGTTTTGATTGAGCAGCTTGGAAACAATGTTTTTGCAGAATCTGCCTAGGGATAGTTGGAAGCACAATTATCCCTATGATGAAAAAGGAAATAACCTCAAATAACAACTATAAAGAAGGTCTTTGAGAAGCTGCTTTGTGATGGAGAGATTCAGCTCACAGGGTTAAACATTTTTTGCCTAAGAAGTTTGGAAATGCTTTTTTTGTACAATCTCTGAAGCAATGTTAGGTAGTGCAAAAAGGCCTATGGTGAACAAGGAAATATTTTCAGATAAAAACTGGAAAGAAGCATTAAGAGAAACTGCTTTCTGATGTGTGCATTCAAGTCTCAGAGTTAAGTCCTTTTGATGGGACAGTTCAGAAACACTGTTTTTATAGAATCTGTGAAGGGATATTTGGAAGCGCATTGCAACCTATGATGGAAAAGGAAATATATTTCTGTCTAGTTCTTACTAGACAGAAGCTATCTTAGAAACTGCTGTGTGATGTGTGCATTCATCAAACAGAATTAAACCTTTCTTTTGATTGACCAGATTGGAAGCACTTTTTTGTAGAATGTGCTAAGTTATATTTGGGAGCACATTGAGGCCTATGGTGAAAAAAGAAATGTCTTCACATAAACACGAGAAAGAATCTTTTTGAAAAACTGCTTTGTGATGTGTACAATCAACTCACACAGTTAACCTGCTTTTTAATTGAGCATTCTGGAAGCACTGTTTTTGAATAATCTGTGACTGGGTATTTGGGAGCACATTTAAGCCTAGGTGGTAAAGGAAATATCATCAGATAAAAAGTAGAAGAAGCTTTTTGAGAAACTGCTTTGTGATGTGTGCATTCATCTGACAGAGTTAAATCACTCTTTTTAGTGAGTAGTTTGGAAACTCTGTTTTTGCAAAATCTTTGAGGTTATATTAGGTAACACAAAAAAAGCCTATTGTGATGAAGGAAATATCTTCAGATAAAAATTGGAAAGAAGCATTATGAGAAACTGCTTTCTGATGTGTGTGTTCATCTCACAGAGTTAAGTCCTTCTTTTGATGGAACAGTTTGGAGACACTGTTTTTGTAGAATCTGTGAAGAGTTATTTGGGAGTGCATTGAGGCCTCTGGTGGAAACGAAAATATCTTCAGAGAAGAACTAGACTGAAGCTATCTGAGAAACTTCATTGTGATGTGGGCACTCATCTCACAGATTTAAAACTTTCTTTTGATTGAGAATATTGAAACAGTTTTTGTAGAACCAGCATAGGTATATTTTGGGGGGAAATGAGGCCCATGGTGAAAAAGGAAATATATTCAGCTAAAAACTAGAAAGAACTATTTTGATAAATATCTTTGTGATGTGTACGTTCAACTCACACAGATGAAACTTTCTTTTGGTTGATCAGTTTGGAAATACTGTTTTTGTAGAATCTGTGAAGGGATTTTTGGGAATGCATGAGGCCTGTGGTGAAAAGGAATTAACTTCAGAGAAAACCTAGAAAGAAGCTTTTTGAGAAACTGCTTTTTGATGTGTGTGTTCAACTCACAGAGTTAAATGTTACTTTTAGTTGAGCAGTTTGGACACACAATTTTTGTAGAATCTGCGAAGGGATATTTTGTACTGCCTGTGCATTCATCTCACAGAGTTAAAACATTCTTTTGATTGATCAATTTGGAAATGCTGTTTCTGTAGAATCTGCATTTGGGAGGGCATGAGGTCTGTGGGTAAAAGAGAAATAACTTCAGATAAAAACCAGAAAGAAGCTGTCTGTGAGCCTGCTTTGTTATGTGTGCATTCTTCTCACAGAGATAAAGGTTTCTTTTGACTGAGCAGTTTCAAAACACTGCTTTTGTAGAATCTGCAAAGGGATATTTGGGAGAGCACTGATGTCTATGGTGAAAAAGGAAATATCATTGGAAGAAAACCCGGAAAGAAACTCTTTGAGTATCTGCTTTGTTATTTGTGCATTCATCTCACAGTGGTAAATGTTTCTTTTGAATGAGCAGTTTGGGAACTCTGTTTTTGTTTAATCTGTGAAGCGATGTTTGGTAGCGCAGGAATGCCTATGGTGAAGAAGGATATATCTTTGGATAGAAACTAGAAAGAAGCTTTTTGAGAAACTGATGTGGTGGGTTTGTTCAACTCACAGAATTAAACCTGGTTTTTGATTGAGCCTTTTGGAAGCACAGTTTTTGTGGAATCTGTGATGGGATATTTAGAACACATTGAAAGCTATGGTGATAAAGAAAATATCTTCAGATAAAAACTAGAAAGAAGGTTTTGAGAAACTGCTTTGTGACATAGGCATTCATCTCTCACAGTTAAACTTTTCTTTTGATTGATCAGTTTGGAAATACTGCTGTTGTGGAATCTGCAAAGGGATATTTGGGAGCTCACTGATGCCTATGGTGAAAAAAGAAATATCTTCAGATAAAAACTGGAAAGAACTGCTATGAGAAACTGCTTTGTGATGTGTACATTCATCTCACAGAGTTAAATGCTTCCTTTGATGGAACAGTTCAGAATCACTCTTTTTATAAAATCCGCGAAGGGATATTTGGGAGCTTACTGATGCCTATGGTGGAAAAGGAAATATCTTCAGAGAAAAACTGGAAAGGACCACTAAGAGAAACTGCTTTGTGATGTGTGCGTTCATCTCACAGAGCTAAATCCTTGTGATGAAACAGTTCGGAATCACTGTTATTATAGAATCTGTGAAGGAATATTTGGGAGTTTATTGATGCCCATGTTCGAAAAGGAAATATCTTCAGAGAAGAACTAGAGAGAAGCTATCTGAGAAACTGCTTTGTGAAGTGTGCATTCTTCTCACAGAGGTAAAATTTTGTTTAGATTGAGCAGTTTCAAAACACTGTTGTTGTAGAATCTGCAAACGTATATTTGGGAGCACACTGAGGCCTACGGTGAAAAAGGAAATATATTTCGATAAACACTAGACAGACAATTTTTGAGAAACAGTTCTGTGGTGTGTGCATTCAACTCACAAAGTTAAACGTGATTTTGATTCAGCAGTTTGAAACACTGTTTTTGTAGAATCTGAGACAGGATATTTGTGGTTGCATTGAAGCCTATGCTGATAAAGGAAATATGTTCAGATAAAAACTAGAAAGAAGCTTTTTGAGAAACTGCTTTGTGAAGTGTGCATTCATCTCACAGTGTTAAACCTTGCTTTTGACTGAGCAGTTCAGAAAAACTGTTTTTGCAAAATCTGTGGAGCAATATTAAGTAGTGCAAAAACCCTATAGTGAACAAGGAAAAACCTTCAGATATATACTGGAATGAAGTGTTAGGAGAAACTGCTTTCTGATGTTTGTGTTCCTCTCATAGAGTTAAGTCCTTCTTATGATGAAACAGTTTGGAAACACTGTTTTCGTAGAAAAGGCAAACGGACATTTGGGAGCACACAGAGGTGTATGGTGTAAGAGGAAATATCTTCAGAGAAGAAAGAGATGAAAGCTTTCTGAGAACCTGCTTTGTGATGTGTGCATTCATCTCTCAGAGTTAAACCTTTCATTGATTGAGCTTTTTGGAAACACTGTTTTTGTAGAATCTGTAAGGGATATTTTGGAGCACATAGAAGTCTATGATGAAAAAGGAAATCTCTTCAGATAAAAACTAGAAGGAACCTTTTTCAGAAACTGCTTTGTGAAGGGTGCATTCATCTCACAGTGTTAAACCTTGCTTTTGACTGAGCAGTTTGGAAAAACTGTTTTTGCAAAATCTGCGAAGCAATATTAAGTAGTGCAAAAACCCTATAGTGAACAAGGAAATACCTTCAGATATATACTGGAATGAAGGGTTAGGAGAAACTGCTTTCTGATGTATGTGTTCCTCTCACAGAGTTAAGTCCTTCTTATGATGAAACAGTTTGGAAACACTGTCTTTGTAGAAAAGGTGAATGGACATTTGGGAGCACACAGAGCTGTATGGTGGAAGAGGAAATATCTTCAGAGAAGAAAGAGATGAAAGCTTTCTGAGAACCTGCTTTGTGATGTGTGCATTCATCTCTCAGAGTTAAACCTTTCATTGATTGAGCTTTTCAGAAACTTTTTTTGTAGAATCTGCAAAGGGATATTTTGGAGCACATAGAAGCCTGATGAAAAAGCAAATATCTTCAGATAAAAACTAGAAAGAACCTTTTTGAGAAACTGTTTTGTGATGTGTGCATTCATCTCACAGTGTTAAAACTTTCTTTTGATTGATCAGTTTGGAAGCACTGTTTTTGTAGAATCTGTGAAGGGATATTTTGGAATGCATGAGGCCTATTGTGAAAAAGGAAATAACTTTGAAAAAAACTAGAAAGAAGCTGTCTGAGAAACCACTTTGTGAAGTGTGCATCCCTCTCACAGAGTTAAACGTTTCTTCTGATTGAACTGTTTGTAAATACCGTTTTTGTAGAATCTGAAAAGTGATATTTAGGAGTGCACTTATGAATATAGTGAAAAAGCAAACATCTTCAGATAAAAACTAGAAAAAAGCTTTTTGAGTAACCGCTTTGTGATGTATGTATTCATCTCACAGAGTGAAACTTTTCTTTTGACTGAGCAGCTTGAACATACTGTTATTGTATAATCTGCAAAGCTATTTGGCAGCACAAAATGTCCTGTGTTGAATAAGGAATGTCTTCAGATAATAATTGGAAGGCTGCATTATGAGAAAGTGTTTTCAGAAGTGTGCGTACACCTCACAGATTTAAATCCTTCTTTTGATGGAACAGCTCAGAGACACTGTTTTTATAAAATCTGCTAAGGGACATTTGGGATCACATTGAGGCCTATGATCAAAAAGGAAATATCTTCAGAGAAGAACGAGAGAGAAGATGTCTGAGAAATTGCTTTGTGATATGTGCATTCATCTGACAGAGATAAATCTTCCTTTTCATTGAGCAGTTTGGAAGCACTGCTTTGTAGAATCTGCAAAGGTATATTTGGGAACACACTGAGGCTTATTTTGAAAAAGGAAATATCTTTGCATGAAAACTAGAAACAAGGTTTTTGAGAAACTGTTTTGTGATGTGAGCTTTCAACTCATAGAGCAGAAACTGCGGTTTTATAGAGTAGTTTGGAAATACTGTTTTTGTGGAAACTGCAATGGGATAATTAGGAGTGCATTGAAGCCTATGGTGGTAAAAGAAATATCTTCAGATAAAAACTAGAAAGAAGCTTTTTGAGAAACTGCTTTGTGAAGTGTGCATTCATCTCACAGAGTTAAACCTTTCTTTGACTAAGAAGTTTGGAAACATTGCATTGCTAAATCTGTGAAGCAATGTTAAGTAGCCCAAAATTCCTATGGTGAAAAAGGAAACTACTTCAAATAAAAACTGCAAAGAACTGTTATTAGAAACTGCTTTCTGATGTGTGCATTCATCTCCCAGAATTAAGAACTTATTTTGATGGAAGGGTTTGGAAACACTGTTTTTGTAGAATCCGCGAAGGGATATTTGGGAGTGCATTGAGGCCTATGTTGAAAAAGGAAATAACTTCAGAGAGAACTAGACAGATGCTTTCTGAGAAACTGTTTGTGATGTGTGCATTCATCTCACAATATTCAACTTTTCTTTTGATTGAATAGTATGGGAACACTATTTTTGTAGAATCGATGAAGGGAGATTGCGAGCACATTGAGGCCTATTGTGGAAAAGGCAATGTCTTCAGAGAATAACTAGACAGAAGCTATCTGAGAGACCTCTTTGTGATGTGTGCATTCATGTCACAGAGTTAAAATTTTCTTTTGATTAATCAGTTTGGAAACACTGTTTTTGTAGAATCTGTGAAGGGATATTTCAGATCTTGTGTGGCCTATGGTGAAAAAGGAAAAAAAAACTTTAGATAAAAAGTATAAAGAAGCTTTCTGAGAAACCACTTTGTGATGTGTGCATTCTTTTCAAAGAGTTAAACATTTTCTTTGATGGAGCAGTTTGGAAACACTCTTTTTGTAGAATCTGCAAAGGGATATTTGGGAGCACACTGATGCCTATGTTTAAAAAGGATATATCTTCAGATGAAAACTAGAAAGAAACTTTTTGAGAAGCTGCTTTGTGATATATGCATTCATCTTACAGAGGTAAAATTTCTTTTGACTGAGCAGAGTGGAATCTCTGTTTTTGTATAATCTGTGAAGCGATGATATGTAACATGAAAAGGCCTATGATGAACAAGAAAATATCTTCAGGTAAAAACTGGAAAGAAGCTTTATGAGAAACTGCTTCCTGATGTGTGCCTTCATCTCAAAGTGTTAAATCCTTCTTTTGATGGAACTTTGCAGAAACACTGTTTTTATAGAATCTGCAAAGGGATGTTTTGGAGGGCATTGAGGCCTATGGTCAAAATGGAAATATCTTCAGAGAACTAGACAGAAGCTATCTGAGATACTGCTTTGAGTTGTCTGCATTCATCTAACAGAGTAAAACCTTTGTTTTGTTTGAGCAGTTTGGAAACAATGTTTTTGTAGAATCTGCAAAGGCATATTTGGGGACACAGTGAGGCCTATGGTGAAAAAGAAAATATATTTGCATAAAAACTAGAAAGAAGCATTTTGAGAAACTGCTTTGTGATGCATACGTTCAACTCGGAGTTAAACCTTTTTTTTTTTTGATTGAGCAGTTTGGAAACACTGTTTTTGTAGAATCTGCAATGCAATATTTAGGAGTGCTTTGAAGCCTATGATGATAAATGAAATGTCTTCAGATAAAAACTAGAAAGAAGCTTTTAGAGAAACTGCTTTGTGATGTGTGCATTCATTTCACAGAGTTAAGCCTTTCTTTTGACTGAGCAGTTTGGAAACACTGTTTTAGCCCAACTGGCAAAGTGATATTAAGTAACGCAAAAATGCCTATGGTGAAAAAGAAATATCTTCACATAAAAACTGGAAAGAAGCGTTATGAAAAACTGCTTTCTGATGCATGCATTCATCTCACAGAGTAGTCTTTCTTTAATGGAACCGTTTGGAAACACTGTTTTTATAGAATTTGTGAAGGCATACTTGGGAGCACAGAAGTTCTATGATGTAAAAGGAAATATCTTCAGATAAAAACTAGAAAGAAGCTTTTTGAGAAACTGCTTTTTGATGTGTGCATTCAACTCACTGAAATAAACTTGTTTTTTGATTGAGCTGTCTGGAAACACTGTGTTTGTACAATCTCCTACAGGATATTTGTGAATCCATAGAAGCCTTTGGTGATAAAGGAAATATCTTCAGATAAAAACTAGAATGAAGCTTTTTGAAAAACTGCTCTGTCATGTGGTCATTCATCCCACAGAGTTACACCTTTCTTTTCATTGAGCAGTTTGGAAACACTGTTTTTGCAGAATATGCAAAGGTATATATGGGAGTGCACTGAGGCCTCTGGTGAAAAAGGAAATATCTTCAGCTAAAAACTACAAAGAAGCTTTTAGAGAAACTGCTTTGTGATGTGTGCAATCAACTCATAGAGTTAAAGCTGTTTTTTCATTGAGCAGTTTGGAGGTACTGTTTTTGTAGAGTCTGTGACAGGATATTTTGTAGTGCATTGAAGCCTATGGTGATAAAGGAAATTTCTTTGGATGAAAACTAAAAAGAAGGTTTTGGAGAGACTGCTTTGTGACGTGTGCATACATCACAGAGAGTTAAATCTTTCTCTTTTGACTGAAGAGTTTGGAAACACTGTTTTTGCAAAATCTTCAAAGCTATATTTGGTACCACAAAAAAGCGTATGGTGAACAAGGCATTATTATCAGATAAAAAATGGAAAGAAGCATTATGAGAAACTGCTTTCTGATGTGTGCATTCAGCTCACAATGTTAAGTCCTTCTTTTGATGGAGCAGTGTGGAAACACTGTTTTTTGTGGAATTTGCAAAGGGATATTTGGGAGCACATGCAGGCCTACAGTGGAAAAGGAAATATCTGCAGAGAAGAACTAGACAGAAGCTGTCTGAGAAATTGCTTTGTGTGGTGGGCATTCATCTCACAGGTTAAACCTTTCTTTTGATTGAGCAGTGTGGCAATACTGTTTTTGCAGAATCTGCGAAGGTATATTTGGTAGCACACAGGCCTATAGTGAAAAAGGAAATATCCTTGGGTAAAAACTAGAAGGAAGCTTTTTGAGAAATTGCTTTGTGATGTATGCATTCATCTCACAGAGTTAAATTTTTGTTTTTACTGAGCATTTTGGGAGCACTTTTTAGTATAATCTGCAAAGTGATGTTAGTGCAAAAGGCCTATGGTAAACAAGGAAATATTTACAGTTAAAAAGTGGAAAGAAGCGTTATGGGAAACTGCTTTCTGATGTGTGCATTCATCTCACAGAGTTCAACCCTTCTCTTGACGGACAGTTTGAAAACACTGAAAACAGTGTTTCCATATAGAATCTGTGAAGTGATATTTAGGAGTGCATTGAGGCCTATAGTGGAAAAGAAAATATCTTCAGAGAAGAGCTAGACAGAAGCTGCCTGAGAAACTGCTTTGCGATGTATGCATTCATCTCACAAAGTTAAACCTTTCTTTTGACTGAGCAGTTTGGAAACACTGTTTTTTCCAAATCTGCAAAGCGATATTTGCACAAAAAAAGCCTTTGGTGAAGAAGGAAATAATTTCAGATAAACACTGGAAATAAACTTTATGAGAAACTGCCTTTTGATTCATCTCACAGAGGTAAGTCCTTCTCTTGATGGAACAGTTTGGAACACTGGTTTTACAGAATCTGCAAAGGGATATTTGGGAATGCTTGAGTCCTATGGTGGAAAAGGATATATCTTCAGAAAAGGACTAGACAGAAGCTTTCTGAGAAACTGCACTGTGATGTGTGCATTCATCTCACAGAGTTAAACCTTTCTTTTGATTGAGCAGTTTGGAATCACTGTTTTTTTAGAATCTCCAAAGATTTGGAGATTTGGGAGCACACTGAGGCCTATGGTGAAAAAGGAAATATCTTCAGATAAAAACTATAACAAAAATTCTGGAGAAACTGCTTTTTGATGTGTGCATTCAACTCTCAGAGTTAAACCTGTTTTTTGATTGAGTAGTATGGAAACACTGTTGTTGTAGAATCTGTGACATGATATTTGGGAATACATTGAAGCCTATAGTGATAAAGGAAATATCTTTGGATAAAAACTGGAAAGAAACATTTTCAGAGAATGGTCTCTGGTGTGTGCATTCATCTCACAGATTTAAACTTTTCCTTTGACTGAGCAGTTTGGAAACACTGTTTTTGCAAAATCTGCAAAGCAATATTAGGTAGTGCAAAAAAGCCTATGGTGAAAAAGGAAATATCTTCAGATAAAAACTAGAAAGAAGTGTTATGAGAAACTGCTTTCTGATATTTGCATTCATCCCACAGTGTTAAGTCCTTCTTTTGATGGAACAGTTAAGAAACAGTTTTTATAGGACCTGTGAAGGGATATCTGGGAGTGCATGAGACCTGTGGTTGAAAAGGAAATATCTTCAGAGAAGAACTAGGCAGAAGCTATCTGAGAAACTGCTATGTGATCATCTCACAGTTAAATCTTGCTTTTAGTGATCAGTTTGGAAACACTATTTCTGTAGAATCTGCAAAGGGATATTTGGTAGCATGTTGAGGCTTGTGGTGAAAAGGGAAATAGCTTCAGAGACGAACTAGAAGGAAGGTTTCTGAGAAACTGCTTTGTGATGTGTGTTTTCATCTCACAGAATCAAACATTTCTTTTGGTGGAGCAGTTTGGAAACACTGTTTTTGTGGAATCCATGAAGGTTATTTGAGGAGCACATTGAGCCCTATGGTGAAAAAGGAAATAAGTTCAGAGAAAAACTAGAAAGAAATTTTGTGAGAAAATGCGTTGTGATGTGTGCATTCTTCTCACAGAGTTAAACCTTTCTTTTGATGGAGCAGTTTGGAAACACGGTTTTTGTAGAATCTGCATAGGGATATTTGGAAGCTCATTAAGGCCTTTGGTGAAAAAGGAACTATCTTCAGATAAAAACTGGAAAGAAGCTTTCTGAGAAACTGCTTTGTAATGTGTATATTCATCCCACAGAATTAAACTTTTCTTTTGATATAGCAGTTTGTAATCACTGTATTAGTAGAATCTGCAATGGATATTTGGGAGTGCATTGAGGCCTGTGGTGAAAAGAGAAATAACTTCAGAGAAAAACAAGTAAGAACCTTTCTGAAAAACACTTATGTGATGTGTGCATTCATCTCAGGGAGTTAAAGCTCTCTTTTGAATGAGCAGTTTGGAAACACTGTTGTTTTAGAATTTGCTTATGGATATTTGTTAGCAGATTGAGACCTATTTGGAAAAAGAAATATGTTCTGATAAAAAGTAGAAAGAAGCTTTCTGAGAAACTGCTTTGTCAAGTGTTCACCCACCTCACTGCGTTAAACCTTTCTTTTTATTGAGAAAGTCAGAAACACTGTTTCTGTAGAATCTGCAAAGGGTATTTGTGACTGCAGGGATACTTTTCAGTGACTTGAGGCCTACGTTGAAAAAGGAAATAACTTCAGATAAAAACTAGAGAGAAACTTTCTGAGAAACTGCTTTGTCATGTGTGCATTCTTGTCACGCAGTTAAACCTTTCATTTGACTGAGCATTTTGGAAACACAGTTGTTGTAGGATCTGCAATGGTATATTTGGGATCATATTGAGGCCTATGGTGGAAAAGGAAATATCTTTAGAGCAGAAGCAGGCAGAAACTATCTGAGAAACTGCTTTGTGATGTGTGCATTCATCTCAGTGAAATGAATCTTTCTTTTGATTGAGCTGTTTGGAAACACTGTTTTTGTTGAGTCTGCAAAGGAATATTTGGGAGTGCACTGAGGCCTATGGTGAAAAATGAAATATCTTCAGACAAAAACTTGAAACAATCTTTTTGAGAAAATGCTTTGCAATGTGTGTGTTCAACTCACAGAGTTAAACCTGTTTTTTGATTGAGCAGTTTGGAAACATGGTTTTTTTAGAATCTACGATGGGATATTTGGGAGCATACTGAAGCCTATGGTAGTAAAGGAAATATCTTCAGATAAAAACTAGAAAGAAGATTTTTGAGAAACTTCTTTGTGAGGTGTGCATTCATCTCACAGAGTTAAATCTTTCCTTTGAATGAGCAGTTTTGTAACCTTGCTTTTGCAAAATCTGCAAAGTGTTACTAGGTAGTGCACAAAAGCCAATGGTGAAAAAGGAAATATCTGCAGTTAAAAAGTGGAAATAAACTTTATGAGAAACTGCTTTATAATGTGTGCATTCATCTCACAGAGTTAAGTCCTTTTGTGGGACAGCTTGGAAACACTGTATTTGTAGAATCTGCAAAGGGATATTTGGGAGTGCATTGATGCCTACAGCAGAAAAGAAAATATCTTCAGAGAAGAACTTGACAGAAATTATCTCAGAAACTGCTTGATGGCGTGTGCATTCATCTCACAGAGGAAAACCTTTCTTTTGATTGAGCAGTTTGGAAACACTGTTTTTGTAGAATCTGTAAAGAGATATTTGGGAGTTCATCGAAGCCAATGGTGACAAAGGAAATACTTCAGATAAAAACAAGAAAGGAGCTTTTTGAGAAACTGCTTTGTGATCTGTGCATTCATCTCACAGAGGAAAACCTTTGTTTTGATTGATGCATTTGGAAACACAGTTTCAGTGGAATCTGTGAAGGGATATTTGGGAGTGCACAAGCACTACGGTTAAAAAGGAAATAACTTCTGATGAAAACTAGAAAGAAGCTTTCTCAGAAACTGATCTGTGATGTGTGCATTCTTCTCACAGAATTAAAGGTTTCTTTTGATTGAGCAGTTTGGAAACACTGTTTTTGTAAAATCTGCAAAGGGATATTTGGGAGTGCACTGATGCCTATGGTGAAAATGGAAATATCTACGGATAAAAACTAGAAAGAATTTTTTGAGAAACTGCTTTTAATGGGTGTGTTCAACTCACAGAGTAAAACCTGCTTTTTGATTAAGCAGTTTGGAAACACTGTTTTTGTGGAATCTGCAATGGTATATTTGGGAGTGCACTGAGGCCTATGGTGAAAAAGGCAATCTCTTCGGAGAAAAACTAGAAAGAAGCTTTTTGAGAAACTGCTTTGTACTCTGTTCATTCAATTCACAGAGTAAAACATGTTTTTTGATTGAGTAGTTTGGAAACACTGTTTTTGTAGAATATGCAATGGGATATTTCAGAGTGCATTGAAGCCTATGGTGATAAAGGAAGTATTTTCGTATAAAAACTAGAAAGAAAATTTCTGAGACAAAGCGATGTTAGGTAGCCTAAAAGGCCTATGTTGAACAAGGAAACATTTTCAGATAAAAATTGAAAAGAATTATTATGAGAAACTGCTTTCTCATGTGTTCATTCATCTCACAGAGTTAAATCCTTTTTTTGATGGAACAGCTCGGAAACACTGTTTTATGGAATCTGTGAAAGGATATTTGGGAGTGTGTTGAAGCCTATGATGGAAAAGGAAATATCTTCAGAGAATAAATAGACAGAAGCTATCTCAGAAACTGTTTTATGATGTGTGCATTCATCTCACAGAGGTAAACCTTTCAGTTGATTGAGCAGTTCGGAAACACTGTTTTGTGGAATCTGTAAAGGTATATTTTTGAGTGTACTGACACCTATGGTGAAAAAGGAAATACCTTCAGATGGAAACTAGAAAGAAGCATTATGAGAAACTGCTTTATGATGCATGCATTCATCTCACAGAGTTAAACCTGTTTTTTGATTGAGCAGTTTGGAAACACTGTTTTTGTAGAATCTACAATGATATACTTGGGAATGCACTGAGTACTATGGTGAGAAAGGAAATATTTTTGGATAAAAACTAGAAAGAATGATTTTGAGAAACTGCCTTGTAATGTGTGCATTCGACTCACAGAATAAAACCTGTTTCTTAATTGAGCCATTTGGAAACACTGTTTTTGTAGAATGTGCGACTGGATACTTGGGAGCACATTGATGCCTATGGTGATAAAGGAAATATGTTCAGATAAAAACTAGAAAGAAGCTTTTTGAGAAACTGCTTTGTGTTGTATGCATTCATCTCACAGAGTTAAACTTTTCTTTTGACTGAGTAGTTTGGAAACAATGTTTTTGTATAATCTGCAAAGTGATGTTAGGTAGTGTAAAAAGGCCTATGGTGAACAAGGAAATATCTTCAGATAAAAACCGGAAAGAATCTTTATGAGAAACTACTTTCTGATGTTTGTGCATGTCACTAAGGTAAATCTTTCTTTTGATGGAACAGTTCAGAAGCACTGTTTTTACACAATCTGCCAAGGGATATTTGGGAGCACATCGAGGCCTGTGGTAGAAAAGGAAACAACTTCAGAGAAGAACTAGACAGAAGCTATCTGAGAAACTCCTTTGTGATATGTGCATTGATTTCACAGAAAAACCCTTCTGTTTGATTTAACAGTTTGGAAACACTGTTTTTGTGGAATCTACAAAGTTATATTTTTGAGTGAACTGAAACCTATGGTGTAAAAGGAAATATCTTCAGATAGAAACTAGAAAGAAGCTGTTTGAGAAAATACTTTATGATTTGTGCATTCGACTCTGAGAGTTATACAAGATTTTTTTTATTGAGCAGTTTGGAAACACTGTTTTTGTGGAATCTGCAATGGTACATTTGGGAGTGCACTGAGGCTTATGGTGAAAAAGGCAATATCTTTGGATAAAAACTAGAAAGAAGCTTTTCGAGAAACTTCTTCATGATGTGAGCATTCAAATCACAGACTTAAACCTGTTTTTTGATTCAGCAGTTTGGAAACACTTCCTTTGTACAATCTGCAATGGGATATTTGGGAGTGCATTGAAGCCTATGGTGATAAAGGAAATATCTTTGGATAAAAACTAGAAAGAAGCTGTTTGAGAAACTGCTTTGTGATGTATGCATTCACCTCATGGAGTTAAACTTTTCTTTTGACTGAGCAGTTTGGAAACACTGTTTCTGTATAATCTGCAATGCAATGTTTTGTAGCATAAAAAGGCCTATGGTGAACACAGAAATATCTTCAGATAAAAACTGGAAAGAAGCGTTAGGAGAAACTGCTTTCTGATGTCTGCATCCATCTCAGAGTTAAATACTTCTTTTGATGCAACAGCTCAGAAAAACTTTTTTCATAGAAACTGTGAAGGGATATTTGGGAGCACAGTGAGGTAAGGGTGGAAAAGGAAATATCTTCAGAGAAGAAACAGACAGGAGCTATCTGAGGAACTGCTTTGTGAAGTGTGCCTTCATCTCACTGCATTAAAACTTTCTGTTGATTGAGCAGTTTGAAAACACTGTTTTGGTGGAATTTGCAAACCTGTATTTTTGAGCGTACTGAAACCACTGGTGAAAAATGAAATGTGTTCATATAAAAAAATTGAAAGAAGCTTTTTGAGAAACTGCTTTATGATGTGTGCATTCAAGTCACAGAGCTAAACCTTTTTTTTTTATTGAGCAGTTTGGAAACACTGTTTTTATAGAATCTGTGACAGGATAATTTGGAGTGCATAGAAGCCTACAGTGATAAAGGAACTATCTTCGGACAAAATCTAGAAAGAACTTTATGAGAAACTGCTTTGTGATGTATGCATTCATCTCACAGATTTAAACTCTTCTTTTTACTGAGCAGTTTGGAAACCCTGTTTTTCTATAAACTGCGAAGTAATGTAAGGTGGCATATAAAATGGTGAACAAGGAAATATCTTCAGATAAAAACTGGAAAGAAGCTTTATGAGAAACTTCTTTCTGATGTGTGCCTTTATCACACATAGTTAAGTCTTTCTTTTATTGGAACAATTTGGAAACACTTTATTTGTAGAATTGGCAAAGGGATATTAGGGAGCCCATTGAGGCCTATGGTTGAAAAGGAAATATCTTCCAAGAAGTACTAGACAGAAGTTATCTGAGAAACTGCTTTGAGATGTGTGCATTCATTTCATGGAGTTAAACCTTTATTTTGATTGCCTAATTTGGAAACATTGTTTTTGTAGAATCTGCAAAGTGATATTTTGGAGGTTATTGAAGCTTACAGTGAAAAATGAAATATCTACGGATAAAAACTAGAAAGAAGCTTTTTTATCACCTGCTTGTGATGTGTGCATTCATCTCACAGAGTTAAACATTTCTTTTTATTGCACAGCTTGGAATCACTGTTTTTGTAGAATCTGCAATGGCATATTTGGGAGCACAGTGAGGCCTATGGTGAAAAAGGCAATATCTTTGGATTAAAACTAGAAAGAATCTTTTTGAGAAACTGCTTTGTGATGTGTGCATTCAACTCTCAGAGTAAAACCTGTTTTTTTATTGAGCCATTTGGAAACACTTTCTTTGTAGGATCTGCAATGGTATATTTGGGAGCACACTGAGATTTACAATGAAAAAGGCAATATCTTCGGATGAAAACTAGAAAGAAGCTTTTTGAGAAACTGATTTATAATGTGTGCATTCAACTCAAAGAGTTAAACCAGTTTTTTGATTGAGCACTTTGGAAACACTGTGTTTTTAGAATCTGTGAGAGGATAACTGGGAGCACATTGAAGGCTACGGTGATAATGGAAATATCTTTGGATAAAAACTAGAAAGAAGCATTTCCAGAAACTGCTTTGTGATGTATGCATTCATCTCACAGAGTTAAACTTCTTTTGAATGAGCAATTTGGCAACTCTGTTTTTCTATAATTTGTGAAGCGATATTTGGTAGTCTAAAAAGGCCTATGGTGAATGAGGAAATATCTTCAGATAAAAAGTGGAAAGAAGCTTTAAGAGAAACTGTTTTCTGATGTGTGCATTCATCTCACAGAGTTAAATACTCCTTTTGATGCAGCAGTTTGGAAACACTGTTTTTGTAGAATCTGTGAAGGGATATTTGGGGCACACTGAGGCTTGTGGTGAAAAAGGAATTATTTTCAGATTAAAAACTAGAAAGAAACCTTTTGAGAAACTGCTTTGTGATGGGTGCATTCAACTCACAGAATTAAACTTTTCCATTGATTGAGCAGTTTTGACACACTGTTTTTTCAAAATCTGTGAAGCAATATTTGGTAACACAAAAAAGCCTATTTTGAAAATGGAATTAACTTCAGATAAAAACTTTAAACAAGAGTTATGAGAAATTGTTTTCTGATGTGTGCATTCATCTCACAGAGCTAAGTCCTTCTACAGATGGAAGACATTGGAAACACTGTTTTTGTAGTGCCTGCAAAGGGATATTTGGGAGCACATTAAGGCCTATGGTGGAAATGGAAATATCTTCACAGAAGAAGTAGACAAAAGCTTTCTGAGAAACTGCTTTGTGATGTGTGTATTCATCTCACAGAGTTAAACATTTCCTTTGATTGAGAACTTTGGAAACACTTTTTGTGAATCAGCAAATGTATATTTGGGAGCGCATTGAAGCCTAAGGTGAAAAAGGAAATATCTTCGGATACAAACTAGAAGGAAGCTTTTTGAGAAACTCATTTGTGATGTGTGCATTCATCTCACAGATTTAAAACTTTCTTTCGATTAATCAGTTTGGAAACATTGTTTTTGTAGAATCTGCAAAGGATATATGGAGTGCACGAGGCCTTTCATGAAAAGGGTAATATCTTCAGAGAATAACTAGACAGAAACTTTCTGAGAAACTGCTTCTGATGTGTGATTCACCTCACAGATTTAAACCTTTCTTTTGAGTGCACTGTTTGGAAACACTGTTTTTGTAGAATCTGCAAAGGGATATTTGGGACTTCACAGATGCCTATTTTGTAAAAGGAAATATCTTCTGATAAAAGCTAGAAAGAACCTTTTTGAGAAATTGCTTTGTGACACATGTATTCACCTCACAGAGCTAAACTTTTCTTTGACTGAGCGGTTTGGAAATGCTGCTTTTGTATAGCCTGTGAAGCAATGTTATTTTGTGTACAACAAGCCTATGGAGAACAAGGAAATATCTTCAGATAAAAAGTGGAAAGAAGTATTATGAGAAACTACTTTCTGATGTGTGCATTCGTCTCACAGAGTTAAATCCTTCTTTTGAGGGTACTGATTGGAAACACTGTTTTTATAGAATCTGTGAATGGATATTTAGGACTGCATTGGGGCCTATGGTGGAAAAGAAAGTATCTTTAGAGAAGAAGTAGACAGAAGCTATCTGAGAAACAGATTTGTGATGTGTGCATTCTTCTCACAACGTTAAAACTTTCTTTTCATTGAGCAGTTTTGAAACACTGTTTTTTAAAATCTGCATAGGGATAATGTGGAGTGCACTGATACCAATGGTGAAAAAGGAAATAACTTCAAATAGAAACTGGAAAGAAGTTTTATGAGAAACTGCTGTGTGCTATGTGCATTCATCTCACAGAGTTAAACTTTTCTTTTCATTGAGCAGTTTGGAAACAGTCTGTTTGCAAAACTATGAAGCGATATTATTTAGTGCAAAAAACCTCTGGTGAACAAGGAAATATCTTCAGATAAAAACTGGAAAGAAGTGATGTGAGAAACAGGTTTCTGATGGGTTCGTTCATGTCTTAGAGCTAAGGCATTCTTTTGATGGAACAGTATGGAAACACTGTTTTTGTAGAATCCATGAGGGAATATTTGGGAACACATGGAGGCTTATGGTGGAAAAGGAATTGTCTTCAGAGAAGAACTAGAGAGATGCTTTCTGAGAAACTGCTTTGTGATGTGTGCATTCATCTCACACAGTTAATCTTTGCTTATGATTGAGCAGTTTGGAAACACTTTTTTTGTAGCATCTGCAAAGGCATATTTGGGAGCAGTGTGCCACATGGTGAAAAAGGAAATATCTTCGGATACAAAGTAGGAAGAATGTTTTTGAGAAACTGCTTTGTGATGTGTGCATTCATCTCACAGAGTTAAGTCTTTCTTTTGATTGAGCAGTTTGGAATTCCGATTTTTGCAAAATTTGCAAAGCAATTTTAGGTAGCACAAAAAAATCCTCTGGTAAACAAGGAAATACCTTCAGATAAAAACTGTAAAGAAGCATTACGAGAAACTGCTTTGTGATGTGTGCATTCATCTCACAGAGTTAATATTTTCTTATGACTGAGCAGTTTGGAAACACTGTTTTTGTAGAATCCGCAAAGGGATATTTGAGAGTGGATTGAAGGCTATGGTGAAAAAAGAAATATCTTTGGATAAAAACTAAAAAGAAGCTTTTTGAGAAACTGCCTTGTGATGTGTGCATTCATTTCCGAGTAAAAACTTTCTCTTGATTGAGCAGTTTGGAAACACTGTTTTTGGAGAATCTGCAAAGGGATCTTTGGCAGCTGATTGAACCCAACTGTGAAAAAGGAAACATCTACGGATAAAAACTGGAAAGAAGCTTTTTAATCAACTGCTTTGTGATGTGTTCATTCATCTGATAGAGCCAAACATTTCTTTTTATTGAGCAGTTTGGAAACACTGTTTTCATAGCATCTGAAATGGTATATTTGGGAGCGAACTGAAGTCCATGCTTCAAAGGTAATACTTTTGGATTAAAACTGCAAAGAAGCTTTCTGAGAAACTGCTTTGTGACGTGTGCTTAGAACTCACAGAGTTCCTAGGTATTTTATTCTCTTTGAAGCAATTGTGAATGGGAGTTCACTCATGATTTGGCTGTCTGTTTGATGTGAAGGACCTCTTCAAGGAGAACTACAAACCACCACTCAAGTAAATAAAAGAGGATACAAACAAATGGAAGAACATTCCATGCTCATGGGTAGGAAGAATCAATATCGTGAAAATGGCCATACTGCCCAAGGTAATTTACAGATTCAATGCCATCCCCATCAAGCTACCAATGACTTTCTTCACAGAATTGGAAAAAACTACTTTAAAGTTCATATGGAAACAAAAAAGAGCCCACATCACCAAGTCAATCCTAAGCCAAAAGAACAAAGCTGGAGGCATCACACTACCTGACTTCAAACTATACTACAAGGCTACAGTAACCAAAACAGCATGGTACTGGTACCAAAACAGAGATATAGATCAATGGAACAGAACAGAGTCCTCAGAAATAATGCCGCATACCTACAACTGTCTGATCTTTGAGAAACCTGAGAAAAACAAGCAATGGGGAAAGGATTCCCTATTTAATAAATGGTGCTGGGAAAACTGGCTAGCCATATGTAGAAAGCTGAAACTGGATCCCTTCCTTACACCTTATACAAAAATCAATTCAAGATGGATTAAAGATTTAAACGTTAGACCTAAAACCATAAAAACCCTAGAAGAAAACCTCGGCATTACCATTCAGGACATAGGCATGGGCAAGGACTTCATGTCCAAAACACCAAAAGCAATGGCAACAAAAGCCAAAATTGACAAATGGGATCTAATTAAACTAAAGAGCTTCTGCACAGCAAAAGAAACTACCATCAGAGTGAACAGGCAACCTACAACATGGGAGAAAATTTTCGCAACCTACTCATCTGACAAAGGTCTAATATCCAGAATCTACAATGAACTCAAACAAATTTACAAGAAAAAAACAAACAACCCCATCAAAAAGTGAGCGAAGGACATGAACAGACACTTCTCAAAAGAAGACATTTATGCAGCCAAAAAACACATGAAAAAAATGCTCATCATCACTGGCCATCAGAGAAATGCAAATCAAAACCACAATGAGATACCATCTCACACCAGTTAGAATGGCAATCACTAAAAAGTCAGGAAACAACAGATGCTGGAGAGGATGTGGAGAAATAGGAACACTTTTACACTGTTGGTGGGACTGTAAACTAGTTCAACCATTGTGGAAGTCAGTGTGGCGATTCCTCAGGGATCTAGAACTAGAAATACCATTTGACCCAGCCATCCCATTACTGGGTATATACCCAAAGGACTATAAATCATGCTGCTATAAAGACCCATGCACATGTATGTTTATTGCGGCATTATTCACAATAGCAAAGACTTGAAACCAACCCAAATGTCCAACAATGATAGACTGGATTAAGAAAATGTGGCACATATACACCATGGAATACTATGCAGCCATAAAAAATGATGAGTTCATGTCCTTTGTAGGGACATGGATGAAATTGGAAATCATCATTCTCAGTAAACTATCGCAAGAACAAAAAACCAAACACCGCATATTCTCACTCATAGGTGGGAACTGAACAATGAGATCACATGGACACAGGAAGGGGAACATCACACTCTGGGGACTGTTGTGGGGTGGGGGGAGGGGGGAGGGATAGCACTGGGAGATATACCTAATGCTAGATGACGAGTTAGTGGGTGCAGTGCACCAGCATGGCACATGTATACATATGTAACTAACCTGCACAATGTGCACATATACCCTAAAACTTAAAGTATAATAAAAAAAAAAAGAACTCACAGAGTTAAACCTTCCTTTTGATTTAGCAGTTTGGAAACACTGTTTTTGTAGTATCTGCAAAGGTGTATTTGAGAGCACAGTGTGGCACACAGTGAATAAGGAAATATCTTTGGATAAATAGTAGAAAGTTTTTGAGAAACTGCTTTGTGACATGCACATTCATCTCAGAGATTTAAACCTTTCTTTTGATTGAGCAGTTTGGAATCCCCGTTTTTGCAAAATCTGTGAAGCAATTTTAGGTAGCGCAAAAAGTCCTCTGGTGAACAAGGAAATACCTTCAGATAAAAGCTGGAAAGAAGCATTATGAGAAACTGCTTTCTGATGTGTGCATTCATCTAACAGAGTTAATCTTTTCTTATGATTGACCAGTTTGGAAACACTGTTTTTGTAGAATCTGTGAAGGGACACTTGAGAGCGGATTGAAGCCAATAGTGAAAAAATAAATATCTTTGGATAAAAACTAGAGAGAATCTTTCTGAGAAACTGCTTCATGATGTGCACATTCATCTCACAGAGGTAAACCTTTCTTTTGATACAGCAGGTTAGAAACACGTTTTTGTAGAATCTGCAAAGGGATATTTCGGAGCGCATTGAATCCTGTGGTTAATAAAAAACTATCTTTGGATAAAAACTAGAAGGACGCTTTCTGAGAAACTGCTTTGGGATGTGTACATTCATCTCACAGAGTTAAACCTTTCTTTGGATTGAGCAATTTGGAAACATTGTTTTTGTAGATCTGCAAAGGGATATTTCAGACCCAATTAAACCTGCAGTGTAAAAGGAAATAGCTTTGGATAAAAACTAAACAGAAGCTTTTTGAATAAATTGGTCTGTGATGTGTGCATTCCTCTCAAAAACTTAAACATTTCTTTTGACAGAGCCATTTGGAAATACTGTTTTTGCAAATCCTGTGAAGGAAAGCTTGGTAATGCAAACAAGCCTATGTTGAAAAAGGAAATATTTTCAGATAAAAACTGGAAAGAAGTTTTAGGAGAAACTTCTTTCTGATGTGTGTGTTCATCACACAGAGTTAAGTCCTTCTTTTTGTGAAACAGTTTGGAAACACTGTTTTTGTAGAATCTGCAAAGGGATATTAGGGAGTGCATTGATGCCAGTGGTGGAAAAGGAAATATCTTCAGAGAACTAGATGAATCTTTCTGAGAAATTGCCATGTGATGTGTGCATTCAGCTAACAGAGTCAAACCTTTCTCTTCATTGAGCAGTTTGGAAACACTATTTTCAAGAATTTGCAAAAGGATATTTGGGAGTGCTTTGAAGCCAATGGTGAAAAAGGAAATATCTTCTGACAAAAACTAGGAAGAAGCTTTTTGAGAAACTTCTTTGTGATGTCTGCATTCATCTCACAGATTTAAACCTTTCTTTTGATTTAGCATCTTTTGATTTAGCAGTTTGGAAACAGTGTTTTTGTAGAATCTGCAAAGGTATATTAGGCACTGCACTGAGGCTTATGGTGGAAAATGAAATATCTTCTGATAAAAACTAGGAAGAAGCTTTTGGATAAACTGCTTTGTGATGTGGTCATTCACCTCACAGATATAAACTCGTTTTTTCATTGAGCAGATTGGAAACATTGTTTTTGTACATTCTGTAATGGGATATTTGGGAGAGCAATGAAGCCTATGGTGATAAGGGAAATATCTTCATATAAAACTAGAAAGAAGTTTTTAAGAAATTGCTTTGTGATGCATGCATTCGTCTCACAGAATTAAACCTTTCCTTTGACTTTGAAGTTTGGAAAAACTTTTTTTGCAATATCTGTGAAGCAATATATGTATCACAAAAAAGCCTATGGTGAACAAGGAAATATCTTCAGATAAAAATTGGAAAGAAGAGTTATGAGAAACTGCTTTCGATGGTTGTGTTCTTCTCACAGAGTTAAGTCCTTCTTTTGATGGAACAGTTTGGAAACAATATTTTGGTAGAATCTGTGATGGAATATTTGGGAGTGCATTGAATCCTATGGTGATAAAGGAAATATCTTCAGATAAAAACTTGAAAAAAATCTTTTTGAGAAACTGCTTTATGATGTGAACATTCATCTCACAGAGTTAAACCTTTCTTTTTTTTTCATTTTATTTATTTATTTATTTATTTTATTATGCTTTAAGTTTTAGGGTACATGTGCACATTGTGCAGGTTAGTTACATATGTATACATGTGCCATGCTAGTGCGCTGCACCCACTAACTCGTCATCTAGCATTAGGTATATCTCCCGATGCTATCCCTCCCCCCTCCCCCCACCCCACAACAGTCCCCAGAGTGTGATATTCCCCTTCCTGTGTCCATGTGATCTCATTGTTCAGTTCCCACCTATGAGTGAGAATATGTGGTGTTTGGTTTTTTGTTCTTGCGATAGTTTACTGAGAATGATGATTTCCAACTTCATCCATGTCCCTACAAAGGACATGAACTCATCATTTTTTATGGCTGCATAGTATTCCATGGTGTATATGTGCCACATTTTCTTAATCCAGTCTATCATTGTTGGACATTTGGGTTGGTTCCAAGTCTTTGCTATTGTGAATAATGCTGCAATAAACATACGTGTGCATGTGTCTTTATAGCAGCATGATTTATAGTCCTTTGGGTATATACCCAGTAATGGGATGGCTGGGTCAAATGGTATTTCTAGTTCTAGATCCCTGAGGAATCGCCACACTGACTTCCACAATGGTTGAACTAGTTTACAGTCCCACCAACAGTGTAAAAGTGTTCCTATTTCTCCACATCCTCTCCAGCATCTGTTGTTTCCTGACATTTTAATGATTGCCATTCTAACTGGTGTGAGATGGTATCTCATTGTGGTTTTGATTTGCATTTCTCTGATGGCCAGTGATGATGAGCATTTTTTTCATGTGTTTTTTGGCTGCATAAATGTCTTCTTTTGAGAAGTGTCTGTTCATGTCCTTCGCCCACTTTTTGATGGGGTTGTTTGTTTTTTTTCTTGTAAATTTGTTTGAGTTCATTGTAGATTCTGGATATTAGCCCTTTGTCAGATGAGTAGGATGTGAAAATTTTCTCCCATTCTGTAGGTTGCCTGTTCACTCTGATGGTAGTTTCTTTTGCTGTGCAGAAGCTCTTCAGTTTAATTAGATCCCATTTGTCAATTTTGGCTTTTGTTGCCATTGCTTTTGGTGTTTTGGACATGAAGTCCTTGCCCATGCCTGTGTCCTGAATGGTAATGCCTAGGTTTTCTTCTAGGGTTTTTATGGTTTTAGGTCTAACGTTTAAATCTTTAATCCATCTTGAATTGATTTTTGTATAAGGTGTAAGGAAGGGATCCAGTTTCAGCTTCTACATATGGCTAGCCAGTTTTCCCAGCACCATTTATTAAATAGGGAATCCTTTCCCCATTGCTTGTTTTTCTCAGGTTTGTCAAAGATCAGACAGTTGTAGGCATGCGGCATTATTTCTGAGGACTCTGTTCTGTTCCATTGATCTATATCTCTGTTTTGGTACCAGTACCATGCTGTTTTGGTTACTGTAGCCTTGTAGTATAGTTTGAAGTCAGGTAGTGTGATGTCTCCAGCTTTGTTCTTTTGGCTTAGGATTGACTTGGTGATGTGGGCTCTTTTTTGGTTCCATATGAAGTTTAAAGTAGTTTTTTCCAATTCTGTGAAGAAAGTCATTGGTAGCTTGATGGGGATGGCATTGAATCTGTAAATTACCTTGGGCAGTATGGCCATTTTCACGATATTGATTCTTCCTACCCATGAGCATGGAATGTTCTTCCATTTGTTTGCATCCTCTTTTATTTCCTTGAGCTGAGCAGTTTGGAAACTCTGTTTTTGCAAAATCTGTGAAGACACATTTGGTTGCACAAAAAAGCTTATGGTGATGAAATATTTTCAGATAAAAGCTGGAAAGAAGCATTACAGGAAACTGCTTTCTAATGTGTGTGTTCATCTCAAAGAGTTAAGTCCCTCGTGTGATGGAACAGTTTGGCAACCCTGTTTTTGTAAAATCTGTGATGTGATATTTGGGAGATCATCGAAGCCTATGGTGATAAGGGAAATATCTTCACATAAAAACTAGAAAGAAGTTTTTGTGCGACTGCTTTTTGATGTGTGTACTCATCTCACAGAGGTAAGCCTTTCCTTTGGCTTAGAAGTTTGTAAACTCTGTTTTTGCAAAATGTGCGATGCAATATTAGGTATCACAAAAAAGCCTATGGTGAACAAGGAAATATCTTCAGATAAATACTGGAAAGAAGAGTTAAGAGAAATTGCATTCTGATATGTCCATTCTTCTCACAGAGTTAAGTCCTTCTATGGATAGAATAGTTTGGAAACACTGCATTTGTAGAATCTGCGATGGGACTTTTGGGAGCACACTGAATTCTATGATGAAAAAGGAAATATTTTCGGATAAAAACTTGAAAGAAGCTTTTTGAGAAACTGCTTTCTGAAGTGTGCATTCATCTCCCAGAGTTAAACCTTTCTTTTGACTGAGCAGTTTGAAAACACTGTTTTTGCAAAATCTGCCAAGGGATATTTTGGAGCACACTGAGGCCTATGGTGGAAAAGGAAATATCCTCAGAGGAGAACTAGATAGAAGATTTCTGAGAAACATCTTTGTGATGGGTGCATTCATCTTACAGAGTTAAACCTTTTTGTTGACTGTCCAGTGTGGAAACACTGTTTTTGTATAAACTGTGAAGGGATAATAGGAAGCTCAAAAAAGCCTATGATGAACAAGGAATTATACTGAGATTAAAACATGAAAGAAGCATCATGAGAAATTGCTTTCTGATGTGTGCGTTCATCTCATGAATTTAAACCTCCCATTTTATGGAACAGTTTGGAACCACTCTTTTTAAAGAATCTGCAAAAGGATATTTGGAAGTGCATTGAGGCCTATGGTGGAAAAGGAAATATCTTCAGAGAAGAACTTGACAGAAGCTTTCTGAGAAACTTCTTTGTGATGTGTGTATTCATCTCACAAAGTTAAACTGTTCTTTTGATTGAGCAGCTGGGAAACACTGTTTATGTAGAATCTACTAAGAGATATTTGGGAGTGCACCAAGGACTATGGGAAAAGTAAATATCTTCAGATAAAAACTAGAAAGAATTTTTTGACAAACTGCTTTGTGATATGTGCATTCATCTCAAAGGGTCAAAATTTTCTTTCAGCAGTTTGGAAACACTTAGTAAAATCTGTGAAGATATATTATGTAGCACAAAAAGCCTATAGTGAACAAGAAAATATCTTCAGATAACAACTGGAAAGAAGCATTATGAGAAACTGCTTTCTAATGTGTGCATTCATCTCATAGAGTTAAGTCCTTCTTTTGATGGAACAGTATGGAAACACTGTTTTTGTAGAATCTGCAGAGGTATATTTGGGATCACAATGAGGCCTATGGTGAAAAAGGAAATCTTTTCATATAAAAACTAGAAAGAATCTTTTAGAGAAACTGCTTTGGATGCATGCATTCATCTCACAGAGTAGAACCTTTCTTTTGATTGAGCAGTTTGGAAACACTCTTTTTGCAAAATCTGTGAAGCAATAAACAGTAGCACAAATAAGCTATGGTGAAAAAGGAAACATCTTTAGTTAAAAACTGGAGAGAAATGTTATGAGAAACTGGTTTCAGATGTGTGCATTCATCTCACAGAATAGAACCTTTCTTTTGATTGAGCAGTTTGGAAACACTCTTTTTGCAAAATCTGTGAAGCAATAAACAGTAGCACAAATAAGCTATGGTGAAAAAGGAAACATCTTTAGTTAAAAACTGGAGAGAAATATTATGAGAAACTGGTTTCAGATGTGTGCATTCATCTCACAGTGTTAAATCCTTCTTTGATGGAACCGTTTGGAAACACTGTTTTCGTAGATTCTGTGAAGGCACATTTGGGAGTGCCTTGAAGCCTATGGTGAAAATGGAAATATCTTCAGATAAAAACTAGAAAGAAGTGATTTGAGAAACTGCTTTGTGATGTGTGCATTCATCTCACAGAGTTAAACTTTTCATTTGATTGATCAGTTTGTAAACACGGTTTTGTAGAATCTGCGAAGGGATATTTGGGAATACATTGAAGCCTGTGGTGAAAAAGGAAATATCTTCAGACAAAAACTACAAAAAGCCTGTGGAGAAATTGCTTTGTGAAGTGTGCATTCATCTCACATTGTTAACCATTCTTTTGAGTGATTAGCTTGGAAACCCTGATTTTGTAGAATCTGCAAAGGGATATTTGGGAGCACATTGATGCCTATGGTGAAAAAGGAAATAACTTCAGATAAAAACTAGGAAGACGCTTTCTGAGGAACTGCTTTGTGACGTGTGCATTATTCTCACAGAGTTAAACGTTTCTTTTGATTGACAGGTTCAGAAACGCTTTTTTTTTATAATTTGTGATGCGATTTTAGGTTGCATAAAAAGACCTATGCTGAACAAGGAAATATCTTCAGATAAAAAATGGAAAGAAACGTTATGAGAAACTACTTTCAGATGAGTGCCTTCATCTCAAAGAGTTAAATCCTTCTTTTCATGGAACAGTTCAGAAACATGTTTTTACAGAATCTGCAAAGGGATATTTGGAGCATATTGAGGCCTATTTTGTAAAGGGACATATCTTCAGAGAAGAACTAAACAGAAGCTATCTGAGAGACTGCTATGTGGTGTGTGCAATCATCTCAGAGAGATAAACCTATCTTTTGATTGAGCAGTATAGAAACACTTTTTGTAGAATCTGTAAAGTAATATTTGGGAGCACACTGAGGCCTATGGTGAAAAAGAAATATTTTAGGATAAAACTAGAAAGAAGCTCTTTGAGAAACCGCTTTGTGATGTGGGCATTCATCTCACAGAGTTAAACCTTTCTTTCAACTGAGCAGTTTTGAAACACTGTTTTTGTAATACCCATGAAGCAATGTTTTGTGGCACAAAAAGGCCTATGGTGAACAAGGAAATATCTTCAGATAAAAAATGGAAAGAAGCATTATGAGAAACTGCTTACAGATGTTTTCATTCATCTCACAGAGTTCAGTCCTTCTTTTGATGGAAGAGTTTGGAAACACTGTTTTTGAAATATCTGCAAAGGGATATTCCAGAGTGCATTGAGGCCTATGGTGGAAAACGAAATATCTTCAGGGAAGAACTAGACAGAAGCTTTCTGAAAAGCCACTTTGTATTGCATGGACTCATCTCACAGTGTTAAACCTGTCTTTTAACTGAGCAGTTTGCGAACACTTTTTTGTAGAATCTGCGAAGGGATATTTGGGAGCGCATTGAAGCCTATGGTGAAAAAGGAAATATCCTCAGATAAAAACTAGAAAGAATCGTTTTGAGAAATTGTTTTGGAATGTCTGCGTTGAACTCACAGATTTAAACCTGTTTTTTGATTGAACTGTTTGGATACACTCTTTTTGTGGTAGCTGTGATTGGACATTTGGGAGTGCATTGAAGCCTAAGGTGATAAAGGAAATATCTTTGAATAAAAACTTGAAAGAAGCATTTTGTGAAACTGCTTTGTGATGTTTGCATTCATCTCACAGAGTTAAACCTTTGTTTTGATTGATCAGTTTGGAAACACTGTTTTTGTAGAATCTGCAAAGGGATATTTGGGAGTGCACGAGGACTATGGTGAAAATGGAAATAACTTCAGATGAAAACTAGAAAGAAGTTTCCTGAGAAAATGCTTTGTGAAGTGTGCATTCTTCCCACAGATTTAAACCTTTCTTTTGATTGAGCAGTTTGAAACACTGTCTTTGCAGAATCTGCAAAGGGATAATCTGGAGCACACTGATGTCTATGGTGAAAGAGGAAATATAATTGTATAAAAACTAGTAAGAAGCTCTTTGAGAAACTGTTTGTGATGGATGCATTCATATCAAAGAGTTAAACTTTTCTTTTGACTGAGCAGTTTGGAAACACTGTTTTTGTATAATCTGTGAAGTGATGTTAGGTAGCTCAAAAAGGCCTATGGTGAACAAGGAAATATCTTTAGAAAAAAATTGGAAACAAGCATTAAGAGAAACTGCTTTCTGATGTGTGTGTTCATCTCAGAGAGTTAAATCCTTCTTTTGATGGAACAGTTCAGGAACACTGTGTTTATAGAATCTGTGAAGGGATATTTGGGAGTGCATTGAGGCCTATGGTCGAAAAGGAAATATCTTCAGAGAAGAACTAGACAGAAGCTATCTTAGAAACTGCTTTGTGTTTGTGAGAATTCATCTCACAGGCTTAAACCTTTCTTTTTATTGCGTGGTTTGGAAACACTCTTTTTGTAGAATCTGTACATGTATATTTGGGATCACAAAGAGGCCTATAGTGAAAAAGGAAATATCTTCATATAAAAACTATAAAGAAGGTTATGAGTAACTGCTTTGTGATGTCTGCATTCATCTCACAGAGTTAAACCTTTCCTTTGACTGCACAGTTCAGAAACACTCTTTTGGCAAAATCTGTGAAGTGATAGTAGGTAGAGCAAGTAAACCTATGGTGAAAAAGGAAATACCTTCATATAAAAACTGGAGAGAATCTTTGAGAAACTGTTTCAGATGTGTGCATTCATCTCACAGTATTACATCCTTCTTTGATGGAACAGTTTGAAAACACTGTTTTTGTAGAATCTCTGAAGGGATATTTTGGAGCACCTTGAAGCCTATTGTGAAAATGGAAATATCTTCAAATAAAAACTAGAAGGAATCTATTTGAGAAACTGCTTTGTGATGTGAGCATTCATCTCACAGAGTTAAACGTTTCTTTAGATCAGATTTTCAACACTGTTTTTGTAGAATCTGTGAAGGAATATTTAAGAGCACAGGAGTAATATGGTGAAAAAAAAACTTCAGATAAAATCTGGAAAGAAGCTTTCTGAGAAAATGTTTCATGATGTGTGCATTCATCTCAGAGAGTTAAAGCTTTCTTTTAATTGAGCTGTTTGGAAACACTGTTTTTGTAATATCTGCAAAGGGATATTTGGGAGCACATCAATGCCTGTGGTGAAAGAGGAAATATCTTCAGATAAAAACTAGAAAGAAGTTTTCTGAGAAATCTCTTTGTGATGTGTTCATTCATCTCACAGTGTTCATCATTTCTTTTGATAGAGCAGTTTGGAAAAACTGTTTATGTACAATCTGTGAAGGGATATTTGGGAGCCCATTGAGGCCTATGTTGAAAAAGGAAATACCTTCGGATACAAACTAGAAAGAACGTTTTTGAGAAACTGCTTCATGATGCATGCATTCATCTCATACAGTTAAACTTTTCTTCTTACAGTGAAATTTGGAAACAATGTTTTTCTGTAACCTGTGATGGGATACTTCAGAGCGCATGGAGACTGATGGTGGAAAAGGAAACATTTTCAGGGAAGTACTAGACTGAAACTTTCTGAGAAACTGCTTTGTAATGTGTGCATTCATGTCACAGAGTTAAAGCTTTCTTTTGATAGAGCAGTTTGGAAACATTGTTTTTTTACAATGTGCAAAGGTATATTTTGGAGTGCACTAATGCTTATGGTGAAAAAGGAAATACCTTTGGATAAAAACTAGAAAAAATCTTTGAGACATTGATTTGTGTTGTGTGTATTCATCTCACAGAGTTAAACTTTTGTTTTGATAGAGCAATTAGTAAACACTGTATTTTCAGAATCTGCAAAGGGATACTTGGGAGCACATTTAGGCCTATGGTGAAAAGAATTATCTTCAGAGAAAAACTAAAACTAAGCTTTCTTAGAAACTACTTTGTGATGTGTCCATTCATGTCACAAAGAAAAAACATTCTTTTAATGGGGAAGTTTGGAATCACTGTTTTTGTAGAATCTGTGATGGCATATTTGGTAGCACATTGAGGCCTGTGGTGAAAAGAGAAATACCTTCAGAGAAAAACTAGAAGGTCGCTTTCTGAGAAACTGCTTTGTGATGTGTGCTTTCATGTCACAGAATCAAACTTTTGATTTTGGGTAACAGTTTGGAAACACTGTTTTTGTAGAATCTGTGAAATGGTACTGGTAGAGCATTTTGAGTCCTATGGTGGAAAAGGAAATGTCTTCAGATAAAAACTAGAAAGAAGCTTTCTGAGAAACTGCTTTATGATGTGTGTATTCATCTCACAGAGTTAAATCTTTCTTTTGATATAGCTGTTTGCAATCCCTTTTCATAGAATCTGCGAATGGATACTTGGGAGTACATTAATGCCTGTGGCAAAAAGATAAATATCTTCAGATAAAAACTAGAAAGAAGCTTTCTGAGAAATGGCTATTTGACGTGTCCATTCATCTCATGGAGTTAAACTTTTCCTTTGATGGAGCAGTCTGAGAACACTGTATTTGTAGAATCTGTGAAGCCATACTTGGGAATGATTTCAGGCCTATGGTGAAAAGGGAAATATCTTCGGATAAAAACTAGACAGAAACTTTCTGAGAAACTGCTTTGTGATGTGTTCCTTCATTTCACAGAGTTAAACTTTTCTTTTGATGGAGCAGTTTGTAAACACTGTTTTTGTATAATTGGTGAAGGGATATTTATGAGCGCATTGAGTCCTATGCTGAAAAACAAATATCTTCAGAGAAAAACTAGAAAGAAGCTTTCTGAGAAACTACTTTGTGATGTGTTCATTCATCTCACAGAGTAAAACCTTTCTTTTGATGCAGCAGTTTGTTAACTTTGTTTTTGTATGAACTGCAAAGGGATATTTTGCAGCCCATTGAAGCCTACGGTGAAAATGGAAATATCTTAGGCAAAAACCAGAAAGAAGTTTTCTGAGAAACTGCTATGTGATGTGTGCATTCATCTCACAGAGCTAAACTTTTCTTTTGATGGAGAAGTTTATAAACACTGTATATGTAGAATCTGTGAAGGGATATTTGGGAGCATTTTGAGACCTATAGAGAAAGAAATATCTTCAGAGAAAAACTAAAAAGAAACTTTCTGAAAAACTACATTGTGTTGTGTGCATTCCTCGCACAGAGATAAACCATTCTTTTAATGGGACAGTTTGGAGTCACTATTTTTGTAGAATCTCCACAAGGATATTTAGTAGCACATTGAGTCCCATGGTGAAAAGAGAAATATCTTCAGAGAAAAACTACAAGGAAGCTTTCAGAGATACTTATTTGTGATGTGTGCATTCATCTCACAGAATCATACCTTATTTTGGTGGAGCAGTTTGGAAACTCTGTTTTATTTTAGAATCTATGAAGGGATATTGGAGGACCTCATTGAGGCCTATGGTGAAAAAGGAAATATCTTCAGAGGAAAACTAGAAAGAATAAGTGTGAGAAACTGTTTTGTGATGTGTGCACTAATCTCACAGAGTTAAACATTTCTTTTGATGGAACAGTTTGGAAACAAAATTTTTGTAGAATCTGCGTAGGGATATTTGGGAGCTCATTGAGACCTATGGTGGAAAAGGTAATATATTCAGATAAAAACTAGAAAGAAGCTTTCTGAGAAACTGCTTTGTGATGTGTGCATTCATCTCACAGAGTTAAACCTTTCTTTTGTTATAGCAATTTGGAATCTCTGTTTTTGTAGAATCTGCAAAGAGATATTTGGGACTGCACTAAGGCCAGTGGTGAAAAGAGAAATATCTTCAGAGAAAAACTAGAAAGAAGCTTTCTGAGAAACTGCTTTGTAATATGTGCGTTCATCTCATAGAGTTAAACCTTTCTGTTGGTGGAGCAGTTTGGAAACAATGCTTTTGTAGAATCTGTGAAGGGATATTTGAAGAGCACATTGATGCCTATGGTGAAGGAAATATCTTCAGAGAAAACTGCAAATAAATTTTGTGAGAAACTACTTTGTGATGTGTGCATTCATCTCACAGAGTTGAAACTTTCTTTTGATTGAGCAGTTTGGAAACACTGTTTTTGTAACATCAGCATAGGGATATTTGGGAGCTCATTAAGGTTTATGGTGAAAAAAGAAATGTCTTCAGATAAACCTGGAAAGAAGCTTTCTGAGAAACTGCTTCATGATGTGTGCATTCATCTCATAGAGTTAAACCTAACTTTAGGTGGAGCATTTTGGAATTACCGTTTTTGTAGAATCTGTGAAGGGATATTTGAGAGCGCATTAAGGACTGTGGTGAAAAGGGAAATATCTTCAGATAAAAACTAGACAGAAGCTTTCTGAGAAACTGCTTTGTGATGTGTCAATTCAACTCACAGAGTTAAACCTTTCTTTTGGTGGAGCAGTTTGGAAACATTGTTTTTGTACAATCTGTGAAGGGATATTTGGGAGCACATAGAGGCCTATGATGAAAAGGAATATCTTCAGATAAACCTAGAAGGAAGCTTTCTGAGAAACTACTTTGTGATATGTCCATTCATCTCACAGAGTTAAATGTTTCCATTGATGGAGCATTTTTTAACACTGTTTTTGTACAATCTGCAAATGGATATTTGGGAGTGCTTTGAGTTATATGGGTGAAAAGGAAATATCTTCAGAGAAAAGCTAGAAAGAAACATTCTGAGAAACTACTTTTATAATGTGCATTCATCTCACAGAGTTAAACCTTTCTTTGGATGGAATAGTTTGTAAACACTGTTTTAGTATAATCAGTAAAAGGATATTTACGAGTGGATTGACTCCTATAATGAAGAAGACATATCTTCAGAGAAAATCTAGAAAGAAACTTTCTGAGAAACTACTTTGTGATGTGTGCATTCATCCAACAGATTTAAACATTTCTTTTGATAGAGCAGTTTGGATCACTGTTTTTGTTGAATCTGTCAAGGGATATTTGGGAGCTCATTAAGGCCTGTGGTGAAAAGAGAAATACCTTCAGAGAAAAACTGGAAAGAAGCTTATGGAGAAACTGCTTTCTGATGTGGCCATTCACCTCACAGAGTTAAACCTTTCCTTCAAAGGAGCAGTTTGAAAACACTGTATTTGACGAATGGGCAAAGGCATATTTGGGAGCGCTTTCAGGCCTATGGCGGAAAGGGAACTATCTTCAGATAAAAACTTGACAGAAGCTCTCTGCAAAACAGCTTTGTGATGTGTTCTTTAATGTCACAGAGTTGAACCTTTCTTTTGGTGGAACAGCTTGGAAACCCTGTTTTTGTAGAATCTGTGAAGGGATATTTGGGAGCGCATTGAGCCCTATGGTGAAAAGAAATATCTTCAAATAAATCTAGAAAGAAGCTTTCTGAGAAACTACTCTGTGATTTGTACATTTATCTCACAGTTAAACCTTTCTTTTCATGGAGCAATTTGTAAACACTGATTTTGTGTAATCTGCGAATGGATAATTCAGGGTGCTTTGAGCCCTATGGGGAATAGGAAATATCTTCAGAGAAAACAAGAAAGAAACTTTCTGAGAAACTACTTTATGATGTGTGCATTCATCTCACAGAGTTAAGCTTTCCTTTTGATGGAGCAGCTTGTTAACCCTGTTTTTGTGTAAACTGTGAAGGGATATTTTGGAGTGCATTGAGGCCTCCGGTGAGAATGGAAGTATCTTTAGACAAAAACTAGAATGAAGCTTTCTGAGAAACTGATGTGTAACGTGAGCATTCATCTGACAGATTTAAACTTTTCTTTTTATGGAACAGTTTGGAAACACTGTATTTGTATAATCTGTGAAGGGATATTTTGGAGTGAATTGAGGTCTATTGTGAAAAAGCAAATATCTTCAGAGAAACACTAGAAAGAAGCTTTCTGAGAAACTGCTTTGTGATGAGTGCATTCATCTCACAGAGTTAAACCTTTCTTTTCATGGAGCAGTTTGAAATCACTGTTTTTGTAGAAACAGCGAAGGGATATTTTGGAGCACATTAAGGCCTGTGGTGAAAAGAGAAATAACTTCAGAGAAAAAGTGGAAAGAACTTTTCTGAGAAACTGCTTTGTGATGTGTCCATTCACCTCACAGAATTAAACTTTTCTTTTGATGGAGCAATTTGGAAACAGTGCATTTGGAGAATTTGGGAAGGGATACTAGGGAATGCTTTGAGGTCTATGGTGAAAACAAATATCTTCAGAAAAAACTGAAAAAAATCTAACTGAAAATCTACTGGGTGAGGTGTGCATTCATCTCACAGAGTTAAACCTTCCTTTTGATAGAGCAGTTCGTTACCTTGTTTTTGTATGAAATGCAAAGGGAAATTTCAGAGCAAATTGAGGTATATGGTGAAAATGGAAATAGGTTTACACAAAAACTTGAAGGAAGGTTTCTGAGAAAGTGCTTTGTGATGTGTGAATTCATATCACAGAGATAAACATTTCTTTTGATGGAGCAGTTTGTACACACTGTATTTGTAGAGTCTGTGAAGGGATAATTTTGAGCACATTGAGGCCTATGGTGAAAAGAAATATCTTCAGAGAAAAAACAAAAAGAAACTTTCTGAAAAACTATTTTGTGATGTGTGCATTCATCTCACAAAGATAAAACTCTTTTTTTTAATGGGGCACTATGGAATCACTGTTTCTTTACAATCTGCAAAAGGATATTTGGCAGCACGTTGAAGACTGTGGTGAAAAGAGAAATATTTTCAGACAAAAACTAGAAGGAAGACTTCTGAGAAATGGCTTTTTGATGTGTGCTTTCATCTCAAAGAATCAAACTTTTCTTTTGATGGAGCAGTTTCAAAACACTGTTTTTGTAGAATATGTGAAGGATATTGGAAGAGCGCATTGAGGCCTATGGTGAAAAAGGAAATATCTTTGGAACAAAACTAGAAAGAAATGTTGTGAGAAACTGCTTTGTGATGTGTGCTTTCATGTCACAGAGTTAAAACTTTCTTTTCATGGAGTAGTTTGTAAACACTGTTTTTGTATAAGTGGTGAAGGGACATTTATGGGTGCATTCAGTGCTGTGGTGAAAATGAAATATCTTCAGAGAAAAACAAGAAAGAAACATCCTGAGAGACTACTTTGTGATGTGTTAATTCATCTCACAGAGTTAAACCTTTCTTTTAGTGGAGCAATTTGTTAACTTTGTTTTTGTATAAACTGCAAAGGGATATTTCAGAACACATTGAGACCTTTGGTGAAAGTGGGAATATCATTAGACAGAAACTAGAAAGAATGTTTCTGAGAAACTGCTTCATGATGTGTGCATTCATCTCACATATTTAAAACTTACTATTGATGGAGCAGTTTGCAAACACTGTATTTGTGGAATCTGTGAAGGAATATTTGGTAGCACATTGAGGTCCATGGTGCAAAGAAATATCTTCAGAGTAAAGCTAAAAAGAAGCTTTCTGAAAACCTACTTTGTGATGTGTGCCTTCATCTCACAAAATCAAACCTTTCTTTTGGTGGAGAGGTTTGGAAACACTGTCTTTTTTAGAATCTGTGAAGGGATATTTGAACAGCACATTGAGGCATATGGTGAAAATGGAAATATCTTTTTTTTAAAGGTAAGAATATTTATAAAGATTGTTTTCCAAAATTACATTTTCAGATTAGCATTCACTTGCTACTGATCTCCTTAAGCCATCTTGTTAAAAATTATGCTTTCAAAACAAATTGATGAGCTTAATTCATTGTCTATGAGTGTATGTTTTGACTTACTTCATTGTTTTGTTTTGACATGGAATAGTTCATTTTATTTTATTTTATTTTATTTTATTATTTTTCAGAGAAAAACGAGAAAAAATTTTATGAGAAATTACCTCATGATGTGTGCATTCATCTGAGAGTTAAACCTTTATTTTGATGAAGCAGTGTGTTCACCCTGATTTTGTGTAAACTATGAAGGGTTATTTCATGTGCATTGAGGCCTATTGCAAAAATGGAAATATCTTTAGAGAAAAACTAGAATGAAGCTTTCTGAGAAACTGCTTTGTGATGTGAGCATTCATCTGACAAGACTTAAACCTTTCTTTTGATGGATCAGTTTGGAAACAGTGTATTTGTAGTATCTGTAAAGGGGTATTTGGAAGCACTTTGAGGCCTATGGTGAATAGAAATATCTTCAGAATAAAAACTAAAAAGAAACTTTCTGAAAAACTACTTTGTGATGTGTGCATTCATCTCACAGAGTTAAACCTTTCTTTTGATGGAGCAGTTTATTAACCTTGTTTTTGTATAAGCTGCAAAGGGATATTTTGGGGTGCATTGATGCCTCTGGTGAAAAGAGAAATATCTTCAGAGAAAACCTGGGAAGAAGCTTTCTCATAAACTGCTTCATGATGTGTGCATTCATCTCACAGAGTTAAACTTTTCTTTTGCTGCAGCAGTTTGGAATTGCTGTTTTTGTGGAATCTGCAAAGCGATATTTGGGAGTGCATTAAGGCCTGTGGTGAAAAGAGAAATATCTCCAGAGAAAAATTAGATAGAAGCTTTCTGAGAAACTGCTTTGTGATGTGGACATTCATCTCACAGAATTAAACCTTTCCTTTGTAGGAGCTGTTTGAAAATACTGTATTTGTAGAATCTGTTAAGCCATATTTGGGAGTGCTTTCAGGTATATGGTGAAAAGGGAAATATCTTCAGATAAATCTAGACAGAAGCTTTTTGAGAAACTGCTTTGTGATGAGTGCATTCATCTCACAGTGTTAAACCTTTCTTTTGATGTAGTCCTTTGTAAACACTCTGTTTGTATAATCTGTGAATGGATATTTGGAGCACTTTGAGTCTTATGGTGAAAAGGAAATATCTTCAGAGAAAAACTAGATAGAAACTTTCTGAGAAACTTCCTTGTGTTGTGTGCATTCCTCTCAAAGAGTTAAAACTTTCTTTTGCTGGAGGAGTTTGTTAAACCTGATTTTGTATAAACTGCAAAGGGATACTTCAAAGTGCATTGAGGCCTATGGTGAAAACGGAAATATCTTTAGACAAAAACTGGAATTAAGCTTTCTGAGAAACTACTTTGTGATGTTAGCATTCATCTGATAGATTTAAACCTTTCTTCTCATGGAGCATTTTGGAAACACTGTATTTGCAGAATCTGCAAAAGGATATTTCAGAGCACATTGAGGACTGTTGTGAAAAAGGAAAGATCTTCAGAGAAAAAGTAGAAAGAATCTTTCTGAGAAACTGCTTTGAGATGTGTGCATTCTTCTCACAGAGTTATAACTGTCTGTTCGTGGAGCAGTTTGGAATCACTGTTTTTGTAGGATCTGCGAAGGGATATTTGGGAGCATATTAAGGCCTGTGTTGAAAAGAAAAATATTTTCAGGCAAAAACTAGAAAGAAGCGTTCTGAGAAACTGCTTTGCGATGTGTGCATTCATCTCACAGAGTTAAAACTTTCCTTTGAAGTAGTAGTTTGAAAACACTGTATTTATAGAGGCTATGAAGCCATATTTGGGAGCACTTTCGGGTCTGTGGTGAAAAGGGAAATATCTTCAGATAAACACTAGACAGAAGGTTTCTGAGAAACTGCTTTGTGATGTGTGCTTTCATCTCACAGAGTTAAAACTTTCTTTTGATGGAGTAGTTTGTAAACACTCTTTTGTAAAATCAGCAAAGGGATATCTATGAGCTTGTAGAGTCCTATGGTGAAATGGAAATATCTTCAGAGAAAAACTAGAAAGAATCTTTCTGAGAAACTGCTTTGTGATGTGTGCATTCATCTCAAAGATTTAAACCTTTCTTTTGATGGAGCAGTTTTTTAACCTTGTGTTTGTATAAAATGCAAAGGGATATTTCTGAATGCATCAAGGCCAATGGTGAAAATGGAAAAATCTTTAGACAAAAACTAGAAAGAAGATTATTGAAAAACTGCCTTGAGATGTGTGCATTCATCTAAGGGAGTTAAACTTTTCTTTTGATGGAGCAGTTTGGAAACACTGTATTTGTAGAATCTGTGAAGTGGTACTTGGGAGAGCTATGAAGCCTGGGGTGAAAAGAACTGTCTTTGGAGAAGAAGTGGAAAGAACCTTCCTGAAAAGCTAATTTGTGATGTGTGCATTCAGCTCACATAGTTAAATCTTTCTTCTGATGGAAAAATTTGGTAACCTTGATTTTGAATCAACCGCAAGGGGATATTTCAGAGCTTATTGAGGCCTATGTTGAAAAGGAAATATGTTCAGAGAAAAAGTAGAAACGTTCTGAGAAACTAATTTTTGATGTGTGTATTCATCTCACTGAGTTAAGCCTTACTTTTAATGGAGCAGTTTGTTAACCCTGGTTTTGTATAAACTGTGAAGGAATATTTCAGAGCCCATTGGAGCCTATGGTGCAATTGGAAATATCTTTAGACAAAAACCATAATGAAGCTTTCTGAGAAACTGCTTCATGTTGTGAGCATTCATCTGAGAGATTTAAAAGTTTTTTTTTGATGGAGGAGTTTGGAAACAATGTATTTGTAGAATCTGTGAAGTGATGTTTGGGAGTGCAATTAGGCCTACTGTGAAAACGGAATATCTTCAGAGAAAAACTAGAAAGAAGCTTTCTGAGAAACTGCTTTGTGATGTGTCCATTCATCTCACAGAGTTAAACCTTTCTTTTGATGAAGCAGTTAGGAATCACAGTTTTTGTAGAATCTGCGAAGGGATATTTGGGAGTTCATTAAGGCCTGCGGTGAAAAGAAAAATATCTTCAACGAAAAACTAGAAAGCTTTCTGAGAAACTGCTTTGTGATGTGTGCATTCATCTCACAGAGTTGAAACTTTCTTTTAACTGAGCAGTTTGGAAACACAGTTCTTGCAATATCTATGAAGTGATGTTAGGTAGCACAAGAAACACTATGTTGAACAAGGAAATAACTTCAGATAAAAACTGGAAAGAAGCGTTATGAGAAACTGCTTTCTGATGTGTGCTTTAATCTCACAGAGTTAAGTCCTTCTTTTGATGGAACAGTTTGGAAACACTGTTTTTGTAGAATCTGCAAAGGGATATTTCGGAGCACATGAGGCCTCTGGTGAAAAAGAAATAACATCAGATAAAAAAATAGAAAGAGGCTTTCTGAGAAACCACTTTGTGATATGTGCATTCATCTCACAAAGACAAATGTTTCTTTTGACTGTGCAATATGGAAACACTGTTTTTGTCGAATCTGTGAAGGGATATTTGGGAGCACATTGAAGCCCATGGTGAAAAAGGAAATATCTTCAGATAAAAACTGAAAAGAAGCTTTCTGAGACTCTGATTTGTGATGTGTGCATTCATTTGACAGTGTTAAATTTTTCCTTTGATGGAGCCATTTGGAAACATCCTTTTGGCAGAATCTGTGAAGTATTATTTGGGAGTGCATTGAGATTTACAGTGAAAAAGAAGTATCTCCAGATAAAAACTAGAAAGAAGATTTCTGAGAAGCTTCTTGTGATGTTTGCATTCATCTAACAGATTTAAAACTTTCTTCTTATTGATCAGTTTGGAAACACTATTTTTGTAGAATCTGTGAAGGGATATTTTGGAGGGCATGAGGCCAGTGGTGAAAAAGGAAATAGTTTCAGACAAAAACTAGAAAGAATTTTTATGAGAAACCACTTTGTGATGTGTGCATTCTTCTCACAGACCTGTAACTTTCTTTTGATTGAGCAGTTTAGAAACACTGTTTCTGCAGAATCTGCAAGGGGATATTTTGGAGCCCACTGAGGCCAATGGTAAAAAAAGAAAAATCTTTGGAAAAAAACTAGAAAGAAGCTTTTTGAGAAACTGCTATGTGTTGGGTGCATTCAACTCACAAAGTTAAACCTGTTTTATGATTGCCCAGTTTGGAACCACTGTTTTTGTAGAAATGGCGATGGGATATTTGGGAGCTAATTGAAGCCTATGGTGATAAAGGAAATATCTTTGGATAAAAACTAGAAAGAAGCTGTTTGAGAAACTACTTTGTGATATGTGCATTCATCTTACAGAGTTAAACCTTTCGTTTGACTGACCAGTTTGGAAACAATGTTTTTGCAAAATCTGTGAAGCAATATTAGGTGGCACAAAAAAGCCTATGATGAACAATGAAATATCTTCAGACAAAAACTGGAAATAAGTGTTATGAGAAACTGCTTTGTGATGTGTGCATTCATCTCATAGACTCAAGTCCTTCTTTTATGGAACAATTTGGAAACTGTTTTTGTAGAATCTGCAAAGGGATACTTGGGAGCGCACAGATGCCTATGGAGAAAAAGGAAATGTCTTTGGTTGAAAACGAGAAAGATGGCTTTTGAGAAACTGCTTTGTGTTGTATGCATTAATCTCACAGAGTTAAAGCTTTCTTTTTACTGAGCACTTTTGAAACACTGTTTTTGTATAACCTGTGAAGTGATGTTAGGAAGCGCAATAAAGCCTATGGTGAACAAGAAAATATCTTCAGAAAAAAATTGGAAAGAAGTGTTATGAGAAAGTGTTTCTGATGTGTGCATTCATCTCACAGCATTAAGTCCTTCTATTCATGGAACAGTTTGGAAACACTGTCTTTATAGAATCTGCCAAGGGATATTTGGGAGTACATTGAGGCCCATTGTGGAAAAAGAAACATCCTCAGAGGAGAACTACACAGAAGCTATCTGATAAACTGCTTTGTGATGTGTGCATTCATCTCACAGAGTTAAATATTTGTTTTGATTAGTCAGTATGGAAACACTGTTTTGAGAATCTGTGAAGGGATATTATGGAGCGCATGAGGCATATGGTGAAAAAGGAAATAAGTTCAGATAAAAACTAGAAAGAAGCTTTCGACAACCTGCTTTGTGATGTGTGTATTCTTCTCACAGAGTTAACTGTTTTTTTTTTTGGCTTGAGCAGTTTGGAAATACTGTTTTTGTAGAATCCTCAAAGGGATATTTGGAAGCCCACTGATGCTTATAGTGAAAAAGGAAATATTTTCAGATAAAAACTAGAAAGAAGCTTTTTGAGAAACTGCTTTGTGATGTATGCATTCATCTCACAGAGTTAAACTTTTCTTTTGAGTGCATAGTTTGGAAACACTGTTTTTGTATAACCTGCGAAGTGATGCTAGGTAGTGAAAAAATGTCTATGGTGAACAAGGAAACACCTTCAGATGAAAACTGGAAAGAAGCATTATGAGAAAATGCCTTCTTCTTTTTTTAAAATTTTATTATTATTATACTTTAAGTTTTAGGGTACATTTGCCCAATGTGCAGGTTTGTTACCTATGTGTACATGTGCCATATTGGTGTGCTGCAGCCATTAACTCGTCATTTAGCATTAGGTATATCTCTTAATGCTATCCTTCCCCCTACCCCCACCTCACAACAGTCCCCAGTGTGTGATGTTCCCCTTCCTTTGTCCATGTGTTCTCATTGTTTAATTCCCACCTATGAGTGAGAACATGTGATGTTTGGTTTTTGTCCTTGCGATAGTTTGCTGAGAATGATGGTTTCCAGTTTCATCCATGTCCCTACATAGGACATGAACTCATCACAACTGCTTTCTTATGCATGTGTTCATCTCACAAAGTTAAGTCCTTTTTTGATGGAAAAGCTTGGAAACACTGTTTCTGTAGAATCTGTGAAGGGATAATTTGGTGTACATTGAGGCCTGTGGTGGTAAAGGAAATAACTTCAGAGAAGAAGTAGACAGAAACTTTCTGAGAAATGGCTTTGTGATGTGTGCATTCCTCCACAGAGTTAAACGTTTTTTTTGACTGAGCAGATTGAAAACACTGTTTTTGTAGAATCTGTGAAGGGATATTTGGGAGTGCATGGAGGGCTATGCTAGAAAGGGGAATATCTTTAGAGAAGAACTAGACAGAAGTTTTTTGAGAAAGTGCTTTGTGATGTGTGCATTCATCTCACAGAGCTAAAACTTTCTTTTGATTAAGCAATTTGGAAACACTGTTTTTGTAGGATCTGCAAAGGGATATTTGGGAGTGCCCGAGGCCTATGGTGAAAAAGGAAGTAACTTCAGAGAAAAACTAGAAATAGCTTTATGAGAAACCACTTTGTGATGTGTGCCTTCTTCTTACAGTGTTAAATGTTTCTTTTGATTCAGGAGTTTGGAAACACATTTTGTAGAATCTGTGAATGGATATTTGGGAGTGCATGAGGCCTATGGTGAAAAAGATATTTATCTTGGGATAAAAACTAGAAAGAAGCTCTTTGAGAAATGGCTTTGTGCTGTATGCATTCATCTCACAGAGTTAAACTTTTCTTTGACTGAGCACTTTGGAAACACTTTTTCTGTATAATCTGTGAAGCTATCTTTTGTATCACTAAAAGGCGTATGGTGAACAAGAAAATATCTTCAGATAAAAACTGGAAAGAAGCATTATGAGAAACTGCTTTGTGATGTGTGCATTCTTGTCACAGAGTTAAGTACTTCTTTTGATGGAACAGTTTGGAAACACTGTTTTTGTAGAATCTGGGAAGGGATATTTGGGAGTGCAATGAGGCATGTGGTGGAAAAGGAAACATCTTCAGAGAGAATAAGACAGAAGATTTCTGAGACTCTACATTGATCTGTGCATTCATCTCACAGAGTTAAACCTCTCTTTTGATTGAGCAGTTTGGAAGCACTATTTTTGTGGAATTGGTGAAGTGATATTTGGGAGTGCATTGATGTCTAGTGTGAAAAAGTAAATATCTTCACAAAAAAACTAGAAAGAAGCTTTTTTGGAAACTGCTTTGTGATATGTGTATTCACCACACCGAGTTAAAACTTTCTTTTGATGGATCAGTTTGTAAACAATCTTTTTGTACCATCTGCGAAGGAATATTTGGGAGCATACGAGGCCTATGGTGAAAAAGGAAATATCTTCTGATAAAAACTATAAAGAAGATTTTTCAGAAACTGCTTTGTGATTTGTGCATTCAACTCACAGAGTTAAACTTGTTTTTTGATGGGACAGTTTGGAAACACTGTTTTTGTAGAATCTGCGAATGGATATTTGGGAGTGCATTGAAGCCAATGGTGATAAAGGAAAAATCTTTGGATAAAAATTAGAAAGAAGCATTTTCAGGAACTGCCTTGTGATGTGTGCATTGTCCTCACAGAGTTAAAGCTTTCTTTTGACTGACAAGTTTGCAATCACAGTTTTTGCAAAATCTGGGAAGTGATATTAGGTAGCAAAAAAAGGCTGTGGTCAAAAAGGATATACCTTCAGACAAAAACTGGAAAGATGCATTATGAGAAACTGCTTTCTAATGTGTGCATTCATCTCACAGAATTAAGTTCTTCTTTCAATGGAGCAGTTTGGAAACACTGTTTTTGTAGAATCTGCAAAGGGATATTTGAGAACACATTGAAGCCCATGGTGAAAAAGGAAACATCCTCGGATAAAAGGTAGAAAGAAACATTTTGACAAACTGCTTTGTGATGTGTGGATTCATCTCACCGAGGTAAAGCTTTCTTATAATTAATCAGTTTGGAAGCACTGTTTCTGTGGAATATGTGAAGGGATATTTGGAAGTGCATGAAGACTATGGTGAAAAAGGAAATAACTTCAGATGAAAACTAGAAAGAAGCTTTCTGAGAAACAGCTTTTGATGAGTGCGTTCTTCTCACACAGTTAAAACTTTCATTTGATTGATCAGTGTGGAAACACTGTTTTTGAAGAATCTGCAAAGATATTTTTAGGAGCACATTGAGGCCTATGGTGGAAATGGAAATATCCTCAGAGAAGAAGTACATGGAAACAATCTGAGAAAATGCTTTGTGATATGTGCATTCATCTCACAGAGTTAAACCATTTGATTGATTGAGGAAATATCTTCAGAGAAGAAGTACACAGAAGCAATCTGAGAAAATGCTTTGTGATGTGTGCATTCTTATCACAGAGTTAAGCCATTTGATTCATTGAGTATCTCACAGTGTTAAACCATTTGATTGATTGAGTTAAACCATTTGATTGAAACACAGTTTTTGTAGTAACTGCAAAGGGATATTTGGGAGCAAACCTAGCCTATGGTGAAAAAGGAAGTAACTTCAGATAAAAACTAGAAAGAAGATTTCTGAGATACTGCTTTTTGATGTGTGTATTCTTCTGAGAGAGTTAAACAGTTATTTTTTTTGAATGAGCAGTTTGTAAGCACTGTTTTTGTAGAATCTACAAAGGTATATTTGGGAGCACGCAGAGGCCTATGTTGAAAAAGAAGATATCTTCGGATAAAAACTAGAAAGAAGCTTTTTGAGAAACTTCTTATTGATGTGTGCGTTCAACTCACAGAGTTAAACTTAATTTTTGATTGTGCAGTTTGGAAACACTGTTTTTGTAGAATCTGCAAAGGTATATTTGGGAGTGCACTGAGCCCTATGGTGAAAAAGGAAATATCTTCTGATAAAAGCTAGAAATAACTTTTTGAGAAACTGTTTTGTGATATTTGCATTCATCTCACAAGTTAAACCATTCTCTTGATAGATCAGTTTGGAAACACTGTTTTTGTAGAATCTGCAAAGGTATATTTGGGAGTGCACTGAGGCCTACAGTGAAAAAGGAAATATCTTCAGATAAGAAATAGAAGGAAGATTTTTGAGAAACATCTTTGTTTTGTGTGTGTTCAACTTACAGAGATAAAACTAACTTTTGATTGCACAGTTTGGAAACACTCTTTTTGTCGAACCTGCAACGGGATATTTGGGAGCGCATTGAAGCCTATGATGATAAAGCAAGTGTCTTCAGATAAAAACTAGAAAGAAGATTTTGAGAAACTGCTTTGAGATGTGTGCATTCATCTCACAGGATTAAACATTTATTTTGCCTGAGCAGTTTGGGAACACGTTTTTTGCAATATCTACAAAGCAATATTTGGTAGTGCAAAAAAGCCTGTGGTGAACTAGGAACTCTCTTTAGATAAAAACTCGAAAAAAGCATTATGAGAAACTGCTTTTTCATGTGTGCTTTCATCTCACAGTGTTAAGTCCTACTTTCAATGGAACTGTTTGGAAACACTGTTTTTGTAGATTCTGCTAAGGGATATTTGGCAGCTCAATGAGGCTTATGGTGGCAAACGAAATATCTTCAGAGAAGAATGAGACAGAAGATTTCTGGGTTACTGTCTTGTGATGTGTGTGTTCATCTCACAGAGTTAAACCTTTCTTTTGATTGAGCAGTTTGGATACACTGTTTTTGTAGAATCTGCAAAGGGATATCAAGGACCACAATAAGGCCTATTGGATGAAAACTAGAAAGATTTTGAGAAACTGCTTTGTGATGTGTATGTTCAACTCACAGAGTTAAATCTTTCTTTTGATTGATCAGTTTGGAAACACTGTTTTTGTAGAACCTGTGAAAGGATATTTAAGAGCACTTGAGGCCTATGATGAAAAAGGAAATAACTTCACATAAAAAATAGAAAGAAGGTTTCTGAGAAACTGCTTTGTGATGTGTACATTCATCTCACAGAATTAAAACTTTCTTTTGATTGAGCAGTTTAGAAACACTGTTTTTGTAGAATTTGTGTAGGGTATTTTGGAGTACATTGATGACTATGGTGAAAAGATATATCTTTGGATAGAAACTAGAAAGAAGCTATTTGAGTAACTGTTTTGTGATGTATACATTTATCTCAGAGAGTGAAACCTTTCCTTTTATCAGTCAGTGTGGAAACCCTGTTTTTGTAGAATCTGCAAAGGCATATTTGGGAGCACACTCAGCCTATGGTGAAAAATGAAATAGCTTCAGATAAAAACTAGAAGGAATCTTTACGAGAATCCACTTTGTGGTGTGTGCATTCTTCTTGGAGAGTTATACATTTCCTTTGATTGAGAAGTTTGGAAGCACAGTTTTTGTAGGATCTGCAAAGATATATTTTTTAGTGCACTGAGCCTTATGGTGTAAAAAGAAATTTCTTCAGATAAAAACTAGAAGGAAGCTTTTAGAGAAACTGATTTTTGATGTGTGTGTTCAAATCAGAGAGTTATACCTGTTTTTGGTGAAGCAGTTTGGAAACACTCTTTCTGTACAATCTGTGACAGGGTATTTGGAGGTCCTTGAAGCCTATGGTGAGAAAGAAATTATCTTTGGATAAAAGCTGCAGGGAATTTTTTGAGAACTCCTTTGTGATGTGTGCATTCATCTCACAGAATTAAACCATTCTTTTGACTGAGCAGTTTGGAAACACTGTTTTTGCAAAATCTGCAAAGCGATATTAGGTAGCACAAAAAAAGCCTAGGGTGAACAAGGAAATATCTTCAGATAAAACCTGGAAAGAAGCATTATGAAAAACTGCTTTCTATTGTATGCATTCATCTCACAGAGTTAAGTCCTTCTTTTAATGGAACAGTTTGGAAACACTGTGTTTGCAGAATCTGTGAATAAATATTTGGGAGCCCACGAAGCCTATGGTGAATAATGAAGTAACTTCAGATAAAAACTAGAAAGGAACGTTATGAGAGTCCACTTTGTCACATGTGCATTCTGCTCACAGAGTTAAACATTTCTTTTGATTGAGCAGTTTGGAGACACTGCTTTTGTAGGATATGTGAAGGGATATTTGGGAGTGCTCTGATGCCTATGGTGAAATAGGAAATATCTTCGGATAAAAATTAGAAATAAGCTTTTTGTGAAACTGCTTTGTGATGTGTGCATTCATCTCACAGAGTTAAAGCTTTCCTTTGACTGAGCAGTTTGGAAACACTGTTTTTCCAATATCTGCAAAGCAATATTAAGTAGTGAAAAAAGCCTATGGTAAAAAAGGAAACATCTTCACATAAAAACTAGAAAGAAACTTTTTGACAAACTTCTTTGTGAGGTTTGCATTCAACTTACAGAGTTAAATCTGTTTTTGGTGGAGCAGTTTGGAAAAACTGTTTTTGTAGAATCTGCGATGGGATATTTGGGAGCATGTTGAAGCCTATGGTGATAAATGGCATATTTTCAGATAAAAGTTAGAAAGAAGCTTTCTAAGAAACTGCTTTGTGATGTGTGCATTCATCTCACAGAGTTAAACCTTTCTTTGACTGAGAAATGTGCAAGCACTCTTTTTACAATATCTTCAAAGCGATATTAGGTAACACAAAAAAGCCTATGGTGAACTAGGAAATATCTTCAGATAAAAACTGCAAGGAAATATTATGAGAAACTGCTTTCATATGTATGCATTCATCTCACAGAGTTAAGTCCTTCTTTTGATGGAACATTTTCAAAACAATGTGTTTGTAGTATCTACAAAGGGATATTTGGGAGTGCAATGAGGCCTATTGTGAAAAAGAAAATATCTTCAGATAAAAACTAGAAAGATGTTTTTTGAGAAACTACTTTGTGATGTATGCATTCACCTCACAGAGTTAAACCTGTTTTTAGAGTGGGAAGTTTGGAAATACTGTTTTTATATAATCTGCAAAGTATTATTTCGTAGTGCAAAGAAGCCTGTGGTGAAAAAGGAAATATCATCAGATAAAAAGTGGAAAGATTACTGAGACACTGATTTGTGATGTGTGCAATCATTCCAAATTGATAATCTTTCCATAGATGCAGCTGTTTGTAAACACCTTTTGACAGAATCTGCAAAGAGTCATTTGGAAGCACATTGAAGCCTACCATGAAAAAGGAAATATCTCTAGATAAAAACTAGAAAGAAGCTTTCTGAGAAACAGATTGGTAATGTTTGCATTCATCTCTCAGAGTTAAACTTTTCTTTTGATAGATCATTAGAAACACTGTATTTCTGAAATCTGCAAAGGGATATCTGGGAACACATGAGGCCTATGGTGAAAAGGAAAATAACTTCAGATAAAAACTAGAAAGAAGTTTCTGAGAAACTGCTTTTTGATGTCTGCATTCTTCTCACAGACGTAAACGTTTCTATTAATTGAGCAGTTTTGAAACACTGGCTTTGTAGAATCTGTGAAGGGATACTTAGGAGCACACCGATGCCTATGGTGAAAAAAGAAATGTCTTCATATAAAAATTAGTAAGAAATTTTTAGAGAAACTACTTGATGATTTATGCATTCATCTCAGAGACTTAAACTTATCTTTTGAATGAGCAGTGTGGAACACTGTTTTTGTATAATCTCAAGTGATGTTAGGTAGAGCAAAAATGCCAATGGTGAACAAGTAAATATCTTCCGATAAAAACTGGAAAGAAGTGTTATGAGAAACTGCTTTCTGATGTGTCCATTCATCTCAGAGAGTTAAAGCCTTCTTTTGATGGAACAGATCAGAAACACTGTTTTTATACAATCTGCAAAGGGATATTTGGCAGCTCACTGAGGCCTACAGTGGAAAGGGAAATATCTTCAGAGAAGAATTAGACAGAAGCTATCTGAGAAACTGTTTTCTGATGTGTGCATTCATCTAACAGAGATAAAACTTTCACTTGACTGAGCAGTTTGGAAACACTGTTTTTGTAGAATCTGCAATGGTATACTTTTGAGTGCAGTGAGGGTCTACAGTGAAAAAGAAAATATCTTCAAGATATTAAAATAAAAACGAGAAAGAATCATTTTGAGAAAGTGATTTGTGATGTGTGCATTCAACTCACAGAGATAAAGCTGTTTTTTGATTGAGTAGTTTGGAAACACTGTTTTTGTAGAATCTACACCAGGATATTTAGAAGCATATTGAAGCCTAACGAGATAAAGGGAATATCTTTGGATAAAAACTAGAAAGAAGCTTTCTGAGAAACTTCTTTGTGATGTGTGCATTCATCTCACGGATTTCAAACTTTCTTTTGACTCAGCAGTTTGGAAACACTGTTTTTGCAAAATCTGCTAAGCAATATTAGGTAGCACAAAAAAAGCCTATGGTGAACAAGGAAATAACTTCAGATAAAAACTGGAAATAAGCATCGTGAGAAACTGCTTTCTGAGGTGTGCATTCATCTCACAGAATTAAACATTTCTTTTTTTCAGCAGTTTGGAAATACTGTTTTTGTAGAATCTGTGATGGGATATTTGGGAGTGCATTGAGGCCTATGGTAGAAAAGGAATTATCTTCAGAGAAGAACTAGACAGAAGCTTTCTGAAAAAATTTTTGAGATGTGTGCATTCATGTCACAGAGTTAAACCTTTCTTTTGATTGATCAGTTAGGAAACACTGCTTTTGAAGAATCTGCAAAGGGATATTTGGGAGCAAACGAGGCCTATGATCAAAAGGAAATAACTTCAGAGATGAAATAGACAGAAGGTTTCTGAGAAACCACTTTGTGATGTGTGCATGTTTCTCACAGAGTTAAACGTTTCTTTTTATTTAGAAGTTTGGAAACACCATTTTGTAGAATCTGCAAAAGGATATTTATGAGTGCACTAATACCTATGGTGAAAACAGAAATATCTTCAGATAAAAACGTGAAGGAAGCTATCTGAGAAACTGCTTTGTGATGTTTGTATTCATCTCACAGAGTTAAACCTTTCTTCTGACTGAGCAGTTTGTAAACACTTTTTTGCATAATCTGTGAAGCAATATTTGTGAGTGCAAAAATGCCCATGGTGAAGAAGGAAATATGTTCAGATAAAAACTGGAAAGAAGCGTTATGAGAAACTGCTTTCTGATGTGTGTATTCATCTCAAAAAGTTTAGTCATTCTCTTCCTGGAACAGATTGAAAACTATTTTTATACAATCTGTGAAGTGATATTTCTGAGCACATTGAGGCCTATGGTGGAAAAGGAAATATCTTCAGAGAAGAACTTGACAGAAGCCTTCTGAGAAACTTCTTTGTGATGTGTGCATTCGTCTCAAAATGTTAAAACTTTCTTTTGATTGAGAAGTTTAGAAACTCTGTTTATGTAGACTCTGCAAAGGGATATTTGGGAGCCACTGAAGCCTATGGTGAAAAAGTAAATATCTTTGGATAAAAACTAGAAAGAATTTTTGTGAGAAACTGCTTTGTGAGGTGCATATTTGTCTCAAAGTTTCAAACCTTTCTTTGAGCAGTTTGGAAACACTGTTTTTTCAAAATCTGTGAAGTGATATTAGGTAGCATAAAAATGCCTATAGTGAACACAGAAATATCTTCAGATAAAAACTGGAAAGAAGCATTATTTGAAACACTTTCTGATGTGTGCATTGATCTCACAGAGTTAAGGTCTTTTTTGATGGAACAGTTTGGAAACACTGTTTTTGTAGAATCTGTGAAGGGATATTTTGGAAGGCATTGTGGCCTAAGTTAGAAAAGGAAATAAATGTCTTCAGAGAACTAGAAAGAAGCTTTCTGAGAAACTCCTATTGATGTGTTCATTCATCTCACCGTGTTCAACCTTTCTTTTGATTGAGCAGTTTGGAAACACTGTTTTTGTAGAATGTCCAAAGGCATATTTTGGAGCACATTGAAGCCTATGGTGAAAAAGGAAATATCTTCAGATAAAAAGTAGAAAGAAGCATTTTGAGAATCTGCTTTGTGTTGTGTGGATTCATCTGGCAGAGTTAAACCTTTCTTTTGATTGATCAGTTTCAAAATAAATGTAGAATCTGTCAAGGGATATTTGGGAGCACACGAGGTCTATGGTGAAAAAGAAAATAACTTCAGATGAAAATTAGAAAGAAGCTTTGTGAGTAACTGCTTTATGTAGTGTGCATTCACCTCAGAGAGTTAAACTTTTCTTTTGATTGAGCAGTTTGGAAACAATTTGTGGAAGGATATTTGGGAGTGAATGAGGACTATGGTTAAAAAGGAAATATCATCTGATGAAAACTAGAAAGAAGTTTTTTGAGAAACATCTTTGTGAAGTGTGCATTTCTCCAAAAGAGTTAAACTTTTCCATTGACTGAGCAGTTGGAAACACTGTTTTTGCAAAATCTGTGAAGCGATGTTAGGTAGTGCAAAATTCCTATGGTGAACAAGGAAATATCTTCAGATAAAAACTGGAAAGAAGCATCATGAGAAACTGCTTTCTGATAGGTGCATCCAACTCAGAGAGTTAGGTCATTCTTTTGATGGAACCTTGCAGAAACACTGTTTTTATAGAATCTGCAAAGGGATATTTGGAAGCACTTTCAAGCCTATGGTGGAAAAGGGAATATCTTCTGAGAAAAACAAGACAGAAGCTATCAGAGAAACTGCTTTGCGATGTTTTCATTCATCTCATGGAGTTAAACGTTTCTTTTGATTGAGTAGCTTGGAAACACCCTTTTTACAAAATCTGCTAAGCGATATGCAGTAGCACAAAAAAGCCTATGGTGAAAAAGGAAATACCTTTAGATAAAATCTGGAAGGAAGCTTTATGAGAAACTGCTTTCTGATATGTGCTTTCTTTTAAGAGAGTGAAGTCCTTCTTTTGATGGAACAATTTTGAAACATTGTTTTTGCAGAATCTCCAAAAGATACTTTGGAGCGCATTGAGGCCTATGGTGAAAAAGGATACATCTTCAGATAAAAACTAGAAAGAAGCTTTTTGAGACACTCCTTCGTGATGTCTGGGTTCAACACATAGAGGTAAAATTGTTTTTCGATTGAGCAGTTTGGAAACACTGTTTTTGTAGAATCTGTGATGGGATATTTGGGAGCACATTGAAATCTATGGTGATAAAGGAAATATCTTCGAATAAAAATTAGAATGAAGCTTTTGGAGAAACTGCTTTGTGATATATGCATTCACCTCAAAGAGTTAAACTTTTCTTTTTACTGAGCACTTTGGAAACACTGTTTTTGTATAATATGTGAAGTGATGTTATGTAGTGTAAAAAGGTCTATGGTGACCAAGGAAATACCTTCAGATGACAACTGGAAAGAAGCATGAGACACTGCTTTCTGATGTATGCCTTTATCTCATAGAGTTAAATCCTTCTTTTGATGGAACATTTCGGAAACACTGTTTTAATAGAACCTGCAAAGGAATCAGTGTGGGGCACATCAAGGCCTATGTTGGAAAAGGAAATATCTTCAGAGAATAACTAGACAGAAGCTTTCCAAGAAACTGCTGTGTGATGTGTGAATTCACCTCACAGAATTAAACCTTTCTATGGATTGAGTTCTTTGGAAACACTGTTTTTGTACAATCTGTGAAAGAATATTTGAGAGCACACTGTGGCCAATGGTGAAAAAAGGAAATTAATTCAGATAAAAACTATAAAGAAGCTTTTTGAGAAACTGCTTTGTGATGCGTGCGTTCAACTCACAGAGTTAAACCTGTTTTTTGGTTGAGCAGTTTGTACACCCTATTTTGGTAGAATCTGCAATGGGATATTTGGGTACACATAGAAGCCTATGGTGATGACGGAAGTAACTTCAGAAAAAACTAGAAATAAGCTTTTTGAGAAACTGCGGTGTGATGAATGTATTCATCTCACAGACCTAAATCCTTCTTTTGATTGAACAGTGTGGAAACACTGTTTTTGTGGAATCTGCGAAGGGATATTTTGGACCTCACGAGGCCTACTGTGAAAAAGGAAATAACTTCAGATAAAAACTAGGAAGAATCTTTCTCAGAAAATGCTTTGTGATTTTTGCATTCATCTCACAGAGTTAAAAATTCCTTTTGATGGAGCAGTTTGGAAACAATGTTTTTGCAGAGTCTGCAAAGGGATATTTGGGAGCACACAGATGCCAATGGTGAAAAAGGTAACGTCTTGAGATAAAAACTAGAAAGAGGCTTTTTGAGAAACTGCTTTGTGACGTGTACATTCATCTCACTGAGTTAAACCTTTCTTTAGATAGAGCAGTTTGGAAACACTGTTTCTGTATAACCTGCAAAGTGATATATAGTAGTGCAAAGGTAATATCCTCAGATAAAAAGTGGAAAGTAGCTTTCTGAGACACTGATTTGTGATGTATGCATTCATTTCACAGTGGTAAATCTCTCCTTTGATGGAGCCATTTGGAAACACCCTTTTGGCAGAAACTGCAAAGAGTCATTTGTGAGACCATTGAGGCATACAGTGAAAAAGGAAATATCGCCAGATAAAAACTGTAAAGAAGCTTTCTGAGAAACTGCTTTCTTTTTTTCTTTTTCACTTTGATTTTTTTTTAATTTTTTTATTATTATACTTTAAGTTTTAGGGTACAGGTGCACATTGTGCAGGTTAGTTACATACTTTTACATGTGCCATGCTGGTGTGCTGCACCCACTAACTCGTCATCTAGCATTAGGTATATCTCCCAATGCTATCCCTCTCCCCTCCCCCCACCCCACAACAGTCCCCAGAGTGTGACGTTCCCCTTCCTGTGTCCATGTGATCTCATTGTTCAATTCCCACCTATAAGTGAGAACATGCGGTGTTTGGTTTTTTGTTCTTGTGATAGTTTACTGAGAATGATGGTTTCCAGCTTCATCCATGTGCCTACAAAGGACATGAACTCATCATTTTTTATGGCTGCATAGTATTCCATGGTGTATATGTGCCACATTTTCTTAATCCAGTCTATCATTGTTGGACATTTGGGTTGGTTCCAAGTCTTTACTATTGTGAATAATGCGGCAATAAACATATGTGTGCATGTGTCTTTATAGCAGCGTGATTTATAGTCCTTTGGGTATATACCCAGTAATGGGATGGCTGGGTCAATGGTATTTCTAGTTCTAGATCCCTGAGGAATCGCCACACTGACTTCCACAATGGTTGAACTAGTTTACAGTCCCACTAACAGTGTAAAAGTGTTCCTATTTCTCCACATCCTCTCCAGCACCTGTTGTTTCCTGACTTTTTAATGATTGCCATTCTAACTGGTGTGAGATGGTATCTCATTGTGGTTTGATTTGCATTTCTCTGATGGCCAGTGATGGTGAGCATTTTTTCATGTGTTTTTTGGCTGCATAAATGTCTTCTCATGAGAAGTGTCTGTTCATGTCCTTCACCCACTCTTTGATGGGGTTGTTTGTTTTTTTCTTGTAAATTTGTTTGAGTTCATTGTAGATTCTGGATATTAGCCCTTTGTCAGATGAGTAGGTTGCGAAAATTTTCTCCCATATTGTAGGTTGCCTGTTCACTCTGATGGTAGTTTCTTTTGCTGTGCAGAAGCTCTTTAGTTTAATTAGATCCCATTTGTCAATTTTGTCTTTTATTGCCATTGCTTTTGGTGTTTTAGACATGAAGTCCTTGCCCATGCCTATGTCCTGAATGGTAATGCCGAGGTTTTCTTCTAGGGTTTTTATGGTTTTAGGTCTAACGTTTAAGTCTTTAATCCATCTTGAATTGATTTTTGTATAAGGTGTAAGGAAGGGATCCAGTTTCAGCTTTCTACATATGGCTAGCCCCAGCACCAGTTATTAAATAGGGAATCCTTTCCCCATTGCTTGTTTTTCTCAGGTTTGTCAAAGATCAGATAGTTGTAGATATGTGGCGTTATTTCTGAGGTTTCTGTTCTATTCCATTGATCTATATCTCTGTTTAGGTACCAGTACCATGCTTTTTTGGTTACTGTAGCCTTGTAGTATAGTTTGAAGTCAGGTAGTGTGATGCCTCCAGCTTTGTTCTTTTGGCTTAGGATTGACTTGGCGATGTGGGCTCTTTTTTGGTTCCATATGAACTTTAAAGTAGTTTTTTCCAATTCTGTGAAGAAAGGCATTGGTAGCTTGATAGGGATGTTATTGAATCTGTAAATTACCTTGGGCAGTATGGCCATTTTCACGATATTGATTCTTCCTACCCATGAGCATGGAATGTTCTTCTATTTGTTTGTATCCTCTTTTATTTCCTTGAGCAGTGGTTTGTAGTTCTCCTTGAAGAGGTCCTTCATGTCCCTTGTAAGTTGGATTCTTAGGTATTTTATTCTCTTTGAAGCAATTGTGAATGGGAGTTCACTCATGATTTGGCTCTCTGTTTGCCTGTTTTTGGTGTATAAGAATGCTTGTGATTTTAGTACGTTGATTTTGTATCCTGAGACTTTGCTGAAGTTGCTTATCAGCTTAAGGAGATTTTGGGCTGAGACAATGGGGTTTTCTAGATATACAATCATGTCGTCTGCAAACAGGGACAATTTGACTTCCTTCTTTCCTAATTGAATACCCTTTATTTCCTTCTCCTGCTTAATTGCCCTGGCCAGAACTTCCAACACTATGTTGAATAGGAGTGGTGAGAGAGGGCATCCCTGTCTCGTGCCAGTTTTCAAAGGGAATGCTTCCAGTTTTTGCCCATTCAATATGATATTGGCTGTGGGTTTGTCATAGATAGCTCTTATTATTTTGAAATACGTCCCACCAATAACTAATTTATTGAGAGTTTTTAGCATGAAGGGTTGTTGAATTTTGTCAAAGGCCTTTTGTGCATCTTTTGAGATAATCATGTGGTTTTTGGCTTTGGCTCTGTTTATATGCTAGATTACATTTATTGATTTGCGTATATTGAACCAGCCTTGCATCCCAGGGATGAAGCCCACTTGATCATGGTGGATAAGCTTTTTGATGTGCTGCTGGATTCGGTTTGCCAGTATTTTATAGAGGATTTTTGCATCAATGTTCATCAAGGATATTGGTCTAAAATTCTCTTTTTGGTTGTGCCTCTGCCTGGCTTTGGTATCAGAATGATGCTGGCCTCATAAAATGAGTTAGGGAGGATTCCCTCTTTTTCTATTGATTGGAATAGTTTCAGAAGGAATGGTACCAGTTCCTCCTTGTACCTCTGGTAGAATTCAGCTGTGAATCCATCTGGTCCTGGACTCTTTTTGGTTGGTAAGCTATTGATTATTGCCACAATTTCAGCTCCTGTTATTGGTCTATTCAGAGATCCAACTTCTTCCTGGTTTAGTCTTGGGAGAGTGTATGTGTCGAGGAATTTATCCATTTCTTCTAGATTTTCTAGTTTATTTGCGTAGAGGTGTTTGTAGTATTCTCTGATGGTAGTTTGTATTTCTGTGGGATCAGTGGTGATATCCCCTTTATCATTTTTTATTGCATCTATTTGTTTCTTCTCTCTTTTTTTCTTTATTAGTCTTGCTAGCAGTCTATCAATTTTGTTGATCCTTTCAAAAAACCAGCTCCTGGATTCATTAATTTTTTGAAGGCTTTTTTGTGTCTCTATTTCCTTCAGTTCTGCTCTGATTTTAGTTATTTCTTGCCTTCTGCTAGCTTTTGAATGTGTTTGCTCTTGCTTTTCTAGTTCTTTTAATTGTGATGTTAGGGTGTCAATTTTGGATCTTTCCTGCTTTCTCTTGTGGGCATTTAATGCTATAAATTTCCCTCTACACACTGCTTTGAATGCGTCCCAGAGATTCTGGTATGTTGTGTCTTTGTTCTCGTTGGTTTCAAAGAACATCTTTATTTCTGCCTTCATTTCGTTATGTACCCAGTAGTCATTCAGGAGCAGGTTGTTCAGTTTCCATGTAGGTGAGCAGTTTTGAGTGAGATTCTTAATCCTGAGTTCTAGTTTGATCACACTGTGGTCTGAGAGATAGTTTGTTATAATTTCTGTTCTTTTACATTTGCTGAGGAGAGCTTTACTTCCAACTATGTGGTCAATTTTGGAATAGGTGTGGTGTGGTGCTGAAAAAAATGTATATTCTGTTGATTTGGGGTGGAGAGTTTTGTAGATGTCTATTAGGTCTGCTTGGTGCAGAGCTGAGTTCAATTCCTGTGTATCCTTGTTGACTTTCTGTCTCGTTGATCTGTCTAATGTTGACAGTGGGGTGTTAAAGTCTCCCATTATTAATGTGTGGGAGTCTAAGTCTCTTTGTAGGTCACTCAGGACTTGCTTTATGAATCTGGGTGCTCCTGTATTGGGTGCATATATATTTAAGATAGTTAGCTCTTCCTTTTGAATTGATCCCTTTACCATTATGTAATGGCCTTCTTTGTCTCTTTTGATCTTTGTTGGTTTAAAGTCTGTTTTATCAGAGACTAGGATTGCAACCCCTGCCTTTTTTTGTTTTCCATTTGCTTGGTAGATCTTCCTCCACCCTTTTATTTTGAGCCTATGTGTGTCTCTGCACATGAGATGGGTTTCCTGAATACTGCACGCTGATGGGTCTTGACTCTTTATCCAATTTGCCAGTCTGTGTCTTTTAATTGGAGCATTTAGTCCATTTACATTTAAAGTTAATATTGTTATGTGTGAATTTGATCCTGTCATTATGACATTAGCTGGTTATTTTGCTCATTAGTTGATGCAGATTCTTCCTAGTCTCGATGGTCTTTACATTTTGGCATGTTTTTCCAGCGGCTGGTACCAGTTGTTCCTTTCCATGTTTAGCACTTCCTTCAGGAGCTCTTTTAGGGCAGGCCTGGTGGTGACAAAATCTCTCAGCATTTGCTTGTCTGTAAAGTATTTTATTTCTCCTTCAGTTATAAAGCTTAGTTTGGCTGGATATGAAATTCAAGGTTGAATATTCTTTTCTTTAAGAATATTGAATGTTGGTCCCCACTCTCTTCTGGCTTGCAGAGTTTCTGCCGAGAGATCCACCCTTAGTCTAATGGGCTTCCCTTTGTGGGTAACCCGACCTTTCTGTCTGGCTGCCCTTAACATTTTTTCCTTCATTTCAACTTTGGTGAATCTGACAATTATGTGTCTTGGAGTTGCTCTTCTCGAGGAGTGTCTTTGTGGCGTTCTCTGTATTTCCTGAATCTGAACATTGGCCTGCCTTGCTAGATTGGGGAAGTTCTCCTGGATAATATCCTGCAGAGTGTTTTCCAACTTGGTTCCATTCTCCCCATCACTTTCATGTACACCAATCAGACGTAGATTTGCTCTTTTCATATAATCCCATATTTCTTGGAGGCTTTGCTCTTTTCTTTTTATTCTTTTTTCTCTAAACTTTCCTTCTCACTTCATTTGATTCATTTCATCTTCCACTGCTGATACCCTTTCTTCCAGTTGATCACATCAGCTCCTGAGTCTTCTGCATTCTTCACGTAGTTCTCGAGCCTTGGTTTTCAGCTCCATCAGCTCCTTTAAGCACTTCTCTGTGTTGGTTATTCTAGTTATATATTCTTCTAAATTTTTTTCAAAGTTTTCAACTTCTTTACCTTTGGTTTGAATGTCCTCCCATAGCTCAGAGTAATTTGATCATCTGAAGCCTTCTTCTCTCAGCTCGTCAAAGTCATTCTCCATCCAGCTTTGTTCTGTTGCTGGTGAGGGGCTGAATTCCTTTGGAGGAGGAGAGGCACTCTGATTTTTAGAGTTACCAGTTTTTCTGTTCTTTTTTTCCCCATCTTTGTCATTTAATCTACTTTTGGTCTTTGATGTTGGTGATGTACAGATGGGTGTTTGGTGTGGATGTCCTTTGTGTTTGTTAGTTTTCCTTCTAACAGACAGGACCCTCAGCTGCATGTCTGTTGGAGTACCCTGCAGTGTGAGGTGTCAGTGTGCCCCTGCTGGAGGGTGCCTCCCAGTTAGGCTGCTCAAGGGACAGGGGTCAGGGACCCACTTGAGAAGGCAGTCTGCCCATTCTCAGATCTCCAGCTGCATGCTGGGAGAACCAGTGCTCTCTTCAAAGCTGTCAGACAGGGACATTAAAGTCTGCAGAATTTACTGCTGTCTTTTTGGTTGTCTGTGCCCAGCCCCCAGAGGTGGAGCCTACAGAGCCTGGCAGGCCTCCTTGAGCTGTGGTGGGCTCCACCCAGTTCGAGCTTCCCAGCTGCTTTGTTTACCTAAGCAAGCCTGGTCAATGGTGGGCACCCCTCCCCCAGCCTGGCTGCCGAATTGCTGTTTGATCTCAGACTGCTGTGCTAGCAATTAGCGAGACTCCATGGGGTAGGACCCTCCGAGCTTGGTGGGGGATATAATCTTGTGGTGTGCCATTTTTTAAGCCCATTGGAAAAGCGCAGTATTTGGGTGGGATTGACCCGATTATCCCGATTTTCCAGGTGCTGTCCATCACCCCTTTCTTTGATTAGGAAAGGGAACTCCCTGACCCCTTGCGCTTCCCGAGTGAGGCAATGCCTCGCCCTGCTTTGGCTCACACACGGTGTGCGCACCCACTGACCTGCACCCACTGTCTGGCACTCCCTAGTGAGATGAACCCGGTACCTCAGATGGAAATGCAGAAATCACCCGTCTTCTGCGTCACTCAGGCTGGGAGCTGTAGACCGGAGCTGTTCCTATTCAGCCATCTTGGCCCACACTGTTTTTGAGAAACTGCTTTCTATTGTGTGCATTCATCTGACAGAGTTAAAACTTTCTTCTGATTGAGCAGTTTGGAAACACAGTTTTGGTAGAAACTGCAAAGTGATATTTGGGAGTGCACTGATCCTATGGTGAAAAAGGAAACAACTTTGGATAAAAACTACAAAGAAGCTTTCTGAGAAACTGCTTCAAGACGTGTGCATTCTTCACACAGGTTTAAAAAATTCTTTTCATTGAGAAGTTTGGAAAAACTCTTTTTGTTGAACTGTAATGGGATATTTGAAAACGCACTTATGCCTATGGTGATAATGGGAATATATTCGGATAAAAACTAGAAAGAAGCTTTTAGAGAAACTGCTTTGTGATGTGTGCATTCATCTCAAAGAGTTAAACCTGTCTTTTGACTGAGGGGTTTGGAAACACTATTTCTGTGTAATCCGTGAAGCGATACTTGGTAGCACACATACAAAAAAAGCCTATGGTGAGAAAGGAATTATCTTCCAATAAAAACTGGAAAGAAGCCTTATGAGAAACTGTTTCTGATGTGTGTGTTCATCTCACTGAGTTAAGTCCTTCTTTTGATGGAAGAGTTTGGAAACACTGTTTTTGTACAATCTGCGAAGGAATATATGTGAGCACATAGAAGTAGATGCCTGTGGTGGAAAAGGAAATATCTTCAGAGAAGAATGGGAGAGAAGCATTTTCAGAAAGTCCTTTGTGATGTTTGCATTCATTTCACAGAGGTAAACCTTTCTTTTGACTCAGCAGTTTGGAAACACCGTGTTTGTAGTGTCTGAAAAGTTATATTTCGGAGTTCATTAAGGCCTATCATGGAAAGGGAAATATCTTCAGAGAAGAAGTAGTCAGAAGCTTTCTGAGAAACTTCTTTGTGATGTATGCATTCATCTCACAGAGTTAAAACTTTATTTTGACTGAGCAGTTTAGACACACCCTTTTTGTATAGTCTATGAAGTGATGTTTTGTAGCGTGAAAAGGTCTATGGTGAACAAGGAAATAACTTCAGGTAAAAACTGGAAAGAAGCATTGTTAGAAACTGCTTTCTGATGTCTGTGTTCATCTCAGACTTAAATGCTTCTTTTGATGGAACAGTTTGGAAACACTGTTTTTATAGAATCTATGAAGGGATTTTTGGGAGTACATTCAGGCCTATGGTGGAAAAGGAAATATCTTCAGAGAAGAACTGGTCAGAAGCTATCAGAGAAACTGCTTTGTGATGTGTGCATTCATCTCACAGAGTTCAAACTTTCTTTTAATAAAGCAGTTTGGAAACACTGTTTTTGTAGAATCTGTGAAGGAATATTTGGGAACACCTTGAAGCATATGGTGAAAAAGGAAATATCTTTAGATAAAAACTCAAACAATATTTTTGAGAAACTGCTTTATGATGTGTGCATTCATCTCAAAGAGTTAAAGCTTTCTTTTGACTGAGCATTTTGGAAATGCCTTTTTATCAAAATCTGTGAAGTGATATTAGGCAGCACAAAAAAGCCTTTGGTATAAAAGAAAATATCTTCAGATAATAACTGGAAAGTTGCGTTATGAGTAACTGCTTTCTGATGTGTCTGTTCATCTCAAAGTGTTAAGTCCTTCTTTTATGGAACAGTTTGGAAACTCTGTTTTTATACGATCTACAAAGGAATATTTAGGAGTACAGAGATGCTTATGGTGGCAAAGGAAATATCTTCAGAGAAGAATTAGAAAAAGCATTTTGAGAAACTGCTTTCTGACTGCTTTCATTGATCTTATGGAGTTAAACCTTTCTTTTGATTGAGCATTTTGGAAACACAGTTTTGTAGAATCTGTAAAGGGATATTTGGGAGTGCATTGAAGCCTATGAGTAAAAAGGAAATATCTTCAGATAAAAACTAGAAAGAAGATCTTTGAGAAACTGCTTTGTGATGTCTGCATTCTTCTCACAGAGTTAAACTTTTCTTTTGACTGATCAGTTTGGAAAAACTGTTTTTGTATAATCTGCAAAGTGATGTTTGGTAGCACAAAAAGGCCTATGGTGAACAAGGAAATATCTTCAGACAAAAACTGGAAGAAGCATTATGAGAAACTACTTTCTGGTGTGTGCATTCATCTCACAGAGTTAAATGCTTCTTTTAATGGAACAGTTCAGAAACAGTGTTTTTATAGAATCTATGAAGAAATATTTTTGAGCACACTGAGGCCTTTCTGAAAAAGGAAATGTCTTCGAATAAAAATTAGAAAGATGATTTCTGAGTAACGGCTTTGTGAAGTGTGCATTCAACTCACAGTGTTAAACATGTTTTTGATTAAGCATTTTGGAAACCGTGTTTTTGTAGAATCTGTGATGGGATATTTGGGAGCACATTGAAGCCTATGGGGGTAAAGGAAATATCTTCCAATAAAAACTACAATCTAGTACTTTGAGAAACTGCTTTGTGATGTGGGTATTCAACTCCCAGAGTTAAAATTTTCTTTTGACTGAGGAGTTTGGAAACATTGTTTTTGCAAAATCTGGTAGCGCAAAAATGGCTATGCTGTAAAAGGAAATATTTTCAGATACAAACTGGTAAGGAGTGTTATAAGAAACTGCTTTCTGATGTGTGCGTTCATCTCCCAGAGTTAAGTCCTTCTTTTGATGGAACAGTTTGGAAACAGTTTTTGTAGATCTGTGAAGAGATATTTGGGAGTGCATTGAAGCCCATGATTAAAAAGGAAATATCTTTGGATAAAAGGTAGAAAGATGCTTTCTGAGAAACTGCTATGTGATGAATGCATTCATCTCACAGAGTTAAGCTTTTCTTTTGACTCAGCAGTTTGGAAACAGTGTTTTTGTATAATCTGCAAAGCGATGTTATGTAGCACAAAGAGGCTTATGGTGAACAAGGAAATATCTTCTGATAAAAACTGCAAACAAGCATTATGAGAAACTTCTTTATGATGTGTGCATTCATGTCACAGAATTAAGTCCTTCTTTTGAAGGAACAGTTTGGAAACACTGTTCTTTTACAATCTGCAAAAGGATATTTTGGAGTGCATTAAGGCCTAAGGAGGAAAAGGAAATATCTTCATTGAACAACTAGACAGAAACTTTCTGAGAAACTGCTACAGGATGTGTACTTTCATCTCAAGAGTTAAACCTTTCTTTGATTCAGCAGTTAGAAAACACTGTTTTGACAGAATCTGCGAAGGCATAGTTGGGAGAGCATTGAAGTCTATGGTGAAAAGGGAAATATCTTCAGATAAATCCTAGAAAGAAGCTTTCTGAAGTACCGCTTTGCTATGTGTGCATTCTTCTCACAGAGTTAAAAGTTTCTTTCTGAGCAGTGTGGAAACACTGTTTGTGTAGAATCTGCAAAGGAATATTTGGGAGCACACTGAGGCCTATTGTGAAAAAGGAAATATCTTTGGGATAAAAAGTACAAAGCAGATTTTTGAGAAACTGCTTTGTTATGAATGCTTTCATTTCACAGAGTTAAACTTTTCTTTTGACTGAGCTCTTTGGAAACTTTTTATAGAATCTGCAATGGGATACTTGAATGCACAATTAGTCCAATGTTGAAAAAGGAAATATCTTTGGATAAAAACTAGAAAGAATATTTTGAGAAACTGCTTTTTGTTGTGTGCATTCATCTCATGGAGTTAAACCTTTCTTTTGCCTGAGCAGTTTGGGAACACTGTTTTTGTATAATCTGAGAAGTGATATTACTCAGTGCAAAAGTGCTAATGGTGAAAAAGGAAACAACTTCAGGAAAACAGGAAAGCAGGGCTGTGAGAAACTGCTTTCTGATCTGTGTGTTCATCTCATAGTGTTAAGTCCTTCTTTGGATGGAAGTTTGGAAACACTGTTTTTGTAGTATCTTCCAAGGGATATTTCAGAGGCCATTGAGGACTATGGTGGAAAAGGAAATAACTTCAGAGAAGAACTAGACAGAAGATTTCTGACAAACTGCTTTCTGATGTGTGCATTCATCTCACAGAGTTAAAACTTTCTTTTGATTGAGCAGTTTGGAAACACTGTTTTTGTAGAATCTGCAAAGTGATATTTGGGAGTGCACTGAGGCCTATGGTGAAAAAGGAAATATCTTCAGATAAAAACTAGAAAGAAGATTTTTGAGAAACTGCTTTGTGATGTGTGTATTCATTCCATAGAGCTGAACATTTCTTTTGTTGATTGAGCAGTTTGGAAACAGTCTTTTGTAGAATCTGCAAAGGGATATTTGTGAACGCTTTGAGGCCTATGGTGAAAAAGGAAATACCTTCACATAAAAACTAGACAGAGGCTTTCTGAGAAACTTCTTAGCAATGTGTGCATTCATCTCACAGAGTTGAACCTTCCTTTTGACTGAGGAGTTTGGAAACACTGTTCTTTCAAAATGTGTGAAGCAATATTAGGTAGCACAAAAAAAGCCCATGGTGAAGAAGGAAATTTCTTCAGATAAAAACTGGAAAGAAGCGTTTTGAGAAACTTCATTCAGAAGTGTGCATTCATCTTACATAGTTAAGTCCTTTTTTGGATGGAACAGTTTTGAAACCCTCTTTTTGTAGAATCTGCAAGTGTTCATTTGGAGTGCTTTGAGGCCTATGGTAGAAAAGGGAATAACTTCACAGGAAAACCAGACAGAAGCATTCTCAGAAACTTCCTTGTTGGTGGGCACTCAACTCACAGAGTTGAACCTTCCTTTTGATAGAGGAGTTTTCAAAGACGCCTTTTGTAGAATCTGCTAGTGGATATTTGGAGATTTTGGAGGTCTTCATTGTAAACGGGAATATCTTCACATAAAAACTAGTTAGAAGAATTCTCAGAAACTACTTTGTGATGTGTGCATTAAATTCTCAGAGTTGAACTTTTCTTTTGATAGAGGAGTTTTGAAACACCCTTTTTTGTAGAAACTGCAAGTATTCATTTAGTGCGCCTTGAGGCCTGTGGTGGAAAAGGAAATATCTTCACATAAAAACTAGACAGAAGCATTCTCAGAAACTTCTTTCTGATGTGTGCCTTCAACTCACAGAGTTGAATTTTCCTTTTGACAGAGCAGCTTTGAAACAGTCTTTTTTTGAATCTGCAAGTGGATATTTGGAGCGATTTGAGGCCTATGTTGGAAAAAAAATCTTCACATAAAAACAAGACAGAAGCATTTTCAGAAACTTCTTTGTGATGTGTGCATTCAACTCATAGAGTTGAAACTTTCTATTGATACAGCAGTTTTGAAACACTCTTTTTGTAGAATCTGCAAGTGTTCATTTGGAGCGCTTTGAGGCCTACGGTGGAAAAGGAAATATCTTTACATAAAAACTAGACAGAAGAAAACCTAGGCCTTACCATTCAGGACATAGGCGTTGGCAAGGACTTCATGCCTAAAACACCAAAAGCAATGGCAACAAAAGCCAAAATTGACAAATGGGATCTAATTAAACTAAAGAGCTTCTGCACAGCAAAAGAAACTACCATCAGAGTCAATAGGTAACCTACAACATGGGAGAAAATTTTCGCAACCTACTCATCTGACAAAGGGCTAATACCCAGAATCTACAGTGAACTCAAACAAATTTACAAGAAAAAAACAAACAACCCCATCAAAAAGTGGGCGAATGACATGAACAGACAGTTTTCAAAAGAAGACATTTATGCAGCCAAAAAACACATGAAAAAATGCTAATCATCACTGGCCATCAGAGAAATGCAAATCAAAACCACTATGAGATATCATCTCACACCAGTTAGAATGGCAATCATTAAAAAGTCAGGAAACAACAGGTGCTGGAGAGGATGTGGAGAAATAGGAACACTTTTACACTGTTGGTGGGACTGTAAACTAGTTCAACCATTGTGGAAGTCAGTGTGGTGATTCCTCAGGGATCTAGAACTAGAAATACCATTTGACCCAGCCATCCCATTACTGGGTATATACCCAAGTGACTATAACTCATGCTGCTATAAAGACACATGCACACGTATGTTTATTGCGGCATTATTCACAATAGCAAAGACTTGGAACCAAGCCAAATGTCCAACAATGATAGACTGGATTAAGAAAATGTGGCACATATACACCATGGAATACTATGCAGCCATAAAAAATGATGAGTTCATATCCTTTGTAGGGACATGGATGAAATTGGAAACCATCATTCTCAGTAAACTATCGCAAGAACAAAAAACCAAACACCGCATATTCTCACTCATAGGTGGGAATTGAACAATGAGATCACATGGACACAGGAAGGGGAATATCACACTCTGGGGACTGTGGTGGGGAGGGGGAGGGGGGAGGGATAGCATTGGGAGATATACCTAATGCTAGATGACGAGTTAGTGGGTGCAGCGCACCAGCATGGCACATGTATACATATGTAACTAACTTGCACAATGTGCACATGTACCCTAAAACTTAAAGTATAATTAAAAAAAAAAGAAATGCAAATTAAAAATAAAATAAAATAAAAATAAAAATAAACTGGACAGAAGCATTCTCAGAAACTTCTTTGTGATGTGTGCATTCAACTAACAGAGGTGAACCTTTCTTTTGATAGAGGACTATTGAAACTCTCCTTTTGTGGAATCTGCTTGTGGATATTTGGAGCTCTTTGAGGAATTCGTTGGAAATGGTATATCTTCAAATAAAAACTAGACAGAAGCATTCTCAGAAACAGCATTGTGAGGTGTGCATTCAACTCACAGATTTGAACCTTTCTTTTGATACAGCAGTTCTGAAACACACTATTCATAGGACATAGAACTGGTCATTTGGAGAGCTTTGAGGCCTATGGTGGAAAATGAAATATCTTCATATAAAAACTAGACAGAAGCATTCTCAGAAACTTCCTTGTGATGTGTGCATTCAACTCACAGAGTTGAACTTTCCTTTTGACAGAGCAGTTTTGAAACAGTCTTTTTGTAGAATCTGCAAGTGGATATTTGGAGCAATATGAGGCCTATGGTGGAAAAAAAAATCTTCTCATAAAAACTAGACAGAAGCATTCTCAGAAACTGCTTGGTGATGTGTGCACTCAACTCACAGAGTTGAACTTTTGTTTTCATAGAGCAGTATTGAAACTCTCCTTTTGTAGAATCTGCTTGTGTAGATTTGGAGCTCTTTGAGGCCTTCGTTGGAAATGGGATATCTTCAAATAAAAACTAGACAGAAGCACTCTCAGAAACTGCTTAGTGATGTGTGCATTCAACTCACGGACTTGAACCTTTGTTTTGAAAGAGCAGTTTTGAAACACTCTTTTTTAGAATCTACAAGTTTTCATTTGGAGGGCTTGGAGGCCTTTGGTGGAAAAGGAAATATCTTCACATAAAAACTAGACAGAATCATTCTCAGAAACTTCCTTGTGATATGTGCATTCAACTCTCAGAGTTGAGACTTCCTTTTGAGTGAGCTGTTTTTAAACAGCGTTTTGTAGAATCTGCAAGTGGATATTTGAGACCTATGGTGGAAAAAGAAATATCTTCACATAAAAAGTAGACAGAAGCATTCTCAGAAACTTCTTTGTGACGTGTGCAGTCAACTCGTAGAGTTGAACCTTCCTTTTGATAGAGGAGTTTTCAAAGACTCCTTTTGTAGAATCTGCTAGTGGATATTTGGAGATTTTGGAGGCCTTCATTGGAAACGGGAATATCTTCACATAAAAATTAGTCAGAAGCATTCTCAGAAACTGCTTTGTGATGTGTGCATTAAACTCACAGAGTTGAACTTTTCTTTTGATAGAGGAGTTTTGAAACACTTTTTTTGTAGAAGCTGCAAGTGTTCATTTAGGGCGCTTTGAGGCCTATGCTGGAAAAGGAAATATCTTCACATAGAAACTAGACAGAAGCATTCTCAGAAACTTCTTTGTGATGTGTGCCTTCAACTCACAGAGTTGAAGCTTCCTTTTGACAGAGCAGTTTGAAACAGTCTTTTTGTAGAATCTGCAAGTGGATATTTGGAGCGATTTGAGGCCTATGGTGGAAAAGAATATATCTTCACATAAAAACTAGACATAAGCATTCTCAGAAACTTCTTGGTGATGTGTGCATTCAACTCACTGAGTTGAACCTTTCTATTGACAGAGCAGTTTTGAAATGCTCTTTTTGTAGAATCTGCAAGTGTTCGTTTGGAGCGCTTTGAGTCCTATGGTGGAAAAGGAAATATGTTCACATAAAAACTAGACAGAAGCATTCTCAGAAACTGCTTTGTGATGTGTTAATTCAACTCACAGAGTTGAACCTTTCTTTTGATAGAGCAGACTTGGAACCCTCCTTTTGTGGAATCAGCTTTAATTATTTGGAGCTCTTTAAGGCCTTCATTGGAAATGGGATATCTTCACATAAAAACTAGACAGCATTCTCAAAAACTGCTTTATGATTTGTGCATTCAACTCCCTGAGTTGAACCCTTCTTTTGATAGAGCAGTTTTTAAACACTCTTTTTGTAGGATCTGCAGGTGTTCGTTTGGAGCACTTTGAGGCCTATGGTGGAAAAGGAAATAACTTCACAGAAAAACTAGACAGAAGCATTCTCAGAAACTTCTTTCTAAGGTGGGCACTCAACTCACATAGTTGAACCTTCCTTTTGATACAGCAGTTTTGAAAGACTCATTTTGTAGAATCTGTGAGTGGATATTTGGAGTTTTTGGAGGCCTTTGTTGGAAACGGGAATATCTTCACATAAAAACTTGTCAGAAGCATTCTCAGAAACTGCTCTTTTATGTGTGCATTAAACTCACAGAGTTGAGCTTTTCTTTTGATGGAAGAGTTTTGAAACACTTTTTGAAGAAACTACAACTGTTCATTTAGTGTGCTTTGAGGCCTATTGCAGAAAAGGTAATATCTTCACATAAAAACTAGACAGAAGCATTCTCAGAAACTTATTTGTGATGTGTGCCTTCAACTCACAGAGTTGAAACTTTTTTTTGAGAGAGCAGTTTTGAAACAGTCTTTTTGTAGAATCTGCAAGTGGATATTTGGAGTGATTTGAGGGCAATATGGAAAACAAAATATCTTCACATAAAAACTAGACAGAAACTTTCACAGAAACTTCTTTGTGGTGTGTGCATTCAAGTCACAGAGTTGAACGTTTCTTTTGTGAGAGCAGTATTGAAACTCTCCTTTTGTAGAATCTGCTTGGGGATATTTTTAGCTCTTTGAGGCCTTATTTGGAAACGGGATATATTCGTCTAAAAACTAGACAGAAGTATTGTCACAAACAGCTTTGTGATTTGTGCATTCAACTCATAGATTTGAAAATTTCTTTTGATAGAGCAGTTTTGAAACACTCTTTTTGTAGAATCTACAAGTGTTCACTTGGAGAGCTTTGAGGCCTTAGGTGAAAAAGGAAATATCTTCACATGAAAACTAGGCAGAAGCATTCTCAGAAACTTCCCTGTGATGTGTGCAATCAACTCTCAGAGTTGAAACTTCCTTTTGAGAGAGAAGTTTTGAAACAGTTTTTGTAGAATCTGCAAGAGGATATTTGGAGTGATTTGAGAAGTGTGGTGGAAAAGGAAATACCTTCACATAAAAACTAGACAGAAGCATTCTCAGAAACTTCTTTGTGAGGTGTGCATTCAACTCATAGAGTTGAACCTCCCTTTGGTAGAGCAGTTTTGGAAGACTCATTTTGTAGAATCTGCTAGTGGATATTTGGAGATTTTGGAGGCCTTTGTTGGAAACGGGAATATCTTCACATAAAAACTAGTCAGAAGCATTCTCAGAAACCGCTTTGTGAAGTGTGCATTAAACTCGCAGAGTTGAACTTTTCTTTTGATAGAGGAGTTTTGAAACACTTTTTTTGTAGAAGCTGCAAGTGTTCATTTAGGGCGCTTTGAGGCCTATGGTGGAAAAGGAAATACCTTCACATAAAAACTAGACAGAAGCATTCTCAGAAACCTCTTTGTGATGTGTGCCTTCAACTCACAGAATTGAACCTTCCTTTTGACAGAGCAGTTATGAAACAGTCTTTTTGTAGAATCTGTAAGTGGATATTTGGAGCGACTTGAGGACTATGGTGGAAAAAAAATCTTCAAATAAAAACTAGACAGAAAAATTCTCAGAAACTACTTTGTGATGTGTGTATTCAACCCACAGAGTTCAACCTTTCTATTGATAGAGCAGTTTTGAAACACTATCTTTGTAGAATCTGCAGATGACCATCTGGAGCTCTTTGCAGCCTGTGGTGGAAAAGGAAATATGTTCACATAAAAACTAGACAGAAGCATTCTCAGAAACCACTTTGTGATGTTTGTATTCAACTCACAGATCTCAACATTCCCGTTAATAGAGCAGTTTTGAAACACTCTTCTTGCAGAATCTGCAAGTGGATATTTGGATCTCCTTGAGGCCTTCGTTGGAAATGGGATTTCTTCATATAAAACTAGACAGAAGAATTCTCAGAAACTTCTTTGTGATGTGTGCATTCAACTCAAAGAGTTGAACCTTTCTTTCTATAGAACAGTTTTGAAACACTCTTTTTTTAGAATTTCCAAATGGATATTTAAAGCGCTTTGAGGCTTACAGTAGAAAATGAAATATCTTCGCATAAAAACCTGACAGTCAGTGTGGCAATTCCTCAGGGATCTAGAACTAGAAATACCATTTGACCCAGCCATCCCATTACTGGGTATATACCCAAAGGACTATAAATCATGCTGCTATAAAGACACATGCACACGTATGTTTATTGCGGCATTATTCACAATAGCAAAGACTTGGAACCAACCCAAATGTCCAACAATGATAGACTGGATTAAGAAAATGTGGTACATATACACCATGGAATACTATGCAGCCATAAAAAATGATGAGTTCATGTCCTTTGTAGGGACATGGATGAAACTGGAAACCATCATTCTCAGTAAACTATCGCAAGAACAAAAAACCAAACACCGCATATTCTCACTCATAGGTGGGAATTGAACAATGAGATCACATGGACACAGGAAGGGGAATATCACACTCTGGGGACTGTGGTGGGGAGGGGGGAGGGGGGAGGGATAGCATTGGGAGATAAACCTAATGCTAGATGACGAGTTAGTGGGGGCAGCGCACCAGCATGGCACATGTATACATATGTAACTAACCTGCACAATGTGCACATGTACCTTAAAACTTAAAGTATAATAATAAAAAAAAAAACCTGACAGAATCATTCTCAGAAACTGCTTTGTGATGTGTGCATTCAACTCACAGGGTTTAACTTTCTTTACATCCAGCAGATTTGAAACACTCGTTTTGTAGAATTTGCAAGTGGATATTTAAAGCACTTTGAGGCCTATGGTAGAAGAGGAAATATCTTCATATAAAAACTAGACAAAATCATTCTCAGAAACCAGTTTGTGATGTGTGCGTTCAACTCACAGAGTTTAACTTTTTTTTGATAGAGCAGTTTTGAAACACTCTTTTTGTAGAATTTGCAAGTGGATATTTAAAGCGCTTTGAGTCCTATTATGGAAAAGGAAAATCTTCTTATAAAAACTAGACAGATTCATTCTCAGAAACCAGTTTGTGATGTGTGCATTCAACTCACAGAGTTTAACCTTTCCTTTGATAGAGCAGATTTGAAAAACTCCGCTTCTAAAGTCTGCAAGTGGATATTTGGACCTCTTTGAGACATTCTTTGGAAACGGGATTTCTTCATATAACACTAAACAGAAGAATTCAAAGAAACTTCTTTATGATGTGTGCATTCAACTCACAGAGTTGAAACTTCCTTTCGATATAACAGTTTTGAAACAATCATTTTTTAGAATTTCCAAGTGGATAATTAAAGCACTTTAAGACCTATAGTACAAAAGATAATATCTTCGTATAAAAAACAGATAGAATCATTCTCAGAAATTATTTTGTGATGTGTGCATTCAAATCACAGTGTTTAACATTTCTTTTTATCCAGCTGATTTGAAACACTCTTTTTGTAGAATTCGCAAGTGGATATTTAAAGTGCATTGAGGCGTATGGTAGAAGAGGATATATCTTCATATCAAAACTAGACAGATTCATTTTCAGAAACCAGTTTGTGATGTGTGCGTTCAACTAACAGAGTTTAACCTTGTTTTTCATAGGGCAGTTTTGAAAGACTCTTTCTGAAGGGTTTGCAAGTGGTTATTTAAAGCGCTTTGAGGCCAAATAAAGAAAAGGAAAATCTTCATATAAAAACCAGAATATTCATTCTCAGAAACCAGTTTGTGATGTGTGCGTTCAACCCACAGAGTTTAACCTTTCTTTTGATAGAGCAGTTTTGAAACACTCTGTTTGTAAAGTCTGCAAGTGGATATTTGGACCTCTTTGAGGCATTCGTTCAAAGCGGGATTTCTTCATATAATACTTGACAGAAGAATTCTAAGAAACTTCTTTATGATGTTTGCATTCAACTCACAGTGTTGAAACTTCCTTTCGATAGAGCAGTTTTGAAACCCTCCTTTTTTTGAATTTCCAAGTGGATAATTAAAGCACTTTGAGGTCTATTATGGAAAAGAAAATCTTCATATAAAAACTAGACAGATTCATTCTCATAAACCAGTTTGTGTTGTGTGCGTTCAACTCAAGGAGTTAACCCTTTCTTTTGATAGAGCAGTTTTGAAACCCTCTCTTTGTAAAGTCTGCAAGTGGATATTTTGACCTCTTTGAGACACTCATTGGAAATGGGAATTTTTCTTTCTTTTTTTTTTTTTTAATTTGTAAAGAAGTTTAATGGACTCACAGCTCCACATGGCTGGAGAAGTCTCACAATCATGGCAGAAGGTGAAGGAGGAGCAAAGTCACATCTTACATGGCAGCAGGCCAGAGAGCATGTGCAGAGGAACTGCCCTTTATAAAACCATCAGATCTCATGAGACTTATTCACTATCACGAGAACAGCATGGGAAAAACCTGCCCCCATGATTCGATTACCTCCCACCAGGTCCCTCCCATGACACGGATTATAGGAACTACAATTCAAGATGAGATTTGGGTGGGGACACAGCCAGACCATATCACTGCCCAAGGTCACTCAGCAAGTTAGAAGTGCAGCTGTCAAGTGCCATGTGATAGCAAGGACTCATCTTCTTTCTCAGTGCAGTGCAGTCACTATGTAGGTTGAGCTCTTTTTCAGAGTACTATAAGTAGTAAAGCAGTCACAGAAAATACAAAATTTAAACTCAGATATTGGAAATGGGAATTTTTCATATAAAACTTGACAGAAAAATTCTCAGAAACTACTTTTTGATGTGTGTATTCAACTTACAGATTTGAACCTTCCTTTAGATAGACAAGATTTGAAACACTAATTTTTAGAATTTCCAAGTGGATAATTAAAGCACTTTTAGGCCTATGGTAGAAAAGGAAGTATCTTCGTATAAAAAACAGATAGAATCATTCTCAGAAACTACTTTGTGATGTGTGCATTCAACTCAGAGAGTTTAAATTTTCTTTTTGTCCAGCATATTTGGAACACTCTTTTTGTAGAATTTCCAAGTGGATATTTAAAGTGCATGGAGGCCTACAGTAGAAGACTATATATCTTCATATAAAAAGTAGACAGATTCATTCTAAGAAACCAGTTTGTGATGTGTGCGTTCAACTCACAGAGTTTAACCTTGTTTTTCATAGAGCAGTTTTGAAAGACTTTTTCTGAAGGATTTGCTGGTGGATATTTAAAGCACTTTGAGGCCAAATATAGAAAAGGAAAATCTTCATATAAAAACAAGACATATTCATACTCAGAAACCAGTTTGTGATGTGTGCGTTCAACTCACAGAGTTTAACCTTTCTTTTGATAGAGCAGTTTTGAAATACTCTGTTTGTAAATTCTGCAAGTGAATATTTGGACCTCTTTGAGGAATTCGTTGGAAACGAGATATCTTCATGTAAAATTAGACAGAAGAATTCTAAGAAATTTATTTGTGATGTGTGCAATCAACTCACAGAGTTGAACATTCCTTTCGATACAGCAGTTTTGAAACCCTCTTTTTTTAGAATTTCCAAGTGGATAATTAAAGCACTTTGAGGACTATGGTAGAAAAGGAAATATCTTCATATAAAAAACAGATTGAATGATTCTCAGCAACTACATTGTAATGTGTGTGTTCAACTCACAGACTTTAAACTTTCTTTTTATCCAGTAGATTTCAAACACTTTTTTTGTAGACTTGGCAAGTGGATATTTAAAGCACTTTGAGGCCAATGGTAGAAGAGGAAATATCTTCATATTATAGCTAGACACATTCATTCTCAGAAACCAGTTTGTGATGTGTGCGTTCAACTCACAGAGTTTAACCTTTCTTTTGATAGAGCAGTTTTGAAACACTCTGTTTGCAAAGTCTGTAAGTGGATATTTGGAGCACTTTGAGACATTATTTGGAAACAGGATTTCTTCCTATAAAACTAGACAGAAGAATTCTCAGAAACTTCTTTGTGATGTGTGTGTTCAACACACAGATTTCAAACTTCCTTTCAATAGAGCAGTTTTGAAACACTCTTTTTTTAAAATTTCCAAGTGCATATGTAGAGTGCTTTGAAGCCTATGGTAGAAAGTGAAATATCTTCATATAAAAACAAGACAGAATCTTTCTCAGAAACAACGTTGTGAAGTGTGCATTCAACTCACACAGGTTAATATTTCTTTTGAAAGAGCAATTTTGAAACACTCTGTATGAAAGTCTGCAAGTGGATATTTCACTTCTTTTAGGTATTCGTTGGAAAAGGGATTTTTTCATATTGAACTAGACAGAAGAACTATGAGAGAATTCTTTGTGATGTGTGCACTCAACTCTCAGAGTTGAACCTTACTTTTGATAGAGAAGTTTTGAAACAGCCTTTTTGAAGAATTTCCAATTGCATATTTAGAATGATTTGAAGCCAATGGTAGAAAACGAGATATCTTCATATAAAAACTAAACCGAATCATTCTCAGAAACAACTGTGTGATGTTTCCAAACATTCTTTTGATAGAGCAGTTTTGAAACACTTTTTTTTTTAAATTTGCAAGTGGACATTTAAAGGGCTTTAGGGCCCATAGTGCAAATGGAAATATGTTCATATAACAACTAGACAGAAGCACTCTCAGAAACTAGTTTGTGATGGGTATGCTCACCTCACAGAGTTTAACCTTCCTTTTGATAGAGCAGTTTTGAAACACTCTGTTTGTAGAGTCTGCAAGTGGATATTTGGACCCCTTTGAGGCATTCGTAGGAAATGGGATTAATACATATAAATCTAGACAGAACAACTCTGAGAAAATTCTTTGTGAGGTGTGAATTCAACCCTCAGATTGAACCTTCCTTTCGATAGAGCAGTTTTGAAACACTCTTTTTGTAGAATTTCCAAGTGCATATACAGAGTGCTTCGAAGCCTATGGTAGAAAATGAAATATCTTCATATAAAAACTAGACAGAATCCTTCTCAGAAACAACTTTGTGATGTGTGCATTCAACTGACAGAGTTTAACATTTCTTTTGATAGAGCAGTTTTGAAACACTGTTTTTGTAGAATTTGCAAGGGGCTATTTAGAGGGCTTTGGGGCCTATTGTAGAAAAGGAAATATATTCACATAAAAACTACACAGTAGCATTCTCAGAAACTACACCGTGATGTTTGCATTCAACTCACAGAGCTCAACATTCCTTTTGATAGAGCAGTTTGGAAACAATATTTTTGTAGAATCTTCAAGGGGATATTTGGACCTCCTTGAGGCCTTCGTTGGAAATGGGATTTCTTCATAGAAAACTAGACAGAAGAATTCTCAGAAGATTTTTGTGATGTGTGTCTTCAACTCACAGAGCTGAATATTCCTATCGATAGAGTAGTTTTGAAATCCTCTTTTTTGAGAATTTCCAACTGGATGTTGGAAGCGCTTTGAGGCCTATTGTAGAAAAGGAAATATCTTCACCTAAAAACTAGATAGAATCATTCTCAGAAACTACTTTGTGATGTATGCGTTCAACTCACAGAGTTTAACCTTTCTTTTGATACAGCAGATTTGAAACACTATCTTGGTAAAGTCTGCAAGTGGATATTTGGACTTCTTTGAGGCATTCATTGGAAACGGGATTTCTCATATAAAACCAGACAGAAGAATTCTGAGAAACTTCTTTGGGATGTGTGTATTCAACTCACAGAGTTAAACCCTCCCTTTGTTGGAGCAGTTTTGAAACACTCTTTTTGTAGAATTTCCAAGTGCATATTTGGAGTGCTTTGAAGCCGATGGTAGAAAACGAAATATCTTCATATAATAACTAGACATACTCATTCTCAGAAACCACTTTGTGATGTGTGCATTCAATTCACAGAGTTTAACTTTCTTTTGAGAGAACAGGTTTGAAACAGTTTTTGTGAAATTTGCAAGTGGATATTTAAAGGGATTTGGTGACTATGGTAGAAAAGGAAATATCTTCATATAACAACTAGACAGAAGCACTCTCAGAAACTACTTGTGAAGGGCGCGTTCAACTCACACAGCTGAACCTTTCTCTTGATAGAGGAGTTTTGAAGCACTCTGTTTGTAAAGTCTGCAGGTGGATATTTAGACCTCTTTGAGGCATTTGTTGGAAATGAGATTTCTATATATACAACTAGAGAGAAGAATTTTGAGAAACTTCTTTGTGATGTATGTAGTCAACTCACAGAGTTGAAACTTCCTTTTGTTAGAGCAGTTTTGAAACACTCTTTTTATAGAATTTCCAAGTGCATATTTAGAGTGCTTGGAAGCCTATGCTAGAAACCTAAATATCTTCATATAAAAAATAGACAGAATCCTTCTCAGAAACAATTTTGTGATGTGTGCGTTCAACTCACAGAGTTTAACGTTACTTTTGATAGAGCAGTTTTGTAACAACAGTTTGTAGAATATGCAAGCGGGTATTTAGAGGGCTGTGGGGCCTATTGTAGAAAAGGAAATACCTTCACACAAAAACTAGACAGTAGCATTCTCAGAAACCACATTGTGATCTTTGCATTCAACTCACAGAGTTCAACATTTCTTTTGATATAGCAGTTTAGAAACAATATTTTTGTACAATCTTCAAGTGGATATTTTGAACTCCTTGAGGCCTTCGTTGGAAACGTGATTTCTTCATAGAAAACTAGACAGAAGGATTCTCATAAGTTTGTTTATTGAACGCACACATCACAAAGTAGTTTCTGAGAATGATTCTGTCTAGTTGTTATACGAAGATACTTCCTTTTCTAACATTGGCCTCAAAGTGCTTCAAATCTCCACCTGCAAATTCCAACAAAAGAGTGGTTCAAATCTGCTCTGTCTAAAGGAAGGTTCACCTCTGTGAGTTGAATACACGCAACACAAAGAAGTTACTCAGAATTCTTCTGTCTACCATTATATGGAGAAATGCCGTTTCCAGTGAAGGCCTCACAGAAGGCGAAATGTCCTCTAGCAGATTTTACAAACAGAGTGTTTCCAAACGGCTCTATGAAAAGAAAGGTTAAACTCTGTCAGTTGAACGCACACATCACAAAGAAGTTTCTGAGAATGCTTCTATCTAGATTTTATATGAAGATATTTCCTTTTCTACTCTTGACCTCAAAGCGCTTGAAATCTCAACCTGTAAATTCCACAAAAAGAGTGTATCAAATCTCTTTTGTCTAAAGGAAATTTCAAATCTGTGAGTGGAATACAGAAAACAAAAAGAAGTTACTGAGAATTCTTCTGTCTGGTATTATATGAAGAAATCCCGTTTCCAATGAAGGCCTTAAAGAGGTCCAAATATCCACTTGCAGAATTTACAAAGAGAGTGTTTCCAAAATGCTATATGAAAAGAAAGTGTAAACTCTGTGAGTTGAATGCACACATCACGAAGTAGTTTCTGAGAATGATTCTGTCTAGTTTTTATACAAAGATATTTCCTTTTCTACAATTGGCATCTAAGCGCTTGAAATTTCCACCTGCAAATTCCACAAAAAGAGAGTTTCAAATCTACTCTGTCTAAAGGAAGGTTCAACTCTGTGAGTTGAATACACACAACACAAAGAAGTTACTGAGAATTCTTCTCTCTAGCATTATATGAAGAAATCCCTTTTCCAACGAAGGCCTCAAAGAGGTACAAATATCCACTTGCAGACATTACAAACAGAGTGTTTCCAAACTGCTCTATGAAAAGAAAGGTTAAACTCTGTGTGTTGAACGCACACATCACAAAGTAGTTTCTGAAAATGACGCCGTCTAGTTGTTATACGAAGATATTTCCTTTTCTACCAATGGCCACAAAGTGCTTGAAATCTCCACCTGCAAATTCCACAAAAAGAAAGTATCAAATCTCCTCTCTCTAAGGGAAGATTCAGCTCTGTGAGTGGAATACACACAACACATAGAAGTTACTGAGAATTCCTCTGTCTAGCATTATATGAAGAAATCCCGTTTCCAAGGAAGGCATCAAACAGGTCCAAATATCCACTTGCAGACACTACAAACAGAGTGTTTCCAAACTGTTCAAATGAAAGAATGGTTAAACACTGTGAGTTGAATGCACACATCACAAAGTAGTTTCTGAGAATGATTCTCTCTAGTTTTCATACGAAAATATTTCCTTTTCAACAATTGGCCTCAACGAGCTTGAAATCTCCATCTGCAAATTCCACAAAAAGAGTGTTTCAAATCTGCTCTATCTAAAGGAAGGTTCACCTCTGTGAGTTAAATACACGCAACACAAAGAAGTCACTCAGAATTCTTCTGTCTAGCATTAGATGAAGAAATCCCGTTTTCAACGAAGGCCTCAAAGAATTCCAAATATCCACTTGCAGACTTTACTAACAGAGTGTTTACAAACTGCTCTTTGAAAAGAAAGGGTAATCTCCGTGGGTTGGACACACACATCACAAAGTAGTTTCTGAGAATGATTCTGTCTAGTTTTTATACGAAACTATTTCCTTTTCTACCATTGGCCTCAAAGCGGTTGAAATCTCCACCTGCAAATTCCACCAAAACACTGCTTCAAACCTGATCTGTCAAAAGGAAGGTTCAACTCTGTGAGTTGAATACACACAACACAAAGAAGTTCCTGAGAAATCTTCTGTCTGGCACTATATGAAGCAATCCGTTTACAACGAAGGCCACAAAGAGGTCCAAATGTTCATTTGCAGACATTGCAGAGTGCTTCCAAATTGCTCTATGAAAAGAAAGGTTGAACTCTGTGAGTTGAACCCACACATCACAAAGTAGTTTCTGAGAATGATTCACTCTAGATTTTATACGATGACATTTCCATTTCCATGGTTGGCCTCAAAGCGCTTGAAATTTCTACCTGCAAATTCCACAAAAAGAGAGTATCAAATCTCCAATGTCTAAAGAAGGTTCAGCTCTGTGAGTGGAATACACACAACACAAAGAAGTTACTCACAATTCTTCTGTCTAGCATTATATGAGGAAATCCCATTTCCAATGAAAGCATCCAAGAGTTCCAAATATCCACTTGCAGACTTTACAAACAGAGGGTTTCCAAACTGCTCAATCAAAAAAAGGTTAAACTCTGTGAGTTGAACGAAGGCATAAGAAAGTAGTTTCTGAAAATGATCCTGTCTGGTTTTTATACGAAGATATTTCCTTTTCTACCATTGGCCTCAAAGCGCTTGAAATCTCCACCTGCAAATTCCACAAAAAGAGTGTTTCAAATCTGCTCTGTCTAAAGGAAGGTTCATCTCTGTGAGTTGAATACACGTAACACAAAGAAGTTACTCAGAATTCTTCTGTCCAGCATTACATGAAGAAACCCCATTTCCAACGAAGGCTTCCAAGAGCTCCAAATATCCACTTGCAGACTTTACAAACAGAGTGTTTCCAAACTGCTCTATGAAAAGAAAGGTTAAACTCTGTCAGTTTAACGCACACATCACAAAGTAGTTTCTGAGAATGATTCTGTCTAGATTTTATAAGAAGATATTTCCTTCTCTAACTTTGGCCTCAAAGCCCTTCACCTGCAAATTCAACAAGAAGAGTGTTTCAAACCTGATCTGTGAAAAGGAAGGTTCAACTCTGTGAGTTGAATACACACAACAAAATAAGTTCCTGAGAATTCATCTGTCTAGCATTATATGAAGAAATCCCGTTTCCAACGAAGGCCACAAAGAGGTCCAAATATCCAATTGCAGACATTACAAACAGAATGTTTTCAAACTGTTCTATGAAAAGAAAGGTTGAAATCTGTGAGTTGAACGCACACATCACAAAGTAGTTCCTGAGAACGATTCTGCCGCGATTTTATACGAAGATATTTCCTTTTCTACCGTTGGCCTCAAAGCACTTGAAATTTCACCCTGTAAATTCCTCAAAAAGAGTGTATCAAATATCCTCTGTCTAAAGGAAGGTTCAACTCTGTGAGTGGAATACACACAACACAAAAAAGTTACTCAGAATTCTTCTGTCCAGCATTACATGAAGAAACCCCATTTCCAACGAAGGCTTCCAAGAGCTCCAAATATCCACTTGCAGACTTTACAAACAGAGTGTTTCCAAACTGCTCTATGAAAAGAAAGGTTAAACTCTGTCAGTTTAACGCACACATCACAAAGTAGTTTCTGAGAATGATTCTGTCTAGTTTTTATATGAAGATATTTCCTTTTCTACCCTTGGTCTGAAAGTGCTTGAAAACTCCAACTGCAAATTCTACAAAAAGAGTGTATCAAATTTCCTCTGCCTAAAGGAAGGTTCAACTCTGTGAGTTGAATACACACAACACAAAGAAGTTACTGAGAATTCTTCTGTCTAGCATTATATGAAAAAATCCCGATTCCAACGAAGGCCTTCAGGAGGTCCAAATAACCATTTGCAGTCTTCACAAAGAGAGGGTTTCCAAACTGCTCTATGAACCGAAAGGTTAAATTCTGTGAGTGGAACGAACACATCACAAAGTAGTTTCAGGGAATGATTCTCTCTAGTTGTTATACGAAGGTATTTCCTTTTCTAACATTGGCCTCAAATCGCTTGAAATCTCCACCTGCAAATTCCACAAAAAGAGTTTTTCAAATCTGCTCTGTCTAAGGGAGCGTTCATCTCTGTGAGTTGAATGCACGCAGCACAAAGAAGTTACTGAAAATTCTTCTGTCTGGAATTACATGAAGAACTCCCGTTTCAAACGAAGGCCTGAAAGAGGTCCAAATATCCACTTGTTGACTTTACAAACGGGGTATTTCCAAACTGCTCTATGAAAAGACAGATTAAACACTATGAGTCGAAAGCACACATCACAAAGTACTTTCTGAGAATGGTTCGGTCTAGTTTTTATACGAAGATATTTCCTTTTCTAACATTGGCCACAAAGCACTTGAAATCACCATCTGGAAATTAAACAAAAAGACTGTATCAAACTGCTCTGTCTAAAGGAAAGTTCAACTCTGTGAGTTGAATACACACAACACAAACAACTTACTGAGAATTCTTCTGTCTATCATTATATGAAGAAATCCCGTTTCTAACAAAGGCTTCCAAGAGGTCCAAATATCCACATGCAGACCTTACAAACAGAGTGTTTTCAAAATGCTCTATGCAAAGAAAGGATAAACTCTGTGAGTTAAACGCACACATCACAAAGTAGTTTCTGAGAATGATTCTGTCTAGTTGTTATACGAAGATATTTTCTTTTCTAACCTTGCCCTCAAATGGCTTGAAATCTCCAAATGCAAATTCCACGAAAACCGTGGTTTAAATCAGCTCTGTCTAAAGGAAATTTCAACTCCGTGAGTTGAATACACAAAACACAAAAAGTTACTGAGAATTCTTCTGTCTAGCATTATACGAAGAAATCCCGTTTCCAACGAAGGCTTCCAAGATATCCAAATATCCACTTGCAGACTTTACAGAGTGTTTCCAAACTGCTCTATGAAAAGAAAGGTTAAACTATGTGAGCTGAACGCACACATCATAACGTAGTTTCTCAGAATGATTCTCTCTAATTTTTATACGAAGATATTTCCTTTTCTACCATTGGCCTCAAAGCGCTTGAAATCTACAACTGCAAATTTCACAAAAAGAGTGTTTCATATCTGCTCTGTCTAAAGGAAGGTTGAACTCTGTGAGTGGAATACATGCAACACAAAGAACATACTTAGCATTCTTCTGTCAAATATTATATGAATAAATCCCGTTTCCAACGAAGGCCTCAAAGAGGTCCAAATATCCACTTGCAGAATTTACAAAGAGAGTGATTTCAAACTGCTCTATGAAAAGAAAGTTTAAACTCTGTGAGTTGAATGCACACATCACAAAGTAGTTTCTGAGAATGATTCTGTCAACTTTTTATATAAAGATTTTTCCTTTTCTACCCTTGGCATAAAAGTGCTTGAAATCTCTACCCGCAAAATCCACAAAAAGAATGTGTCAAATCTCCTCTGTCTAAAGGAAGATTCAACTCTGTGAGCGGAATACACACAACAAAAAGAAGTTACTGAGAATTCCTCTCTCTAGCATTATATGAAGAATCCCGATTCCAACGAAGGCCTCAAAGAGGTCTAAATATCCACATGCAGACTTTACAAACAGAGTGTTTCCAAACTGCTCAATCAAAAGAAAGGCTAAACTCTGTGAGTTGAACGCACACATCACAAAGTAGTTTCTGAGATTGATTCTGTCTAGTTTTTATTGGAAGATATTTCCTTTTCTACCTTGGCCTGAAAGCGCTTGAAATCTCCTCCTGCAAATTTCACAAAAATAGTGTTTCTAATCTGCTGTGTTGAAAGGAAGGTTCAACTCTGTGAGTTGAATACACACAACACAAAGAAGTTACTGAGAATTCTTCTGTCTAGCATTTTATGAAGAAATCACGTTTCCAGCGAAGTCCTCCAAGAAGTCCAAATATCCACTTGCAGATTTCACAAACAGAGTGTTTCCTAACTGCTCTATGAAAAGAAAGGTTAAACTCTGTGAGTTGAACGCACACATCACAAAGTAGTTTCTGAGAATGATTCTGTCTAATTTTTAAACGAAGTTATTTCCTTTTCTACCATTGGCCTCAAGTTGATTGAAATCTCCACATGCAAATACCACAAAAGCAGTGCATCAAAACTTCTCCCTCTAAAGAAAGGTTCAAATCTGTGTGTTGAATACACACAACACAAAGAAGTTACTGAGAATTCATCTGCCTAACATTATATGAAGAAATCCCGTTTCCAAAGATGGCCTCAAAGAGGTCCAAATATCCACTTGCAGACTTTACAAACCGAGTGTTTACAAATTGCTCAATCAAAACAAAGGTTAAACTCTGTGAGTTGGACCCACATATCACAAAGTAGTTCCTGAGAATGCTTCTGTCTAGTTTTTATACGAAGATATTTCCTTTTCTACCTTTGGCATAAAAGCGCTTGAAATCTCCACCTGCAAATTCCACAAAAAGAGTGCTTCTAATCTGCTCTCTCTAAAGGAAGGTTAAACTCTGTGAGTTGAATGAACACAACACAAACTAGTTATGGAGAATTCTTCCGTCTAGCATTATATGAAGACATTCCGTTTCCGTCGAAGGCTTCAAAGAGGTCCAAATATCCACTTCCAGATTTTAAAAACAGAGTGTTTCCAAACTGCTCTATGAAAAGAAAGGTTAAACTCTGTGAGGTTAATGCACACCTCACAAAGTAGTTTCTGAGAATGATTCAGTCTAGTTTTTATACGAAGATATTTCCTTTTCTACACTTGGTCTCAAAGGACATGAAATCTCCAACTGCAAATTCCACAAAGGAGTGTATCAAATTTGCTGTGTTTAAAGGAAGCTACAACTCTGTGAGATGAATACAAACAACCCAAAGAAGTTACTGAGAATTCTTCTGCCTAGCATTGTATGAAGAAATCCCGTTTCCAACGAAGGCCTCCAAGAGGTCAAAATACCCAATTGAATACTTCACACAGAGAGTGTTTCCTACTGCTCTATGAAAAGAAAGGTTAAACTCTGTGAGTTGAACGGTCACATCACAAAGCAGTTTCTGAGAATTATTCTGTTTACTTTTTATACGAAGATATTTCTTTTTCCACCATTGGCCTCAAAGCGCTTGAAACCTCCACCTGCAAATTCCACAGAAACAGTGTTTCAAATCTCTTCTGTCTAAAGGAAGATTCAACTCTGTGAGTTGAATACACACAACACAAAGAAGTTACTGAGAATTCTTCTGTCTAGCATTGTATTAAGAAATCCCGTTTCCAACAAAGGCCTCCAAGAGGTCCAAATATCCACATGCAGACTTCACAAACAGAGTGTTTCCTAACTGTTCTATCAAAAGAAAGGTTAAATTCTGTGAGTTGAACGCACACATCACAAAGTAGTTTCTGAGAATTATTCTGTCTAGTTTTTATACGATGATATTTCCTTTTCTACCTTTGGCCTCAGAGCGCATGAAATCCCCACCTGCAAATTCCACAAGAACAGTGTTTCAAATTTGGTCTGTCTAAAGGAAGGTTCAACTCTGTGGGTTGAATACACACAACACAAAGAAGTTACAGAGAATTCTTCTGTCTAGCATTATACGAAGAAATCCCATTTCCAACGAAGGCCTCGAAGAGGTCAAAATACCCAATTGAAGACTTCACACACAGAGTGTTTCCTATTGCTCTATGAAAAGAAAGTTTAAACTCTGCGAGTTGAACGCACACATGACAAAGCAGTTTCTGAGAATGATTCTGTCTACTTTTTATACGAACGTATTTCCTTTTCTCCATTAGCCTCAAAGAGCTGGAAATCTCCAACTGCAATTTCCACAAAAACAGTGTTTCAAATCTGCTGTCTAAAGCACGTTTCAGCTCTGTGAGTTGAATACACACAACACAAAGAAGTTACAGAGACTTCTTCTGTCTAGCATTATAAGAAGAAATCCCGTTTCCAACGAAGGCCTCCACGTGGTCCAAATATCCACTTGCAGACTTCACAAACAGAGTGTTTCCAAACTGCCCTATGAAAAGAAAGGTTAAACTCTGTGAGTTGAAGGCACATCTCACAAAGTAGTTTCTCGGAATGATTCTGTCTAGTTCTAATACGAAGATATTTCCTTTTCTACCATGGGCCTCAAAGCGCTTGAAATCTCCAACTGCAAATTCCACAAAGACAGTGTTTCAAATCTGCTCTGTATAAAGGAGGGTTCAACTCTGTGAGTTGAATACAAACAGCACAAAGAAGATACTGAGAATTCTTCTGTCTTGCATTATACGAAGAAATCCCGTTTCCAACGAAGGCGTCCAAGAGGTCAAAATATCCACTTGCAGACCTCACAAACAGTGTGTTTCCTAAATGCTCTATGAAAAGAAAGGTTAAACTCTGTGAGTTGAACGCACACATCACAAAGTAGTTTCTGAGAATGATTCTGTCTAGTTTTTATACAAAGATATTTCCTTTTCTACCATTGGCCTCAAATTGCTTGAAATCTCCACCTGCCAATTTCACAGAAACAGTGTTTAAAATCTGCTCTGTCTAAAGCAAGGTTCAACTCTGTGAGTTGAATACACACAGTGCAAAGAAGTTACTGAGAATTCTTCTGTCTAGCATTATACGAAGAAATCCCGTTTCCAACGATGACCTCCAGGAGGTCCAAATATCCACTTGCAGACTTCACAAACAGAGTGTTTCCTAACTGCTCTATGAAAAGAAAGGTTAAACCCTTGAGTTGAACGCACACATCACAATGTAGTTTCTGAGAATGATTCTGTCTAGTTTTTATACAAAGATATTTCCTTTTCTAGCATTGGCCTCAAAGCTCTTGAAATCTCCACCTGCAAATTCCACAAAAACAGTGTTTCAAATCTGCCTTGTCTAAAGGAAGGTTCAACTCTGTGAGTTGAATAGACACAACACAAACAAATTACTGAGAATTCTTCTGTCTAGCATTATACGAAGAAATCCCGTTTCAAACGAAGGCCAACAAGAGGACCATATTTCCACTAGCACACCTCACAAACAGAGTGTTTCCTAGCTGCTCTATGAAAAGAAAGGTTAAACTCTATGAGTTGAACGCACATATCACAAAGTAGTTTCTGAGAACGATTCTGTCTAGTTTTTATACGAAGATATTTCCTTTTCTACCATTGGCCTCAAAGCGATTGAAATCTCCAACTGCAAATTCCAAAAAAACAGTGTTTCAAATCTGATCTGTCTAAAGGAAGGTTCAACTCTGTGAGTTGAATACACACAACACAAAGAAGTTACTGAGAATTCTTCTGTCTAGCATTATAAGAAGAAATCCCGTTTCCAACGAAGGCATCCAAGATGTCCAAATATCCACTTGCAACTTCACAAACAGAGTGTTTCCTAACTCCTCTAGGAAAAGAAAGGTTAAACTCTGTGAGTTCAACGCACATATCACAAAGTAGTATCAGAGAATGATTCAGTCTAGTTTTTATACGAAGATATTTCTTTTCTAGTATTGGCCTCAAAGCGCTTGAAATCTCCACCTGCAGATTCCACAAGAACAGTGATTCCAATCTGCTCTGTCTAAAGGAAGGTTCAAACCTGTGAGTTGAATACACACAACAGAAAGAAGTTACTGAGAATTCTTCTGCCTAGCACTATACGACAAATCCCGTTTCCAATGAACGCCTCCAAGAGGTCCATATATCCACTTGCAGACTTCACAAACAGAGTGTTTCCTAACTGCTCTATGAAAAGAAAGGTTAAACTCTGTGAGTTGAACGCACACATCACAAAGTAGTTTCTGAGAATGATTCTGTCTAGTTTTTATACGAAGATATTTACATTTCTAAGATTTGCCTAAAATTGCTTGAAATCTCCACTTTCAAATCCCACAAAAGTAGTGTTTCAAAACTGCTCTGTCTAAAGGAACGTTCAACTCTGTGAGTTGAATACACACAACGCAAAGAATTTACTGAGAATTCTTCTGTCTAGCATTCTATGAAGAAATCCCGTTTCCAACGAAGACCTCAACAAGGTCTAAATATCCACTTCAAGACTTAACAAACAGAGAGTTTTCAAAGTGCGGTATGAAAAGAAAGGTTAAACTCTGTGAGTTGAACACACCCATTTCAAAGTAGTTTCTGAGAATGATTCTGTCAATTTTTTAAATGAGGATATTGCCATTTCTAAGATTGGCCTCAAATCGCTTGAAATCTCCACTTGCAAATTCCACAAAAAGAGTGTCTCAAAACTGCTCTATCTAAAGGAACGTTCAACTCTGTGAGTTGAATACACACAACACGAAGAAATTCCTGAGAATTCTTCTGTCTAGCATTGTATGAAGAAATCCCGTTTCCAACGAAGGCGTCAAGGAGGTCTAAATATCCACATGCAGACTTAACAAACAGAGTGATTTCAAACTGCTCTATGAAAAGAAAGGTTAAAATCTTTGAGTTGAACACACCCATTACAAAGTAGTTTCTGAGAATGATTCTGTCTAGTTTTTAAACGAGGATATTTCCATTTCTAAGATTCCCCTCAAATCGCTGGAAATCTCCACTTGCAATTTCCACAAAAAGAGTGTTTCAAAACTGCTCTTTCTAAAGGAAGGCTTAACTCTGTGAGGTGAATACACACAACACAAAGAAGTTACTGAAAATTCTTCTGTCTTGCATTATATGCAGAAATCCCGTTTCCAACGAAGGCCTCAAAGAGGTCTAAATATCCACTTGCACACTTAACAAACAGAGTGATTCCAAACTGCTCTATGAAAAGAAAGGTTAAATTCCGTGAGTTGAAGACACGCATTACAAAGTAGTTTCTGAGAATGGTTCTGTCTAGTTTTTATATGAAGATATTTCCATTTCTAAGATTGGCCTCAAATCCCTTGAAATCACCACTTTCAAATTCTACAAAAAGAGTATTTCAAAACTGCTCTGTCTAAAGGAACGTTGAACTCTGTGGGTTGAATACCCGCAACACAAAGAAGTTACTGGGAATTATTCTGTCTAGCATTATATGAAGAAATCCCGTTTCCAAAGAAGGCCTCAACGAGGTCAATATATCCACTTGTAGACTTAACAAACAGAGTGTTTCCAAACTGCTGTATGTAAGGAAAGTTTAAAGTCTGTGAGTTGAAAGCACACATCACAAAGTAGTTTCTGAGAATGATTCTCTCTAATTTTTAAGCGAGGATATTTCCTGTTCTACCATTGGCCTCAAATCGCTGGAAATCTCCAACTGCAAATTCCACAAAAAGACTATTTCAAAACTGCTCTCTCTAAAGAAATGTTCAAATCTGTGGGTTGAATACACACAACACAAAGAAGTTACTGACAATTCTGCACTCATGCATAATATGAAGAAATCCCGTTTCCTACGAATGCCTCAATGAGGTCTAAATATCCACATGCAGACTTAACAAACAGAGTGATTTCAAACTGCTCTATGAAAAGAAAGGTTAAACTCTGTGAGTTGAACACACCCATTACAAATTAGTTTCTGAGAATGGTTCTGTTTAGTTTTTAGATGAAGATATTTCCATTTCTAAGATTGACCCCAAATCGCTTGAAACCTCCACATTCAAATTCCACAAAAAGAGTGTTTCAAAACTGCTCTGTCTAAAGGAAGGCTTAACTCTGTGAGTTGAATACAAACAACACAAAGAAGTTACTGAGAATTCTTCTGTCTTGCATTATATGCAGAAATCCCGTTTCCAACGAAGTCCACCCAGAGGTCTATATAACCACTTGCAGACTTATCAAACAGAGTGATTCCAAACTGCTCTATGTAAAGAAAGGTTAAAGTCTGTGAGTTGAACGCACACATCACAAAGTAGTTTCTGAAAATGATTCTGTCTAGTTTTTATACGAAGGTATTTCCTTTACTAAGATTGGCCTCAAATCGCTTGAAATCTCCACTTGCAATTTCCACAAAAGGAGTGTTTCAAAACTGCTCTGCCTAAAGGAACGTTCAACTCCGTGACTTGAATACACACAATGCTAAGAAGTTACTGAGAATTCTTCTGTCTACCATTATATGAAGAAATTCCGTTTCCAACGAAGACCTCAACGAGGTCTAAATATCCACTTGCAGACTTAAAAAACAGAGTGTTTCCAAACTGCTCTATGAAAAGAACGGTTAAACTGTGTGAGTTGAACACATGCATTACAAAGTAGTTTCTGAGAATGATCCTCTCTAGTTTTTAAAGGAGGATATTGCCATTACTAAGACTGGACACAGATCGCTGGAAATCTCCACTTGCAAATTCCACAAAAAGAGTGTTTCAAAACTCCTCTGTCTAAAGGAACGTTCAACTCTCTGAGTTGAATACACACAACGCAAAGAAGTTACTGAGAATTCTTCTCTCTAGCATTATATGAAGAAATCCTTTTTCCAAAGAAGACCTCAACCAGGTCTAAATATCCACTTGCAGACTTAACAAACAGAGTGTTTTCAAACTGTTCCATGAAAAGAAAGGTTAAACTATGTGAGTTGAACACACCGTTTACAAAGTAGTTTCTGAGAATGATTCTGTCTAGGTTTTAAACGGGGATATTTCCATTTCTAAGGTTGCCCAGAAATCGTTGGAAATCTCCACTTTCAATTTCCACAACAAGAGTGTTTCCAAACTGATCTTTCTAAGGGAAGGGTTAACTCTGTGAGTTGAATACACACAACACAAAGAAGTTACTGTGAATTCTTCTGTCTTGCATTATATGAGGAAATCCCGTTTCCAAGGCAGGCCTCCGAGAGGTCTAAATATTCACTTGGACACTTCACAAAGAGAGTGTTTCCAAACTGCTCTACGAAAGCAAAAGTTAAACCCTGAGAGTTGAACACACGCATTACAAAGTCGTTTCTGAAAATGATGCTGTCTAGTTTTTATACGAAGATATTTCCATTTCAAAGATTGGCCTCAAACCGCTTGAAATTTCCACTTTCAAATTCCACAAAAAGAGTATTTCAATACTGCTCTGTCTAAAGGAACGTTCAACTCTGTGAGTAGAATACACACAACGCAAAGAAGTTACTGAGAATTCTTCTTTTAGCATTTTATGAAGAAATCCCTTTTCCAACGAAGACCTCAACCATGTCTAAATATCCACTTGCAGACTTAACAAACAGAATGTTTCCAAACTGCTCTATGAAAAGAAAGGTTAAACTCTGTGAGTTGAACAGACCCATTACATACTAGTTTCTGAGAATGATTCTGTCTAGTTTTTAAGCAGGGATATTTTCATTTCTAAGATTGCCCTCAAATAGCTGGAAATCTCCACTTGCAATTTCCACAAAAAGAGTGTTTCAAAACTGCTCCTTCTAAAGGAAGGCTTAACTCTGTGAGTTAAATACACACAACACAAAGAAGTTACTGAGAATTCTTCTGTCTTACATTATATGAGAAAATCCCGTTTCCAGTGAAGGCCTCCAAGAGGTCTAAATATCCACTTGCACACTTAACAAACAGAGTGTTTCCAAACTGCTCTATGAAAAGAAAGGATAAACTCTGTGAGTTGAACACAACAATTACAAAATAGTTTATGAGAATAATTCTGTCCATTTTTCATACGAAGATATTTCCATTTCTAAAATTGGCCTCAAATCGCTTGAAATATCCACTTGCAAATTCCACATAAAGAGTGTTTCAAAACTGCTCTGTGTAAAGGAACGTTCAAAACTGTGAGTTGAGTACACACAGCGCAAAGAAGTTACTGAGAATTCTTCTGTCTAGCATTATATGAAGAAATCTCATTTCTAACGAACGAGTCAACGAGGTCTAAATATCTACTTGCAGACTTAACAAACAGAGTGTTTCTAAACTGCTCTATGTAAAGAAAGGTTAAACTCTGTGAGATGAACGCACACATCACAAAATAGTTTCTGAGAATGATTCTGTCTCGTTTTTAAGCGGGGTTATTTCCATTTCTAAGATTGACCTCAAATCGCTGGAAATCTCCACTTCCAATTTCTTCAAAAAGAGTGTTTCAAAACTGATCTTTCTAAAGAACGCCTTAACTCCTTGAGTTAAACACAAACAACACAAGAAGTTACTGAGAATTCTTCTGTCTTGCATTATATGAAGGAATACCGTTTCCAACGAAGGCCTCAACGAAGTCTAAATATTCACTTGCAGACATAACAAACAGAGTGTTTGCAAACTGCTCTATGAAACGAAAGGTTAAACTCTGTTAGTTGAACACACCCATTAAAATAGTTTCTAAGAATGATTCTGTCTAGTTTTTAAACGAGGATATTGCCATTTCTAAGATTGGCCTCAAATCTCTTGAAATCTCCACTTGCAAATTCCACATAAAGAGTGTTTCAAAACTGCTCTGTCTAAAGGAACGTTCAACTCTGTGAGGTGATTACACACAACGCAAAGAAGTTACTGAGAATTCTTCTGTCTTGCTTTATAGGAAGAAATCCCGTTTCTAACAAAGGCCTCAACGAGGTCTAAATATCTACTTGCAGACTTAACAAACAGAGTGTTTTCAAACTGCTCTATGAAAAGAAAGGTTAAACTCTGTGAGTTGAACACACCCATTACAATGTAGTTCCTCAGAATGATTCTGTCTAGTTTTGTAACGGGGAACTTTCCATTTCGAAGATTGGCCTCAAATCGTTGGAATTCTCCACTTGCAATTTCCACAGAAAGAGTGTTTCAAAACTGATCTTTCCAAAGGAAGGCTTAATTCTGTGAGTTGAATACACAAAACAAAGAAATTACTGAGAATTCTTCTGTCTTACATTATATGAAGAAATCCCGTTTCCAATGAAGTCCTCAAAGAGGTCAAAATATCCACTTGCAGACTTAACAAACAGAGTGTTTCCAAACTGCTCTATGAAAAGAAAGGTTAAACTCTGTGAGTTGAACACATCCAGTACAAAGTAGTTTCTGAGAATGATTCTGTCTAGTTTTTAAACGAGGATATTTCCATTTCTAAGATTGGCCTCAAATCTCTTGAAATCTCCACTTGCAAATTCCACAAAAAGACTGTTTCAAAACTGCACTGTCTAAAGTATCGTTCAACTCTGTGTGTTGAATACACACAACGCAAAGACGTTACTGAGAATTCTTCTGTTTAGCATTATATGAAGAAATCCCGTTTCTAACGAAGGCCTCAACCAGGTCTAAATATCCGCTTGCAGACTTAAGAAACAGAGTGTTTCCAAACTGCTCTATGAAAAGAATGGTTAAACTCTGTGAGTTGAACACAGCCATTACAAAGTAGTTTCTGAGAATGATTCTGTGTAGTTTTGAAACGGGGATATTTCCATATCTAAGATTGGCCTCAAATCGCTGGAAATCTCCACTTGCAATTTCCACAAGAAAGTGTTTCAAAACTGATCTTTCTAAAGGAAGGCTTAACTCTGTGAGTTGAATACACACAACACAAAGAAGTTACTGAGAATTCTTCTTTCATGCACTACATGAAGAAATCCCTTTTCCAACGAAGGCCTCAACCAGGTCTAAATATCCACTTGAAGACTTAACAAACAGAGTGTTTACAAACTGCTCTATGAAAAGAAACGTTAAACTCTGTGAGTTAAACATACCAATTACAAGTAGTTTCTGAGAATGAATCTGTGTAGTTTTGAAACGGGGATACTTCCATTTCTAAGATGGGCCTCAAATCGCTGGAAATCTCCACTTGCAATTTCCACAAAAAGAGTGTTTCAAAACTGTTCTTTCTAAAGGAAGGCTTACCTCTGTGAGGTGAATACACACAACGCAAAGAACTTACTGAGAATTCTTCTGTCTTGCATTATATGAAGAAATCCCGTTTCTAACAAAGGCCTAAACGAGGTCTAAATATCCACTTGCAGACTTAACAAACAGTGTTTTCAAACTGCTCTATGAAAAGAAAGGTTAAATTCAGTGAGTTGAACACACCCATTACAATGTAGTTTCTCAGAATGATTCTGTCTAGTTTTGAAACGGGGATATTTCCATTTTAAGACTGGCCTCAAATCGCTGGAAATCTCCACTTGCAATTTCCACAAAAAGAGTGTTTCAAAACTGATCTTTCCAAAGGAAGGCTTAATTCTGTGAGTTGAATACACACAAAACAAAGAAATTACTGAGAATTCTTCTGTGTTACCTTATATGAAGAAATCCCGTTTCCAATGAAGTCCTCAAAGAGGTCTAAATATCCACTTGCAGACTTAACAAACAGAATGTTTCCAAACTGCTCTATGAAAAGAAAGGTTAAACTCTGTGAGTTGAACACATCCAGTACAAAGTAGTTTTTGACAATGATTCTGTCTAGTTTTTAAACGAGGATATTTCGATTTCTAAGATTGGCCTCAAATCTCTTGATATCTCTTATTGCAAATTCCACAAAAAGAGTGTTTCAAAACTGCTCTATCTAAAGAAACGTACAACTCTGTGAGTTGAATACACACAACGCAAAGAAGTTACTGAGAATTCTTCTGTCTAGCATTATATGAAGAAATCCCGTTTCCAACGAAGGCCTCAACCAGGTCTTAATATCCACTTGCAGACTTAACAAACGGAATGTTTCCAAACTGCTCTATGAAAAGAAAGGTTAAACTCTGTGAGTTGAACACACCCATTGCAAGTAGTTTCTCAGAATGATTATGTGCAGTTTTGTAAAGGGGATATTTCCATTTTAACATTGCCCTAAAATCTCTGGAAATCTCCAATTGCAATTGCCAGAAAAAGAGTGTTTCAAAACTGATCTTTCTAAGGGAAGGCTTAACTCTGTGAGTTGGATACACACAAACCAAAGAAGTTAATGAGAATTCTTCTGTCTTGCATTATATGAAGAAATCCCGTTTCCAACGAAGGTCTCAACGAGGTCTAAATATCCACTTGCAGACTTAACAAACAGAGTTTTTCCAAACTGCTCTATGAAAAGAAAGGTTAAATTCTGTGAGTTTAACATATCCAGTACAAAGTAGTTTTTGAGAATGATTCTGCCTAATTTTTAAACGAGGATATTGCCATTTTTAAGATTGGCCTCAAATCTCTTGAAATGTCCACTTGCAAATTCCACAAAAAGAGTGTTTCAAAACTGCTCTGTCTAAAGGAACGTTCAACTCTGAGAGTTGAATACACACAACGCAAAGAAGTTACTGAGAATTCTTCTGTCTAGCATTATATGAAGAAATCCCGTTTCCAACGAAGGCCTCAAAGAGGTCTAAATATCCACTTGCAGACTTAACAAACAGAGTGTTTTCAAACTGCTCTATGAAAAAAAAGGTTAAATTCTGTGAGTTGAACACACCCATTGCAAGTAGTTTCTGAGAATGATTATGTGTAGTTTTGAAAAGGGGATATTTCCATTTCTAACATTGCCCTAAAATCGCTGGAAATCTCCACTTGCAATTTCCACAAAAAGAGTGTTTCAAAACTGATCTTTCTAAAGGAGGGCTTAATTCGGTGAGTTGAATACACACAATGCAAAGAAGTTACTGAGAATTCTTCTGTCTAGCATTATATGAAGAAATCCCGTTTCCAACGAAGGCCTCAAAGAGGTCTAAATATCCGCTTTCAGACTTAACATACAGAGTGTTTTCAAACTTCTCTATGAAAAGAAAGGTTAAACTCTGTGAGTTGAACACACCCATTGCAAAGTAGTTTCTGAGAATGATTCTGTCTAGTTTTGAAACGGGGATTTTCCATTTCTAAGATTGGCCTCAAATCGCTGGAAATCTCCACTTGCAATTTCCACAAAAAGAGTGTTTCAAAACAGATCTTTCTAAAAGAAGGCTTAACTCTGTGAGTCGAATACACACAACACAAAGAAGTTACTGAGAATTCTTCTGTCTTGCATCATATGAAGAAATCCCATTTCCAAGGAAGGCCTAAACGAGGTCTAAATATCCACTTGCAGATTTAACACACAGAGTGTTTCCAAACAGCTCTATGAAAAGAAAGGTTAAACTCTGTGAGTTGAACACATCCAGTAGAAATAGTTTGTGAGAATGATTCTGTCTAGTTTTTAAAGAAGGATATTGCCATTTCTAAGATTGGCCTCAAATCTCTTGAAATCTGCACTTGCAAATTGCACAAAAAGAGTGTTTCCAAACTGCTGTCTAAACGAACGTTCAACACTGAGAGTTGAATACACAAAACGCAAAGAAGTTACTGAGAATTCTTCTGTCTAGCATTATATGAAGAAATCCCGTTTCCAACGAAGGCCTCAACCAGGTCTTAATATCCACTTGCTGACTTAACAAACGGAGTGTTTCCAAACTGCTCTATGAAAAGAAAGGTTAAACTCTGTGAGTTGAACAAACCCATTGCAATAGTTTCTGAGAATGATTATGTGTAGTTTTGAAAAGGGGATATTTCCATTTCTAACATTGCCCTAAAATCGCTGGAAATCTCCACTTGCAATTTCCATAAAAAGAGTGTTTCAAAACTGATCTTTCTAAGGGAAGGCTTCAATCTGTGAGTTGGATACACACAAACCAAAGAAGTTAATGAGAATTCTTCTGTCTTGCATTATATGAAGAAATCCCGTTTCCAACGACGGGCTCAACGAGGTCTAAATATCCACTTGCAGACTTCACAAACAGAGTGTTTCCATACTGCTCTATGAAAAGAAAGGTTAAACGCTGTGAGTTGAACACATCCAGTGCAAAGTAGTTTCTGAGAATGATTCTGTCTAGTTTTTAAACGAGGATATTGCCATTTCTAAGATTGACCTCAAATCTATTGAAATCTCCACTTGCAAATTCCACTAAAAGAGTGTTAAAAAACTGCTCTGTCTAAAGGAACGTTCAATTCTGTGAGTTGAATACACACAATGCAAAGAAGTTACTGAGAATTCTTCTGTCTAGCATTATATAAAGAACTCCCGTTTCCAACAAAGGCCTCAACCAGGTCTAAATATCCACTTGCAGACTTAACAAACAGAGTGTTTTCAAACTGCTCTATGAAAAGAAAGGTTAAACTCTGTGAGTTGAACACACCCATTACAAAGTAGCTTCTGAGAATGATTGTGTCTAGTTTTGAAACGAGGATTTTCCATTTCTAAGATTGGCCTCAAATCGCTGGAAATCTCCACTTGCAATTTCCACAAAAAGAGTGTTTCAAAACTGATCTTTCTAAAAGAAGGCTTAACTCTGTGAGTCGAATACACACAACACAAAGAAGTTACTGAGAATTCTTCTGTCTTGCATCATATGAAGAAATCCCATTTCCAAGGAAGGCCTAAACGAGGTCTAAATATCCACTTGCAGACTTAACACACAGAGTGTTTCCAAACAGCTCTATGAAAAGAAAGGTTAAACTCTGTGAGTTGAACACATCCAGTAGAAATAGTTTGTGAGAATGATTCTGTCTAGTTTTTAAAGAAGGATATTGCCATTTCTATGATTGGCCTCAAATCTCTTGAAATCTGCACTTGCAAATTCCAAAAAAAGAGTTTTTCCAAACTGCTGTCTAAACGAACGTTCAACACTGAGAGTTGAATACACAAAACGCAAAGAAGTTACTGAGAATTCTTCTGTCTAGCATTATATGAAGAAATCCCGTTTCCAACGAAGGCCTCAACCAGGTCTTCATATCCACTTGCTGACTTAACAAACGGAGTGTTTCCAAACTGCTCTATGAAAAGAAAGGTTAAACTCTGTGAGTTGAACACACCCATTGCAAGTACTTTCTGAGAATGATTATGTGTAGTTTTGAAAAGGGGATATTTCCATTTCTAACATTGCCCTAAAATCGCTGGAAATCTCCACTTGCAATTTCCACAAAAAGAGTGTTTCAAAACTGATCTTTCTAAGGGAAGGCTTCAATCTGTGAGTTGGATACACACAAACCAAAGAAGTTAATGAGAATTCTTCTGTCTTGCATTATATGGAGAAATCCCGTTTCCAACGACGGGCTCAACGAGGTCTAAATATCCACTTGCAGACTTCACAAACAGAGTGTTTCCATACTGCTCTATGAAAAGAAAGGTTAAACGCTGTGAGTTGAACACATCCAGTGCAAAGTAGTTTCTGAGAATGATTCTGTCTAGTTTTTAAACGAGGATATTGCCATTTCTAAGATTGGCCTCAAATCTCTTGAAATCTCCACTTGCAAATTCCACTAAAAGAGTGTTAAAAAACTGCTCTGTCTAAAGGAACGTTCAAATCTGTGAGTTGAATAAACACAACGCAAAGAAGTTACTGAGAATTCTTCTGTCTAGCATTATATGAAGAAATCCCGTTTCCAACGAAGGCCTCAACCAGGTCTAAATATGCACTTGCAGACTTAACAACCAGAGTGATTTCAAACTGCTCTTTGAAAAGAAAGGTTAAACTCTGTGAGTTGAACACACCCATTACAAAGTAGTTCCTGAGAATGATTCTGTCTAGTTTTGAAACGGGGATATTTCCATTTCAAAGATTGGCCTCAAATCGCTGGAAATCTCCACTTGCAAATTCCACAAAAAGACTGTTTCAAAACTGCACTGTCTAAAGTATCGTTCAACTCTGTGTGTTGAATACACACAACGCAAAGATGTTACTGAGAATTCTTCTGTTTAGCATTATATGAAGAAATCCCGTTTCTAACGAAGGCCTCAACCAGGTCTAAATATCCGCTTGCAGGCTTAAGAAACAGAGTGTTTCCAAACTGCTCTATGAAAAGAATGGTTAAACTCTGTGAGTTGAACACAGCCATTACAAAGTAGTTTCTGAGAATGATTCTGTGTAGTTTTGAAACGGGGATATTTCCATATCTAAGATTGGCCTCAAATCGCTGGAAATCTCCACTTGCAATTTCCACAAGAAAGTGTTTCAAAACTGATCTTTCTAAAGGAAGGCTTAACTCTGTGAGTTGAATACACACAACACAAAGAAGTTACTGAGAATTCTTCTTTCATGCACTACATGAAGAAATCCCTTTTCCAACGAAGGCCTCAACCAGGTCTAAATATCCACTTGAAGACTTAACAAACAGAGTGTTTACAAACTGCTCTATGAAAAGAAACGTTAAACTCTGTGAGTTAAACATACCAATTACAAGTAGTTTCTGAGAATGAATCTGTGTAGTTTTGAAACGGGGATACTTCCATTTCTAAGATGGGCCTCAAATCGCTGGAAATCTCCACTTGCAATTTCCACAAAAAGAGTGTTTCAAAACTGTTCTTTCTAAAGGAAGGCTTACCTCTGTGAGGTGAATACACACAACGCAAAGAACTTACTGAGAATTCTTCTGTCTTGCATTATATGAAGAAATCCCGTTTCTAACAAAGGCCTAAACGAGGTCTAAATATCCACTTGCAGACTTAACAAACAGAGTGTTTTCAAACTGCTCTATGAAAAGAAAGGTTAAATTCAGTGAGTTGAACACACCCATTACAATGTAGTTTCTCAGAATGATTCTGTCTAGTTTTGAAACGGGGATATTTCCATTTTAAGACTGGCATCAAATCGCTGGAAATCTCCACTTGAAATTTCCACAAAAAGAGTGTTTCAAAACTGATCTTTCCAAAGGAAGGCTTAATTCTGTGAGTTGAATACACACAAAACAAAGAAATTACTGAGAATTCTTCTGTTTTACCTTATATGAAGAAATCCCGTTTCCAATGAAGTCCTCAAAGAGGTCTAAATATCCACTTGCAGACTTAACAAACAGAATGTTTCCAAACTGCTCTATGAAAAGAAAGGTTAAACTCTGTGAGTTGAACACATCCAGTACAAAGTAGTTTTTGACAATGATTCTGTCTAGTTTTTAAACGAGGATATTTCGATTTCTAAGATTGGCCTCAAATCTCTTGATATCTCTTATTGCAAATTCCACAAAAAGATTGTTTCAAAACTGCTCTATCTAAAGAAACGTACAACTCTGTGAGTTGAATACACACAACGCAAAGAAGTTACTGAGAATTCTTCTGTCTAGCATTATATGAAGAAATCCCGTTTCCAACGAAGGCCTCAACCAGGTCTTAATATCCACTTGCAGACTTAACAAACGGAATGTTTCCAAACTGCTCTATGAAAAGAAAGGTTAAACTCTGTGAGTTGAACACACCCATTGCAAGTAGTTTCTCAGAATGATTATGTGCAGTTTTGTAAAGGGGATATTTCCATTTTAACATTGCCCTAAAATCTCTGGAAATCTCCAATTGCAATTGCCAGAAAAAGAGTGTTTCAAAACTGATCTTTCTAAGGGAAGGCTTAATTCTGTGAGTTGGATACACACAAACCAAAGAAGTTAATGAGAATTCTTCTGTCTTGCATTATATGAAGAAATCCCGTTTCCAACGAAGGTCTCAACGAGGTCTAAATATCCACTTGCAGACTTAACAAACAGAGTTTTTCCAAACTGCTCTATGAAAAGAAAGGTTAAATTCTGTGAGTTTAACATATCCAGTACAAAGTAGTTTTTGCGAATGATTCTGCCTAATTTTTAAACGAGGATATTGCCATTTTTAAGATTGGCCTCAAATCTCTTGAAATGTCCACTTGCAAATTCCACAAAAAGAGTGTTTCAAAACTGCTCTGTCTAAAGGAACGTTCAACTCTGAGAGTTGAATACACACAACGCAAAGAAGTTACTGAGAATTCTTCTGTCTAGCATTATATGAAGAAATCCCGTTTCCAACGAAGGCCTCAAAGAGGTCTAAATATCCACTTGCAGACTTAACAAACAGAGTGTTTTCAAACTGCTCTATGAAAAGAAAGGTTAAATTCTGTGAGTTGAACACACCCATTGCAAGTAGTTTCTGAGAATGATTATGTGTAGTTTTGAAAAGGGGATATTTCCATTTCTAACATTGCCCTAAAATCGCTGGAAATCTCCACTTGCAATTTCCACAAAAAGAGTGTTTCAAAACTGATCTTTCTAAAGGAGGGCTAATTCGGTGAGTTGAATACACACAATGCAAAGAAGTTACTGAGAATTCTTCTGTCTAGCATTATATGAAGAAATCCCGTTTCCAACGAAGGCCTCAAAGAGGTCTAAATATCCGCTTTCAGACTTAACATACAGAGTGTTTTCAAACTTCTCTATGAAAAGAAAGGTTAAACTCTGTGAGTTGAACACACCCATTGCAAAGTAGTTTCTGAGAATGATTCTGTCTAGTTTTGAAACGGGGATTTTCCATTTCTAAGATTGGCCTCAAATCGCTGGAAATCTCCACTTGCAATTTCCACAAAAAGAGTGTTTCAAAACTGATCTTTCTAAAAGAAGGCTTAACTCTGTGAGTCGAATACACACAACACAAAGAAGTTACTGAGAATTCTTCTGTCTTGCATCATATGAAGAAATCCCATTTCCAAGGAAGGCCTAAACGAGGTCTAAATATCCACTTGCAGATTTAACACACAGAGTGTTTCCAAACAGCTCTATGAAAAGAAAGGTTAAACTCTGTGAGTTGAACACATCCAGTAGAAATAGTTTGTGAGAATGATTCTGTCTAGTTTTTAAAGAAGGATATTGCCATTTCTAAGATTGGCCTCAAATCTCTTGAAATCTGCACTTGCAAATTGCACAAAAAGAGTGTTTCCAAACTGCTGTCTAAACGAACGTTCAACACTGAGAGTTGAATACACAAAACGCAAAGAAGTTACTGAGAATTCTTCTGTCTAGCATTATATGAAGAAATCCCGTTTCCAACGAAGGCCTCAACCAGGTCTTAATATCCACTTGCTGACTTAACAAACGGAGTGTTTCCAAACTGCTCTATGAAAAGAAAGGTTAAACTCTGTGAGTTGAACAAACCCATTGCAATAGTTTCTGAGAATGATTATGTGTAGTTTTGAAAAGGGGATATTTCCATTTCTAACATTGCCCTAAAATCGCTGGAAATCTCCACTTGCAATTTCCATAAAAAGAGTGTTTCAAAACTGATCTTTCTAAGGGAAGGCTTCAATCTGTGAGTTGGATACACACAAACCAAAGAAGTTAATGAGAATTCTTCTGTCTTGCATTATATGAAGAAATCCCGTTTCCAACGACGGGCTCAACGAGGTCTAAATATCCACTTGCAGACTTCACAAACAGAGTGTTTCCATACTGCTCTATGAAAAGAAAGGTTAAACGCTGTGAGTTGAACACATCCAGTGCAAAGTAGTTTCTGAGAATGATTCTGTCTAGTTTTTAAACGAGGATATTGCCATTTCTAAGATTGGCCTCAAATCTATTGAAATCTCCACTTGCAAATTCCACTAAAAGAGTGTTAAAAAACTGCTCTGTCTAAAGGAACGTTCAATTCTGTGAGTTGAATACACACAATGCAAAGAAGTTACTGAGAATTCTTCTGTCTAGCATTATATAAAGAACTCCCGTTTCCAACAAAGGCCTCAACCAGGTCTAAATATCCACTTGCAGACTTAACAAACAGAGTGTTTTCAAACTGCTCTATGAAAAGAAAGGTTAAACTCTGTGAGTTGAACACACCCATTACAAAGTAGCTTCTGAGAATGATTGTGTCTAGTTTTGAAACGAGGATTTTCCATTTCTAAGATTGGCCTCAAATCGCTGGAAATCTCCACTTGCAATTTCCACAAAAAGAGTGTTTCAAAACTGATCTTTCTAAAAGAAGGCTTAACTCTGTGAGTCGAATACACACAACACAAAGAAGTTACTGAGAATTCTTCTGTCTTGCATCATATGAAGAAATCCCATTTCCAAGGAAGGCCTAAACGAGGTCTAAATATCCACTTGCAGACTTAACACACAGAGTGTTTCCAAACAGCTCTATGAAAAGAAAGGTTAAACTCTGTGAGTTGAACACATCCAGTAGAAATAGTTTGTGAGAATGATTCTGTCTAGTTTTTAAAGAAGGATATTGCCATTTCTATGATTGGCCTCAAATCTCTTGAAATCTGCACTTGCAAATTCCAAAAAAAGAGTTTTTCCAAACTGCTGTCTAAACGAACGTTCAACACTGAGAGTTGAATACACAAAACGCAAAGAAGTTACTGAGAATTCTTCTGTCTAGCATTATATGAAGAAATCCCGTTTCCAACGAAGGCCTCAACCAGGTCTTCATATCCACTTGCTGACTTAACAAACGGAGTGTTTCCAAACTGCTCTATGAAAAGAAAGGTTAAACTCTGTGAGTTGAACACACCCATTGCAAGTACTTTCTGAGAATGATTATGTGTAGTTTTGAAAAGGGGATATTTCCATTTCTAACATTGCCCTAAAATCGCTGGAAATCTCCACTTGCAATTTCCACAAAAAGAGTGTTTCAAAACTGATCTTTCTAAGGGAAGGCTTCAATCTGTGAGTTGGATACACACAAACCAAAGAAGTTAATGAGAATTCTTCTGTCTTGCATTATATGGAGAAATCCCGTTTCCAACGACGGGCTCAACGAGGTCTAAATATCCACTTGCAGACTTCACAAACAGAGTGTTTCCATACTGCTCTATGAAAAGAAAGGTTAAACGCTGTGAGTTGAACACATCCAGTGCAAAGTAGTTTCTGAGAATGATTCTGTCTAGTTTTTAAACGAGGATATTGCCATTTCTAAGATTGGCCTCAAATCTCTTGAAATCTCCACTTGCAAATTCCACTAAAAGAGTGTTAAAAAACTGCTCTGTCTAAAGGAACGTTCAAATCTGTGAGTTGAATAAACACAACGCAAAGAAGTTACTGAGAATTCTTCTGTCTAGCATTATATGAAGAAATCCCGTTTCCAACGAAGGCCTCAACCAGGTCTAAATATGCACTTGCAGACTTAACAACCAGAGTGATTTCAAACTGCTCTTTGAAAAGAAAGGTTAAACTCTGTGAGTTGAACACACCCATTACAAAGTAGTTCCTGAGAATGATTCTGTCTAGTTTTGAAACGGGGATATTTCCATTTCAAAGATTGGCCTCAAATCGCTGGAAATCTCCATTTGCAATTTCCACAAAAAGAGTGTTTCAAAACTGATCTTTCTAAAGGAGGGCTTAATTCGGTGAGTTGAATACACACAATGCGAAGAAGTTACTGAGAATTCTTCTGTCTAGCATTATATGAAGAAATCCCGTTTCCAACGAAGGCCTCAACCAGGTCTTAATATCCACTTGCTGACTTAATATACAGAATGTTTTCAAACTTCTCTATGAAAAGAAAGGTTAAACTCTGTGAGTTGAACACACCCATTGCAAAGTAGTTTCTGAGAATGATTCTGTCTAGTTTTGAAACGGGGATTTTCCATTTCTAAGATTGGCCTCAAATCGCTGGAAATCTCCACTTGCAATTTCCACAAAAAGAGTGTTTCAAAACTGATCTTTCTAAAAGAAGGCTTAACTCTGTGAGTCGAATACACACAACACAAAGAAGTTACTGAGAATTCTTCTGTCTTGCATCATATGAAGAAATCCCATTTCCAAGGAAGGCCTAAACGAGGTCTAAATATCCACTTGCAGATTTAACACACAGAGTGTTTCCAAACAGCTCTATGAAAAGAAAGGTTAAATTCTGTGAGTTGAACACATCCAGTAGAAATAGTTTGTGAGAATGATTCTGTCTAGTTTTTAAAGAAGGATATTGCAATTTCTAAGATTGGCCTCAAATCTCTTGAAATCTGCACTTGCAAATTGCACAAAAAGAGTGTTTCAAAACTGCTGTCTAAACGAACGTTCAACACTGAGAGTTGAATACACAAAACGCAAAGAAGTTACTGAGAATTCTTCTGTCTAGCATTATATGAAGAAATCCCGTTTCCAACGAAGGCCTCAACCAGGTCTTAATATCCACTTGCTGACTTAACAAACGGAGTGTTTCCAAACTGCTCTATGAAAAGAAAGGTTAAACTCTGTGAGTTGAACACACCCATTGCAAGTAGTTTCTGAGAATGATTATGTGTAGTTTTGAAAAGGGGATATTTCCATTTCTAACATTGCCCTAAAATCGCTGGAAATCTCCACTTGCAATTTCCACAAAAAGAGTGTTTCAAAACTGATCTTTCTAAGGGAAGGCTTCAATCTGTGAGTTGGATACACACAAACCAAAGAAGTTAATGAGAATTCTTCTGTCTTGCATTATATGAAGAAATCCCGTTTCCAACGACGGGCTCAACGAGGTCTAAATATCCACTTGCAGACTTCACAAACAGAGTGTTTCCATACTGCTCTATGAAAAGAAAGGTTAAACGCTGTGAGTTGAACACATCCAGTGCAAAGTAGTTTCTGAGAATGATTCTGTCTAGTTTTTAAACGAGGATATTGCCATTTCTAAGATTGGCCTCAAATCTCTTGAAATCTCCACTTGCAAATTCCACTAAAAGAGTGTTAAAAAACTGCTCTGTCTAAAGGAACGTTCAAATCTGTGAGTTGAATACACACAAAGCAAAGAAGTTACTGAGAATTCTTCTGTCTAGCATTATATGAAGAAATCCCGTTTCCAACGAAGGCCTCAACCAGGTCTAAATATGCACTTGCAGACTTAACAAACAGATTGTTTTCAAACTGCTCTATGAAAAGAAAGGTTAAACTCTGTGAGTTGAACACACCCATTACAAAGTAGTTCCTGAGAATGATTCTGTCTAGTTTTGAAACGGGGATATTTCCATTTCAAAGATTGGCCTCAAATCGCTGGAAATCTCCATTTGCAATTTCCACAAAAAGAGTGGTTCAAAACTGATCTTTCTAAAGGAGGGCTTAATTCGGTGAGTTGAATACACACAATGCAAAGAAGTTACTGAGAATTCTTCTGTCTAGCATTATATGAAGAAATCCCGTTTCCAACGAAGGCCTCAAAGAGGTCTAAATATCCGCTTTCAGACTTAACATACAGAGTGTTTTCAAACTTCTCTATGAAAAGAAAGGTTAAACTCTGTGAGTTGAACACACCCATTGCAAAGTAGTTTCTGAGAATGATTCTGTCTAGTTTTGAAACGGGGATTTTCCATTTCTAAGATTGGCCTCAAATCGCTGGAAATCTCCACTTGCAATTTCCACAAAAAGAGTGTTTCAAAACTGATCTTTCTAAAAGAAGGCTTAACTCTGTGAGTCGAATACACACAACACAAAGAAGTTACTGAGAATTCTTCTGTCTTGCATCATATGAAGAAATCCCATTTCCAAGGAAGGCCAAAACGAGGTCTAAATATCCACTTGCAGACTTAACACACAGAGTGTTTCCAAACAGCTCTATGAAAAGAAAGGTTAAATTCTGTGAGTTGAACACATCCAGTAGAAATAGTTTGTGAGAATGATTCTGTCTAGTTTTTAAAGAAGGATATTGCCATTTCTAAGATTGGCCTCAAATCTCTTGAAATCTGCACTTGCAAATTGCACAAAAAGAGTGTTTCCAAACTGCTGTCTAAACGAACGTTCAACACTGAGAGTTGAATACACAAAACGCAAAGAAGTTACTGAGAATTCTTCTGTCTAGCATTATATGAAGAAATCCCGTTTCCAACGAAGGCCTCAACCAGGTCTTAATATCCACTTGCTGACTTAACAAACGGAGTGTTTCCAAACTGCTCTATGAAAAGAAAGGTTAAACTCTGTGAGTTGAACAAACCCATTGCAATAGTTTCTGAGAATGATTATGTGTAGTTTTGAAAAGGGGATATTTCCATTTCTAACATTGCCCTAAAATCGCTGGAAATCTCCACTTGCAATTTCCATAAAAAGAGTGTTTCAAAACTGATCTTTCTAAGGGAAGGCTTCAATCTGTGAGTTGGATACACACAAACCAAAGAAGTTAATGAGAATTCTTCTGTCTTGCATTATATGAAGAAATCCCGTTTCCAACGACGGGCTCAACGAGGTCTAAATATCCACTTGCAGACTTCACAAACAGAGTGTTTCCATACTGCTCTATGAAAAGAAAGGTTAAACGCTGTGAGTTGAACACATCCAGTGCAAAGTAGTTTCTGAGAATGATTCTGTCTAGTTTTTAAACGAGGATATTGCCATTTCTAAGATTGACCTCAAATCTATTGAAATCTCCACTTGCAAATTCCACTAAAAGAGTGTTAAAAAACTGCTCTGTCTAAAGGAACGTTCAATTCTGTGAGTTGAATACACACAATGCAAAGAAGTTACTGAGAATTCTTCTGTCTAGCATTATATAAAGAACTCCCGTTTCCAACAAAGGCCTCAACCAGGTCTAAATATCCACTTGCAGACTTAACAAACAGAGTGTTTTCAAACTGCTCTATGAAAAGAAAGGTTAAACTCTGTGAGTTGAACACACCCATTACAAAGTAGCTTCTGAGAATGATTGTGTCTAGTTTTGAAACGAGGATTTTCCATTTCTAAGATTGGCCTCAAATCGCTGGAAATCTCCACTTGCAATTTCCACAAAAAGAGTGTTTCAAAACTGATCTTTCTAAAAGAAGGCTTAACTCTGTGAGTCGAATACACACAACACAAAGAAGTTACTGAGAATTCTTCTGTCTTGCATCATATGAAGAAATCCCATTTCCAAGGAAGGCCTAAACGAGGTCTAAATATCCACTTGCAGACTTAACACACAGAGTGTTTCCAAACAGCTCTATGAAAAGAAAGGTTAAACTCTGTGAGTTGAACACATCCAGTAGAAATAGTTTGTGAGAATGATTCTGTCTAGTTTTTAAAGAAGGATATTGCCATTTCTATGATTGGCCTCAAATCTCTTGAAATCTGCACTTGCAAATTCCAAAAAAAGAGTTTTTCCAAACTGCTGTCTAAACGAACGTTCAACACTGAGAGTTGAATACACAAAACGCAAAGAAGTTACTGAGAATTCTTCTGTCTAGCATTATATGAAGAAATCCCGTTTCCAACGAAGGCCTCAACCAGGTCTTCATATCCACTTGCTGACTTAACAAACGGAGTGTTTCCAAACTGCTCTATGAAAAGAAAGGTTAAACTCTGTGAGTTGAACACACCCATTGCAAGTACTTTCTGAGAATGATTATGTGTAGTTTTGAAAAGGGGATATTTCCATTTCTAACATTGCCCTAAAATCGCTGGAAATCTCCACTTGCAATTTCCACAAAAAGAGTGTTTCAAAACTGATCTTTCTAAGGGAAGGCTTCAATCTGTGAGTTGGATACACACAAACCAAAGAAGTTAATGAGAATTCTTCTGTCTTGCATTATATGGAGAAATCCCGTTTCCAACGACGGGCTCAACGAGGTCTAAATATCCACTTGCAGACTTCACAAACAGAGTGTTTCCATACTGCTCTATGAAAAGAAAGGTTAAACGCTGTGAGTTGAACACATCCAGTGCAAAGTAGTTTCTGAGAATGATTCTGTCTAGTTTTTAAACGAGGATATTGCCATTTCTAAGATTGGCCTCAAATCTCTTGAAATCTCCACTTGCAAATTCCACTAAAAGAGTGTTAAAAAACTGCTCTGTCTAAAGGAACGTTCAAATCTGTGAGTTGAATAAACACAACGCAAAGAAGTTACTGAGAATTCTTCTGTCTAGCATTATATGAAGAAATCCCGTTTCCAACGAAGGCCTCAACCAGGTCTAAATATGCACTTGCAGACTTAACAACCAGAGTGATTTCAAACTGCTCTTTGAAAAGAAAGGTTAAACTCTGTGAGTTGAACACACCCATTACAAAGTAGTTCCTGAGAATGATTCTGTCTAGTTTTGAAACGGGGATATTTCCATTTCAAAGATTGGCCTCAAATCGCTGGAAATCTCCACTTGCAAATTCCACAAAAAGACTGTTTCAAAACTGCACTGTCTAAAGTATCGTTCAACTCTGTGTGTTGAATACACACAACGCAAAGACGTTACTGAGAATTCTTCTGTTTAGCATTATATGAAGAAATCCCGTTTCTAACGAAGGCCTCAACCAGGTCTAAATATCCGCTTGCAGACTTAAGAAACAGAGTGTTTCCAAACTGCTCTATGAAAAGAATGGTTAAACTCTGTGAGTTGAACACAGCCATTACAAAGTAGTTTCTGAGAATGATTCTGTGTAGTTTTGAAACGGGGATATTTCCATATCTAAGATTGGCCTCAAATCGCTGGAAATCTCCACTTGCAATTTCCACAAGAAAGTGTTTCAAAACTGATCTTTCTAAAGGAAGGCTTAACTCTGTGAGTTGAATACACACAACACAAAGAAGTTACTGAGAATTCTTCTTTCATGCACTACATGAAGAAATCCCTTTTCCAACGAAGGCCTCAACCAGGTCTAAATATCCACTTGAAGACTTAACAAACAGAGTGTTTACAAACTGCTCTATGAAAAGAAACGTTAAACTCTGTGAGTTAAACATACCAATTACAAGTAGTTTCTGAGAATGAATCTGTGTAGTTTTGAAACGGGGATACTTCCATTTCTAAGATGGGCCTCAAATCGCTGGAAATCTCCACTTGCAATTTCCACAAAAAGAGTGTTTCAAAACTGTTCTTTCTAAAGGAAGGCTTACCTCTGTGAGGTGAATACACACAACGCAAAGAACTTACTGAGAATTCTTCTGTCTTGCATTATATGAAGAAATCCCGTTTCTAACAAAGGCCTAAACGAGGTCTAAATATCCACTTGCAGACTTAACAAACAGAGTGTTTTCAAACTGCTCTATGAAAAGAAAGGTTAAATTCAGTGAGTTGAACACACCCATTACAATGTAGTTTCTCAGAATGATTCTGTCTAGTTTTGAAACGGGGATATTTCCATTTTAAGACTGGCATCAAATCGCTGGAAATCTCCACTTGCAATTTCCACAAAAAGAGTGTTTCAAAACTGATCTTTCCAAAGGAAGGCTTAATTCTGTGAGTTGAATACACACAAAACAAAGAAATTACTGAGAATTCTTCTGTTTTACCTTATATGAAGAAATCCCGTTTCCAATGAAGTCCTCAAAGAGGTCTAAATATCCACTTGCAGACTTAACAAACAGAATGTTTCCAAACTGCTCTATGAAAAGAAAGGTTAAACTCTGTGAGTTGAACACATCCAGTACAAAGTAGTTTTTGACAATGATTCTGTCTAGTTTTTAAACGAGGATATTTCGATTTCTAAGATTGGCCTCAAATCTCTTGATATCTCTTATTGCAAATTCCACAAAAAGATTGTTTCAAAACTGCTCTATCTAAAGAAACGTACAACTCTGTGAGTTGAATACACACAACGCAAAGAAGTTACTGAGAATTCTTCTGTCTAGCATTATATGAAGAAATCCCGTTTCCAACGAAGGCCTCAACCAGGTCTTAATATCCACTTGCAGACTTAACAAACGGAATGTTTCCAAACTGCTCTATGAAAAGAAAGGTTAAACTCTGTGAGTTGAACACACCCATTGCAAGTAGTTTCTCAGAATGATTATGTGCAGTTTTGTAAAGGGGATATTTCCATTTTAACATTGCCCTAAAATCTCTGGAAATCTCCAATTGCAATTGCCAGAAAAAGAGTGTTTCAAAACTGATCTTTCTAAGGGAAGGCTTAATTCTGTGAGTTGGATACACACAAACCAAAGAAGTTAATGAGAATTCTTCTGTCTTGCATTATATGAAGAAATCCCGTTTCCAACGAAGGTCTCAACGAGGTCTAAATATCCACTTGCAGACTTAACAAACAGAGTTTTTCCAAACTGCTCTATGAAAAGAAAGGTTAAATTCTGTGAGTTTAACATATCCAGTACAAAGTAGTTTTTGCGAATGATTCTGCCTAATTTTTAAACGAGGATATTGCCATTTTTAAGATTGGCCTCAAATCTCTTGAAATGTCCACTTGCAAATTCCACAAAAAGAGTGTTTCAAAACTGCTCTGTCTAAAGGAACGTTCAACTCTGAGAGTTGAATACACACAACGCAAAGAAGTTACTGAGAATTCTTCTGTCTAGCATTATATGAAGAAATCCCGTTTCCAACGAAGGCCTCAAAGAGGTCTAAATATCCACTTGCAGACTTAACAAACAGAGTGTTTTCAAACTGCTCTATGAAAAGAAAGGTTAAATTCTGTGAGTTGAACACACCCATTGCAAGTAGTTTCTGAGAATGATTATGTGTAGTTTTGAAAAGGGGATATTTCCATTTCTAACATTGCCCTAAAATCGCTGGAAATCTCCACTTGCAATTTCCACAAAAAGAGTGTTTCAAAACTGATCTTTCTAAAGGAGGGCTAATTCGGTGAGTTGAATACACACAATGCAAAGAAGTTACTGAGAATTCTTCTGTCTAGCATTATATGAAGAAATCCCGTTTCCAACGAAGGCCTCAAAGAGGTCTAAATATCCGCTTTCAGACTTAACATACAGAGTGTTTTCAAACTTCTCTATGAAAAGAAAGGTTAAACTCTGTGAGTTGAACACACCCATTGCAAAGTAGTTTCTGAGAATGATTCTGTCTAGTTTTGAAACGGGGATTTTCCATTTCTAAGATTGGCCTCAAATCGCTGGAAATCTCCACTTGCAATTTCCACAAAAAGAGTGTTTCAAAACTGATCTTTCTAAAAGAAGGCTTAACTCTGTGAGTCGAATACACACAACACAAAGAAGTTACTGAGAATTCTTCTGTCTTGCATCATATGAAGAAATCCCATTTCCAAGGAAGGCCTAAACGAGGTCTAAATATCCACTTGCAGATTTAACACACAGAGTGTTTCCAAACAGCTCTATGAAAAGAAAGGTTAAACTCTGTGAGTTGAACACATCCAGTAGAAATAGTTTGTGAGAATGATTCTGTCTAGTTTTTAAAGAAGGATATTGCCATTTCTAAGATTGGCCTCAAATCTCTTGAAATCTGCACTTGCAAATTGCACAAAAAGAGTGTTTCCAAACTGCTGTCTAAACGAACGTTCAACACTGAGAGTTGAATACACAAAACGCAAAGAAGTTACTGAGAATTCTTCTGTCTAGCATTATATGAAGAAATCCCGTTTCCAACGAAGGCCTCAACCAGGTCTTAATATCCACTTGCTGACTTAACAAACGGAGTGTTTCCAAACTGCTCTATGAAAAGAAAGGTTAAACTCTGTGAGTTGAACAAACCCATTGCAATAGTTTCTGAGAATGATTATGTGTAGTTTTGAAAAGGGGATATTTCCATTTCTAACATTGCCCTAAAATCGCTGGAAATCTCCACTTGCAATTTCCATAAAAAGAGTGTTTCAAAACTGATCTTTCTAAGGGAAGGCTTCAATCTGTGAGTTGGATACACACAAACCAAAGAAGTTAATGAGAATTCTTCTGTCTTGCATTATATGAAGAAATCCCGTTTCCAACGACGGGCTCAACGAGGTCTAAATATCCACTTGCAGACTTCACAAACAGAGTGTTTCCATACTGCTCTATGAAAAGAAAGGTTAAACGCTGTGAGTTGAACACATCCAGTGCAAAGTAGTTTCTGAGAATGATTCTGTCTAGTTTTTAAACGAGGATATTGCCATTTCTAAGATTGGCCTCAAATCTATTGAAATCTCCACTTGCAAATTCCACTAAAAGAGTGTTAAAAAACTGCTCTGTCTAAAGGAACGTTCAATTCTGTGAGTTGAATACACACAATGCAAAGAAGTTACTGAGAATTCTTCTGTCTAGCATTATATAAAGAACTCCCGTTTCCAACAAAGGCCTCAACCAGGTCTAAATATCCACTTGCAGACTTAACAAACAGAGTGTTTTCAAACTGCTCTATGAAAAGAAAGGTTAAACTCTGTGAGTTGAACACACCCATTACAAAGTAGCTTCTGAGAATGATTGTGTCTAGTTTTGAAACGAGGATTTTCCATTTCTAAGATTGGCCTCAAATCGCTGGAAATCTCCACTTGCAATTTCCACAAAAAGAGTGTTTCAAAACTGATCTTTCTAAAAGAAGGCTTAACTCTGTGAGTCGAATACACACAACACAAAGAAGTTACTGAGAATTCTTCTGTCTTGCATCATATGAAGAAATCCCATTTCCAAGGAAGGCCTAAACGAGGTCTAAATATCCACTTGCAGACTTAACACACAGAGTGTTTCCAAACAGCTCTATGAAAAGAAAGGTTAAACTCTGTGAGTTGAACACATCCAGTAGAAATAGTTTGTGAGAATGATTCTGTCTAGTTTTTAAAGAAGGATATTGCCATTTCTATGATTGGCCTCAAATCTCTTGAAATCTGCACTTGCAAATTCCAAAAAAAGAGTTTTTCCAAACTGCTGTCTAAACGAACGTTCAACACTGAGAGTTGAATACACAAAACGCAAAGAAGTTACTGAGAATTCTTCTGTCTAGCATTATATGAAGAAATCCCGTTTCCAACGAAGGCCTCAACCAGGTCTTCATATCCACTTGCTGACTTAACAAACGGAGTGTTTCCAAACTGCTCTATGAAAAGAAAGGTTAAACTCTGTGAGTTGAACACACCCATTGCAAGTACTTTCTGAGAATGATTATGTGTAGTTTTGAAAAGGGGATATTTCCATTTCTAACATTGCCCTAAAATCGCTGGAAATCTCCACTTGCAATTTCCACAAAAAGAGTGTTTCAAAACTGATCTTTCTAAGGGAAGGCTTCAATCTGTGAGTTGGATACACACAAACCAAAGAAGTTAATGAGAATTCTTCTGTCTTGCATTATATGGAGAAATCCCGTTTCCAACGACGGGCTCAACGAGGTCTAAATATCCACTTGCAGACTTCACAAACAGAGTGTTTCCATACTGCTCTATGAAAAGAAAGGTTAAACGCTGTGAGTTGAACACATCCAGTGCAAAGTAGTTTCTGAGAATGATTCTGTCTAGTTTTTAAACGAGGATATTGCCATTTCTAAGATTGGCCTCAAATCTCTTGAAATCTCCACTTGCAAATTCCACTAAAAGAGTGTTAAAAAACTGCTCTGTCTAAAGGAACGTTCAAATCTGTGAGTTGAATAAACACAACGCAAAGAAGTTACTGAGAATTCTTCTGTCTAGCATTATATGAAGAAATCCCGTTTCCAACGAAGGCCTCAACCAGGTCTAAATATGCACTTGCAGACTTAACAACCAGAGTGATTTCAAACTGCTCTTTGAAAAGAAAGGTTAAACTCTGTGAGTTGAACACACCCATTACAAAGTAGTTCCTGAGAATGATTCTGTCTAGTTTTGAAACGGGGATATTTCCATTTCAAAGATTGGCCTCAAATCGCTGGAAATCTCCATTTGCAATTTCCACAAAAAGAGTGTTTCAAAACTGATCTTTCTAAAGGAGGGCTTAATTCGGTGAGTTGAATACACACAATGCGAAGAAGTTACTGAGAATTCTTCTGTCTAGCATTATATGAAGAAATCCCGTTTCCAACGAAGGCCTCAAAGAGGTCTAAATATCCGCTTTCAGACTTAACATACAGAATGTTTTCAAACTTCTCTATGAAAAGAAAGGTTAAACTCTGTGAGTTGAACACACCCATTGCAAAGTAGTTTCTGAGAATGATTCTGTCTAGTTTTGAAACGGGGATTTTCCATTTCTAAGATTGGCCTCAAATCGCTGGAAATCTCCACTTGCAATTTCCACAAAAAGAGTGTTTCAAAACTGATCTTTCTAAAAGAAGGCTTAACTCTGTGAGTCGAATACACACAACACAAAGAAGTTACTGAGAATTCTTCTGTCTTGCATCATATGAAGAAATCCCATTTCCAAGGAAGGCCTAAACGAGGTCTAAATATCCACTTGCAGATTTAACACACAGAGTGTTTCCAAACAGCTCTATGAAAAGAAAGGTTAAATTCTGTGAGTTGAACACATCCAGTAGAAATAGTTTGTGAGAATGATTCTGTCTAGTTTTTAAAGAAGGATATTGCAATTTCTAAGATTGGCCTCAAATCTCTTGAAATCTGCACTTGCAAATTGCACAAAAAGAGTGTTTCAAAACTGCTGTCTAAACGAACGTTCAACACTGAGAGTTGAATACACAAAACGCAAAGAAGTTACTGAGAATTCTTCTGTCTAGCATTATATGAAGAAATCCCGTTTCCAACGAAGGCCTCAACCAGGTCTTAATATCCACTTGCTGACTTAACAAACGGAGTGTTTCCAAACTGCTCTATGAAAAGAAAGGTTAAACTCTGTGAGTTGAACACACCCATTGCAAGTAGTTTCTGAGAATGATTATGTGTAGTTTTGAAAAGGGGATATTTCCATTTCTAACATTGCCCTAAAATCGCTGGAAATCTCCACTTGCAATTTCCACAAAAAGAGTGTTTCAAAACTGATCTTTCTAAGGGAAGGCTTCAATCTGTGAGTTGGATACACACAAACCAAAGAAGTTAATGAGAATTCTTCTGTCTTGCATTATATGAAGAAATCCCGTTTCCAACGACGGGCTCAACGAGGTCTAAATATCCACTTGCAGACTTCACAAACAGAGTGTTTCCATACTGCTCTATGAAAAGAAAGGTTAAACGCTGTGAGTTGAACACATCCAGTGCAAAGTAGTTTCTGAGAATGATTCTGTCTAGTTTTTAAACGAGGATATTGCCATTTCTAAGATTGGCCTCAAATCTCTTGAAATCTCCACTTGCAAATTCCACTAAAAGAGTGTTAAAAAACTGCTCTGTCTAAAGGAACGTTCAAATCTGTGAGTTGAATACACACAACGCAAAGAAGTTACTGAGAATTCTTCTGTCTAGCATTATATGAAGAAATCCCGTTTCCAACGAAGGCCTCAACCAGGTCTAAATATGCACTTGCAGACTTAACAAACAGAGTGATTTCAAACTGCTCTATGAAAAGAAAGGTTAAACTCTGTGAGTTGAACACACCCATTACAAAGTAGTTCCTGAGAATGATTCTGTCTAGTTTTGAAACGGGGATATTTCCATTTCAAAGATTGGCCTCAAATCGCTGGAAATCTCCATTTGCAATTTCCACAAAAAGAGTGTTTCAAAACTGATCTTTCTAAAGGAGGGCTTAATTCGGTGAGTTGAATACACACAATGCAAAGAAGTTACTGAGAATTCTTCTGTCTAGCATTATATGAAGAAATCCCGTTTCCAACGAAGGCCTCAAGAGGTCTAAATATCCGCTTTCAGACTTAACATACAGAGTGTTTTCAAACTTCTCTATGAAAAGAAAGGTTAAACTCTGTGAGTTGAACACACCCATTGCAAAGTAGTTTCTGAGAATGATTCTGTCTAGTTTTGAAACGGGGATTTTCCATTTCTAAGATTGGCCTCAAATCGCTGGAAATCTCCACTTGCAATTTCCACAAAAAGAGTGTTTCAAAACTGATCTTTCTAAAAGAAGGCTTAACTCTGTGAGTCGAATACACACAACACAAAGAAGTTACTGAGAATTCTTCTGTCTTGCATCATATGAAGAAATCCCATTTCCAAGGATGGCCTAAACGAGGTCTAAATATCCACTTGCAGACTTAACACACAGAGTGTTTCCAAACAGCTCTATGAAAAGAAAGGTTAAATTCTGTGAGTTGAACACATCCAGTAGAAATAGTTTGTGAGAATGATTCTGTCTAGTTTTTAAAGAAGGATATTGCCATTTCCAAGATTGGCCTCAAATCTCTTGAAATCTGCACTTGCAAATTCCACAAAAAGAGTGTTTCCAAACTGCTGTCTAAACGAACGTTCAACACTGAGAGTTGAATACACAAAACGCAAAGAAGTTACTGAGAATTCTTCTGTCTAGCATTATATGAAGAAATCCCGTTTCCAACGAAGGCCTCAACCAGGTCTTAATATCCACTTGCTGACTTAACAAACGGAGTGTTTCCAAACTGCTCTATGAAAAGAAAGGTTAAACTCTGTGAGTTGAACACACCCATTGCAAGTAGTTTCTGAGAATGATTATGTGTAGTTTTGAAAAGGGGATATTTCCATTTCTAACATTGCCCTAAAATCGCTGGAAATCTCCACTTGCAATTTCCACAAAAAGAGTGTTTCAAAACTGATCTTTCTAAGGGAAGGCTTCAATCTGTGAGTTGGATACACACAAACCAAAGAAGTTAATGAGAATTCTTCTGTCTTGCATTATATGAAGAAATCCCGTTTCCAACGACGGGCTCAACGAGGTCTAAATATCCACTTGCAGACTTCACAAACAGAGTGTTTCCATACTGCTCTATGAAAAGAAAGGTTAAACGCTGTGAGTTGAACACATCCAGTGCAAAGTAGTTTCTGAGAATGATTCTGTCTAGTTTTTAAACGAGGATATTGCCATTTCTAAGATTGGCCTCAAATCTCTTGAAATCTCCACTTGCAAATTCCACTAAAAGAGTGTTAAAAAACTGCTCTGTCTAAAGGAACGTTCAAATCTGTGAGTTGAATACACACAAAGCAAAGAAGTTACTGAGAATTCTTCTGTCTAGCATTATATGAAGAAATCCCGTTTCCAACGAAGGCCTCAACCAGGTCTAAATATGCACTTGCAGACTTAACAAACAGATTGTTTTCAAACTGCTCTATGAAAAGAAAGGTTAAACTCTGTGAGTTGAACACACCCATTACAAAGTAGTTCCTGAGAATGATTCTGTCTAGTTTTGAAACGGGGATATTTCCATTTCAAAGATTGGCCTCAAATCGCTGGAAATCTCCATTTGCAATTTCCACAAAAAGAGTGGTTCAAAACTGATCTTTCTAAAGGAGGGCTTAATTCGGTGAGTTGAATACACACAATGCAAAGAAGTTACTGAGAATTCTTCTGTCTAGCATTATATGAAGAAATCCCGTTTCCAACGAAGGCCTCAAAGAGGTCTAAATATCCGCTTTCAGACTTAACATACAGAGTGTTTTCAAACTTCTCTATGAAAAGAAAGGTTAAACTCTGTGAGTTGAACACACCCATTGCAAAGTAGTTTCTGAGAATGATTCTGTCTAGTTTTGAAACGGGGATTTTCCATTTCTAAGATTGGCCTCAAATCGCTGGAAATCTCCACTTGCAATTTCCACAAAAAGAGTGTTTCAAAACTGATCTTTCTAAAAGAAGGCTTAACTCTGTGAGTCGAATACACACAACACAAAGAAGTTACTGAGAATTCTTCTGTCTTGCATCATATGAAGAAATCCCATTTCCAAGGAAGGCCAAAACGAGGTCTAAATATCCACTTGCAGACTTAACACACAGAGTGTTTCCAAACAGCTCTATGAAAAGAAAGGTTAAATTCTGTGAGTTGAACACATCCAGTAGAAATAGTTTGTGAGAATGATTCTGTCTAGTTTTTAAAGAAGGATATTGCCATTTCCAAGATTGGCCTCAAATCTCTTGAAATCTGCACTTGCAAATTCCACAAAAAGAGTGTTTCCAAACTGCTGTCTAAACGAACGTTCAACACTGAGAGTTGAATACACAAAACGCAAAGAAGTTACTGAGAATTCTTCTGTCTAGCATTATATGAAGAAATCCCGTTTCCAACGAAGGCCTCAACCAGGTCTTAATATCCACTTGCTGACTTAACAAACGGAGTGTTTCCAAACTGCTCTATGAAAAGAAAGGTTAAACTCTGTGAGTTGAACACACCCATTGCAAGTAGTTTCTGAGAATGATTATGTGTAGTTTTGAAAAGGGGATATTTCCATTTCTAACATTGCCCTAAAATCGCTGGAAATCTCCACTTGCAATTTCCACAAAAAGAGTGTTTCAAAACTGATCTTTCTAAGGGAAGGCTTCAATCTGTGAGTTGGATACACACAAACCAAAGAAGTTAATGAGAATTATTCTGTCTTGCATTATATGAAGAAATCCCGTTTCCAACGACGGGCTCAACGAGGTCTAAATATCCACTTGCAGACTTCACAAACAGAGTGTTTCCATACTGCTCTATGAAAAGAAAGGTTAAACGCTGTGAGTTGAACACATCCAGTGCAAAGTAGTTTCTGAGAATGATTCTGTCTAGTTTTTAAACGAGGATATTGCCATTTCTAAGATTGGCCTCAAATCTCTTGAAATCTCCACTTGCAAATTCCACTAAAAGAGTGTTAAAAAACTGCTCTGTCTAAAGGAACGTTCAAATCTGTGAGTTGAATACACACAAAGCAAAGAAGTTACTGAGAATTCTTCTGTCTAGCATTATATGAAGAACTCCCGTTTCCAACGAAGGCCTCAACCAGGTCTAAATATGCACTTGCAGACTTAACAAACAGATTGTTTTCAAACTGCTCTATGAAAAGAAAGGTTAAACTCTGTGAGTTGAACACACCCATTACAAAGTAGTTCCTGAGAATGATTCTGTCTAGTTTTGAAACGGGGATATTTCCATTTCAAAGATTGGCCTCAAATCGCTGGAAATCTCCATTTGCAATTTCCACAAAAAGAGTGGTTCAAAACTGATCTTTCTAAAGGAGGGCTTAATTCGGTGAGTTGAATACACACAATGCAAAGAAGTTACTGAGAATTCTTCTGTCTAGCATTATATGAAGAAATCCCGTTTCCAACGAAGGCCTCAAAGAGGTCTAAATATCCGCTTTCAGACTTAACATACAGAGTGTTTTCAAACTTCTCTATGAAAAGAAAGGTTAAACTCTGTGAGTTGAACACACCCATTGCAAAGTAGTTTCTGAGAATGATTCTGTCTAGTTTTGAAACGGGGATTTTCCATTTCTAAGATTGGCCTCAAATCGCTGGAAATCTCCACTTGCAATTTCCACAAAAAGAGTGTTTCAAAACTGATCTTTCTAAAAGAAGGCTTAACTCTGTGAGTCGAATACACACAACACAAAGAAGTTACTGAGAATTCTTCTGTCTTGCATCATATGAAGAAATCCCATTTCCAAGGAAGGCCTAAACGAGGTCTAAATATCCACTTGCAGACTTAAAACACAGAGTGTTTCCAAACACCTCTATGAAAAGAAAGGTTAAATACTGTGAGTTGAACACATCCAGTAGAAATAGTTTGTGAGAATGATTCTGTCTATTTTTTAAAGAAGGATATTGCCATTTCCAAGATTGGCCTCAAATCTCTTGAAATCTGCACTTGCAAATTCCACAAAAAGAGTGTTTCCAAACTGCTGTCTAAACGAACGTTCAACACTGAGAGTTGAATACACAAAACGCAAAGAAGTTACTGAGAATTCTTCTGTCTAGCATTATATGAAGAAATCCCGTTTCCAACGAAGGCCTCAACCAGGTCTTAATATCCACTTGCTGACTTAACAAACGGAGTGTTTCCAAACTGCTCTATGAAAAGAAAGGTTAAACTCTGTGAGTTGAACACACCCATTGCAAGTAGTTTCTGAGAATGATTATGTGTAGTTTTGAAAAGGGGATATTTCCATTTCTAACATTGCCCTAAAATCGCTGGAAATCTCCACTTGCAATTTCCACAAAAAGAGAGTTTCAAAACTGATCTTTCTAAGGGAAGGCTTCAATCTGTGAGTTGGATACACACAAACCAAAGAAGGTAATGAGAATTCTTCTGTCTTGCATTATATGAAGAAATCCCGTTTCCAACGACGGGCTCAACGAGGTCTAAATATCCACTTGCAGACTTCACAAACAGAGTGTTTCCATACTGCTCTATGAAAAGAAAGGTTAAACGCTGTGAGTTGAACACATCCAGTGCAAAGTAGTTTCTGAGAATGATTCTGTCTAGTTTTTAAACGAGGATATTGCCATTTCTAAGATTGGCCTCAAATCTCTTGAAATCTCCACTTGCAAATTCCACTAAAAGAGTGTTAAAAAACTGCTCTGTCTAAAGGAACGTTCAAATCTGTGAGTTGAATACACACAAAGCAAAGAAGTTACTGAGAATTCTTCTGTCTAGCATTATATGAAGAACTCCCGTTTCCAACGAAGGCCTCAACCAGGTCTAAATATGCACTTGCAGACTTAACAAACAGATTGTTTTCAAACTGCTCTATGAAAAGAAAGGTTAAACTCTGTGAGTTGAACACACCCATTACAAAGTAGTTCCTGAGAATGATTCTGTCTAGTTTTGAAACGGGGATATTTCCATTTCAAAGATTGGCCTCAAATCGCTGGAAATCTCCATTTGCAATTTCCACAAAAAGAGTGGTTCAAAACTGATCTTTCTAAAGGAGGGCTTAATTCGGTGAGTTGAATACACACAATGCAAAGAAGTTACTGAGAATTCTTCTGTCTAGCATTATATGAAGAAATCCCGTTTCCAACGAAGGCCTCAAAGAGGTCTAAATATCCGCTTTCAGACTTAACATACAGAGTGTTTTCAAACTTCTCTATGAAAAGAAAGGTTAAACTCTGTGAGTTGAACACACCCATTGCAAAGTAGTTTCTGAGAATGATTCTGTCTAGTTTTGAAACGGGGATTTTCCATTTCTAAGATTGGCCTCAAATCGCTGGAAATCTCCACTTGCAATTTCCACAAAAAGAGTGTTTCAAAACTGATCTTTCTAAAAGAAGGCTTAACTCTGTGAGTCGAATACACACAACACAAAGAAGTTACTGAGAATTCTTCTGTCTTGCATCATATGAAGAAATCCCATTTCCAAGGAAGGCCTAAACGAGGTCTAAATATCCACTTGCAGACTTAACACACAGAGTGTTTCCAAACAGCTCTATGAAAAGAAAGGTTAAACTCTGTGAGTTGAACACATCCAGTAGAAATAGTTTGTGAGAATGATTCTGTCTAGTTTTTAAAGAAGGATATTGCCATTTCTATGATTGGCCTCAAATCTCTTGAAATCTGCACTTGCAAATTCCACAAAAAGAGTGTTTCCAAACTGCTGTCTAAACGAACGTTCAACACTGAGAGTTGAATACACAAAACGCAAAGAAGTTACTGAGAATTCTTCTGTCTAGCATTATATGAAGAAATCCCGTTTCCAACGAAGGCCTCAACCAGGTCTTAATATCCACTTGCTGACTTAACAAACGGAGTGTTTCCAAACTGCTCTATGAAAAGAAAGGTTAAACTCTGTGAGTTGAACACACCCATTGCAAGTAGTTTCTGAGAATGATTATGTGTAGTTTTGAAAAGGGGATATTTCCATTTCTAACATTGCCCTAAAATCGCTGGAAATCTCCATTTGCAATTTCCACAAAAAGAGTGTTTCAAAACTGATCTTTCTAAGGGAAGGCTTCAATCTGTGAGTTGGATACACACAAACCAAAGAAGTTAATGAGAATTCTTCTGTCTTGCATTATATGAAGAAATCCCGTTTCCAACGACGGGCTCAACGAGGTCTAAATATCCACTTGCAGACTTCACAAACAGAGTGTTTCCATACTGCTCTATGAAAAGAAAGGTTAAACGCTGTGAGTTGAGCACATCCAGTGCAAAGTAGTTTCTGAGAATGATTCTGTCTAGTTTTTAAACGAGGATATTGCCATTTCTAAGATTGGCCTCAAATCTCTTGAAATCTCCACTTGCAAATTCCACTAAAAGAGTGTTAAAAAACTGCTGTGTCTAAAGGAACGTTCAAATCTGTGAGTTGAATACACACAAAGCAAAGAAGTTACTGAGAATTCTTCTGTCTAGCATTATATGAAGAAATCCCGTTTCCAACGAAGGCCTCAACCAGGTCTAAATATGCACTTGCAGACTTAACAAACAGATTGTTTTCAAACTGCTCTATGAAAAGAAAGGTTAAACTCTGTGAGTTGAACACACCCATTACAAAGTAGTTCCTGAGAATGATTCTGTCTAGTTTTGAAACGGGGATATTTCCATTTCAAAGATTGGCCTCAAATCGCTGGAAATCTCCATTTGCAATTTCCTCAAAAAGAGTGGTTCAAAACTGATCTTTCTAAAGGAGGGCTTAATTCGGTGAGTTGAATACACACAATGCAAAGAAGTTACTGAGAATTCTTCTGTCTAGCATTATATGAAGAAATCCCGTTTCCAACGAAGGCCTCAAAGAGGTCTAAATATCCGCTTTCAGACTTAACATACAGAGTGTTTTCAAACTTCTCTATGAAAAGAAAGGTTAAACTCTGTGAGTTGAACACACCCATTGCAAAGTAGTTTCTGAGAATGATTCTGTCTAGTTTTGAAACGGGGATTTTCCATTTCTAAGATTGGCCTCAAATCGCTGGAAATCTCCACTTGCAATTTCCACAAAAAGAGTGTTTCAAAACTGATCTTTCTAAAAGAAGGCTTAACTCTGTGAGTCGAATACACACAACACAAAGAAGTTACTGAGAATTCTTCTGTCTTGCATCATATGAAGAAATCCCATTTCCAAGGAAGGCCTAAACGAGGTCTAAATATCCACTTGCAGACTTAACACACAGAGTGTTTCCAAACAGCTCTATGAAAAGAAAGGTTAAACTCTGTGAGTTGAACACATCCAGTAGAAATAGTTTGTGAGAATGATTCTGTCTAGTTTTTAAAGAAGGATATTGCCATTTCCAAGATTGGCCTGAAATCTCTTGAAATCTGCACTTGCAAATTCCACAAAAAGAGTGTTTCCAAACTGCTGTCTAAACGAACGTTCAACACTGAGAGTTGAATACACAAAACGCAAAGAAGTTACTGAGAATTCTTCTGTCTAGCATTATATGAAGAAATCCCGTTTCCAACGAAGGCCTCAACCAGGTCTTAATATCCACTTGCTGACTTAACAAACGGAGTGTTTCCAAACTGCTCTTTGAAAAGAAAGGTTAAACGCTGTGAGTTGAACAAACCCATTGCAATAGTTTCTGAGAATGATTATGTGTAGCTTTGAAAAGGGGATATTTCTATTTCTAACATTGCCCTAAAATCGCTGGAAATCTCCACTTGCAATTTCCACAAAAAGAGTGTTTCAAAACTGATCTTTCTAAGGGAAGGCTTCAATCTGTGAGTTGGATACACACAAACCAAAGAAGTTAATGAGAATTCTTCTGTCTTGCATTATATGAAGAAATCCCGTTTCCAACGACGGGCTCAACGAGGTCTAAATATCCACTTGCAGACTTCACAAACAGAGTGTTTCCATACTGCTCTATGAAAAGAAAGGTTAAACGCTGTGAGTTGAACACATCCAGTGCAAAGTAGTTTCTGAGAATGATTCTGTCTAGTTTTTAAACGAGGATATTGCCATTTCTAAGATTGGCCTCAAATCTCTTGCAATCTCCACTTGCAAATTCCACTAAAAGAGTGTTAAAAAACTGCTCTGTCTAAAGGAACGTTCAAATCTGTGAGTTGAATACACACAACGCAAAGAAGTTACTGAGAATTCTTCTGTCTAGCATTATATAAAGAAATCCCGTTTCCAACGAAGGCCTCAACCAGGTCTAAATATCCACTTGCAGACTTAACAAACAGAGTGTTTTCAAACTGCTCTATGAAAAGAAAGGTTAAACTCTGTGAGTTGAACACACCCATTACAAAGTAGCTTCTGAGAATGATTCTGTCTAGTTTTGAAACGGGGATTTTCCATTTCTAAGATTGGCCTCAAATCGCTGGAAATCTCCACTTGCAATTTCCACAAAAAGAGTGTTTCAAAACTGATATTTCTAAACGAAGGCTTAACTCTGTGAGTCGAATACACACAACACAAAGAAGTTACTGAGAATTCTTCTGTCTTGCATCATATGAAGAAATCCCATTTCCAAGGAAGGCCTAAACGAGGTCTAAATATCCACTTGCAGACTTAACACACAGAGTGTTTCCAAACAGCTCTATGAAAAGAAAGGTTAAACTCTGTGAGTTGAACACATCCAGTAGAAATAGTTTGTGAGAATGATTCTGTCTAGTTTTTAAAGAAGGATATTGCCATTTCCAAGATTGGCCTGAAATCTCTTGAAATCTGCACTTGCAAATTCCACAAAAAGAGTGTTTCCAAACTGCTGTCTAAACGAACGTTCAACACTGAGAGTTGAATACACAAAACGCAAAGAAGTTACTGAGAATTCTTCTGTCTAGCATTATATGAAGAAATCCCGTTTCCAACGAAGGCCTCAACCAGGTCTTAATATCCACTTGCTGACTTAACAAACGGAGTGTTTCCAAACTGCTCTATGAAAAGAAAGGTTAAACTCTGTGAGTTGAACACACCCATTGCAAGTAGTTTCTGAGAATGATTATGTGTAGTTTTGAAAAGGGGATATTTCCATTTCTAACATTGCCCTAAAATCGCTGGAAATCTCCACTTGCAATTTCCACAAAAAGAGTGTTTCAAAACTGATCTTTCTAAGGGAAGGCTTCAATCGGTGAGTTGGATACACACAAACCAAAGAAGTTAATGAGAATTCTTCTGTCTTGCATTATATGAAGAAATCCCGTTTCCAACGACGGGCTCAACGAGGTCTAAATATCCACTTGCAGACTTCACAAACAGAGTGTTTCCATACTGCTCTATGAAAAGAAAGGTTAAACGCTGTGAGTTGAACACATCCAGTGCAAAGTAGTTTCTGAGAATGATTCTGTCTAGTTTTTAAACGAGGATATTGCCATTTCTAAGATTGGCCTCAAATCTCTTGAAATCTCCACTTGCAAATTCCACTAAAAGAGTGTTAAAAAACTGCTCTGTCTAAAGGAACGTTCAAATCTGTGAGTTGAATACACACAAAGCAAAGAAGTTACTGAGAATTCTTCTGTCTAGCATTATATGAAGAAATCCCGTTTCCAACGAAGGCCTCAACCAGGTCTAAATATGCACTTGCAGACTTAACAAACAGATTGTTTTCAAACTGCTCTATGAAAAGAAAGGTTAAACTCTGTGAGTTGAACACACCCATTACAAAGTAGTTCCTGAGAATGATTCTGTCTAGTTTTGAAACGGGGATATTTCCATTTCAAAGATTGGCCTCAAATCGCTGGAAATCTCCATTTGCAATTTCCTCAAAAAGAGTGGTTCAAAACTGATCTTTCTAAAGGAGGGCTTAATTCGGTGAGTTGAATACACACAATGCAAAGAAGTTACTGAGAATTCTTCTGTCTAGCATTATATGAAGAAATCCCGTTTCCAACGAAGGCCTCAAAGAGGTCTAAATATCCGCTTTCAGACTTAACATACAGAGTGTTTTCAAACTTCTCTATGAAAAGAAAGGTTAAACTCTGTGAGTTGAACACACCCATTGCAAAGTAGTTTCTGAGAATGATTCTGTCTAGTTTTGAAACGGGGATTTTCCATTTCTAAGATTGGCCTCAAATCGCTGGAAATCTCCACTTGCAATTTCCACAAAAAGAGTGTTTCAAAACTGATCTTTCTAAAAGAAGGCTTAACTCTGTGAGTCGAATACACACAACACAAAGAAGTTACTGAGAATTCTTCTGTCTTGCATCATATGAAGAAATCCCATTTCCAAGGAAGGCCTAAACGAGGTCTAAATATCCACTTGCAGACTTAACACACAGAGTGTTTCCAAACAGCTCTATGAAAAGAAAGGTTAAACTCTGTGAGTTGAACACATCCAGTAGAAATAGTTTGTGAGAATGATTCTGTCTAGTTTTTAAAGAAGGATATTGCCATTTCCAAGATTGGCCTGAAATCTCTTGAAATCTGCACTTGCAAATTCCACAAAAAGAGTGTTTCCAAACTGCTGTCTAAACGAACGTTCAACACTGAGAGTTGAATACACAAAACGCAAAGAAGTTACTGAGAATTCTTCTGTCTAGCATTATATGAAGAAATCCCGTTTCCAACGAAGGCCTCAACCAGGTCTTAATATCCACTTGCTGACTTAACAAACGGAGTGTTTCCAAACTGCTCTTTGAAAAGAAAGGTTAAACGCTGTGAGTTGAACAAACCCATTGCAATAGTTTCTGAGAATGATTATGTGTAGCTTTGAAAAGGGGATATTTCTATTTCTAACATTGCCCTAAAATCGCTGGAAATCTCCACTTGCAATTTCCACAAAAAGAGTGTTTCAAAACTGATCTTTCTAAGGGAAGGCTTCAATCTGTGAGTTGGATACACACAAACCAAAGAAGTTAATGAGAATTCTTCTGTCTTGCATTATATGAAGAAATCCCGTTTCCAACGACGGGCTCAACGAGGTCTAAATATCCAATTGCAGACTTCACAAACAGAGTGTTTCCATACTGCTCTATGAAAAGAAAGGTTAAACGCTGTGAGTTGAACACATCCAGTGCAAAGTAGTTTCTGAGAATGATTCTGTCTAGTTTTTAAACGAGGATATTGCCATTTCTAAGATTGGCCTCAAATCTCTTGCAATCTCCACTTGCAAATTCCACTAAAAGAGTGTTAAAAAACTGCTCTGTCTAAAGGAACGTTCAAATCTGTGAGTTGAATACACACAACGCAAAGAAGTTACTGAGAATTCTTCTGTCTAGCATTATATAAAGAAATCCCGTTTCCAACGAAGGCCTCAACCAGGTCTAAATATCCACTTGCAGACTTAACAAACAGAGTGTTTTCAAACTGCTCTATGAAAAGAAAGGTTAAACTCTGTGAGTTGAACACACCCATTACAAAGTAGCTTCTGAGAATGATTCTGTCTAGTTTTGAAACGGGGATTTTCCATTTCTAAGATTGGCCTCAAATCGCTGGAAATCTCCACTTGCAATTTCCACAAAAAGAGTGTTTCAAAACTGATATTTCTAAACGAAGGCTTAACTCTGTGAGTCGAATACACACAACACAAAGAAGTTACTGAGAATTCTTCTGTCTTGCATCATATGAAGAAATCCCATTTCCAAGGAAGGCCTAAACGAGGTCTAAATATCCACTTGCAGACTTAACACACAGAGTGTTTCCAAACAGCTCTATGAAAAGAAAGGTTAAACTCTGTGAGTTGAACACATCCAGTAGAAATAGTTTGTGAGAATGATTCTGTCTAGTTTTTAAAGAAGGATATTGCCATTTCCAAGATTGGCCTCAAATCTCTTGAAATCTGCACTTGCAAATTCCACAAAAAGAGTGTTTCCAAACTGCTGTCTAAACGAACGTTCAACACTGAGAGTTGAATACACAAAACGCAAAGAAGTTACTGAGAATTCTTCTGTCTAGCATTATATGAAGAAATCCCGTTTCCAACGAAGGCCTCAACCAGGTCTTAATATCCACTTGCTGACTTAACAAACGGAGTGTTTCCAAACTGCTCTATGAAAAGAAAGGTTAAACTCTGTGAGTTGAACACACCCATTGCAAGTAGTTTCTGAGAATGATTATGTGTAGTTTTGAAAAGGGGATATTTCCATTTCTAACATTGCCCTAAAATCGCTGGAAATCTCCACTTGCAATTTCCACAAAAAGAGTGTTTCAAAACTGATCTTTCTAAGGGAAGGCTTCAATCGGTGAGTTGGATACACACAAACCAAAGAAGTTAATGAGAATTCTTCTGTCTTGCATTATATGAAGAAATCCCGTTTCCAACGACGGGCTCAACGAGGTCTAAATATCCACTTGCAGACTTCACAAACAGAGTGTTTCCATACTGCTCTATGAAAAGAAAGGTTAAACGCTGTGAGTTGAACACATCCAGTGCAAAGTAGTTTCTGAGAATGATTCTGTCTAGTTTTTAAACGAGGATATTGCCATTTCTAAGATTGGCCTCAAATCTCTTGAAATCTCCACTTGCAAATTCCACTAAAAGAGTGTTAAAAAACTGCTCTGTCTAAAGGAACGTTCAAATCTGTGAGTTGAATACACACAAAGCAAAGAAGTTACTGAGAATTCTTCTGTCTAGCATTATATGAAGAAATCCCGTTTCCAACGAAGGCCTCAACCAGGTCTAAATATGCACTTGCAGACTTAACAAACAGATTGTTTTCAAACTGCTCTATGAAAAGAAAGGTTAAACTCTGTGAGTTGAACACACCCATTACAAAGTAGTTCCTGAGAATGATTCTGTCTAGTTTTGAAACGGGGATATTTCCATTTCAAAGATTGGCCTCAAATCGCTGGAAATCTCCATTTGCAATTTCCTCAAAAAGAGTGGTTCAAAACTGATCTTTCTAAAGGAGGGCTTAATTCGGTGAGTTGAATACACACAATGCAAAGAAGTTACTGAGAATTCTTCTGTCTAGCATTATATGAAGAAATCCCGTTTCCAACGAAGGCCTCAAAGAGGTCTAAATATCCGCTTTCAGACTTAACATACAGAGTGTTTTCAAACTTCTCTATGAAAAGAAAGGTTAAACTCTGTGAGTTGAACACACCCATTGCAAAGTAGTTTCTGAGAATGATTCTGTCTAGTTTTGAAACGGGGATTTTCCATTTCTAAGATTGGCCTCAAATCGCTGGAAATCTCCACTTGCAATTTCCACAAAAAGAGTGTTTCAAAACTGATCTTTCTAAAAGAAGGCTTAACTCTGTGAGTCGAATACACACAACACAAAGAAGTTACTGAGAATTCTTCTGTCTTGCATCATATGAAGAAATCCCATTTCCAAGGAAGGCCTAAACGAGGTCTAAATATCCACTTGCAGACTTAACACACAGAGTGTTTCCAAACAGCTCTATGAAAAGAAAGGTTAAACTCTGTGAGTTGAACACATCCAGTAGAAATAGTTTGTGAGAATGATTCTGTCTAGTTTTTAAAGAAGGATATTGCCATTTCCAAGATTGGCCTGAAATCTCTTGAAATCTGCACTTGCAAATTCCACAAAAAGAGTGTTTCCAAACTGCTGTCTAAACGAACGTTCAACACTGAGAGTTGAATACACAAAACGCAAAGAAGTTACTGAGAATTCTTCTGTCTAGCATTATATGAAGAAATCCCGTTTCCAACGAAGGCCTCAACCAGGTCTTAATATCCACTTGCTGACTTAACAAACGGAGTGTTTCCAAACTGCTCTTTGAAAAGAAAGGTTAAACGCTGTGAGTTGAACAAACCCATTGCAATAGTTTCTGAGAATGATTATGTGTAGCTTTGAAAAGGGGATATTTCTATTTCTAACATTGCCCTAAAATCGCTGGAAATCTCCACTTGCAATTTCCACAAAAAGAGTGTTTCAAAACTGATCTTTCTAAGGGAAGGCTTCAATCTGTGGGTTGGATACACACAAACCAAAGAAGTTCATGAGAATTCTTCTGTCTTGCATTATATGAAGAAATCCCGTTTCCAACGACGGGCTCAACGAGGTCTAAATATCCACTTGCAGACTTCACAAACAGAGTGTTTCCATACTGCTCTATGAAAAGAAAGGTTAAACGCTGTGAGTTGAACACATCCAGTGCAAAGTAGTTTCTGAGAATGATTCTGTCTAGTTTTTAAACGAGGATATTGCCATTTCTAAGATTGGCCTCAAATCTCTTGCAATCTCCACTTGCAAATTCCACTAAAAGAGTGTTAAAAAACTGCTCTGTCTAAAGGAACGTTCAAATCTGTGAGTTGAATACACACAACGCAAAGAAGTTACTGAGAATTCTTCTGTCTAGCATTATATAAAGAAATCCCGTTTCCAACGAAGGCCTCAACCAGGTCTAAATATCCACTTGCAGACTTAACAAACAGAGTGTTTTCAAACTGCTCTATGAAAAGAAAGGTTAAACTCTGTGAGTTGAACACACCCATTACAAAGTAGCTTCTGAGAATGATTCTGTCTAGTTTTGAAACGGGGATTTTCCATTTCTAAGATTGGCCTCAAATCGCTGGAAATCTCCACTTGCAATTTCCACAAAAAGAGTGTTTCAAAACTGATATTTCTAAACGAAGGCTTAACTCTGTGAGTCGAATACACACAACACAAAGAAGTTACTGAGAATTCTTCTGTCTTGCATCATATGAAGAAATCCCATTTCCAAGGAAGGCCTAAACGAGGTCTAAATATCCACTTGCAGACTTAACACACAGAGTGTTTCCAAACAGCTCTATGAAAAGAAAGGTTAAACTCTGTGAGTTGAACACATCCAGTAGAAATAGTTTGTGAGAATGATTCTGTCTAGTTTTTAAAGAAGGATATTGCCATTTCCAAGATTGGCCTCAAATCTCTTGAAATCTGCACTTGCAAATTCCACAAAAAGAGTGTTTCCAAACTGCTGTCTAAACGAACGTTCAACACTGAGAGTTGAATACACAAAACGCAAAGAAGTTACTGAGAATTCTTCTGTCTAGCATTATATGAAGAAATCCCGTTTCCAACGAAGGCCTCAACCAGGTCTTAATATCCACTTGCTGACTTAACAAACGGAGTGTTTCCAAACTGCTCTATGAAAAGAAAGGTTAAACTCTGTGAGTTGAACACACCCATTGCAAGTAGTTTCTGAGAATGATTATGTGTAGTTTTGAAAAGGGGATATTTCCATTTCTAACATTGCCCTAAAATCGCTGGAAATCTCCACTTGCAATTTCCACAAAAAGAGTGTTTCAAAACTGATCTTTCTAAGGGAAGGCTTCAATCGGTGAGTTGGATACACACAAACCAAAGAAGTTAATGAGAATTCTTCTGTCTTGCATTATATGAAGAAATCCCGTTTCCAACGACGGGCTCAACGAGGTCTAAATATCCACTTGCAGACTTCACAAACAGAGTGTTTCCATACTGCTCTATGAAAAGAAAGGTTAAACGCTGTGAGTTGAACACATCCAGTGCAAAGTAGTTTCTGAGAATGATTCTGTCTAGTTTTTAAACGAGGATATTGCCATTTCTAAGATTGGCCTCAAATCTCTTGAAATCTCCACTTGCAAATTCCACTAAAAGAGTGTTAAAAAACTGCTCTGTCTAAAGGAACGTTCAAATCTGTGAGTTGAATACACACAAAGCAAAGAAGTTACTGAGAATTCTTCTGTCTAGCATTATATGAAGAAATCCCGTTTCCAACGAAGGCCTCAACCAGGTCTAAATATGCACTTGCAGACTTAACAAACAGATTGTTTTCAAACTGCTCTATGAAAAGAAAGGTTAAACTCTGTGAGTTGAACACACCCATTACAAAGTAGTTCCTGAGAATGATTCTGTCTAGTTTTGAAACGGGGATATTTCCATTTCAAAGATTGGCCTCAAATCGCTGGAAATCTCCATTTGCAATTTCCTCAAAAAGAGTGGTTCAAAACTGATCTTTCTAAAGGAGGGCTTAATTCGGTGAGTTGAATACACACAATGCAAAGAAGTTACTGAGAATTCTTCTGTCTAGCATTATATGAAGAAATCCCGTTTCCAACGAAGGCCTCAAAGAGGTCTAAATATCCGCTTTCAGACTTAACATACAGAGTGTTTTCAAACTTCTCTATGAAAAGAAAGGTTAAACTCTGTGAGTTGAACACACCCATTGCAAAGTAGTTTCTGAGAATGATTCTGTCTAGTTTTGAAACGGGGATTTTCCATTTCTAAGATTGGCCTCAAATCGCTGGAAATCTCCACTTGCAATTTCCACAAAAAGAGTGTTTCAAAACTGATCTTTCTAAAAGAAGGCTTAACTCTGTGAGTCGAATACACACAACACAAAGAAGTTACTGAGAATTCTTCTGTCTTGCATCATATGAAGAAATCCCATTTCCAAGGAAGGCCTAAACGAGGTCTAAATATCCACTTGCAGACTTAACACACAGAGTGTTTCCAAACAGCTCTATGAAAAGAAAGGTTAAACTCTGTGAGTTGAACACATCCAGTAGAAATAGTTTGTGAGAATGATTCTGTCTAGTTTTTAAAGAAGGATATTGCCATTTCCAAGATTGGCCTGAAATCTCTTGAAATCTGCACTTGCAAATTCCACAAAAAGAGTGTTTCCAAACTGCTGTCTAAACGAACGTTCAACACTGAGAGTTGAATACACAAAACGCAAAGAAGTTACTGAGAATTCTTCTGTCTAGCATTATATGAAGAAATCCCGTTTCCAACGAAGGCCTCAACCAGGTCTTAATATCCACTTGCTGACTTAACAAACGGAGTGTTTCCAAACTGCTCTTTGAAAAGAAAGGTTAAACGCTGTGAGTTGAACAAACCCATTGCAATAGTTTCTGAGAATGATTATGTGTAGCTTTGAAAAGGGGATATTTCTATTTCTAACATTGCCCTAAAATCGCTGGAAATCTCCACTTGCAATTTCCACAAAAAGAGTGTTTCAAAACTGATCTTTCTAAGGGAAGGCTTCAATCTGTGAGTTGGATACACACAAACCAAAGAAGTTAATGAGAATTCTTCTGTCTTGCATTATATGAAGAAATCCCGTTTCCAACGACGGGCTCAACGAGGTCTAAATATCCACTTGCAGACTTCACAAACAGAGTGTTTCCATACTGCTCTATGAAAAGAAAGGTTAAACGCTGTGAGTTGAACACATCCAGTGCAAAGTAGTTTCTGAGAATGATTCTGTCTAGTTTTTAAACGAGGATATTGCCATTTCTAAGATTGGCCTCAAATCTCTTGCAATCTCCACTTGCAAATTCCACTAAAAGAGTGTTAAAAAACTGCTCTGTCTAAAGGAACGTTCAAATCTGTGAGTTGAATACACACAACGCAAAGAAGTTACTGAGAATTCTTCTGTCTAGCATTATATAAAGAAATCCCGTTTCCAACGAAGGCCTCAACCAGGTCTAAATATCCACTTGCAGACTTAACAAACAGAGTGTTTTCAAACTGCTCTATGAAAAGAAAGGTTAAACTCTGTGAGTTGAACACACCCATTACAAAGTAGCTTCTGAGAATGATTCTGTCTAGTTTTGAAACGGGGATTTTCCATTTCTAAGATTGGCCTCAAATCGCTGGAAATCTCCACTTGCAATTTCCACAAAAAGAGTGTTTCAAAACTGATATTTCTAAACGAAGGCTTAACTCTGTGAGTCGAATACACACAACACAAAGAAGTTACTGAGAATTCTTCTGTCTTGCATCATATGAAGAAATCCCATTTCCAAGGAAGGCCTAAACGAGGTCTAAATATCCACTTGCAGACTTAACACACAGAGTGTTTCCAAACAGCTCTATGAAAAGAAAGGTTAAACTCTGTGAGTTGAACACATCCAGTAGAAATAGTTTGTGAGAATGATTCTGTCTAGTTTTTAAAGAAGGATATTGCCATTTCCAAGATTGGCCTCAAATCTCTTGAAATCTGCACTTGCAAATTCCACAAAAAGAGTGTTTCCAAACTGCTGTCTAAACGAACGTTCAACACTGAGAGTTGAATACACAAAACGCAAAGAAGTTACTGAGAATTCTTCTGTCTAGCATTATATGAAGAAATCCCGTTTCCAACGAAGGCCTCAACCAGGTCTTAATATCCACTTGCTGACTTAACAAACGGAGTGTTTCCAAACTGCTCTATGAAAAGAAAGGTTAAACTCTGTGAGTTGAACACACCCATTGCAAGTAGTTTCTGAGAATGATTATGTGTAGTTTTGAAAAGGGGATATTTCCATTTCTAACATTGCCCTAAAATCGCTGGAAATCTCCACTTGCAATTTCCACAAAAAGAGTGTTTCAAAACTGATCTTTCTAAGGGAAGGCTTCAATCTGTGAGTTGGATACACACAAACCAAAGAAGTTAATGAGAATTCTTCTGTCTTGCATTATATGAAGAAATCCCGTTTCCAACGACGGGCTCAACGAGGTCTAAATATCCACTTGCAGACTTCACAAACAGAGTGTTTCCATACTGCTCTATGAAAAGAAAGGTTAAACGCTGTGAGTTGAACACATCCAGTGCAAAGTAGTTTCTGAGAATGATTCTGTCTAGTTTTTAAACGAGGATATTGCCATTTCTAAGATTGGCCTCAAATCTCTTGAAATCTCCACTTGCAAATTCCACTAAAAGAGTGTTAAAAAACTGCTCTGTCTAAAGGAACGTTCAAATCTGTGAGTTGAATACACACAAAGCAAAGAAGTTACTGAGAATTCTTCTGTCTAGCATTATATGAAGAAATCCCGTTTCCAACGAAGGCCTCAACCAGGTCTAAATATGCACTTGCAGACTTAACAAACAGATTGTTTTCAAGCTGCTCTATGAAAAGAAAGGTTAAACTCTGTGAGTTGAACACACCCATTACAAAGTAGTTCCTGAGAATGATTCTGTCTAGTTTTGAAACGGGGATATTTCCATTTCAAAGATTGGCCTCAAATCGCTGGAAATCTCCATTTGCAATTTCCACAAAAAGAGTGGTTCAAAACTGCTCTTTCTAAAGGAGGGCTTAATTCGGTGAGTTGAATACACACAATGCAAAGAAGTTACTGAGAATTCTTCTGTCTAGCATTATATGAAGAAATCCCGTTTCCAACGAAGGCCTCAAAGAGGTCTAAATATCCGCTTTCAGACTTAACATACAGAGTGTTTTCAAACTTCTCTATGAAAAGAAAGGTTAAACTCTGTGAGTTGAACACACCCTTTGCAAAGTAGTTTCTGAGAATGATTCTGTCTAGTTTTGAAACGGGGATTTTCCATTTCTAAGATTGGCCTCAAATCGCTGGAAATCTCCACTTGCAATTTCCACAAAAAGAGTGTTTCAAAACTGATCTTTCTAAAAGAAGGCTTAACTCTGTGAGTCGAATACACACAACACAAAGAAGTTACTGAGAATTCTTCTGTCTTGCATCATATGAAGAAATCCCATTTCCAAGGAAGGCCTAAACGAGGTCTAAATATCCACTTGCAGACTTAACACACAGAGTGTTTCCAAACAGCTCTATGAAAAGAAAGGTTAAACTCTGTGAGTTGAACACATCCAGTAGAAATAGTTTGTGAGAATGATTCTGTCTAGTTTTTAAAGAAGGATATTGCCATTTCCAAGATTGGCCTGAAATCTCTTGAAATCTGCACTTGCAAATTCCACAAAAAGAGTGTTTCCAAACTGCTGTCTAAACGAACGTTCAACACTGAGAGTTGAATACACAAAACGCAAAGAAGTTACTGAGAATTCTTCTGTCTAGCATTATATGAAGAAATCCCGTTTCCAACGAAGGCCTCAACCAGGTCTTAATATCCACTTGCTGACTTAACAAACGGAGTGTTTCCAAACTGCTCTTTGAAAAGAAAGGTTAAACGCTGTGAGTTGAACAAACCCATTGCAATAGTTTCTGAGAATGATTATGTGTAGCTTTGAAAAGGGGATATTTCTATTTCTAACATTGCCCTAAAATCGCTGGAAATCTCCACTTGCAATTTCCACAAAAAGAGTGTTTCAAAACTGATCTTTCTAAGGGAAGGCTTCAATCTGTGAGTTGGATACACACAAACCAAAGAAGTTAATGAGAATTCTTCTGTCTTGCATTATATGAAGAAATCCCGTTTCCAACGACGGGCTCAACGAGGTCTAAATATCCACTTGCAGACTTCACAAACAGAGTGTTTCCATACTGCTCTATGAAAAGAAAGGTTAAACGCTGTGAGTTGAACACATCCAGTGCAAAGTAGTTTCTGAGAATGATTCTGTCTAGTTTTTAAACGAGGATATTGCCATTTCTAAGATTGGCCTCAAATCTCTTGAAATCTCCACTTGCAAATTCCACTAAAAGAGTGTTAAAAAACTGCTCTGTCTAAAGGAACGTTCAAATCTGTGAGTTGAATACACACAACGCAAAGAAGTTACTGAGAATTCTTCTGTCTAGCATTATATAAAGAAATCCCGTTTCCAACGAAGGCCTCAACCAGGTCTAAATATCCACTTGCAGACTTAACAAACAGAGTGTTTTCAAACTGCTCTATGAAAAGAAAGGTTAAACTCTGTGAGTTGAACACACCCATTACAAAGTAGCTTCTGAGAATGATTCTGTCTAGTTTTGAAACGGGGATTTTCCATTTCTAAGATTGGCCTCAAATCGCTGGAAATCTCCACTTGCAATTTCCACAAAAAGAGTGTTTCAAAACTGATCTTTCTAAAAGAAGGCTTAACTCTGTGAGTCGAATACACACAACACAAAGAAGTTACTGAGAATTCTTCTGTCTTGCATCATATGAAGAAATCCCATTTCCAAGGAAGGCCTAAACGAGGTCTAAATATCCACTTGCAGACTTAACACACAGAGTGTTTCCAAACAGCTCTATGAAAAGAAAGGTTAAACTCTGTGAGTTGAACACATCCAGTAGAAATAGTTTGTGAGAATGATTCTGTCTAGTTTTTAAAGAAGGATATTGCCATTTCTATGATTGGCCTCAAATCTCTTGAAATCTGCACTTGCAAATTCCACAAAAAGAGTGTTTCCAAACTGCTGTCTAAACGAACGTTCAACACTGAGAGTTGAATACACAAAACGCAAAGAAGTTACTGAGAATTCTTCTGTCTAGCATTATATGAAGAAATCCCGTTTCCAACGAAGGCCTCAACCAGGTCTTAATATCCACTTGCTGACTTAACAAACGGAGTGTTTCCAAACTGCTCTATGAAAAGAAAGGTTAAACTCTGTGAGTTGAACACACCCATTGCAAGTAGTTTCTGAGAATGATTATGTGTAGTTTTGAAAAGGGGATATTTCCATTTCTAACATTGCCCTAAAATCGCTGGAAATCTCCACTTGCAATTTCCACAAAAAGAGTGTTTCAAAACTGATCTTTCTAAGGGAAGGCTTCAATCTGTGAGTTGGATACACGCAAACCAGAGAAATTAATGAGAATTCTTCTGTCTTGCATTATATGAAGAAATCCCGTTTCCAACGATGGGCTCAACGAGGTCTAAATATCCACTTGCAGACTTCACAAACAGAGTGTTTCCATACTGCTCTATGAAAAGAAAGGTTAAACGCTGTGAGTTGAACACATCCAGTGCAAAGTAGTTTCTGAGAATGATTCTGTCTAGTTTTTAAACGAGGATATTGCCATTTCTAAGATTGGCCTCAAATCTCTTGAAATCTCCACTTGCAAATTCCACTAAAAGAGTGTTAAAAAACTGCTCTGTCTAAAGGAACGTTCAAATCTGTGAGTTGAATACACACAACGCAAAGAAGTTACTGAGAATTCTTCTGTCTAGCATTATATGAAGAAATCCCGTTTCCAACGAAGGCCTCAACCAGGTCTAAATATGCACTTGCAGACTTAACAAACAGATTGTTTTCAAACTGCTCTTTGAAAAGAAAGGTTAAACTCTGTGAGTTGAACACACCCATTACAAAGTAGTTCCTGAGAATGATTCTGTCTAGTTTTGAAACGGGGATATTTCCATTTCTAAGATTGGCCTCAAATCGCTGGAAATCTCCACTTGCAATTTCCACAAAAAGAGTGTTTCAAAACTGATCTTTCTAAAAGAAGGCTTAACTCTGTGAGTCGAATACACACAACACAAAGAAGTTACTGAGAATTCTTCTGTCTTGCATCATATGAAGAAATCCCATTTCCAAAGAAGGCCTTAACGAGGTCTAAATATCCACTTGCAGACTTAACACACAGAGTGTTTCCAAACAGCTCTATGAAAAGAAAGGTTAAACTCTGTGAGTTGAACACATCCAGTAGAAATAGTTTGTGAGAATGATTCTGTGTAGTTTTTAAAGTAGGATATTGCAATTTCTATGATTGGCCTCAAATCTCTTGAAATCTGCACTTGCAAATTCCACAAAAAGAGTGTTTCCAAACTGCTGTCTAAACGAACGTTCAAAACTGAGAGTTGAATACACAAAACACAAAGAAGTTACTGAGAATTCTTCTGTCTAGCATTATATGAAGAAATCCCGTTTCCAACGAAGGCCTCAACCAGGTCTTAATATCCACTTGCTGACTTAACAAACGGAGTGTTTCCAAACTGCTCTATGAAAAGAAAGGTTAAACTCTGTGAGTTGAACACACCCATTGCAAGTAGTTTCTGAGAATGATTATGTGTAGTTTTGAAAAGGGGATATTTCCATTTCTAACATTTCCCTAAAATCGCTGGAAATCTCCACTTGCAATTTCCACAAAAAGAGTGTTTCAAAACTGATCTTTCTAAGGGAAGGCTTCAATCTGTGAGTTGGATACACACAAACCAAAGAAATTAATGAGAATTCTTCTGTCTTGCATTATATGAAGAAATCCCGTTTCCAACGACGGGCTCAACGAGGTCTAAATATCCACTTGCAGACTTCACAAACAGAGTGTTTCCATACTGCTCTATGAAAAGAAAGGTTAAACGCTGTGAGTTGAACACATCCAGTGCAAAGTAGTTTCTGAGAATGATTCTGTCTAGTTTTTAAACGAGGATATTGCCATTTCTAAGATTGGCCTCAAATCTCTTGAAATCTCCACTTGCAAATTCCACTAAAAGAGTGTTAAAAAACTGCTCTGTCTAAAGGAACGTTCAAATCTGTGAGTTGAATACACACAAAGCAAAGAAGTTACTGAGAATTCTTCTGTCTAGCATTATATGAAGAAATCCCGTTTCCAACGAAGGCCTCAACCAGGTCTAAATATGCACTTGCAGACTTAACAAACAGATTGTTTTCAAACTGCTCTATGAAAAGAAAGGTTAAACTCTGTGAGTTGAACACACCCATTACAAAGTAGTTCCTGAGAATGATTCTGTCTAGTTTTGAAACGGGGATATTTCCATTTCAAAGATTGGCCTCAAATCGCTGGAAATCTCCATTTGCAATTTCCTCAAAAAGAGTGGTTCAAAACTGATCTTTCTAAAGGAGGGCTTAATTCGGTGAGTTGAATACACACAATGCAAAGAAGTTACTGAGAATTCTTCTGTCTAGCATTATATGAAGAATTCCCGTTTCCAACGAAGGCCTCAAAGAGGTCTAAATATCCGCTTTCAGACTTAACATACAGAGTGTTTTCAAACTTCTCTATGAAAAGAAAGGTTAAACTCTGTGAGTTGAACACACCCATTGCAAAGTAGTTTCTGAGAATGATTCTGTCTAGTTTTGAAACGGGGATTTTCCATTTCTAAGATTGGCCTCAAATCGCTGGAAATCTCCACTTGCAATTTCCACAAAAAGAGTGTTTCAAAACTGATCTTTCTAAAAGAAGGCTTAACTCTGTGAGTCGAATACACACAACACAAAGAAGTTACTGAGAATTCTTCTGTCTTGCATCATATGAAGAAATCCCATTTCCAAGGAAGGCCTAAACGAGGTCTAAATATCCACTTGCAGACTTAACACACAGAGTGTTTCCAAACAGCTCTATGAAAAGAAAGGTTAAACTCTGTGAGTTGAACACATCCAGTAGAAATAGTTTGTGAGAATGATTCTGTCTAGTTTTTAAAGAAGGATATTGCCATTTCCAAGATTGGCCTGAAATCTCTTGAAATCTGCACTTGCAAATTCCACAAAAAGAGTGTTTCCAAACTGCTGTCTAAACGAACGTTCAACACTGAGAGTTGAATACACAAAACGCAAAGAAGTTACTGAGAATTCTTCTGTCTAGCATTATATGAAGAAATCCCGTTTCCAACGAAGGCCTCAACCAGGTCTTAATATCCACTTGCTGACTTAACAAACGGAGTGTTTCCAAACTGCTCTATGAAAAGAAAGGTTAAACTCTGTGAGTTGAACACACCCATTGCAAGTAGTTTCTGAGAATGATTATGTGTAGTTTTGAAAAGGGGATATTTCCATTTCTAACATTTCCCTAAAATCGCTGGAAATCTCCACTTGCAATTTCCACAAAAAGAGTGTTTCAAAACTGATCTTTCTAAGGGAAGGCTTCAATCTGTGAGTTGGATACACACAAACCAAAGAAATTAATGAGAATTCTTCTGTCTTGCATTATATGAAGAAATCCCGTTTCCAACGACGGGCTCAACGAGGTCTAAATATCCACTTGCAGACTTCACAAACAGAGTGTTTCCATACTGCTCTATGAAAAGAAAGGTTAAACGCTGTGAGTTGAACACATCCAGTGCAAAGTAGTTTCTGAGAATGATTCTGTCTAGTTTTTAAACGAGGATATTGCCATTTCTAAGATTGGCCTCAAATCTCTTGAAATCTCCACTTGCAAATTCCACTAAAAGAGTGTTAAAAAACTGCTCTGTCTAAAGGAACGTTCAAATCTGTGAGTTGAATACACACAAAGCAAAGAAGTTACTGGAATTCTTCTGTCTAGCATTATATGAAGAAATCCCGTTTCCAACGAAGGCCTCAACCAGGTCTAAATATGCACTTGCAGACTTAACAAACAGATTGTTTTCAAACTGCTCTATGAAAAGAAAGGTTAAACTCTGTGAGTTGAACACACCCATTACAAAGTAGTTCCTGAGAATGATTCTGTCTAGTTTTGAAACGGGGATATTTCCATTTCAAAGATTGGCCTCAAATCGCTGGAAATCTCCATTTGCAATTTCCTCAAAAAGAGTGGTTCAAAACTGATCTTTCTAAAGGAGGGCTTAATTCGGTGAGTTGAATACACACAATGCAAAGAAGTTACTGAGAATTCTTCTGTCTAGCATTATATGAAGAATTCCCGTTTCCAACGAAGGCCTCAAAGAGGTCTAAATATCCGCTTTCAGACTTAACATACAGAGTGTTTTCAAACTTCTCTATGAAAAGAAAGGTTAAACTCTGTGAGTTGAACACACCCATTGCAAAGTAGTTTCTGAGAATGATTCTGTCTAGTTTTGAAACGGGGATTTTCCATTTCTAAGATTGGCCTCAAATCGCTGGAAATCTCCACTTGCAATTTCCACAAAAAGAGTGTTTCAAAACTGATCTTTCTAAAAGAAGGCTTAACTCTGTGAGTCGAATACACACAACACAAAGAAGTTACTGAGAATTCTTCTGTCTTGCATCATATGAAGAAATCCCATTTCCAAGGAAGGCCTAAACGAGGTCTAAATATCCACTTGCAGACTTAACACACAGAGTGTTTCCAAACAGCTCTATGAAAAGAAAGGTTAAACTCTGTGAGTTGAACACATCCAGTAGAAATAGTTTGTGAGAATGATTCTGTCTAGTTTTTAAAGAAGGATATTGCCATTTCCAAGATTGGCCTGAAATCTCTTGAAATCTGCACTTGCAAATTCCACAAAAAGAGTGTTTCCAAACTGCTGTCTAAACGAACGTTCAACACTGAGAGTTGAATACACAAAACGCAAAGAAGTTACTGAGAATTCTTCTGTCTAGCATTATATGAAGAAATCCCGTTTCCAACGAAGGCCTCAACCAGGTCTTAATATCCACTTGCTGACTTAACAAACGGAGTGTTTCCAAACTGCTCTATGAAAAGAAAGGTTAAACTCTGTGAGTTGAACACACCCATTGCAAGTAGTTTCTGAGAATGATTATGTGTAGTTTTGAAAAGGGGATATTTCCATTTCTAACATTTCCCTAAAATCGCTGGAAATCTCCACTTGCAATTTCCACAAAAAGAGTGTTTCAAAACTGATCTTTCTAAGGGAAGGCTTCAATCTGTGAGTTGGATACACACAAACCAAAGAAATTAATGAGAATTCTTCTGTCTTGCATTATATGAAGAAATCCCGTTTCCAACGACGGGCTCAACGAGGTCTAAATATCCACTTGCAGACTTCACAAACAGAGTGTTTCCATACTGCTCTATGAAAAGAAAGGTTAAACGCTGTGAGTTGAACACATCCAGTGCAAAGTAGTTTCTGAGAATGATTCTGTCTAGTTTTTAAACGAGGATATTGCCATTTCTAAGATTGGCCTCAAATCTCTTGAAATCTCCACTTGCAAATTCCACTAAAAGAGTGTTAAAAAACTGCTCTGTCTAAAGGAACGTTCAAATCTGTGAGTTGAATACACACAAAGCAAAGAAGTTACTGGAATTCTTCTGTCTAGCATTATATGAAGAAATCCCGTTTCCAACGAAGGCCTCAACCAGGTCTAAATATGCACTTGCAGACTTAACAAACAGATTGTTTTCAAACTGCTCTATGAAAAGAAAGGTTAAACTCTGTGAGTTGAACACACCCATTACAAAGTAGTTCCTGAGAATGATTCTGTCTAGTTTTGAAACGGGGATATTTCCATTTCAAAGATTGGCCTCAAATCGCTGGAAATCTCCATTTGCAATTTCCTCAAAAAGAGTGGTTCAAAACTGATCTTTCTAAAGGAGGGCTTAATTCGGTGAGTTGAATACACACAATGCAAAGAAGTTACTGAGAATTCTTCTGTCTAGCATTATATGAAGAATTCCCGTTTCCAACGAAGGCCTCAAAGAGGTCTAAATATCCGCTTTCAGACTTAACATACAGAGTGTTTTCAAACTTCTCTATGAAAAGAAAGGTTAAACTCTGTGAGTTGAACACACCCATTGCAAAGTAGTTTCTGAGAATGATTCTGTCTAGTTTTGAAACGGGGATTTTCCATTTCTAAGATTGGCCTCAAATCGCTGGAAATCTCCACTTGCAATTTCCACAAAAAGAGTGTTTCAAAACTGATCTTTCTAAAAGAAGGCTTAACTCTGTGAGTCGAATACACACAACACAAAGAAGTTACTGAGAATTCTTCTGTCTTGCATCATATGAAGAAATCCCATTTCCAAGGAAGGCCTAAACGAGGTCTAAATATCCACTTGCAGACTTAACACACAGAGTGTTTCCAAACAGCTCTATGAAAAGAAAGGTTAAACTCTGTGAGTTGAACACATCCAGTAGAAATAGTTTGTGAGAATGATTCTGTCTAGTTTTTAAAGAAGGATATTGCCATTTCCAAGATTGGCCTGAAATCTCTTGAAATCTGCACTTGCAAATTCCACAAAAAGAGTGTTTCCAAACTGCTGTCTAAACGAACGTTCAACACTGAGAGTTGAATACACAAAACGCAAAGAAGTTACTGAGAATTCTTCTGTCTAGCATTATATGAAGAAATCCCGTTTCCAACGAAGGCCTCAACCAGGTCTTAATATCCACTTGCTGACTTAACAAACGGAGTGTTTCCAAACTGCTCTTTGAAAAGAAAGGTTAAACGCTGTGAGATGAACAAACCCATTGCAATAGTTTCTGAGAATGATTATGTGTAGCTTTGAAAAGGGGATATTTCTATTTCTAACATTGCCCTAAAATCGCTGGAAATCTCCACTTGCAATTTCCACAAAAAGAGTGTTTCAAAACTGATCTTTCTAAGGGAAGGCTTCAATCTGTGAGTTGGATACACACAAACCAAAGAAGTTAATGAGAATTCTTCTGTCTTGCATTATATGAAGAAATCCCGTTTCCAACGACGGGCTCAACGAGGTCTAAATATCCACTTGCAGACTTCACAAACAGAGTGTTTCCATACTGCTCTATGAAAAGAAAGGTTAAACGCTGTGAGTTGAACACATCCAGTGCAAAGTAGTTTCTGAGAATGATTCTGTCTAGTTTTTAAACGAGGATATTGCCATTTCTAAGATTGGCCTCAAATCTCTTGAAATCTCCACTTGCAAATTCCACTAAAAGAGTGTTAAAAAACTGCTCTGTCTAAAGGAACGTTCAAATCTGTGAGTTGAATACACACAACGCAAAGAAGTTACTGAGAATTCTTCTGTCTAGCATTATATAAAGAAATCCCGTTTCCAACGAAGGCCTCAACCAGGTCTAAATATCCACTTGCAGACTTAACAAACAGAGTGTTTTCAAACTGCTCTATGAAAAGAAAGGTTAAACTCTGTGAGTTGAACACACCCATTACAAAGTAGCTTCTGAGAATGATTCTGTCTAGTTTTGAAACGGGGATTTTCCATTTCTAAGATTGGCCTCAAATCGCTGGAAATCTCCACTTGCAATTTCCACAAAAAGAGTGTTTCAAAACTGATATTTCTAAAAGAAGGCTTAACTCTGTGAGTCGAATACACACAACACAAAGAAGTTACTGAGAATTCTTCTGTCTTGCATCATATGAAGAAATCCCATTTCCAAGGAAGGCCTAAACGAGGTCTAAATATCCACTTGCAGACTTAACACACAGAGTGTTTCCAAACAGCTCTATGAAAAGAAAGGTTAAACTCTGTGAGTTGAACACATCCAGTAGAAATAGTTTGTGAGAATGATTCTGTCTAGTTTTTAAAGAAGGATATTGCCATTTCTATGATTGGCCTCAAATCTCTTGAAATCTGCACTTGCAAATTCCACAAAAAGAGTGTTTCCAAACTGCTGTCTAAACGAACGTTCAACACTGAGAGTTGAATACACAAAACGCAAAGAAGTTACTGAGAATTCTTCTGTCTAGCATTATATGAAGAAATCCCGTTTCCAACGAAGGCCTCAACCAGGTCTTAATATCCACTTGCTGACTTAACAAACGGAGTGTTTCCAAACTGCTCTATGAAAAGAAAGGTTAAACTCTGTGAGTTGAACACACCCATTGCAAGTAGTTTCTGAGAATGATTATGTGTAGTTTTGAAAAGGGGATATTTCCATTTCTAACATTTCCCTAAAATCGCTGGAAATCTCCACTTGCAATTTCCACAAAAAGAGTGTTTCAAAACTGATCTTTCTAAGGGAAGGCTTCAATCTGTGAGTTGGATACACACAAACCAAAGAAATTAATGAGAATTCTTCTGTCTTGCATTATATGAAGAAATCCCGTTTCCAACGACGGGCTCAACGAGGTCTAAATATCCACTTGCAGACTTCACAAACAGAGTGTTTCCATACTGCTCTATGAAAAGAAAGGTTAAACGCTGTGAGTTGAACACATCCAGTGCAAAGTAGTTTCTGAGAATGATTCTGTCTAGTTTTTAAACGAGGATATTGCCATTTCTAAGATTGGCCTCAAATCTCTTGAAATCTCCACTTGCAAATTCCACTAAAAGAGTGTTAAAAAACTGCTCTGTCTAAAGGAACGTTCAAATCTGTGAGTTGAATACACACAAAGCAAAGAAGTTACTGAGAATTCTTCTGTCTAGCATTATATGAAGAAATCCCGTTTCCAACGAAGGCCTCAACCAGGTCTAAATATGCACTTGCAGACTTAACAAACAGATTGTTTTCAAACTGCTCTATGAAAAGAAAGGTTAAACTCTGTGAGTTGAACACACCCATTACAAAGTAGTTCCTGAGAATGATTCTGTCTAGTTTTGAAACGGGGATATTTCCATTTCAAAGATTGGCCTCAAATCGCTGGAAATCTCCATTTGCAATTTCCTCAAAAAGAGTGGTTCAAAACTGATCTTTCTAAAGGAGGGCTTAATTCGGTGAGTTGAATACACACAATGCAAAGAAGTTACTGAGAATTCTTCTGTCTAGCATTATATGAAGAATTCCCGTTTCCAACGAAGGCCTCAAAGAGGTCTAAATATCCGCTTTCAGACTTAACATACAGAGTGTTTTCAAACTGCTCTATGAAAAGAAAGGTTAAACTCTGTGAGTTGAACACACCCATTGCAAAGTAGTTTCTGAGAATGATTCTGTCTAGTTTTGAAACGGGGATTTTCCATTTCTAAGATTGGCCTCAAATCGCTGGAAATCTCCACTTGCAATTTCCACAAAAAGAGTGTTTCAAAACTGATCTTTCTAAAAGAAGGCTTAACTCTGTGAGTCGAATACACACAACACAAAGAAGTTACTGAGAATTCTTCTGTCTTGCATCATATGAAGAAATCCCATTTCCAAGGAAGGCCTAAACGAGGTCTAAATATCCACTTGCAGACTTAACACACAGAGTGTTTCCAAACAGCTCTATGAAAAGAAAGGTTAAACTCTGTGAGTTGAACACATCCAGTAGAAATAGTTTGTGAGAATGATTCTGTCTAGTTTTTAAAGAAGGATATTGCCATTTCCAAGATTGGCCTGAAATCTCTTGAAATCTGCACTTGCAAATTCCACAAAAAGAGTGTTTCCAAACTGCTGTCTAAACGAACGTTCAACACTGAGAGTTGAATACACAAAACGCAAAGAAGTTACTGAGAATTCTTCTGTCTAGCATTATATGAAGAAATCCCGTTTCCAACGAAGGCCTCAACCAGGTCTTAATATCCACTTGCTGACTTAACAAACGGAGTGTTTCCAAACTGCTCTTTGAAAAGAAAGGTTAAACGCTGTGAGTTGAACAAACCCATTGCAATAGTTTCTGAGAATGATTATGTGTAGCTTTGAAAAGGGGATATTTCTATTTCTAACATTGCCCTAAAATCGCTGGAAATCTCCACTTGCAATTTCCACAAAAAGAGTGTTTCAAAACTGATCTTTCTAAGGGAAGGCTTCAATCTGTGAGTTGGATACACACAAACCAAAGAAGTTAATGAGAATTCTTCTGTCTTGCATTATATGAAGAAATCCCGTTTCCAACGACGGGCTCAACGAGGTCTAAATATCCACTTGCAGACTTCACAAACAGAGTGTTTCCATACTGCTCTATGAAAAGAAAGGTTAAACGCTGTGAGTTGAACACATCCAGTGCAAAGTAGTTTCTGAGAGTGATTCTGTCTAGTTTTTAAACGAGGATATTGCCATTTCTAAGATTGGCCTCAAATCTCTTGAAATCTCCACTTGCAAATTCCACTAAAAGAGTGTTAAAAAACTGCTCTGTCTAAAGGAACGTTCAAATCTGTGAGTTGAATACACACAACGCAAAGAAGTTACTGAGAATTCTTCTGTCTAGCATTATATAAAGAAATCCCGTTTCCAACGAAGGCCTCAACCAGGTCTAAATATCCACTTGCAGACTTAACAAACAGAGTGTTTTCAAACTGCTCTATGAAAAGAAAGGTTAAACTCTGTGAGTTGAACACACCCATTACAAAGTAGCTTCTGAGAATGATTCTGTCTAGTTTTGAAACGGGGATTTTCCATTTCTAAGATTGGCCTCAAATCGCTGGAAATCTCCACTTGCAATTTCCACAAAAAGAGTGTTTCAAAACTGATATTTCTAAAAGAAGGCTTAACTCTGTGAGTCGAATACACACAACACACAGAAGTTACTGAGAATTCTTCTGTCTTGCATCATATGAAGAAATCCCATTTCCAAGGAAGGCCTAAACGAGGTCTAAATATCCACTTGCAGACTTAACACACAGAGTGTTTCCAAACAGCTCTATGAAAAGAAAGGTTAAACTCTGTGAGTTGAACACATCCAGTAGAAATAGTTTGTGAGAATGATTCTGTCTAGTTTTTAAAGAAGGATATTGCCATTTCTATGATTGGCCTCAAATCTCTTGAAATCTGCACTTGCAAATTCCACAAAAAGAGTGTTTCAAAACTGCTGTCTAAACGAACGTTCAACACTGAGAGTTGAATACACAAAACGCAAAGAAGTTACTGAGAATTCTTCTGTCTAGCATTATATGAAGAAATCCCGTTTCCAACGAAGGCCTCAACCAGGTCTTAATATCCACTTGCTGACTTAACAAACGGAGTGTTTCCAAACTGCTCTATGAAAAGAAAGGTTAAACTCTGTGAGTTGAACACACCCATTGCAAGTAGTTTCTGAGAATGATTATGTGTAGTTTTGAAAAGGGGATATTTCCATTTCTAACATTGCCCTAAAATCGCTGGAAATCTCCACTTGCAATTTCCACAAAAAGAGTGTTTCAAAACTGATCTTTCTAAGGGAAGGCTTCAATCTGTGAGTTGGATACACGCAAACCAGAGAAATTAATGAGAATTCTTCTGTCTTGCATTATATGAAGAAATCCCGTTTCCAACGATGGGCTCAACGAGGTCTAAATATCCACTTGCAGACTTCACAAACAGAGTGTTTCCATACTGCTCTATGAAAAGAAAGGTTAAACGCTGTGAGTTGAACACATCCAGTGCAAAGTAGTTTCTGAGAATGATTCTGTCTAGTTTTTAAACGAGGATATTGCCATTTCTAAGATTGGCCTCAAATCTCTTGAAATCTCCACTTGCAAATTCCACTAAAAGAGTGTTAAAAAACTGCTCTGTCTAAAGGAACGTTCAAATCTGTGAGTTGAATACACACAACGCAAAGAAGTTACTGAGAATTCTTCTGTCTAGCATTATATGAAGAAATCCCGTTTCCAACGAAGGCCTCAACCAGGTCTAAATATGCACTTGCAGACTTAACAAACAGATTGTTTTCAAACTGCTCTTTGAAAAGAAAGTTTAAACTCTGTGAGTTGAACACACCCATTACAAAGTAGTTCCTGAGAATGATTCTGTCTAGTTTTGAAACGGGGATATTTCCATTTCTAAGATTGGCCTCAAATCGCTGGAAATCTCCACTTGCAATTTCCACAAAAAGAGTGTTTCAAAACTGATCTTTCTAAAAGAAGGCTTAACTCTGTGAGTCGAATACACACAACACAAAGAAGTTACTGAGAATTCTTCTGTCTTGCATCATATGAAGAAATCCCATTTCCAAAGAAGGCCTTAACGAGGTCTAAATATCCACTTGCAGACTTAACACACAGAGTGTTTCCAAACAGCTCTATGAAAAGAAAGGTTAAACTCTGTGAGTTGAACACATCCAGTAGAAATAGTTTGTGAGAATGATTCTGTGTAGTTTTTAAAGTAGGATATTGCAATTTCTATGATTGGCCTCAAATCTCTTGAAATCTGCACTTGCAAATTCCACAAAAAGAGTGTTTCCAAACTGCTGTCTAAACGAACGTTCAACACTGAGAGTTGAATACACAAAACACAAAGAAGTTACTGAGAATTCTTCTGTCTAGCATTATATGAAGAAATCCCGTTTCCAACGAAGGCCTCAACCAGGTCTTAATATCCACTTGCTGACTTAACAAACGGAGTGTTTCCAAACTGCTCTATGAAAAGAAAGGTTAAACTCTGTGAGTTGAACACACCCATTGCAAGTAGTTTCTGAGAATGATTATGTGTAGTTTTGAAAAGGGGATATTTCCATTTCTAACATTTCCCTAAAATCGCTGGAAATCTCCACTTGCAATTTCCACAAAAAGAGTGTTTCAAAACTGATCTTTCTAAGGGAAGGCTTCAATCTGTGAGTTGGATACACACAAACCAAAGAAATTAATGAGAATTCTTCTGTCTTGCATTATATGAAGAAATCCCGTTTCCAACGACGGGCTCAACGAGGTCTAAATATCCACTTGCAGACTTCACAAACAGAGTGTTTCCATACTGCTCTATGAAAAGAAAGGTTAAACGCTGTGAGTTGAACACATCCAGTGCAAAGTAGTTTCTGAGAATGATTCTGTCTAGTTTTTAAACTAGGATATTGCCATTTCTAAGATTGGCCTCAAATCTCTTGAAATCTCCACTTGCAAATTCCACTAAAAGAGTGTTAAAAAACTGCTCTGTCTAAAGGAACGTTCAAATCTGTGAGTTGAATACACACAATGCAAAGAAGTTACTGAGGATTCTTCTGTCTAGCATTATATGAAGAAATCCCGTTTCCAACGAAGGCCTCAACCAGGTCTAAATATCCACTTGCAGACTTAACAAACAGATTGTTTTCAAACTGCTCTATGAAAAGAAAGGTTAAACTCTGTGAGTTGAACACACCCATTACAAAGTAGTTCCTGAGAATGATTCTGTCTAGTTTTGAAACGGGGATATTTCCATTTCAAAGATTGGCCTCAAATCGCTGGAAATCTCCATTTGCAATTTCCACAAAAAGAGTGTTTCAAAACTGATCTTTCTAAAAGAAGGCTTAACTCTGTGAGTCGAATACACACAACACAAAGAAGTTACTGAGAATTCTTCTGTCTTGCATCATATGACGAAGTCCCATTTCCAAGGAAGGCCTTAACGAGGTCTAAATATCCACTTGCAGACTTAACACACAGAGTGTTTCCAAACAGCTCTATGAAAAGAAAGGTTAAACTCTGTGAGTTGAACACATCCCGTAGAAATAGTTTGTGAGAATGATTCTGTCTAGTTTTTAAAGAAGGATATTGCCATTTCTATGATTGGCCTCAAATCTCTTGAAATCTGCACTTGCAAATTCCACAAAAAGAGTGTTTCCAAACTGCTGTCTAAACGAACGTTCAACACTGAGAGTTGAATACACAAAACGCAAAGAAGTTACTGAGAATTCTTCTGTCTAGCATTATATGAAGAAATCCCGTTTCCAACGAAGGCCTCAACCAGGTCTTAATATCCACTTGCTGACTTAACAAACGGAGTGTTTCCAAACTGCTCTATGAAAAGAAAGGTTAAACTCTGTGAGTTGAACACACCCATTGCAAGTAGTTTCTGAGAATGATTATGTGTAGTTTTGAAAAGGGGATATTTCCATTTCTAACATTGCCCTAAAATCGCTGGAAATCTCCACTTGCAATTTCCACAAAAAGAGTGTTTCAAAACTGATCTTTCTAAGGGAAGGCTTCAATCTGTGAGTTGGATACACACAAACCAAAGAAGTTAATGAGAATTCTTCTGTCTTGCATTATATGAAGAAATCCCGTTTCCAACGACGGGCTCAACGAGGTCTAAATATCCACTTGCAGATTTCACAAACAGAGTGTTTCCATACTGCTCTATGAAAAGAAAGGTTAAACGCTGTGAGTTGAACACATCCAGTGCAAAGTAGTTTCTGAGAATGATTCTGTCTAGTTTTTAAACGAGGATATTGCCATTTCTAAGATTGGCCTCAAATCTCTTGAAATCTCCACTTGCAAATTCCACTAAAAGAGTGTTAAAAAACTGCTCTGTCTAAAGGAACGTTCAAATCTGTGAGTTGAATACACACAACGCAAAGAAGTTACTGAGAATTCTTTTGTCTAGCATTATATAAAGAAATCCCGTTTCCAACGAAGGCCTCAACCAGGTCTAAATATGCACTTGCAGACTTAACAAACAGAGTGTTTTCAAACTGCTCTATGAAAAGAAAGGTTAAACTCTGTGAGTTGAACACACCCATTACAAAGTAGCTTCTGAGAATGATTCTGTCTAGTTTTGAAACGGGGATTTTCCATTTCTAAGATTGGCCTCAAATCGCTGGAAATCTCCACTTGCAATTTCCACAAAAAGAGTGTTTCAAAACTGATCTTTCTAAAAGAAGGCTTAACTCTGTGAGTCGAATACACACAACACAAAGAAGTTACTGAGAATTCTTCTGTCTTGCATCATATGAAGAAATCCCATTTCCAAGGAAGGCCTAAACGAGGTCTAAATATCCACTTGCAGACTTAACACACAGAGTGTTTCCAAACAGCTCTATGAAAAGAAAGGTTAAACTCTGTGAGTTGAACACATCCAGTAGAAATAGTTTGTGAGAATGATTCTGTCTAGTTTTTAAAGAAGGATATTGCCATTTCTAAGATTGGCCTCAAATCTCTTGAAATCTGCACTTGCAAATTGCACAAAAAGAGTGTTTCAAAACTGCTGTCTAAACGAACGTTCAACACTGAGAGTTGAATACACAAAACGCAAAGAAGTTACTGAGAATTCTTCTGTCTAGCATTATATGAAGAAATCCCGTTTCCAACGAAGGCCTCAACCAGGTCTTAATATCCACTTGCTGACTTAACAAACGTAGTGTTTCCAAACTGCTCTATGAAAAGAAAGGTTATAATCTGTGAGTTGAACACACCCATTGCAAGTAGTTTCTGAGAATGATTACGTGTAGTTTTGAAAAGGGGATATTTCCATTTCTAACATTGCCCTAAAATCGCTGGAAATCTCCACTTGCAATTTCCACAAAAAGAGTGTTTCAAAACTGATCTTTCTAAGGGAAGGCTTCAATCTGTGAGTTGGATACACACAAACCAAAGAAGTTAATGAGAATTCTTCTGTCTTGCATTATATGAAGAAATCCCGTTTCCAACGACGGGCTCAACGAGGTCTAAATATCCACTTGCAGACTTCACAAACAGAGTGTTTCCATACTGCTCTATGAAAAGAAAGGTTAAACGCTGTGAGTTGAACACATCCAGTGCAAAGTAGTGTCTGAGAATGATTCTGTCTAGTTTTTAAACGAGGATATTGCCATTTCTAAGATTGGCCTCAAATCTCTTGAAATCTCCACTTGCAAATTCCACTAAAAGAGTGTTAAAAAACTGCTCTGTCTAAAGGAACGTTCAAATCTGTGAGTTGAATACACACAACACAAAGAAGTTACTGAGAATTCTTCTGTCTAGCATTATATGAAGAAATCCCGTTTCCAACGAAGGCCTCAACCAGGTCTAAATATGCACTTGCAGACTTAACAAACAGAGTGATTTCAAACTGCTCTATGAAAAGAAAGGTTAAACTCTGTGAGTTGAACACACCCATTACAAAGTAGTTCCTGAGAATGATTCTGTCTAGTTTTGAAACGGGGATATTTCCATTTCTAAGATTGGCCTCAAATCTCTTGAAATCTCCACTTGCAAATTCCACTAAAAGAGTGTTAAAAAACTGCTCTGTCTAAAGGAACGTTCAAATCTGTGAGTTGAATACACACAACGCAAAGAAGTTACTGAGAATTCTTCTGTCTAGCATTATATAAAGAAATCCCGTTTCCAACGAAGGCCTCAACCAGGTCTAAATATCCACTTGCAGACTTAACAAACAGAGTGTTTTCAAACTGCTCTATGAAAAGAAAGGTTAAACTCTGTGAGTTGAACACACCCATTACAAAGAAGCTTCTGAGAATGATTCTGTCTAGTTTTGAAACGGGGATTTTCCATTTCTAAGATTGGCCTCAAATCGCTGGAAATCTCCACTTGCAATTTCCACAAAAAGAGTGTTTCAAAACTGATCTTTCTAAAAGAAGGCTTAACTCTGTGAGTCGAATACACACAACACAAAGAAGTTACTGAGAATTCTTCTGTCTTGCATCATATGAAGAAATCCCATTTCCAAGGAAGGCCTAAACGAGGTCTAAATATCCACTTGCAGACTTAACACACAGAGTGTTTCCAAACAGCTCTATGAAAAGAATGGTTAAACTCTGTGAGTTCAACACATCCAGTAGAAATAGTTTGTGAGAATGATTCTGTCTAGTTTTTAAAGAAGGATATTGCCATTTCTATGATTGGCCTCAAATCTCTTGAAATCTGCACTTGCAAATTCCACAAAAAGAGTGTTTCAAAACTGCTGTCTAAACGAACGTTCAACACTGAGAGTTGAATACACAAAACGCAAAGAAGTTACTGAGAATTCTTCTGTCTAGCATTATATGAAGAAATCCCGTTTCCAACGAAGTCCTCAACCAGGTCTTAATATCCACTTGCTGACTTAACAAACGTAGTGTTTCCAAACTGCTCTATGAAAAGAAAGGTTAAACTCTGTGAGTTGAACAAACCCATTGCAATAGTTTCTGAGAATGATTATGTGTAGTTTTGAAAAGGGGATATTTCCATTTCTAACATTGCCCTAAAATCGCTGGAAATCTCCACTTGCAATTTCCACAAAAAGAGTGTTTCAAAACTGATCTTTCTAAGGGAAGGCTTCAATCTGTGAGTTGGATACACACAAACCAAAGAAGTTAATGAGAATTCTTCTGTCTTGCATTATATGAAGAAATCCCGTTTCCAACGACGGGCTCAACGAGGTCTAAATATCCACTTGCAGACTTCACAAACAGAGTGTTTCCATACTGCTCTATGAAAAGAAAGGTTAAACGCTGTGAGTTGAACACATCCAGTGCAAAGTAGTTTCTGAGAATGATTCTGTCTAGTTTTTAAACGAGGATATTGCCATTTCTAAGATTGGCCTCAAATCTCTTGAAATCTCCACTTGCAAATTCCACTAAAAGAGTGTTAAAAAACTGCTCTGTCTAAAGGAACGTTCAAATCTGTGAGTTGAATACACACAACGCAAAGAAGTTACTGAGAATTCTTCTGTCTAGCATTATATAAAGAAATCCCGTTTCCAACAAAGGCCTCAACCAGGTCTAAATATCCACTTGCAGACTTAACAAACAGAGTGTTTTCAAACTGCTCTATGAAAAGAAAGGTTAAACTCTGTGAGTTGAACACACCCATTACAAAGTAGCTTCTGAGAATGATTCTGTCTAGTTTTGAAACGGGGATTTTCCATTTCTAAGATTGGCCTCAAATCGCTGGAAATCTCCACTTGCAATTTCCACAAAAAGAGTGTTTCAAAACTGATATTTCTAAAAGAAGGCTTAACTCTGTGAGTCGAATACACACAACACAAAGAAGTTACTGAGAATTCTTCTGTCTTGCATCATATGAAGAAATCCCATTTCCAAGGAAGGCCTAAACGAGGTCTAAATATCCACTTGCAGACTTAACACACAGAGTGTTTCCAAACAGCTCTATGAAAAGAAAGGTTAAAATCTGTGAGTTGAACACATCCAGTAGAAATAGTTTGTGAGAATGATTCTGTCTAGTTTTTAAAGAAGGATATTGCCATTTCTATGATTGGCCTCAAATCTCTTGAAATCTGCACTTGCAAATTCCACAAAAAGAGTGTTTCCAAACTGCTGTCTAAACGAACGTTCAACACTGAGAGTTGAATACACAAAACGCAAAGAAGTTACTGAGAATTCTTCTGTCTAGCATTATATGAAGAAATCCCGTTTCCAACGAAGGCCTCAACCAGGTCTTAATATCCACTTGCTGACTTAACAAACGGAGTGTTTCCAAACTGCTCTATGAAAAGAAAGGTTAAACTCTGTGAGTTGAACACACCCATTGCAAGTAGTTTCTGAGAATGATTATGTGTAGTTTTGAAAAGGGGATATTTCCATTTCTAACATTGCCCTAAAATCGCTGGAAATCTCCACTTGCAATTTCCACAAAAAGAGTGTTTCAAAACTGATCTTTCTAAGGGAAGGCTTCAATCTGTGAGTTGGATACACACAAACCAAAGAAGTTAATGAGAATTCTTCTGTCTTGCATTATATGAAGAAATCCCGTTTCCAACGACGGGCTCAACGAGGTCTAAATATCCACTTGCAGATTTCACAAACAGAGTGTTTCCATACTGCTCTATGAAAAGAAAGGTTAAACGCTGTGAGTTGAACACATCCAGTGCAAAGTAGTTTCTGAGAATGATTCTGTCTAGTTTTTAAACGAGGATATTGCCATTTCTAAGATTGGCCTCAAATCTCTTGAAATCTCCACTTGCAAATTCCACTAAAAGAGTGTTAAAAAACTGCTCTGTCTAAAGGAACGTTCAAATCTGTGAGTTGAATACACACAACGCAAAGAAGTTACTGAGAATTCTTTTGTCTAGCATTATATAAAGAAATCCCGTTTCCAACGAAGGCCTCAACCAGGTCTAAATATGCACTTGCAGACTTAACAAACAGAGTGTTTTCAAACTGCTCTATGAAAAGAAAGGTTAAACTCTGTGAGTTGAACACACCCATTACAAAGTAGCTTCTGAGAATGATTCTGTCTAGTTTTGAAACGGGGATTTTCCATTTCTAAGATTGGCCTCAAATCGCTGGAAATCTCCACTTGCAATTTCCACAAAAAGAGTGTTTCAAAACTGATCTTTCTAAAAGAAGGCTTAACTCTGTGAGTCGAATACACACAACACAAAGAAGTTACTGAGAATTCTTCTGTCTTGCATCATATGAAGAAATCCCATTTCCAAGGAAGGCCTAAACGAGGTCTAAATATCCACTTGCAGACTTAACACACAGAGTGTTTCCAAACAGCTCTATGAAAAGAAAGGTTAAACTCTGTGAGTTGAACACATCCAGTAGAAATAGTTTGTGAGAATGATTCTGTCTAGTTTTTAAAGAAGGATATTGCCATTTCTAAGATTGGCCTCAAATCTCTTGAAATCTGCACTTGCAAATTGCACAAAAAGAGTGTTTCAAAACTGCTGTCTAAACGAACGTTCAACACTGAGAGTTGAATACACAAAACGCAAAGAAGTTACTGAGAATTCTTCTGTCTAGCATTATATGAAGAAATCCCGTTTCCAACGAAGGCCTCAACCAGGTCTTAATATCCACTTGCTGACTTAACAAACGTAGTGTTTCCAAACTGCTCTATGAAAAGAAAGGTTATAATCTGTGAGTTGAACACACCCATTGCAAGTAGTTTCTGAGAATGATTACGTGTAGTTTTGAAAAGGGGATATTTCCATTTCTAACATTGCCCTAAAATCGCTGGAAATCTCCACTTGCAATTTCCACAAAAAGAGTGTTTCAAAACTGATCTTTCTAAGGGAAGGCTTCAATCTGTGAGTTGGATACACACAAACCAAAGAAGTTAATGAGAATTCTTCTGTCTTGCATTATATGAAGAAATCCCGTTTCCAACGACGGGCTCAACGAGGTCTAAATATCCACTTGCAGACTTCACAAACAGAGTGTTTCCATACTGCTCTATGAAAAGAAAGGTTAAACGCTGTGAGTTGAACACATCCAGTGCAAAGTAGTGTCTGAGAATGATTCTGTCTAGTTTTTAAACGAGGATATTGCCATTTCTAAGATTGGCCTCAAATCTCTTGAAATCTCCACTTGCAAATTCCACTAAAAGAGTGTTAAAAAACTGCTCTGTCTAAAGGAACGTTCAAATCTGTGAGTTGAATACACACAACACAAAGAAGTTACTGAGAATTCTTCTGTCTAGCATTATATGAAGAAATCCCGTTTCCAACGAAGGCCTCAACCAGGTCTAAATATGCACTTGCAGACTTAACAAACAGAGTGATTTCAAACTGCTCTATGAAAAGAAAGGTTAAACTCTGTGAGTTGAACACACCCATTACAAAGTAGTTCCTGAGAATGATTCTGTCTAGTTTTGAAACGGGGATATTTCCATTTCTAAGATTGGCCTCAAATCTCTTGAAATCTCCACTTGCAAATTCCACTAAAAGAGTGTTAAAAAACTGCTCTGTCTAAAGGAACGTTCAAATCTGTGAGTTGAATACACACAACGCAAAGAAGTTACTGAGAATTCTTCTGTCTAGCATTATATAAAGAAATCCCGTTTCCAACGAAGGCCTCAACCAGGTCTAAATATCCACTTGCAGACTTAACAAACAGAGTGTTTTCAAACTGCTCTATGAAAAGAAAGGTTAAACTCTGTGAGTTGAACACACCCATTACAAAGAAGCTTCTGAGAATGATTCTGTCTAGTTTTGAAACGGGGATTTTCCATTTCTAAGATTGGCCTCAAATCGCTGGAAATCTCCACTTGCAATTTCCACAAAAAGAGTGTTTCAAAACTGATCTTTCTAAAAGAAGGCTTAACTCTGTGAGTCGAATACACACAACACAAAGAAGTTACTGAGAATTCTTCTGTCTTGCATCATATGAAGAAATCCCATTTCCAAGGAAGGCCTAAACGAGGTCTAAATATCCACTTGCAGACTTAACACACAGAGTGTTTCCAAACAGCTCTATGAAAAGAATGGTTAAACTCTGTGAGTTCAACACATCCAGTAGAAATAGTTTGTGAGAATGATTCTGTCTAGTTTTTAAAGAAGGATATTGCCATTTCTATGATTGGCCTCAAATCTCTTGAAATCTGCACTTGCAAATTCCACAAAAAGAGTGTTTCAAAACTGCTGTCTAAACGAACGTTCAACACTGAGAGTTGAATACACAAAACGCAAAGAAGTTACTGAGAATTCTTCTGTCTAGCATTATATGAAGAAATCCCGTTTCCAACGAAGTCCTCAACCAGGTCTTAATATCCACTTGCTGACTTAACAAACGTAGTGTTTCCAAACTGCTCTATGAAAAGAAAGGTTAAACTCTGTGAGTTGAACAAACCCATTGCAATAGTTTCTGAGAATGATTATGTGTAGTTTTGAAAAGGGGATATTTCCATTTCTAACATTGCCCTAAAATCGCTGGAAATCTCCACTTGCAATTTCCACAAAAAGAGTGTTTCAAAACTGATCTTTCTAAGGGAAGGCTTCAATCTGTGAGTTGGATACACACAAACCAAAGAAGTTAATGAGAATTCTTCTGTCTTGCATTATATGAAGAAATCCCGTTTCCAACGACGGGCTCAACGAGGTCTAAATATCCACTTGCAGACTTCACAAACAGAGTGTTTCCATACTGCTCTATGAAAAGAAAGGTTAAACGCTGTGAGTTGAACACATCCAGTGCAAAGTAGTTTCTGAGAATGATTCTGTCTAGTTTTTAAACGAGGATATTGCCATTTCTAAGATTGGCCTCAAATCTCTTGAAATCTCCACTTGCAAATTCCACTAAAAGAGTGTTAAAAAACTGCTCTGTCTAAAGGAACGTTCAAATCTGTGAGTTGAATACACACAACGCAAAGAAGTTACTGAGAATTCTTCTGTCTAGCATTATATAAAGAAATCCCGTTTCCAACAAAGGCCTCAACCAGGTCTAAATATCCACTTGCAGACTTAACAAACAGAGTGTTTTCAAACTGCTCTATGAAAAGAAAGGTTAAACTCTGTGAGTTGAACACACCCATTACAAAGTAGCTTCTGAGAATGATTCTGTCTAGTTTTGAAACGGGGATTTTCCATTTCTAAGATTGGCCTCAAATCGCTGGAAATCTCCACTTGCAATTTCCACAAAAAGAGTGTTTCAAAACTGATATTTCTAAAAGAAGGCTTAACTCTGTGAGTCGAATACACACAACACAAAGAAGTTACTGAGAATTCTTCTGTCTTGCATCATATGAAGAAATCCCATTTCCAAGGAAGGCCTAAACGAGGTCTAAATATCCACTTGCAGACTTAACACACAGAGTGTTTCCAAACAGCTCTATGAAAAGAAAGGTTAAAATCTGTGAGTTGAACACATCCAGTAGAAATAGTTTGTGAGAATGATTCTGTCTAGTTTTTAAAGAAGGATATTGCCATTTCTATGATTGGCCTCAAATCTCTTGAAATCTGCACTTGCAAATTCCACAAAAAGAGTGTTTCCAAACTGCTGTCTAAACGAACGTTCAACACTGAGAGTTGAATACACAAAACGCAAAGAAGTTACTGAGAATTCTTCTGTCTAGCATTATATGAAGAAATCCCGTTTCCAACGAAGGCCTCAACCAGGTCTTAATATCCACTTGCTGACTTAACAAACGGAGTGTTTCCAAACTGCTCTATGAAAAGAAAGGTTAAACTCTGTGAGTTGAACACACCCATTGCAAGTAGTTTCTGAGAATGATTATGTGTAGTTTTGAAAAGGGGATATTTCCATTTCTAACATTGCCCTAAAATCGCTGGAAATCTCCACTTGCAATTTCCACAAAAAGAGTGTTTCAAAACTGATCTTTCTAAGGGAAGGCTTCAATCTGTGAGTTGGATACACACAAACCAAAGAAGTTAATGAGAATTCTTCTGTCTTGCATTATATGAAGAAATCCCGTTTCCAACGACGGGCTCAACGAGGTCTAAATATCCACTTGCAGATTTCACAAACAGAGTGTTTCCATACTGCTCTATGAAAAGAAAGGTTAAACGCTGTGAGTTGAACACATCCAGTGCAAAGTAGTTTCTGAGAATGATTCTGTCTAGTTTTTAAACGAGGATATTGCCATTTCTAAGATTGGCCTCAAATCTCTTGAAATCTCCACTTGCAAATTCCACTAAAAGAGTGTTAAAAAACTGCTCTGTCTAAAGGAACGTTCAAATCTGTGAGTTGAATACACACAACGCAAAGAAGTTACTGAGAATTCTTCTGTCTAGCATTATATAAAGAAATCCCGTTTCCAACGAAGGCCTCAACCAGGTCTAAATATGCACTTGCAGACTTAACAAACAGAGTGTTTTCAAACTGCTCTATGAAAAGAAAGGTTAAACTCTGTGAGTTGAACACACCCATTACAAAGTAGCTTCTGAGAATGATTCTGTCTAGTTTTGAAACGGGGATTTTCCATTTCTAAGATTGGCCTCAAATCGCTGGAAATCTCCACTTGCAATTTCCACAAAAAGAGTGTTTCAAAACTGATCTTTCTAAAAGAAGGCTTAACTCTGTGAGTCGAATACACACAACACAAAGAAGTTACTGAGAATTCTTCTGTCTTGCATCATATGAAGAAATCCCATTTCCAAGGAAGGCCTAAACGAGGTCTAAATATCCACTTGCAGACTTAACACACAGAGTGTTTCCAAACAGCTCTATGAAAAGAAAGGTTAAACTCTGTGAGTTGAACACATCCAGTAGAAATAGTTTGTGAGAATGATTCTGTCTAGTTTTTAAAGAAGGATATTGCCATTTCTAAGATTGGCCTCAAATCTCTTGAAATCTGCACTTGCAAATTGCACAAAAAGAGTGTTTCAAAACTGCTGTCTAAACGAACGTTCAACACTGAGAGTTGAATACACAAAACGCAAAGAAGTTACTGAGAATTCTTCTGTCTAGCATTATATGAAGAAATCCCGTTTCCAACGAAGGCCTCAACCAGGTCTTAATATCCACTTGCTGACTTAACAAACGTAGTGTTTCCAAACTGCTCTATGAAAAGAAAGGTTATAATCTGTGAGTTGAACACACCCATTGCAAGTAGTTTCTGAGAATGATTACGTGTAGTTTTGAAAAGGGGATATTTCCATTTCTAACATTGCCCTAAAATCGCTGGAAATCTCCACTTGCAATTTCCACAAAAAGAGTGTTTCAAAACTGATCTTTCTAAGGGAAGGCTTCAATCTGTGAGTTGGATACACACAAACCAAAGAAGTTAATGAGAATTCTTCTGTCTTGCATTATATGAAGAAATCCCGTTTCCAACGACGGGCTCAACGAGGTCTAAATATCCACTTGCAGACTTCACAAACAGAGTGTTTCCATACTGCTCTATGAAAAGAAAGGTTAAACGCTGTGAGTTGAACACATCCAGTGCAAAGTAGTGTCTGAGAATGATTCTGTCTAGTTTTTAAACGAGGATATTGCCATTTCTAAGATTGGCCTCAAATCTCTTGAAATCTCCACTTGCAAATTCCACTAAAAGAGTGTTAAAAAACTGCTCTGTCTAAAGGAACGTTCAAATCTGTGAGTTGAATACACACAACACAAAGAAGTTACTGAGAATTCTTCTGTCTAGCATTATATGAAGAAATCCCGTTTCCAACGAAGGCCTCAACCAGGTCTAAATATGCACTTGCAGACTTAACAAACAGAGTGATTTCAAACTGCTCTATGAAAAGAAAGGTTAAACTCTGTGAGTTGAACACACCCATTACAAAGTAGTTCCTGAGAATGATTCTGTCTAGTTTTGAAACGGGGATATTTCCATTTCTAAGATTGGCCTCAAATCTCTTGAAATCTCCACTTGCAAATTCCACTAAAAGAGTGTTAAAAAACTGCTCTGTCTAAAGGAACGTTCAAATCTGTGAGTTGAATACACACAACGCAAAGAAGTTACTGAGAATTCTTCTGTCTAGCATTATATAAAGAAATCCCGTTTCCAACGAAGGCCTCAACCAGGTCTAAATATCCACTTGCAGACTTAACAAACAGAGTGTTTTCAAACTGCTCTATGAAAAGAAAGGTTAAACTCTGTGAGTTGAACACACCCATTACAAAGAAGCTTCTGAGAATGATTCTGTCTAGTTTTGAAACGGGGATTTTCCATTTCTAAGATTGGCCTCAAATCGCTGGAAATCTCCACTTGCAATTTCCACAAAAAGAGTGTTTCAAAACTGATCTTTCTAAAAGAAGGCTTAACTCTGTGAGTCGAATACACACAACACAAAGAAGTTACTGAGAATTCTTCTGTCTTGCATCATATGAAGAAATCCCATTTCCAAGGAAGGCCTAAACGAGGTCTAAATATCCACTTGCAGACTTAACACACAGAGTGTTTCCAAACAGCTCTATGAAAAGAATGGTTAAACTCTGTGAGTTCAACACATCCAGTAGAAATAGTTTGTGAGAATGATTCTGTCTAGTTTTTAAAGAAGGATATTGCCATTTCTATGATTGGCCTCAAATCTCTTGAAATCTGCACTTGCAAATTCCACAAAAAGAGTGTTTCAAAACTGCTGTCTAAACGAACGTTCAACACTGAGAGTTGAATACACAAAACGCAAAGAAGTTACTGAGAATTCTTCTGTCTAGCATTATATGAAGAAATCCCGTTTCCAACGAAGTCCTCAACCAGGTCTTAATATCCACTTGCTGACTTAACAAACGTAGTGTTTCCAAACTGCTCTATGAAAAGAAAGGTTAAACTCTGTGAGTTGAACAAACCCATTGCAATAGTTTCTGAGAATGATTATGTGTAGTTTTGAAAAGGGGATATTTCCATTTCTAACATTGCCCTAAAATCGCTGGAAATCTCCACTTGCAATTTCCACAAAAAGAGTGTTTCAAAACTGATCTTTCTAAGGGAAGGCTTCAATCTGTGAGTTGGATACACACAAACCAAAGAAGTTAATGAGAATTCTTCTGTCTTGCATTATATGAAGAAATCCCGTTTCCAACGACGGGCTCAACGAGGTCTAAATATCCACTTGCAGACTTCACAAACAGAGTGTTTCCATACTGCTCTATGAAAAGAAAGGTTAAACGCTGTGAGTTGAACACATCCAGTGCAAAGTAGTTTCTGAGAATGATTCTGTCTAGTTTTTAAACGAGGATATTGCCATTTCTAAGATTGGCCTCAAATCTCTTGAAATCTCCACTTGCAAATTCCACTAAAAGAGTGTTAAAAAACTGCTCTGTCTAAAGGAACGTTCAAATCTGTGAGTTGAATACACACAACGCAAAGAAGTTACTGAGAATTCTTCTGTCTAGCATTATATAAAGAAATCCCGTTTCCAACAAAGGCCTCAACCAGGTCTAAATATCCACTTGCAGACTTAACAAACAGAGTGTTTTCAAACTGCTCTATGAAAAGAAAGGTTAAACTCTGTGAGTTGAACACACCCATTACAAAGTAGCTTCTGAGAATGATTCTGTCTAGTTTTGAAACGGGGATTTTCCATTTCTAAGATTGGCCTCAAATCGCTGGAAATCTCCACTTGCAATTTCCACAAAAAGAGTGTTTCAAAACTGATATTTCTAAAAGAAGGCTTAACTCTGTGAGTCGAATACACACAACACAAAGAAGTTACTGAGAATTCTTCTGTCTTGCATCATATGAAGAAATCCCATTTCCAAGGAAGGCCTAAACGAGGTCTAAATATCCACTTGCAGACTTAACACACAGAGTGTTTCCAAACAGCTCTATGAAAAGAAAGGTTAAAATCTGTGAGTTGAACACATCCAGTAGAAATAGTTTGTGAGAATGATTCTGTCTAGTTTTTAAAGAAGGATATTGCCATTTCTATGATTGGCCTCAAATCTCTTGAAATCTGCACTTGCAAATTCCACAAAAAGAGTGTTTCAAAACTGCTGTCTAAACGAACGTTCAACACTGAGAGTTGAATACACAAAACGCAAAGAAGTTACTGAGAATTCTTCTGTCTAGCATTATATGAAGAAATCCCGTTTCCAACGAAGGCCTCAACCAGGTCTTAATATCCACTTGCTGACTTAACAAACGGAGTGTTTCCAAACTGCTCTATGAAAAGAAAGGTTAAACTCTGTGAGTTGAACACACCCATTGCAAGTAGTTTCTGAGAATGATTATGTGTAGTTTTGAAAAGGGGATATTTCCATTTCTAACATTGCCCTAAAATCGCTGGAAATCTCCACTTGCAATTTCCACAAAAAGAGTGTTTCAAAACTGATCTTTCTAAGGGAAGGCTTCAATCTGTGAGTTGGATACACACAAACCAAAGAAGTTAATGAGAATTCTTCTGTCTTGCATTATATGAAGAAATCCCGTTTCCAACGACGGGCTCAACGAGGTCTAAATATCCACTTGCAGACTTCACAAACAGAGTGTTTCCATACTGCTCTATGAAAAGAAAGGTTAAACGCTGTGAGTTGAACACATCCAGTGCAAAGTAGTGTCTGAGAATGATTCTGTCTAGTTTTTAAACGAGGATATTGCCATTTCTAAGATTGGCCTCAAATCTCTTGAAATCTCCACTTACAAATTCCACTAAAAGAGTGTTAAAAAACTGCTCTGTCTAAAGGAACGTTCAAATCTGTGAGTTGAATACACACAACGCAAAGAAGTTACTGAGAATTCTTCTGTCTAGCATTATATGAAGAAATCCCGTTTCCAACGAAGGCCTCAACCAGGTCTAAATATGCACTTGCAGACTTAACAAACAGAGTGATTTCAAACTGCTCTATGAAAAGAAAGGTTAAACTCTGTGAGTTGAACACACCCATTACAAAGTAGTTCCTGAGAATGATTCTGTCTAGTTTTGAAACGGGGATATTTCCATTTCTAAGATTGGCCTCAAATCGCTGGAAATCTCCATTTGCAATTTCCACAAAAAGAGTGTTTCAAAACTGATCTTTCTAAAGGAAGGCTTAATTCTGTGAGTTGAATACACACAACACAAAGAAGTTACTGAGAATTCTTCTGTCTAGCATTATATGAAGAAATCCCGTTTCCAACGAAGGCCTCAAAGAGGTCTCAATATCCACTTGCAGACTTAACAAACAGAGTGTTTTCAAACTGCTCTATGAAAAGAAAGGTTAAACTCTGTGAGTTGAACACACCCATTACAAAGTAGTTTCTGAGAATGATTCTGTCTAGTTTTGAAACGGGGATTTTCCATTTCTAAGATTGGCCTCAAATCGCTGGAAATCTCCACTTGCAATTTCCACAAAAAGTGTTTCAAAATTGATCTTTCTAAAAGAAGGCTTAACTCTGTGAGTCGAATACGCACAACACAAAGAAGTTACTGAGAATTCTTCTGTCTTGCATCATATGAAGAAATCCCATTTCCAAGGAAGGCCTAAACGAGGTCTAAATATCCACTTGCAGACTTAACACACAGAGTGTTTCCAAACAGCTCTATGAAAAGAAAGGTTAAACTCTGTGAGTTGAACACATCCAGTAGAAATAGTTTGTGAGAATGATTCTGTCTAGTTTTTAAAGAAGGATATTGCCATTTCTAAGATTGGCCTCAAATCTCTTGAAATCTGCACTTGCAAATTCCACAAAAAGAGTGTTTCAAAACTGCTGTCTAAACGAACGTTCAACACTGAGAGTTGAATACACAAAACGCAAAGAAGTTACTGAGAATTCTTCTGTCTAGCATTATATGAAGAAATCCCGTTTCCAACGAAGTCCTCAACCAGGTCTTAATATCCACTTGCTGACTTAACAAACGTAGTGTTTCCAAACTGCTCTATGAAAAGAAAGGTTAAACTCTGTGAGTTGAACAAACCCATTGCAATAGTTTCTGAGAATGATTATGTGTAGTTTTGAAAAGGGGATATTTCCATTTCTAACATTGCCCTAAAATCGCTGGAAATCTCCACTTGCAATTTCCACAAAAAGAGTGTTTCAAAACTGATCTTTCTAAGGGAAGGCTTCAATCTGTGAGTTGGATACACACAAACCAAAGAAGTTAATGAGAATTCTTCTGTCTTGCATTATATGAAGAAATCCCGTTTCCAACGACGGGCTCAACGAGGTCTAAATATCCACTTGCAGACTTCACAAACAGAGTGTTTCCATACTGCTCTATGAAAAGAAAGGTTAAACGCTGTGAGTTGAACACATCCAGTGCAAAGTAGTTTCTGAGAATGATTCTGTCTAGTTTTTAAACGAGGATATTGCCATTTCTAAGATTGGCCTCAAATCTCTTGAAATCTCCACTTGCAAATTCCACTAAAAGAGTGTTAAAAAACTGCTCTGTCTAAAGGAACGTTCAAATCTGTGAGTTGAATACACACAACTCAAAGAAGTTACTGAGAATTCTTCTGTCTAGCATTATATAAAGAAATCCCGTTTCCAACAAAGGCCTCAACCAGGTCTAAATATCCACTTGCAGACTTAACAAACAGAGTGTTTTCAAACTGCTCTATGAAAAGAAAGGTTAAACTCTGTGAGTTGAACACACCCATTACAAAGTAGCTTCTGAGAATGATTCTGTCTAGTTTTGAAACGGGGATTTTCCATTTCTAAGATTGGCCTGAAATCGCTGGAAATCTCCACTTGCAATTTCCACAAAAAGAGTGTTTCAAAACTGATCTTTCTAAAAGAAGGCTTAACTCTGTGAGTCGAATACACACAACACAAAGAAGTTACTGAGAATTCTTCTGTCTTGCATCATATGAAGAAATCCCATTTCCAAGGAAGGCCTAAACGAGGTCTAAATATCCACTTGCAGACTTAACACACACAGTGTTTCCAAACAGCTCTATGAAAAGAAAGGTTAAACTCTGTGAGTTGAACACATCCAGTAGAAATAGTTTGTGAGAATGATTCTGTCTAGTTTTTAAAGAAGGATATTGCCATTTCTATGATTGGCCTCAAATCTCTTGAAATCTGCACTTGCAAATTCCACAAAAAGAGTGTTTCAAAACTGCTGTCTAAACGAACGTTCAACACTGAGAGTTGAATACACAAAACGCAAAGAAGTTACTGAGAATTCTTCTGTCTAGCATTATATGAAGAAATCCCGTTTCCAACGAAGGCCTCAACCAGGTCTTAATATCCACTTGCTGACTTAACAAACGGAGTGTTTCCAAACTGCTCTATGAAAAGAAAGGTTAAACTCTGTGAGTTGAACACACCCATTGCAAGTAGTTTCTGAGAATGATTATGTGTAGTTTTGAAAAGGGGATATTTCCATTTCTAACATTGCCCTAAAATCGCTGGAAATCTCCACTTGCAATTTCCACAAAAAGAGTGTTTCAAAACTGATCTTTCTAAGGGAAGGCTTCAATCTGTGAGTTGGGTACACACAAACCAAAGAAGTTAATGAGAATTCTTCTGTCTTGCATTATATGAAGAAATCCCGTTTCCAACGACGGGCTCAACGAGGTCTAAATATCCACTTGCAGACTTCACAAACAGAGTGCTTCCATACTGCTCTATGAAAAGAAAGGTTAAACGCTGTGAGTTGAACACATCCAGTGCAAAGTAGTTTCTGAGAATGATTCTGTCTAGTTTTTAAACGAGGATATTGCCATTTCTAAGATTGGCCTCAAATCTCTTGAAATCTCCACTTGCAAATTCCACTAAAAGAGTGTTAAAAAACTGCTCTGTCTAAAGGAACGTTCAAATCTGTGAGTTGAATACACACAACGCAAAGAAGTTACTGAGAATTCTTCTGTCTAGCATTATATGAAGAAATCCCTTTTCCAACGAAGGCCTCAACCAGGTCTAAATATGCACTTGCAGACTTAACAAACAGAGTGATTTCAAACTGCTCTATGAAAAGAAAGGTTAAACTCTGTGAGTTGAACACACCCATTACAAAGTAGTTCCTGAGAATGATTCTGTCTAGTTTTGAAACGGGGATATTTCCATTTCTAAGATTGGCCTCAAATCTCTGGAAATCCCCATTTGCAATTGCCACAAAAAGAGTGTTATAAAACTGATCTTTCTAAAGGAAGGCTTAATTCGGTGAGTTGAATACACACAATGCAAAGAAGTTACTGAGAATTCTTCTGTCTAGCATTATATGAAGAAATCCCGTTTCCAACGAAGGCCTCAAAGAGGTCTAAATATCCGCTTTCAGACTTAACATACAGAGTGTTTTCAAACTGCTCTATGAAAAGAAAGGTTAAACTCTGTGAGTTGAACACACCCATTGCAAAGTAGTTTCTGAGAACGATTCTGTCTAGTTTTGAAACAGGGATTTTCCATTTCTAAGATTGGCCTCAAATCGCTGGAAATCTCCACTTGCAATTTCCACAAAAAGAGTGTTTCAAAACTGATCTTTCTAAAAGAAGGCTTAACTCTGTGAGTCGAATACACACAACACAAAGAAGTTACTGAGAATTCTTCTGTCTTGCATCATATGAAGAAATCCCATTTCCAAGGAAGGCCTAAACGAGGTCTAAATATCCACTTGCAGACTTAACACACAGAGTGTTTCCAAACAGCTCTATGAAAAGAAAGGTTAAACTCTGTGAGTTGAACACATCCAGTAGAAATAGTTTGTGAGAATGATTCTGTCTAGTTTTTAAAGAAGGATATTGCCCTTTCCAAGATTGGCCTCAAATCTCTTGAAATCTGCACTTGCAAATTCCACAAAAAGAGTGTTTCAAAACTGCTGTCTAAACGAACGTTCAACACTGAGAGTTGAATACACAAAACGCAAAGAAGTTACTGAGAATTCTTCTGTCTAGCACTATATGAAGAAATCCCGTTTCCAACGAAGGCCTCAACCAGGTCTTAATATCCACTTGCTGACTTAACAAACGTAGTGTTTCCAAACTGCTCTATGAAAAGAAAGGTTGAACTCTGTGAGTTGAACAAACCCATTGCAATAGTTTCTGAGAATGATTATGTGTAGTTTTGAAAAGGGGATATTTCTATTTCTAACATTGCCCTAAAATCGCTGGAAATCTCCACTTGCAATTTCCACAAAAAGAGTGTTTCAAAACTGATCTTTCTAAGGGAAGGCTTCAATCTGTGAGTTGGATACACACAAACCAAAGAAGTTAATGAGAATTCTTCTGTCTTGCATTATATGAAGAAATCCCGTTTCCAACGACGGGCTCAACGAGGTCTAAATATCCACTTGCAGACTTCACAAACAGAGTGTTTCCATACGGCTCTATGAAAAGAAAGGTTAAACGCTGTGAGTTGAACACATCCACTGCAAAGTAGTTTCTGAGAATGATTCTGTCTAGTTTTTAAACGAGGATATTGCCATTTCTAAGATTGGCCTCAAATCTCTGGAAATCTCCACTTGCAAATTCCACTAAAAGAGTGTTAAAAAACTGCTCTGTCTAAAGGAACGTTCAAATCTGTGAGTTGAATACACACAACGCAAAGAAGTTACTGAGAATTCTTCTGTCTAGCATTATATGAAGAAATCCCGTTTCCAACGAAGGCCTCAACCAGGTCTAAATATGCACTTGCAGACTTAACAAACAGAGTGTTTTCAAACTGCTCTATGAAAAGAAAGGTTAAACTCTGTGAGTTGAACACACCCATTACAAAGTAGTTCCTGAGAATGATTCTGTCTAGTTATGAAACGGGGATATTTCCATTTCTAAGATTGGCCTCAAATCGCTGGAAATCTCCATTTGCAATTTCCACAAAAAGAGTGTTTCAAAACTGATCTTTCTAAAGGAAGGCTTAATTCTGTGAGTTGAATACACACAACACAAAGAGGTTACTGAGAATTCTTCTGTCTAGCATTATATGAAGAAATCCCGTTTCCAACGAAGGCCTCAAAGAGGTCTAAATATCCACTTGCAGACTTAACAAACAGAGTGTTTTCAAACTGCTCTATGAAAAGAAAGGTTAAACTCTGTGAGTTGAACACACCCATTACAAAGTAGTTTCTGAGAATGATTCTGTCTAGTTTTGAAACGGGGATTTTCCATTTCTAAGATTGGCCTGAAATCGCTGGAAATCTCCACTTGCAATTTCCACAAAAAGAGTGTTTCAAAACTGATCTTTCTAAAAGAAGGCTTAACTCTGTGAGTCGAATACACACAACACAAAGAAGTTACTGAGAATTCTTCTGTCTTGCATCATATGAAGAAATCCCATTTCCAAGGAAGGCCTAAACGAGGTCTAAATATCCACTTGCAGACATAACACACAGAGTGTTTCCAAACAGCTCTATGAAAAGAAAGGTTAAACACTGTGAGTTGAACACATCCAGTAGAAATAGTTTGTGAGAATGATTCTGTCTAGTTTTTAAAGAAGGATATTGCCATTTCTAAGATTGGCCTCAAATCTCTTGAAATCTGCACTTGCAAATTCCACAAAAAGAGTGTTTCAAAACTGCTGTCTAAACGAACGTTCAACACTGAGAGTTGAATACACAAAACGCAAAGAAGTTACTGAGAATTCTTCTGTCTATCATTATATGAAGAAATCCCGTTTCCAACGAAGGCCTCAACCAGGTCTTAATATCCACTTGCTGACTTAACAAACGTAGTGTTTCCAAACTGCTCTATGAAAAGAAAGGTTAAACTCTGTGAGTTGAACAAACCCATTGCAATAGTTTCTGAGAATGATTATGTGTAGTTTTGAAAAGGGGATATTTCCATTTCTAACATTGCCCTAAAATCGCTGGAAATCTGCACTTGCAATTTCCACAAAAAGAGTGTTTCAAAACTGATCTTTCTAAGGGAAGGCTTCAATCTGTGAGTTGGATACACACAAACCAAAGAAGTTAATGAGAATTCTTCTGTCTTGCATTATATGAAGAAATCCCGTTTCCAACGAAGGCCTTAACGAGGTCTAAATATCTACTTGCAGACTTCACAAACAGAGTGCTTCCATACTGCTCTATGAAAAGAAAGGTTAAACGCTGTGAGTTGAACACATCCAGTGCAAAGTAGTTTCTGAGAATGATTCTGTCTAGTTTTTAAACGAGGATATTGCCATTTCTAAGATTGGCCTCAAATCTCTTGAAATCTCCACTTGCAAATTCCACTAAAAGAGTGTTAAAAAACTGCTCTGTCTAAAGGAACGTTCAAATCTGTGAGTTGAATACACACAACGCAAAGAAGTTACTGAGAAATCTTCTGTCTAGTATTATATGAAGAAATCCCGTTTCCAACGAAGGCCTCAACCAGGTCTAAATATCCACTTGCAGACTTAACAAACAGAGTGTTTTCAAACTGCTCTATGAAAAGAAAGTTTAATCTCTGTGAGTTGAACACACCCATTACAAAGTAGTTCCTGAGAATGATTCTGTCTAGTTTTGAAACGGGGATATTTCCATTTCTAAGATTGGCCTCAAATCGCTGGAAATCTCCATTTGCAATTTCCACAAAAAGAGTGTTTCAAAACTGATCTTTCTAAAGGAAGGCTTAATTCTGTGAGTTGAATACACACAACACAAAGAAGTTACTGAGAATTCTTCTGTCTAGCATTATATGAAGAAACCCCGTTTCCAACGAAGGCCTCAAAGAGGTCTAAATATCCACTTGCAGACTTAACAAACAGAGTGTTTTCAAACTTCTCTATGAAAAGAAAGGTTAAACTCTGTGAGTTGAACACACCCATTACAAAGTAGTTTCTGAGAATGATTCTGTCTAGTTTTGAAACGGGGATTTTCCATTTCTAAGATTGGCCTCAAATCGCTGGAAATCTCCACTTGCAATTTCCACAAAAAGAGTGTTTCAAAACTGATCTTTCTAAAGGAAGGCTTCAATCTGTGAGTTGAATACACACAAACCAAAGAAGTGTCTGAGAATTCTTCTGTCTTGCATTATATGAAGAAATCCCGTTTCCAACGAAGGCCTCAACGAGGTCTAAATATCCACTTGGAGACTTCACAAACAGAGTGTTTCCATACTGCTCTATGAAAAGAAAGGTTAAACGTTGTGAGTTGAACACATCCAGTGCAAAGTATTTTCTGAGAATGATTCTGTCTAGTTTTTAAACGAGGATATTGCCATTTCTAAGATTGGCCTCAAATCTCTTGAAATCTCCACTTGCAAATTCCACTAAAAGAGTGTTAAAAAACTGCTCTGTCTAAAGGAACGTTCAAATCTGTGAGTTGAATACACACAACGCAAAGAAGTTACTGAGAATTCTTCTGTCTAGCATTATATGAAGAAATCCCGTTTCCAACGAAGGCCTCAACCAGGTCTAAATATCCACTTGCAGAGTTCACAAACAGAGTGTTTCCATACTGCTCTATGAAAAGAAAGGTTAAACGCTGTGAGTTGAACACATCCAGTGCAAAGTAGTTTCTGAGAATGATTCTGTCTAGTTTTTAAACGAGGATATTGCCATTTCTAAGATTGGCCTCAAATCTCTTGAAATCTCCACTTGCAAATTCCACTAAAAGAGTGTTAAAAAACTGCTCTGTCTAAAGGAACGTTCAAATCTGTGAGTTGAATACACTCAACGCAAAGAAGTTACTGAGAATTCTTCGGTCTAGCATTATATGAAGAAATCCCGTTTCCAACGAAGGCCTCAACCAGGTATAAATATCCACTTGCAGACTTAACAAACAGAGTGTTTTCAAACTGCTCTATGAAAAGAAAGGTTAAACTCTGTGAGTTGAACACACCCATTACAAAGTAGTTCCTGAGAATGATTCTGTCTAGTTTTGAAACGGGGATATTTCCATTTCTAAGATTGGCCTCAAATCGCTGGAAATCTCCATTTGCAATTTCCACAAAAAGAGTGTTTCAAAACTGATCTTTCTAAAGGAAGGCTTAATTCTGTGAGTTGAATACACACAACACAAAGAAGTTACTGAGAATTCTTCTGTCTAGCATTATATGAAGAAATCCCGTTTCCAACGAAGGCCTCAAAGAGGTCTAAATATCCACTTGCAGACTTAACAAACAGAGTGTTTTCAAACTTTTCTATGAAAAGAAAGGTTAAACTCTGTGAGTTGAACACACCCATTACAAAGTAGTTTCTGAGAATGATTCTGTCTAGTTTTGAAACGGGGATTTTCCATTTCTAAGATTGGCCTCAAATCGCTGATAATCTCCACTTGCAATTTCCACAAAAAGAGTGTCTCAGAACTGATCTTTCTAAGGAAGGCTTAACTCTGTGAGTCGAATACACACAACACAAAGAAGTTACTGAGAATTCTTCTGTCTTGCATCATATGAAGAAATCCCATTTCCAAGGAAGGCCTAAACGAGGTCTGAATATCCACTTGCAGACTTAACAAACAGAGTGTTTCCAAACAGCTCTATGAAAAGAAAGGTTAAACTCTGTGAGTTGAACACATCCAGTAGAAATAGTTTGTGAGAATGATTCTGTCTAGTTTTTAAAGAAGGATATTGCCATTTCTAAGATTGGCCTCAAATCTCTTGAAATCTGCAGTTGCAAATTCCACAAAAAGAGTGTTACAAAACTGCTGTCTAAACGAACGTACTACACTGAGAGTTGAATACACACAACGCAAAGAAGTTACTGAGAATTCTTCTGTCTAGCATTATATGAAGAAATACCGTTTCCAACGAAGGCCTCAACCAGGTCTTAATATCCACTTGCTGACTTAACAAACGGAGTGTTTCCAAACTGCTCTATGAAAAGAAAGGTTAAACTCTGTGAGTTGAACACACCCATTGCAAGTAGTTTCTGAGAATGATTATGTGTAGTTTTGAAAAGGGGATATTTCCATTTCTAATATTGCCCTAAAATCGCTGGAAATCTCCACTTGTAATTTCCACAAAAAGAGTGTTTCAAAACTGATCTTTCTAAGGGAAGGCTTCAATCTGTGAGTTGAATACACACAAACCAAAGAAGTTAATGAGAATTCTTCTGTCTTGCATTATATGAAGAAATCCCGTTTCCAAAGAAGGCCTCAACGAGGTCTAAATATCTACTTGCAGACTTCACAAACAGAGTGTTTCCATACTGCTCTATGAAAAGAAAGGTTAAACGCTGTGAGTTGAACACATCCAGTGCAAAGTAGTTTCTGAGAATGATTCTGTCTAGTTTTTAAACGAGGATATTGCCATTTCTAAGATTGGCCTCAAATCTCTTGAAATCTCCACTTGCAAATTCCACTAAAAGAGTGTTAAAAAACTGCTCTGTCTAAAGGAACGTTCAAATCTGTGAGTTGAATACACACAACGCAAAGAAGTTACTGAGAAATCTTCTGTCTAGCATTATATGAAGAAATCCCGTTTCCAACTAAGGCCTCAACCAGGTCTAAATATCCACTTGCAGACTTAACAAACAGAGTGTTTTCAAACTGCTCTATGAAAAGAAAGGTTAATCTCTGTGAGTTGAACACACCCATTACAAAGTAGTTCCTGAGAATGATTGTGTCTAGTTTTGAAACGGGGATATTTCCATTTCTAAGCTTGGCCTCAAATAGCTGGAAATCTCCATTTGCAATTTCCACAAAAAGAGTGTTTCAAAACTGATCTTTCTAAACGAAGGCTTAATTCTGTGAGTTGAATACACACAACACAAAGAAGTTACTGAGAATTCTTCTGTCTAGCATTATATGAAGAAATCCCGTTTCCAACGAAGGCCTCAAAGAGGTCTAAATATCCACTTGCAGACTTCACAAACAGAGTGTTTTCAAACTTCTCTATGAAAAGAAACGGTAAACTCTGTGAGTTGAACACACCCATTACAAAGTAGTTTCTGAGAATGATTCTGTCTAGTTTTGAAACGGGGATTTTCCATTTCTAATATTGGCCTCAAATCGCTGGAAATCTACACTTGCAATTTCCACAAAAAGAGTGTTTCAAAACTGATCTTTCTAAAGGAAGGCTTAATTCTGTGAGTCGAATACACACAACACAAAGAAGTTACTGAGAATTCTTCTGTCTTGCATCATATGAAGAAATCCCATTTCCAAGGAAGGCCTAAACGAGGTCTAAATATCCACTTGCAGACATAACACACAGAGTGTTTCCAAACAGCTCTATGAAAAGAAAGGTTAAACACTGTGAGTTGAACACATCCAGTAGAAATAGTTTGTGAGAATGATTCTGTCTAGTTTTTAAAGAAGGATATTGCCATTTCTAAGATTGGCCTCAAATCTCTTGAAATCTGCACTTGCAAATTCCACAAAAAGAGTGTTTCAAAACTGCTGTCTAAACGAACGTTCAACACTGAGAGTTGAATACACAAAACGCAAAGAAGTTACTGAGAATTCTTCTGTCTAGCATTATATGAAGAAATCCCGTTTCCAACGAAGGCCTCAACCAGGTCTTAATATCCACTTGCTGACTTAACAAACGGAGTGTTTCCAAACTGCTCTATGAAAAGAAAGGTTAAACTCTGTGAGTTGAACACACCCATTGCAAGTAGTTTCTGAGAATGATTATGTGTAGTTTTGAAAAGGGGATATTTCCATTTCTAACATTGCCCTAAAATCGCTGGAAATCTCCACTTGCAATTTCCACAAAAAGAGTGTTTCAAAACTGATCTTTCTAAGGGAAGGCTTCAATCTGTGAGTTGGGTACACACAAACCAAAGAAGTTAATGAGAATTCTTCTGTCTTGCATTATATGAAGAAATCCCGTTTCCAACGACGGGCTCAACGAGGTCTAAATATCCACTTGCAGACTTCACAAACAGAGTGCTTCCATACTGCTCTATGAAAAGAAAGGTTAAACGCTGTGAGTTGAACACATCCAGTGCAAAGTAGTTTCTGAGAATGATTCTGTCTAGTTTTTAAACGAGGATATTGCCATTTCTAAGATTGGCCTCAAATCTCTTGAAATCTCCACTTGCAAATTCCACTAAAAGAGTGTTAAAAAACTGCTCTGTCTAAAGGAACGTTCAAATCTGTGAGTTGAATACACACAACGCAAAGAAGTTACTGAGAATTCTTCTGTCTAGCATTATATGAAGAAATCCCTTTTCCAACGAAGGCCTCAACCAGGTCTAAATATGCACTTGCAGACTTAACAAACAGAGTGATTTCAAACTGCTCTATGAAAAGAAAGGTTAAACTCTGTGAGTTGAACACACCCATTACAAAGTAGTTCCTGAGAATGATTCTGTCTAGTTTTGAAACGGGGATATTTCCATTTCTAAGATTGGCCTCAAATCTCTGGAAATCCCCATTTGCAATTGCCACAAAAAGAGTGTTATAAAACTGATCTTTCTAAAGGAAGGCTTAATTCGGTGAGTTGAATACACACAATGCAAAGAAGTTACTGAGAATTCTTCTGTCTAGCATTATATGAAGAAATCCCGTTTCCAACGAAGGCCTCAAAGAGGTCTAAATATCCGCTTTCAGACTTAACATACAGAGTGTTTTCAAACTGCTCTATGAAAAGAAAGGTTAAACTCTGTGAGTTGAACACACCCATTGCAAAGTAGTTTCTGAGAACGATTCTGTCTAGTTTTGAAACAGGGATTTTCCATTTCTAAGATTGGCCTCAAATCGCTGGAAATCTCCACTTGCAATTTCCACAAAAAGAGTGTTTCAAAACTGATCTTTCTAAAAGAAGGCTTAACTCTGTGAGTCGAATACACACAACACAAAGAAGTTACTGAGAATTCTTCTGTCTTGCATCATATGAAGAAATCCCATTTCCAAGGAAGGCCTAAACGAGGTCTAAATATCCACTTGCAGACTTAACACACAGAGTGTTTCCAAACAGCTCTATGAAATGAAAGGTTAAACTCTGTGAGTTGAACACATCCAGTAGAAATAGTTTGTGAGAATGATTCTGTCTAGTTTTTAAAGAAGGATATTGCCCTTTCCAAGATTGGCCTCAAATGTCTTGAAATCTGCACTTGCAAATTCCACAAAAAGAGTGTTTCAAAACTGCTGTCTAAACGAACGTTCAACACTGAGAGTTGAATACACAAAACGCAAAGAAGTTACTGAGAATTCTTCTGTCTAGCACTATATGAAGAAATCCCGTTTCCAACGAAGGCCTCAACCAGGTCTTAATATCCACTTGCTGACTTAACAAACGGAGTGTTTCCAAACTGCTCTATGAAAAGAAAGGTTGAACTCTGTGAGTTGAACAAACCCATTGCAATAGTTTCTGAGAATGATTATGTGTAGTTTTGAAAAGGGGATATTTCTATTTCTAACATTGCCCTAAAATCGCTGGAAATCTCCACTTGCAATTTCCACAAAAAGAGTGTTTCAAAACTGATCTTTCTAAGGGAAGGCTTCAATCTGTGAGTTGGATACACACAAACCAAAGAAGTTAATGAGAATTCTTCCGTCTTGCATTATATGAAGAAATCCCGTTTCCAACGACGGGCTCAACGAGGTCTAAATATCCACTTGCAGACTTCACAAACAGAGTGTTTCCATACGGCTCTATGAAAAGAAAGGTTAAACGCTGTGAGTTGAACACATCCACTGCAAAGTAGTTTCTGAGAATGATTCTGTCTAGTTTTTAAACGAGGATATTGCCATTTCTAAGATTGGCCTCAAATCTCTGGAAATCTCCACTTGCAAATTCCACTAAAAGAGTGTTAAAAAACTGCTCTGTCTAAAGGAACGTTCAAATCTGTGAGTTGAATACACACAACGCAAAGAAGTTACTGAGAATTCTTCTGTCTAGCATTATATGAAGAAATCCCGTTTCCAACGAAGGCCTCAACGAGGTCTAAATATGCACTTGCAGACTTAACAAACAGAGTGTTTTCAAACTGCTCTATGAAAAGAAAGGTTAAACTCTGTGAGTTGAACACACCCATTACAAAGTAGTTCCTGAGAATGATTCTGTCTAGTTATGAAACGGGGATATTTCCATTTCTAAGATTGGCCTCAAATCGCTGGAAATCTCCATTTGCAATTTCCACAAAAAGAGTGTTTCAAAACTGATCTTTCTAAAGGAAGGCTTAATTCTGTGAGTTGAATACACACAACACAAAGAGGTTACTGAGAATTCTTCTGTCTAGCATTATATGAAGAAATCCCGTTTCCAACGAAGGCCTCAAAGAGGTCTAAATATCCACTTGCAGACTTAACAAACAGAGTGTTTTCAAACTGCTCTATGAAAAGAAAGGTTAAACTCTGTGAGTTGAACACACCCATTACAAAGTAGTTTCTGAGAATGATTCTGTCTAGTTTTGAAACGGGGATTTTCCATTTCTAAGATTGGCCTGAAATCGCTGGAAATCTCCACTTGCAATTTCCACAAAAAGAGTGTTTCAAAACTGATCTTTCTAAAAGAAGGCTTAACTCTGTGAGTCGAATACACACAACACAAAGAAGTTACTGAGAATTCTTCTGTCTTGCATCATATGAAGAAATCCCATTTCCAAGGAAGGCCTAAACGAGGTCTAAATATCCACTTGCAGACATAACACACAGAGTGTTTCCAAACAGCTCTATGAAAAGAAAGGTTAAACACTGTGAGTTGAACACATCCAGTAGAAATAGTTTGTGAGAATGATTCTGTCTAGTTTTTAAAGAAGGATATTGCCATTTCTAAGATTGGCCTCAAATCTCTTGAAATCTGCACTTGCAAATTCCACAAAAAGAGTGTTTCAAAACTGCTGTCTAAACGAACGTTCAACACTGAGAGTTGAATACACAAAACGCAAAGAAGTTACTGAGAATTCTTCTGTCTAGCATTATATGAAGAAATCCCGTTTCCAACGAAGGCCTCAACCAGGTCTTAATATCCACTTGCTGACTTAACAAACGTAGTGTTTCCAAACTGCTCTATGAAAAGAAAGGTTAAACTCTGTGAGTTGAACAAACCCATTGCAATAGTTTCTGAGAATGATTATGTGTAGTTTTGAAAAGGGGCTATTTCCATTTCTAAGATTGGCCTCAAATCGCTGGAAATCTCCACTTGCAATTTCCACAAAATGAGTGTTTCAAAACTGATCTTTCTAAGGGAAGGCTTCAATCTGTGAGTTGGATACACACAAACCAAAGAAGTTAATGAGAATTCTTCTGTCTTGCATTATATGAAGAAATCCCGTTTCCAACGATGGCCTCAACGAGGTCTAAATATCCAATTGCAGACTTCACAAACAGAGTGTTTCCATACTGCTCTATGAAAAGAAAGGTTAAACGCTGTGAGTTGAACACATCCAGTGCAAAGTAGTTTCTGAGAATGATTCTGTCTAGTTTTTAAACGAGGATATTGCCATTTCTAAGATTGGCCTCAAATCTCTTGAAATCTCCACTTGCAAATTCCACTAAAAGAGTGTTAAAAAACTGCTCTGTCTAAAGGAACGTTCAACTCTGTGAGTTGAATACACACAATGCAAAGAAGGTACTGAGAATTCTTCTGTCTAGCATTACATGAAGAAATCCCGTTTCCCACGAAGGCCTCAACCAGGTCTAAATATCCACTTGCAGACTTAACAAACAGAGTGTTTTCAAACTGCTCTATGAAAAGAAAGGTTAAACTCTGTGAGTTGAACACACCCATTACAAAGTAGTTTCTGAGAATGATTCTGTCTAGTTTTGAAACGGGGATTTTCCATTTCTAAGATTGGCCTCAAATCGCTGGAAATCTCCACTTGCAATTTCCACAAAAAGAGTGTTTCAAAACTGATCTTTCTAAAGGAAGGCTTAACTCTGTGAGTCGAATACACACAACACAAAGAAGTTACTGAGAATTCTTCTGTCTTGCATCATATGAAGAAATCCCATTTCCAACGACGGCCTAAACGAGGTCTAAATATCCACTTGCAGACTTAACACACAGAGTGTTTCCAAACAGCTCTATGAAAAGAAAGGTTAAACTCTGTGAGTTGAACACATCCAGTAGAAATAGTTTGTGAGAATGATTCTGTCTAGTTTTTAAACGTGGATATTGCCATTTCTAAGATTGGCCTCAAATCCCTTGAAATCTGCACTTGCAAATTCCAAAAAAAGAGTGTTTCCAAACTGCTGTCTAAACGAACGTTCAACACTGAGAGTTGAATACACAAAACGCAAAGAAGTTACTGAGAATTCTTCTGTCTAGCATTATATGAAGAAATCCCATTTCCAACGAAGGCCTCAACCAGGTCTTAATATCCACTTGCTGACTTAACAAACGGAGTGTTTCCAAACTGCTCTATGAAAAGAAAGGTTAAACTCTGTGAGTTGAACACACCCATTGCAAGTAGTTTCTGAGAATGATTATGTGTAGTTTTGAAAAGGGGATATTTCCATTTCTAACATTGCCCTAAAATCGCTGGAAATCTCCACTTGCAATTTCCACAAAAAGAGTGTTTCAAAACTGATCTTTCTAAGGGAAGGCTTCAATCTGTGAGTTGGATACACACAAACCAAAGAAGTTAATGAGAATTCTTCTGTCTTGCATTATATGAAGAAATCCCGTTTCCAACGATGGCCTCAACGAGGTCTAAATATCCAATTGCAGACTTCACAAACAGAGTGTTTCCATACTGCTCTATGAAAAGAAAGGTTAAACGCTGTGAGTTGAACACATCCAGTGCAAAGTAGTTTCTGAGAATGATTCTGTCTAGTTTTTAACGAGGATATTGCCATTTCTAAGATTGGCCTCAAATCTCTTGAAATCTCCACTTGCAAATTCCACTAAAAGAGTGTTAAAAAACTGCTCTGTCTAAAGGAACGTTCAAATCTGTGAGTTGAATACACACAACACAAAGAAGTTACTGAGAATTCTTCTGTCTAGCATTATATGAAGAAATCCCGTTTCCCAAGAAGGCCTCAACCAGGTCTAAATATCCACTTGCAGACTTAAGAAACAGAGTGTTTTCAAACTGCTCTATGAAAAGAAAGGTTAAACTCTGTGAGTTGAACACACCCATTACAATGTAGTTCCTGAGAATGATTCTGTCTAGTTTTGAAACGGGGATATTTCCATTTCTAAGCTTGGCCTCAAATAGCTGGAAATCTCCATTTGCAATTTCCACAAAAAGAGTGTTTCAAAACTGATCTTTCTAAAGGAAGGCTTAATTCTGTGAGTTGAATACACACAACACAAAGAAGTTACTGATAATTCTTCTGTCTAGCATTATATGAAGAAATCCCGTTTCCAACGAAGGCCTCAAAGAGGTCTAAATATCCACTTGCAGACTTAACAAACAGAGTGTTTTCAAACTTCTCTATGAAAAGAAAGGTTAAACTCTGTGAGTTGAACACACCCATTACAAAGTAGTTTCTGAGAATGATTCTGTCTAGTTTTGAAACGCGGATTTCCCATTTCTAAGATTGGCCTCAAATCGCTGGAAATCTCCACTTGCAATTTCCACAAAAAGAGTGTTTCAAAACTGATCTTTCTAAAGGATGGCTTAACTCTGTGAGTCGAATACGCACAACACAAGGAAGTTACTGAGAATTCTTCTGTCTTGCATCATATGAAGAAATCCCATTTCCAAGGAAGGCCTAAACGAGGTCTAACTATCCACTTGCAGACTTAACACACAGAGTGTTTCCAAACAGCTCTATGAAAAGAAAGGTTAAACTCTGTGAGTTGAAGACATCCAGTAGAAATAGTTTGTGAGAATGATTCTGTCTAGTTTTTAAAGAAGGATATTGCCATTTCTAAGATTGGCCTGAAATCTCTTGAAATCTGCACTTGCAAATTCCACAAAAAGAGTGTTTCAAAACTGCTGTCTAAACGAACGTTCAACACTGAGATTTGAATACACAAAACGCAAAGGAGTTACTGAGAATTCTTCTGTCTAGCATTATATGAAGAAATCCCATTTCCAACGAAGGCCTCAACCAGGTCTTAATATCCACTTGCTGACTTAACAAACGGAGTGTTTCCAAACTGCTCTATGAAAAGAAAGGTTAAACTCTGTGAGTTGAACACACCCATTGCAAGTAGTTTCTGAGAATGATTATGTGTAGTTTTGAAAAGGGGCTATTTCCATTTCTAACATTGCCCTAAAATCGCTGGAAATCTCCACTTGCAATTTCCACAAAAAGAGTGTTTCAAAACTGATCTTTCTAAGGGAAGGCTTCAATCTGTGAGTTGGATACACACAAACCAAAGAAGTTAATGAGAATTCTTCTGTCTTGCATTATATGAAGAAATCCCGTTTCCAACGATGGCCTCAACGAGGTCTAAATATCCAATTGCAGACTTCACAAACAGAGTGTTTCCATACTGCTCTATGAAAAGAAAGGTTAAACGCTGTGAGTTGAACACATCCAGTGCAAAGTAGTTTCTGAGAATGATTCTGTCTAGTTTTTAAACGAGGATATTGCCATTTCTAAGATTGGCCTCAAATCTCTTGAAATCTCCACTTGCAAATTCCACTAAAAGAGTGTTAAAAAACTGCTCTGTCTAAAGGAACGTTCAACTCTGTGAGTTGAATACACACAATGCAAAGAAGGTACTGAGAATTCTTCTGTCTAGCATTATATGAAGAAATCCCGTTTCCCACGAAGGCCTCAACCAGGTCTAAATATCCACTTGCAGACTTAACAAACAGAGTGTTTTCAAACTGCTCTATGAAAAGAAAGGTTAAACTCTGTGAGTTGAACACACCCATTACAAAGTAGTTTCTGAGAATGATTCTGTCTAGTTTTGAAACGCGGATTTCCCATTTCTAAGATTGGCCTCAAATCGCTGGAAATCTCCACTTGCAATTTCCACAAAAAGAGTGTTTCAAAACTGATCTTTCTAAAGGATGGCTTAACTCTGTGAGTCGAATACGCACAACACAAGGAAGTTACTGAGAATTCTTCTGTCTTGCATCATATGAAGAAATCCCATTTCCAAGGAAGGCCTAAACGAGGTCTAACTATCCACTTGCAGACTTAACACACAGAGTGTTTCCAAACAGCTCTATGAAAAGAAAGGTTAAACTCTGTGAGTTGAAGACATCCAGTAGAAATAGTTTGTGAGAATGATTCTGTCTAGTTTTTAAAGAAGGATATTGCCATTTCTAAGATTGGCCTGAAATCTCTTGAAATCTGCACTTGCAAATTCCACAAAAAGAGTGTTTCAAAACTGCTGTCTAAACGAACGTTCAACACTGAGATTTGAATACACAAAACGCAAAGGAGTTACTGAGAATTCTTCTGTCTAGCATTATATGAAGAAATCCCATTTCCAACGAAGGCCTCAACCAGGTCTTAATATCCACTTGCTGACTTAACAAACGGAGTGTTTCCAAACTGCTCTATGAAAAGAAAGGTTAAACTCTGTGAGTTGAACACACCCATTGCAAGTAGTTTCTGAGAATGATTATGTGTAGTTTTGAAAAGGGGCTATTTCCATTTCTAACATTGCCCTAAAATCGCTGGAAATCTCCACTTGCAATTTCCACAAAAAGAGTGTTTCAAAACTGATCTTTCTAAGGGAAGGCTTCAATCTGTGAGTTGGATACACACAAACCAAAGAAGTTAATGAGAATTCTTCTGTCTTGCATTATATGAAGAAATCCCGTTTCCAACGATGGCCTCAACGAGGTCTAAATATCCAATTGCAGACTTCACAAACAGAGTGTTTCCATACTGCTCTATGAAAAGAAAGGTTAAACGCTGTGAGTTGAACACATCCAGTGCAAAGTAGTTTCTGAGAATGATTCTGTCTAGTTTTTAAACGAGGATATTGCCATTTCTAAGATTGGCCTCAAATCTCTTGAAATCTCCACTTGCAAATTCCACTAAAAGAGTGTTAAAAAACTGCTCTGTCTAAAGGAACGTTCAACTCTGTGAGTTGAATACACACAATGCAAAGAAGGTACTGAGAATTCTTCTGTCTAGCATTATATGAAGAAATCCCGTTTCCCACGAAGGCCTCAACCAGGTCTAAATATCCACTTGCAGACTTAACAAACAGAGTGTTTTCAAACTGCTCTATGAAAAGAAAGGTTAAACTCTGTGAGTTGAACACACCCATTACAAAGTAGTTCCTGAGAATGATTCTGTCTAGTTTTGAAACGGGGATTTTCCATTTCTAAGATTGGCCTCAAATCGCTGGAAATCTCCACTTGCAATTTCCACAAAAAGAGTGTTTCAAAACTGATCTTTCTAAAGGAAGGCTTAACTCTGTGAGTCGAATACACACAACACAAAGAAGTTACTGAGAATTCTTCTGTCTTGCATCATATGAAGAAATCCCATTTCCAAGGACGGCCTAATCGAGGTCTAAATATCCACTTGCAGACTTAACACACAGAGTGTTTACAAACAGCTCTATGAAAAGAAAGGTTAAACTCTGTGAGTTGAACACATCCAGTAGAAATAGTTTGTGAGAATGATTCTGTCTAGTTTTTAAAGAAGGATATTGCCATTTCTAAGATTGGCCTGAAATCTCTTGAAATCTGCACTTGCAAATTCCACAAAAAGAGTGTTTCAAAACTGCTGTCTAAACGAACGTTCAACACTGAGACTTGAATACACAAAACGCAAAGGAGTTACTGAGAATTCTTCTGTCTAGCATTATATGAAGAAATCCCGTTTCCAACGAAGGCCTCAACCAGGTCTTAATATCCACTTGCTGACTTAACAAACGGAGTGTTTCCAAACTGCTCTATGAAAAGAAAGGTTAAACTCTGTGAGTTGAACACACCCATTGCAAGTAGTTTCTGAGAATGATTATGTGTAGTTTTGAAAAGGGGCTATTTCCATTTCTAACATTGCCCTAAAATCGCTGGAAATCTCCACTTGCAATTTCCACAAAAAGAGTGTTTCAAAACTGATCTTTCTAAGGGAAGGCTTCAATCTGTGAGTTGGATACACACAAACCAAAGAAGTTAATGAGAATTCTTCTGTCTTGCATTATATGAAGAAATCCCGTTTCCAACGAAGGCCTCAACCATGTCTAAATATCCACTTGCAGAGTTCACAAACAGAGTGTTTCCATACTGCTCTATGAAAAGAAAGGTTAAACGCTGTGAGTTGAACACATCCAGTGCGAAGTAGTTTCTGAGAATGATTCTGTCTAGTATTTAAACGAGGATATTGCCATTTCTAAGATTGGCCTCAAATCTCTTGAAATCTCCACTTGCAAATTCCACTAAAAGAGTGTTAAAAAACTGCTCTGTCTAAAGGAACGTTCAAATCTGTGAGTTGAATACACACAACGCAAAGAAGTTACTGAGAATTCTTCTGTCTAGCATTATATGAAGAAATCCTGTTTCCAAAGAAGGCCTCAACCAGGTCTAAATATGCACTTGCAGACTTAACAAACATAGTGTTTTCAAACTGCTCTATGAAAAGAAAGGTTAAACTCTGTGAGTTGAACACACCCATTACAAAGTAGTTCCTGAGAATGATTCTGTCTAGTTTTGAAACGGGGATATTTCCATTTCTAAGATTGGCCTCAAATCGCTGGAAATCTCCATTTGCAATTTCCACAAAAAGAGTGTTTCAAAACTGATCTTTCTAAAGGAAGGCTTAATTCTGTGAGTTGAATACACACAACACAAAGAAGTTACTGAGAATTCTTCTGTCTAGCATTATATGAAGAAATCCCGTTTCCAACGAAGGCCTCAAAGAGGTCTAAATATCCACTTGCAGACTTAACAAACAGAGTGTTTTCAAACTGCTCTATGAAAAGAAAGGTTAAACTCTGTGAGTTGAACACACCCATTACAAAGTAGTTTCTGAGAATGATTCTGTCTAGTTTTGAAACGGGGATTTTCCATTTCTAAGATTGGCCTCAAATCGCTGGAAATCTCCACTTGCAATTTCCACAAAAAGAGTGTTTCAAAACTGATCTTTCTAAAAGAAGGCTTAACTCTGTGAGTCGAATACGCACAACACAAAGAAGTTACTGAGAATTCTTCTGTCTTGCATCATATGAAGAAATCCCATTTCCAAGGAAGGCCTAAACGAGGTCTAAATATCCACTTGCAGACATAACACACAGAGTGTTTCCAAAAAGCTCTATGAAAAGAAAGGTTAAACTCTGTGAGTTGAACACATCCAGTAGAAATAGTTTGTGAGAATGATTCTGTCTAGTTTTTAAAGAAGGATATTGCCATTTCTAAGATTGGCCTGAAATCTCTCGAAATCTGCACTTGCAAATTCCACAAAAAGAGTGTTTCAAAACTGCTGTCTAAACGAACGTTCAACACTGAGAGTTGAATACACAAAACGCATAGAAGTTACTGAGAATTCCTCTGTCTAGCATTATATGAAGAAATCCCGTTTCCAACGAAGGCCTCAACCATGTCTAAATATCCACTTGCAGAGTTCACAAACAGAGTGTTTCCATACTGCTCTATGAAAAGAAAGGTTAAACACTGTGAGTTGAACACATCCAGTGGAAAGTAGTCTCTGAGAATGATTCTGTCTAGTTTTTAAACGAGGATATTGCCATTTCTAAGATTGGCCTCAAGTCTCTTGAAATCTCCACTTGCAAATTCCACTAAAAGAGAGTTAAAAAACTGCTCTGTATAAAGGAACGTTCAACACTGAGAGTTGAATACACAAAACGCAAAGAAGTTACTGAGAATTCTTCTGTCTAGCATTATATGAAGAAATACCGTTTCCAACGAAGGTCTCAACCAGGACTTAATATCCACTTGCTGACTTAACAAACGGAGTGTTTCCAAACTGCTCTACGAAAAGAAAGGTTAAACTCTGTGAGTTGAACACACCCATTGCAAGTAGTTTCTGAGAATGATTATGTGTAGTTTTGAAAAGGGGATATTTCCATTTCTAACATTGCCCTAAAATCGCTGGAAATCTCCACTTGTAATTTCCACAAAAAGAGTGTTTCAAAACCGATCTTTCTAAGGGAAGGCTTCAATCTGTGAGTTGAATACACACAAACCAAAGAAGTTAATGAGAATTCTTCTGTCTTGCATTATATGAAGAAATCCCGTTTCCAACGAACGCCTCAACGAGGTCTAAATATCCACTTGCAGACTTCACAAACAGAGTGTTTCCATACTGCTCTATGAAAAGAAAGGTTAAACGCTGTGAGTTGAACACATCCAGTGCAAAGTAGTTTTTGAGAATGATTCTGTCTAGTTTTCAAACGAGGATATTGCCATTTCCAAGATTGGCCTCAAATCTCTTGAAATCTCCACTTGCAAATTCCACTAAAAGAGTGTTAAAAAACTGCTCTGTCTAAAGGAACGTTCAAATCTGTGAGTTGAATACACAAAACGCAAAGAAGTTACTGAGAATTCTTCTGTCTAGCATTATATGAAGAAATCCCGTTTCCCACGAAGGCCTCAACCAGGTCTAAATATCCACTTGCAGACTTCACAAACAGAGTGTTTCCATACTGCTCTTTGAAAACAAAGGTTAAACTCTGTGAGTTGAACACATCCAGTGCAAAGTAGTCTCTGAGAATGATTCTGTCTAGTTTTTAAACGAGGATATTGCCATTTCTAAGATTGGCCTCAAATCTATTGAAATCTCCACTTGCAAATTCCACTAAAAGAGTGTTAAAAAACTGCTCTGTCTAAAGGAACGTTCAAATCTGTGAGTTGAATACACACAATGCAAAGAAGTTACTGAGAATTCTTCTGTCTAGCATTATATGAAGAAATCCCGTTTCCAACGAAGTCCTCAACCAGGTCTAAATATCCACTTGCAGACTTAACAAACAGAGTGTTTTCAAACTGCTCTATGAAAAGAAAGGTTAAACTCTGTGAGTTGAACACACCCATTACAAAGTAGTTCCTGAGAATGATTCTGTCTAGTTTTGAAACGGGGATATTTCCATTTCTAAGATTGGCCTCAAATCGCTGGAAATCTCCATTTGCAATTTCCACAAAAAGAGTGTTTCAAAACTGATCTTTCTAAAGGAAGGCTTAATTCTGTGAGTTGAATACACACAACACAAAGAAGTTAGTGAGAATTCTTCTGTCTAGCATTATATGAAGAAATCCCGTTTCCAACGAAGGCCTCAAAGAAGTCTAAATATCCACTTGCAGACTTAACAAACAGAGTGTTTCCATACTGCTCTATGAAAAGAAAGGTTAAACGCTGTGAGTTGAACACATCCAGTGCAAAGTAGTTTCTGAGAATGATTCTGTCTAGTTTTCAAACGAGGATATTGCCATTTCTAAGATTGGCCTCAAATCTCTTGAAATCTCCACTTGCAAATTCCACTAAAAGAGTGTTAAAAAACTGCTCTGTCTAAAGGAACGTTCAAATCTGTGAGTCGAATACACACAACACAAAGAAGTTACTGAGAATTCTTCTGTCTAGCATTATATGAAGAAATCCCGTTTCCCACGAAGGCCTCAACCAGGTCTAAATATCCACTTGCAGTGTTCACAAACAGAGAGTTTCCATACTGCTCTATGAAAACAAAGGTTAAACTCTGTGAGTTGAACACATCCAGTGCAAAGTAGTCTCTGAGAATGATTCTGTCTAGTTTTTAAACGAGGATATTGCCATTTCTAAGATTGGCCTCAAATCTCTTGAAATCTCCACTTGCAAATTCCACTAAAAGAGTGTTAAAAAACTGCTCTGTCTAAAGGAACGTTCAAATCTGTGAGTTGAATACACACAACGCAAAGAAGTTACTGAGAATTCTTCTGTCTAGCATTATATGAAGAAATCCCTTTACCAACGAAGTCCTCAAAAAGGTCTAAATATCCACTTGCAGACTTAACAAACAGAGTGTTTTCAATCTGCTCTATGAAAAGAAAGGTTAAACTCTGTGAGTTGAACACACCCATTACAAAGTAGTTCCTGAGAATGATTCTGTCTAGTTTTGAAACGGGGATATTTTCATTTCTAAGATTGGCCTCAAATCGCTGGAAATCTCCATTTGCAATTTCCACAAAAAGAGTGTTTCAAAACTGATCTTTCTAAAGGAAGGCTTAATTCTGTGAGTTGAATACACACAACACAAAGAAGTTACTGAGAATTCTTCTGTCTAGCATTAAATGAAGAAATCCCGTTTCCAACGAAGGCCTCAAAGAAGTCTAAATATCCACTTGCAGACTTCACAAACAGAGTGTTTTCAAACTTCTCTATGAAAAGAAAGGTTAAACTCTGTGAGTTGAACACACCCATTACAAAGTAGTTTCTGAGAATGATTCTGTCTAGTTTTGAAACGGGGATTTTCCATTTCTAAGATTGGCCTCAAATCGCTGGAAATCTCCACTTGCAATTTCCACAAAAAGAGTGTCTCAAAACTGATCTTTCTAAGGAAGGCTTAACTCTGTGAATCGAATACACACAACACAAAGAAGTTACTGAGAATTCTTCTGTCTTGCATCATATGAAGAAATCCCATTTCCAAGGAAGGCCTAAACGAGGTCTAAATATCCACTTGCAGACTTAACAAACAGAGTGTTTCCAAACAGCTCTATGAAAAGAAAGGTTAAACTCTGTGAGTTGAACACATCCAGTAGAAATAGTTTGTGAGAATGATTCTGTCTAGTTTTTAAACGTGGATATTGCCATTTCTAAGATTGGCCTCAAATCCCTTGAAATCTGCACTTGCAAATTCCACAAAAAGAGTGTTTCCAAACTGCTGTCTAAACGAACGTTCAACACTGAGAGTTGAATACACAAAACGCAAAGAAGTTACTGAGAATTCTTCTGTCTAGCATTATATGAAGAAATCCCGTTTCCAACGAAGGCCTCAACCAGGTCTTAATATCCACTTGCTGACTCAACAAACGGAGTGTTTCCAAACTGCTCTATGAAAAGAAAGGTTAAACTCTGTGAGTTGAACACACCCATTGCAAGTACTTTCTGAGAATGATTATGTGTAGTTTTGAAAAGGGGATATTTCCATTTCTAACATTGCCCTAAAATCGCTGGAAATCTCCACTTGCAATTTCCACAAAAAGAGTGTTTCAAAACTGATCTTTCTAAGGGAAGGCTTCAATCTGTGAGTTGGATACACACAAACCAAAGAAGTTAATGAGAATTCTTCTGTCTTGCATTATATGAAGAAATCCCGTTTCCAAAGTTGGCCTCAACTAGGTATTAATATCCAATTGCAGACTTCACAAACAGAGTGTTTCCATACTGCTCTATGAAAAGAAAGGTTAAACGCTGTGAGTTGAACACATCCAGTGCAAAGTAGTTTCTGAGAATGATTCTGTCTAGTTTTTAAACGAGGATATTGCCATTTCTAAGATTGGCCTCAAATCTCTTGAAATCTCCACTTGCAAATTCCACTAAAAGAGTGTTAAAAAACTGCTCTGTCTAAAGGAACGTTCAACTCTGTGAGTTGAATATACACAATGCAAAGAAGTTACTGAGAATTCTTCTGTCTAGCATTATATGAAGAAACCCCGTTTCCAACGAAGCCCTCAACCAGGTCTAAATATCCACTTGCAGACTTAACAAACAGAGTGTTTTCAAACTGCTCTATGAAAAGAAAGGTTAAACTCTGTGAGTTGAACACACCCATTACAAAGTAGCTCCTGAGAATGATTCTGTCTAGTTTTGAAACGGGGATATTTCCATTTCTAAGATTGGCCTCAAATCGCTGGAAATCTCCATTTGCAATTTCCACAAAAAGAGTGCTTCAAAACTGATCTTTCTAAAGGAAGGCTTAATTCTATGAGTTGAATACACACAACACAAAGAAGTTACTGAGAATTCTTCTGTCTAGCATTATATGAAGAAATCCCGTTTCCAAACGAAGGCCTCAAAGAGGTCTAAATATCCACTTGCAGACTTCACAAACAGAGTGTTTTCAAACTTCTCTATGAAAAGAAAGGTTAAACTCTGTGAGTTGAACACACCCATTACAAAGTAGTTTCTGAGAATGATTGTGTCTAGTTTTGAAACGGGGATTTTCCATTTCTAAGATTGGCCTCAAATCGCTGGAAATCTCCACTTGCAATTTCCACAAAAAGAGTGTTTCAAAACTGATCTTTCTAAAGGAAGGCTTAACTCTGTGAGTCGAATACACACAACACAAAGAAGTTACTGAGAATTCTTCTGTCTTGCATCATATGAAGAAATCCCATTTCCAAGGACTGCCTAAACGAGGTCTAAATATCCACTTGCAGACTTAACACACAGAGTGTTTACAAACAGCTCTATGAAAAGAAAGGTTAAACTCTGTGAGTTGAACACATCCAGTAGAAATAGTTTGTGAGAATGATTCTGTCTAGTTTTTAAAGAAGGATATTGCCATTTCTAAGATTGGCCTGAAATCTCTTGAAATCTGCACTTGCAAATTCCACAAAAAGAGTGTTTCAAAACTGCTGTCTAAACGAACGTTCAACACTGAGATTTGAATACACAAAACGCAAAGGAGTTACTGAGAATTCTTCTGTCCAGCATTATATGAAGAAATCCCGTTTCCAACGAAGGCCTCAACCAAGTCTTAATATCCACTTGCTGACTTAACAAACGGAGTGTTTCCAAACTGCTCTATGAAAAGAAAGGTTAAACTCTGTGAGTTGAACACACCCATTGCAAGTAGTTTCTGAGAATGATTATGTGTAGTTTTGAAAAGGGGCTATTTCCATTTCTAACATTGCCCTAAAATCGCTGGAAATCTCCACTTGCAATTTCCACAAAAAGAGTGTTTCAAAACTGATCTTTCTAAGGGAAGGCTTCAATCTGTGAGTTGGATACACACAAACCAAAGAAGTTAATGAGAATTCTTCTGTCTTGCATTATATGAAGAAATCCCGTTTCCAACAAAGGCCTCAACGAGGTCTAAATATCCACCTGCAGACTTCACAAACAGAGTGTTTCCATACTGCTCTATGAAAAGAAAGGTTAAACGCTGTGAGTTGAACACATCCAGTGCAAAGTAGTTTCTGAGAATGATTCTGTCTAGTTTTTAAACGAGGATATTGCCATTTCTAAGACTGGCCTCAAATCTCTTGAAATCTCCACTTGCAAATTCCACTAAAAGAGTGTTAAAAAACTGCTCTGTCTAAAGGAACGTTCAACTCTGTGAGTTGAATACACACAATGCAAAGAAGTTACTGAGAATTCTTCTGTCTAGCATTATATGAAGAAACCCCGTTTCCAACGAAGCCCTCAACCAGGTCTAAATATCCACTTGCAGACTTAACAAACAGAGTGTTTTCAAACTGCTCTATGAAAAGAAAGGTTAAACTCTGTGAGTTGAACACACCCATTACAAAGTAGTTCCTGAGAATGATTCTGTCTAGTTTTGAAACGGGGATATTTCCATTTCTAAGATTGGCCTCAAATCGCTGGAAATCTCCATTTGCAATTTCCACAAAAAGAGTGTTTCAAAACTGATCTTTCTAAAGGAAGGCTTAATTCTGTGAGTTGAATACACACAACACAAAGAAGTTACTGAGAATTCTTCTGTCTAGCATTATATGAAGAAATCCCGTTTCCAACGAAGTCCTCAAAGAGGTCTAAATATCCACTTGCAGACTTCACAAACAGAGTGTTTTCAAACTTCTCTATGAAAAGCAAGGTTAAACTCTGTGAGTTGAACACACCCATTACAAAGTAGTTTCTGAGAATGATTCTGTCTAGTTTTGAAACGCGGATTTCCCATTTCTAAGATTGGCCTCAAATCGCTGGAAATCTCCACTTGCAATTTCCACAAAAAGAGTGTTTCAAAACTGATCTTTCTAAAGGATGGCTTAACTCTGTGAGTCGAATACGCACAACACAAAGAAGTTACTGAGAATTCTTCTGTCTTGCATCATATGAAGAAATCCCATTTCCAAGGAAGGCCTAAACGAGGTCTAACTATGCACTTGCAGACTTAACACACAGAGTGTTTCCAAACAGCTCTATGAAAAGAAAGGTTAAACTCTGTGAGTTGAACACATCCAGTAGAAATAGTTTGTGAGAATGATTCTGTCTAGTTTTTAAAGAAGGATATTGCCATTTCTAAGATTGGCCTGAAATCTCTTGAAATCTGCACTTGCAAATTCCACAAAAAGAGTGTTTCAAAACTGCTGTCTAAACGAACGTTCAACACTGAGAGTTGAATACACAAAACGCAAAGAAGTTACTGAGAACTCTTCTGTCTAGCATTATATGAAGAAATCCCGTTTCCAAAGAAGGCCTCAACAAGGTCTTAATATCCACTTGCTGACTTAACAATCGGAGTGTTTCCAAACTGCTCTATGAAAAGAAAGGTTAAACTCTGTGAGTTGAACACACCCATTGCAAGTAGTTTCTGAGAATGATTATGTGTAGTTTTGAAAAGGGGCTATTTCCATTTCTAAGATTGGCCTCAAATCGCTGGAAATCTCCACTTGCAATTTCCACAAAAAGAGTGTTTCAAAACTGATCTTTCTAAGGGAAGGCTTCAATCTGTGAGTTGGATACACACAAACCAAAGAAGTTAATGAGAATTCTTCTGTCTTGCATTATATGAAGAAATCCCGTTTCCAACGATGGCCTCAACGAGGTCTAAATATCCAATTGCAGACTTCACAAACAGAGTGTTTCCATACTGCTCTATGAAAAGAAAGGTTAAACGCTGTGAGTTGAACACATCCAGTGCAAAGTAGTTTCTGAGAATGATTCTGTCTAGTTTTTAAACGAGGATATTGCCATTTCTAAGATTGGCCTCAAATCTCTTGAAATCTCCACTTGCAAATTCCACTAAAAGAGTGTTAAAAAACTGCTCTGTCTAAAGGAACGTTCAACTCTGTGAGTTGAATACACACAATGCAAAGAAGGTACTGAGAATTCTTCTGTCTAGCATTACATGAAGAAATCCCGTTTCCCACGAAGGCCTCAACCAGGTCTAAATATCCACTTGCAGACTTAACAAACAGAGTGTTTTCAAACTGCTCTATGAAAAGAAAGGTTAAACTCTGTGAGTTGAACACACCCATTACAAAGTAGTTCCTGAGAATGATTCTGTCTAGTTTTGAAACGGGGATTTTCCATTTCTAAGATTGGCCTCAAATCGCTGGAAATCTCCACTTGCAATTTCCACAAAAAGAGTGTTTCAAAACTGATCTTTCTAAAGGAAGGCTTAACTCTGTGAGTCGAATACATACAACACAAAGAAGTTACTGAGAATTCTTCTGTCTTGCATCATATGAAGAAATCCCATTTCCAAGGACGGCCTAAACGAGGTCTAAATATCCACTTGCAGACTTAACACACAGAGTGTTTACAAACAGCTCTATGAAAAGAAAGGTTAAACTCTGTGAGTTGAACACATCCAGTAGAAATAGTTTGTGAGAATGATTCTGTCTAGTTTTTAAAGAAGGATATTGCCATTTCTAAGATTGGCCTGAAATCTCTTGAAATCTGCACTTGCAAATTCCACAAAAAGAGTGTTTCAAAACTGCTGTCTAAACGAACGTTCAACACTGAGATTTGAATACACAAAACGCAAAGGAGTTACTGAGAATTCTTCTGTCTAGCATTATATGAAGAAATCCCGTTTCCAACGAAGGCCTCAACCAGGTCTTAATATCCACTTGCTGACTTAACAAACGGAGTGTTTCCAAACTGCTCTATGAAAAGAAAGGTTAAACTCTGTGAGTTGAACACACCCATTGCAAGTAGTTTCTGAGAATGATTATGTGTAGTTTTGAAAAGGGGCTATTTCCATTTCTAAGATTGGCCTCAAATCGCTGGAAATCTCCACTTGCAATTTCCACAAAAAGAGTGTTTCAAAACTGATCTTTCTAAGGGAAGGCTTCAATCTGTGAGTTGGATACACACAAACCAAAGAAGTTAATGAGAATTCTTCTGTCTTGCATTATATGAAGAAATCCCGTTTCCAACGATGGCCTCAACGAGGTCTAAATATCCAATTGCAGACTTCACAAACAGAGTGTTTCCATACTGCTCTATGAAAAGAAAGGTTAAACGCTGTGAGTTGAACACATCCAGTGCAAAGTAGTTTCTGAGAATGATTCTGTCTAGTTTTTAAACGAGGATATTGCCATTTCTAAGATTGGCCTCAAATCTCTTGAAATCTCCACTTGCAAATTCCACTAAAAGAGTGTTAAAAAACTGCTCTGTCTAAAGGAACGTTCAACTCTGTGAGTTGAATACACACAATGCAAAGAAGGTACTGAGAATTCTTCTGTCTAGCATTACATGAAGAAATCCCGTTTCCCACGAAGGCCTCAACCAGGTCTAAATATCCACTTGCAGACTTAACAAACAGAGTGTTTTCAAACTGCTCTATGAAAAGAAAGGTTAAACTCTGTGAGTTGAACACACCCATTACAAAGTAGTTCCTGAGAATGATTCTGTCTAGTTTTGAAACGGGGATTTTCCATTTCTAAGATTGGCCTCAAATCGCTGGAAATCTCCACTTGCAATTTCCACAAAAAGAGTGTTTCAAAACTGATCTTTCTAAAGGAAGGCTTAACTCTGTGAGTCGAATACACACAACACAAAGAAGTTACTGAGAATTCTTCTGTCTTGCATCATATGAAGAAATTCCATTTCCAAGGACGGCCTAAACGAGGTCTAAATATCCACTTGCAGACTTAACACACAGAGTGTTTACAAACAGCTCTATGAAAAGAAAGGTTAAACTCTGTGAGTTGAACACATCCAGTAGAAATAGTTTGTGAGAATGATTCTGTCTAGTTTTTATAGAAGGATATTGCCATTTCTAAGATTGGCCTGAAATCTCTTGAAATCTGCACTTGCAAATTCCACAAAAAGAGTGTTTCAAAACTGCTGTCTAAACGAACGTTCAACACTGAGATTTGAATACACAAAACGCAAAGGAGTTACTGAGAATTCTTCTGTCTAGCATTATATGAAGAAATCCCGTTTCCAACGAAGGCCTCAACCAGGTCTTAATATCCACTTGCTGACTTAACAAACGGAGTGTTTCCAAACTGCTCTATGAAAAGAAAGGTTAAACTCTGTGAGTTGAACACACCCATTGCAAGTAGTTTCTGAGAATGATTATGTGTAGTTTTGAAAAGGGGCTATTTCCATTTCTAAGATTGGCCTCAAATCGCTGGAAATCTCCACTTGCAATTTCCACAAAATGAGTGTTTCAAAACTGATCTTTCTAAGGGAAGGCTTCAATCTGTGAATTGGATACACACAAACCAAAGAAGTTAATGAGAATTCTTCTGTCTTGCATTATATGAAGAAATCCCGTTTCCAACGATGGCCTCAACGAGGTCTAAATATCCAATTGCAGACTTCACAAACAGAGTGTTTCCATACTGCTCTATGAAAAGAAAGGTTAAACGCTGTGAGTTGAACACATCCAGTGCAAAGTAGTTTCTGAGAATGATTCTGTCTAGTTTTTAAACGAGGATATTGCCATTTCTAAGATTGGCCTCAAATCTCTTGAAATCTCCACTTGCAAATTCCACTAAAAGAGTGTTAAAAAACTGCTCTGTCTAAAGGAACGTTCAACTCTGTGAGTTGAATACACACAATGCAAAGAAGGTACTGAGAATTCTTCTGTCTAGCATTACATGAAGAAATCCCGTTTCCCACGAAGGCCTCAACCAGGTCTAAATATCCACTTGCAGACTTAACAAACAGAGTGTTTTCAAACTGCTCTATGAAAAGAAAGGTTAAACTCTGTGAGTTGAACACACCCATTACAAAGTAGTTCCTGAGAATGATTCTGTCTAGTTTTGAAACGGGGATTTTCCATTTCTAAGATTGGCCTCAAATCGCTGGAAATCTCCACTTGCAATTTCCACAAAAAGAGTGTTTCAAAACTGATCTTTCTAAAGGAAGGCTTAACTCTGTGAGTCGAATACACACAACACAAAGAAGTTACTGAGAATTCTTCTGTCTTGCATCATATGAAGAAATTCCATTTCCAAGGACGGCCTAAACGAGGTCTAAATATCCACTTGCAGACTTAACACACAGAGTGTTTACAAACAGCTCTATGAAAAGAAAGGTTAAACTCTGTGAGTTGAACACATCCAGTAGAAATAGTTTGTGAGAATGATTCTGTCTAGTTTTTATAGAAGGATATTGCCATTTCTAAGATTGGCCTGAAATCTCTTGAAATCTGCACTTGCAAATTCCACAAAAAGAGTGTTTCAAAACTGCTGTCTAAACGAACGTTCAACACTGAGATTTGAATACACAAAACGCAAAGGAGTTACTGAGAATTCTTCTGTCTAGCATTATATGAAGAAATCCCGTTTCCAACGAAGGCCTCAACCAGGTCTTAATATCCACTTGCTGACTTAACAAACGGAGTGTTTCCAAACTGCTCTATGAAAAGAAAGGTTAAACTCTGTGAGTTGAACACACCCATTGCAAGTAGTTTCTGAGAATGATTATGTGTAGTTTTGAAAAGGGGCTATTTCCATTTCTAAGATTGGCCTCAAATCGCTGGAAATCTCCACTTGCAATTTCCACAAAATGAGTGTTTCAAAACTGATCTTTCTAAGGGAAGGCTTCAATCTGTGAGTTGGATACACACAAACCAAAGAAGTTAATGAGAATTCTTCTGTCTTGCATTATATGAAGAAATCCCGTTTCCAACGAAGGCCTTAACGAGGTCTAAATATCCAATTGCAGACTTCACAAACAGAGTGTTTCCATACTGCTCTATGAAAAGAAAGGTTAAACGCTGTGAGTTGAACACATCCAGTGCAAAGTAGTTTCTGAGAATGATTCTGTCTAGTTTTTAAACGAGGATATTGCCATTTCTAAGATTGGCCTCAAATCTCTTGAAATCTCCACTTGCAAATTCCACTAAAAGAGTGTTAAAAAACTGCTCTGTCTAAAGGAACGTTCAACTCTGTGAGTTGAATACACACAATGCAAAGAAGGTACTGAGAATTCTTCTGTCTAGCATTACATGAAGAAATCCCGTTTCCCACGAAGGCCTCAACCAGGTCTAAATATCCACTTGCAGACTTAACAAACAGAGTGTTTTCAAACTGCTCTATGAAAAGAAAGGTTAAACTCTGTGAGTTGAACACACCCATTACAAAGTAGTTCCTGAGAATGATTCTGTCTAGTTTTGAAACGGGGATTTTCCATTTCTAAGATTGGCCTCAAATCGCTGGAAATATCCACTTGCAATTTCCACAAAAAGAGTGTTTCAAAACTGATCTTTCTAAAGGAAGGCTTAACTCTGTGAGTCGAATACACACAACACAAAGAAGTTACTGAGAATTCTTCTGTCTTGCATCATATGAAGAAATCCCATTTCCAAGGACGGCCTAAACGAGGTCTAAATATCCACTTGCAGACTTAACACACAGAGTGTTTCCAAACAGCTCTATGAAAAGAAAGGTTAAACTCTGTGAGTTGAACACATCCAGTAGAAATAGTTTGTGAGAATGATTCTGTCTAGTTTTTAAAGAAGGATATTGCCATTTCTAAGATTGGCCTCAAATCCCTTGAAATCTGCACTTGCAAATTCCAAAAAAAGAGTGTTTCCAAACTGCTGTCTAAACGAACGTTCAACACTGAGAGTTGAATACACAAAACGCAAAGAAGTTACTGAGAATTCTTCTGTCTAGCATTATATGAAGAAATCCCATTTCCAACGAAGGCCTCAACCAGGTCTTAATATCCACTTGCTGACTTAACAAACGGAGTGTTTCCAAACTGCTCTATGAAAAGAAAGGTTAAACTCTGTGAGTTGAACACACCCATTGCAAGTAGTTTCTGAGAATGATTATGTGTAGTTTTGAAAAGGGGATATTTCCATTTCTAACATTGCCCTAAAATCGCTGGAAATCTCCACTTGCAATTTCCACAAAAAGAGTGTTTCAAAACTGATCTTTCTAAGGGAAGGCTTCAATCTGTGAGTTGGATACACACAAACCAAAGAAGTTAATGAGAATTCTTCTGTCTTGCATTATATGAAGAAATCCCGTTTCCAACGATGGCCTCAACGAGGTCTAAATATCCAATTGCAGACTTCACAAACAGAGTGTTTCCATACTGCTCTATGAAAAGAAAGGTTAAACGCTGTGAGTTGAACACATCCAGTGCAAAGTAGTTTCTGAGAATGATTCTGTCTAGTTTTCAAACGAGGATATTGCCATTTCTAAGATTGGCCTCAAATCTCTGGAAATCTCCACTTGCAAATTCCACTAAAAGAGTGTTAAAGAACTGCTCTGTCTAAAGGAACGTTCAACTCTGTGAGTTGAATACACACAATGCAAAGAAGGTACTGAGAATTCTTCTGTCTAGCATTATATGAAGAAATCCCGTTTCCCACGAATGCCTCAACCAGGTCTAAATATCCACTTCCAGACTTAACAAACAGAGTGTTTTCAAACTGCTCTATGAAAAGAAAGGTTAAACTCTGTGAGTTGAACACACCCATTACAAAGTAGTTCCTGAGAATGATTCTGTCTAGTTTTGAAACGGGGATATTTCCATTTCTAAGATTGGCCTCAAATCGCTGGAAATCTCCATTTGCAATTTCCACAAAAAGAGTGCTTCAAAACTGATCTTTCTAAAGGAAGGCTTAATTCTGTGAGTTGAATACACACAACACAAAGAAGTTACTGAGAATTCTTCTGTCTAGCATTATATGAAGAAATCCCGTTTCCAAACGAAGGCCTCAAAGAGGTCTAAATATCCACTTGCAGACTTCACAAACAGAGTGTTTTCAAACTTCTCTATGAAAAGAAAGGTTAAACTCTGTGAGTTGAACACACCCATTACAAAGTAGTTTCTGAGAATGATTGTGTCTAGTTTTGAAACGGGGATTTTCCATTTCTAAGATTGGCCTCAAATCGCTGGAAATCTCCACTTGCAATTTCCACAAAAAGAGTGTTTCAAAACTGATCTTTCTAAAGGAAGGCTTAACTCTGTGAGTCGAATACACACAACACAAAGAAGTTACTGAGAATTCTTCTGTCTTGCATCATATGAAGAAATCCCATTTCCAAGGACGGCCTAAACGAGGTCTAAATATCCACTTGCAGACTTAACACACAGAGTGTTTACAAACAGCTCTATGAAAAGAAAGGTTAAACTCTGTGAGTTGAACACATCCAGTAGAAATAGTTTGTGAGAATGATTCTGTCTAGTTTTTATAGAAGGATATTGCCATTTCTAAGATTGGCCTGAAATCTCTTGAAATCTGCACTTGCAAATTCCACAAAAAGAGTGTTTCAAAACTGCTGTCTAAACGAACGTTCAACACTGAGATTTGAATACACAAAACGCAAAGGAGTTACTGAGAATTCTTCTGTCTAGCATTATATGAAGAAATCCCGTTTCCAACGAAGGCCTCAACCAGGTCTTAATATCCACTTGCTGACTTAACAAACGGAGTGTTTCCAAACTGCTCTATGAAAAGAAAGGTTAAACTCTGTGAGTTGAACACACCCATTGCAAGTAGTTTCTGAGAATGATTATGTGTAGTTTTGAAAAGGGGCTATTTCCATTTCTAAGATTGGCCTCAAATCGCTGGAAATCTCCACTTGCAATTTCCACAAAATGAGTGTTTCAAAACTGATCTTTCTAAGGGAAGGCTTCAATCTGTGAGTTGGATACACACAAACCAAAGAAGTTAATGAGAATTCTTCTGTCTTGCATTATATGAAGAAATCCCGTTTCCAACGATGGCCTCAACGAGGTCTAAATATCCAATTGCAGACTTCACAAACAGAGTGTTTCCATACTGCTCTATGAAAAGAAAGGTTAAACGCTGTGAGTTGAACACATCCAGTGCAAAGTAGTTTCTGAGAATGATTCTGTCTAGTTTTTAAACGAGGATATTGCCATTTCTAAGATTGGCCTCAAATCTCTTGAAATCTCCACTTGCAAATTCCACTAAAAGAGTGTTAAAAAACTGCTCTGTCTAAAGGAACGTTCAACTCTGTGAGTTGAATACACACAATGCAAAGAAGGTACTGAGAATTCTTCTGTCTAGCATTACATGAAGAAATCCCGTTTCCCACGAAGGCCTCAACCAGGTCTAAATATCCACTTGCAGACTTAACAAACAGAGTGTTTTCAAACTGCTCTATGAAAAGAAAGGTTAAACTCTGTGAGTTGAACACACCCATTAAAAAGTAGTTCCTGAGAATGATTCTGTCTAGTTTTGAAACGGGGATTTTCCATTTCTAAGATTGGCCTCAAATCGCTGGAAATCTCCACTTGCAATTTCCACAAAAAGAGTGTTTCAAAACTGATCTTTCTAAAGGAAGGCTTAACTCTGTGAGTCGAATACACACAACACAAAGAAGTTACTGAGAATTCTTCTGTCTTGCATCATATGAAGAAATCCCATTTCCAAGGACGGCCTAAACGAGGTCTAAATATCCACTTGCAGACTTAACACACAGAGTGTTTCCAAACAGCTCTATGAAAAGAAAGGTTAAACTCTGTGAGTTGAACACATCCAGTAGAAATAGTTTGTGAGAATGATTCTGTCTAGTTTTTAAAGAAGGATATTGCCATTTCTAAGATTGGCCTCAAATCCCTTGAAATCTGCACTTGCAAATTCCAAAAAAAGAGTGTTTCCAAACTGCTGTCTAAACGAACGTTCAACACTGAGAGTTGAATACACAAAACGCAAAGAAGTTACTGAGAATTCTTCTGTCTAGCATTATATGAAGAAATCCCATTTCCAACGAAGGCCTCAACCAGGTCTTAATATCCACTTGCTGACTTAACAAACGGAGTGTTTCCAAACTGCTCTATGAAAAGAAAGGTTAAACTCTGTGAGTTGAACACACCCATTGCAAGTAGTTTCTGAGAATGATTATGTGTAGTTTTGAAAAGGGGATATTTCCATTTCTAACATTGCCCTAAAATCGCTGGAAATCTCCACTTGCAATTTCCACAAAAAGAGTGTTTCAAAACTGATCTTTCTAAGGGAAGGCTTCAATCTGTGAGTTGGATACACACAAACCAAAGAAGTTAATGAGAATTCTTCTGTCTTGCATTATATGAAGAAATCCCGTTTCCAACGATGGCCTCAACGAGGTCTAAATATCCACTTGCAGACTTCACAAACAGAGTGTTTCCATACTGCTCTATGAAAAGAAAGGTTAAACGCTGTGAGTTGAACACATCCAGTGCAAAGTAGTTTCTGAGAATGATTCTGTCTAGTTTTTAAACGAGGATATTGCCATTTCTAAGATTGGCCTCAAATCTCTTGAAATCTCCACTTGCAAATTCCACTAAAAGAGTGTTAAAAAACTGCTCTGTCTAAAGGAACGTTCAAATCTGTGAGTTGAATACACACAACACAAAGAAGTTACTGAGAATTCTTCTGTCTAGCATTATATGAAGAAATCCCGTTTCCCAAGAAGGCCTCAACCAGGTCTAAATATCCACTTGCAGACTTAAGAAACAGAGTGTTTTCAAACTGCTCTATGAAAAGAAAGGTTAAACTCTGTGAGTTGAACACACCCATTACAATGTAGTTCCTGAGAATGATTCTGTCTAGTTTTGAAACGGGGATATTTCCATTTCTAAGATTGGCCTCAAATCGCTGGAAATCTCCATTTGCAATTTCCACAAAAAGAGTGTTTCAAAACTGATCTTTCTAAAGGAAGGCTTAATTCTGTGAGTTGAATACACACAACACAAAGAAGTTACTGATAATTCTTCTGTCTAGCATTATATGAAGAAATCCCGTTTCCAACGAAGGCCTCAAAGAGGTCTAAATATCCACTTGCAGACTTAACAAACAGAGTGTTTTCAAACTTCTCTATGAAAAGAAAGGTTAAACTCTGTGAGTTGAACACACCCATTGCAAAGTAGTTTCTGAGAATGATTCTGTCTAGTTTTGAAACGCGGATTTCCCATTTCTAAGATTGGCCTCAAATCGCTGGAAATCTCCACTTGCAATTTCCACAAAAAGAGTGTTTCAAAACTGATCTTTCTAAAGGATGGCTTAACTCTGTGAGTCGAATACGCACAACACAAAGAAGTTACTGAGAATTCTTCTGTCTTGCATCATATGAAGAAATCCCATTTCCAAGGAAGGCCTAAACGAGGTCTAACTATCCACTTGCAGACTTAACACACAGAGTGTTTCCAAACAGCTCTATGAAAAGAAAGGTTAAACTCTGTGAGTTGAACACATCCAGTAGAAATAGTTTGTGAGAATGATTCTGTCTAGTTTTTAAAGAAGGATATTGCCATTTCTAAGATTGGCCTGAAATCTCTTGAAATCTGCACTTGCAAATTCCACAAAAAGAGTGTTTCAAAACTGCTGTCTAAACGAACGTTCAACACTGAGATTTGAATACACAAAACGCAAAGGAGTTACTGAGAATTCTTCTGTCTAGCATTATATGAAGAAATACCGTTTCCAACGAAGGCCTCAACCAGGTCTTAATATCCACTTGCTGACTTAACAAACGGAGTGTTTCCAAACTGCTCTATGAAAAGAAAGGTTAAACTCTGTGAGTTGAACACACCCATTGCAAGTAGTTTCTGAGAATGATTATGTGTAGTTTTGAAAAGGGGCTATTTCCATTTCTAAGATTGGCCTCAAATCGCTGGAAATCTCCACTTGCAATTTCCACAAAAAGAGTGTTTCAAAACTGATCTTTCTAAGGGAAGGCTTCAATCTGTGAGTTGGATACACACAAACCAAAGAAGTTAATGAGAATTCTTCTGTCTTGCATTATATGAAGAAATCCCGTTTCCAACGATGGCCTCAACGAGGTCTAAATATCCAATTGCAGACTTCACAAACAGAGTGTTTCCATACTGCTCTATGAAAAGAAAGGTTAAACGCTGTGAGTTGAACACATCCAGTGCAAAGTAGTTTCTGAGAATGATTCTGTCTAGTTTTTAAACGAGGATATTGCCATTTCTAAGATTGGCCTCAAATCTCTTGAAATCTCCACTTGCAAATTCCACTAAAAGAGTGTTAAAAAACTGCTCTGTCTAAAGGAACGTTCAACTCTGTGAGTTGAATACACACAATGCAAAGAAGGTACTGAGAATTCTTCTGTCTAGCATTACATGAAGAAATCCCGTTTCCCACGAAGGCCTCAACCAGGTCTAAATATCCACTTGCAGACTTAACAAACAGAGTGTTTTCAAACTGCTCTATGAAAAGAAAGGTTAAACTCTGTGAGTTGAACACACCCATTACAAAGTAGTTCCTGAGAATGATTCTGTCTAGTTTTGAAACGGGGATTTTCCATTTCTAAGATTGGCCTCAAATCGCTGGAAATCTCCACTTGCAATTTCCACAAAAAGAGTGTTTCAAAACTGATCTTTCTAAAGGAAGGCTTAACTCTGTGAGTCGAATACACACAACACAAAGAAGTTACTGAGAATTCTTCTGTCTTGCATCATATGAAGAAATTCCATTTCCAAGGACGGCCTAAACGAGGTCTAAATATCCACTTGCAGACTTAACACACAGAGTGTTTACAAACAGCTCTATGAAAAGAAAGGTTAAACTCTGTGAGTTGAACACATCCAGTAGAAATAGTTTGTGAGAATGATTCTGTCTAGTTTTTATAGAAGGATATTGCCATTTCTAAGATTGGCCTGAAATCTCTTGAAATCTGCACTTGCAAATTCCACAAAAAGAGTGTTTCAAAACTGCTGTCTAAACGAACGTTCAACACTGAGATTTGAATACACAAAACGCAAAGGATTTACTGAGAATTCTTCTGTCTAGCATTATATGAAGAAATCCCGTTTCCAACGAAGGCCTCAACCAGGTCTTAATATCCACTTGCTGACTTAACAAACGGAGTGTTTCCAAACTGCTCTATGAAAAGAAAGGTTAAACTCTGTGAGTTGAACACACCCATTGCAAGTAGTTTCTGAGAATGATTATGTGTAGTTTTGAAAAGGGGCTATTTCCATTTCTAAGATTGGCCTCAAATCGCTGGAAATCTCCACTTGCAATTTCCACAAAATGAGTGTTTCAAAACTGATCTTTCTAAGGGAAGGCTTCAATCTGTGAATTGGATACACACAAACCAAAGAAGTTAATGAGAATTCTTCTGTCTTGCATTATATGAAGAAATCCCGTTTCCAACGATGGCCTCAACGAGGTCTAAATATCCAATTGCAGACTTCACAAACAGAGTGTTTCCATACTGCTCTATGAAAAGAAAGGTTAAACGCTGTGAGTTGAACACATCCAGTGCAAAGTAGTTTCTGAGAATGATTCTGTCTAGTTTTTAAACGAGGATATTGCCATTTCTAAGATTGGCCTCAAATCTCTTGAAATCTCCACTTGCAAATTCCACTAAAAGAGTGTTAAAAAACTGCTCTGTCTAAAGGAACGTTCAACTCTGTGAGTTGAATACACACAATGCAAAGAAGGTACTGAGAATTCTTCTGTCTAGCATTACATGAAGAAATCCCGTTTCCCACGAAGGCCTCAACCAGGTCTAAATATCCACTTGCAGACTTAACAAACAGAGTGTTTTCAAACTGCTCTATGAAAAGAAAGGTTAAACTCTGTGAGTTGAACACACCCATTACAAAGTAGTTCCTGAGAATGATTCTGTCTAGTTTTGAAACGGGGATTTTCCATTTCTAAGATTGGCCTCAAATCGCTGGAAATCTCCACTTGCAATTTCCACAAAAAGAGTGTTTCAAAACTGATCTTTCTAAAGGAAGGCTTAACTCTGTGAGTCGAATACACACAACACAAAGAAGTTACTGAGAATTCTTCTGTCTTGCATCATATGAAGAAATTCCATTTCCAAGGACGGCCTAAACGAGGTCTAAATATCCACTTGCAGACTTAACACACAGAGTGTTTACAAACAGCTCTATGAAAAGAAAGGTTAAACTCTGTGAGTTGAACACATCCAGTAGAAATAGTTTGTGAGAATGATTCTGTCTAGTTTTTATAGAAGGATATTGCCATTTCTAAGATTGGCCTGAAATCTCTTGAAATCTGCACTTGCAAATTCCACAAAAAGAGTGTTTCAAAACTGCTGTCTAAACGAACGTTCAACACTGAGATTTGAATACACAAAACGCAAAGGAGTTACTGAGAATTCTTCTGTCTAGCATTATATGAAGAAATCCCGTTTCCAACGAAGGCCTCAACCAGGTCTTAATATCCACTTGCTGACTTAACAAACGGAGTGTTTCCAAACTGCTCTATGAAAAGAAAGGTTAAACTCTGTGAGTTGAACACACCCATTGCAAGTAGTTTCTGAGAATGATTATGTGTAGTTTTGAAAAGGGGCTATTTCCATTTCTAAGATTGGCCTCAAATCGCTGGAAATCTCCACTTGCAATTTCCACAAAATGAGTGTTTCAAAACTGATCTTTCTAAGGGAAGGCTTCAATCTGTGAGTTGGATACACACAAACCAAAGAAGTTAATGAGAATTCTTCTGTCTTGCATTATATGAAGAAATCCCGTTTCCAACGAAGGCCTTAACGAGGTCTAAATATCCAATTGCAGACTTCACAAACAGAGTGTTTCCATACTGCTCTATGAAAAGAAAGGTTAAACGCTGTGAGTTGAACACATCCAGTGCAAAGTAGTTTCTGAGAATGATTCTGTCTAGTTTTTAAACGAGGATATTGCCATTTCTAAGATTGGCCTCAAATCTCTTGAAATCTCCACTTGCAAATTCCACTAAAAGAGTGTTAAAAAACTGCTCTGTCTAAAGGAACGTTCAACTCTGTGAGTTGAATACACACAATGCAAAGAAGGTACTGAGAATTCTTCTGTCTAGCATTACATGAAGAAATCCCGTTTCCCACGAAGGCCTCAACCAGGTCTAAATATCCACTTGCAGACTTAACAAACAGAGTGTTTTCAAACTGCTCTATGAAAAGAAAGGTTAAACTCTGTGAGTTGAACACACCCATTACAAAGTAGTTCCTGAGAATGATTCTGTCTAGTTTTGAAACGGGGATTTTCCATTTCTAAGATTGGCCTCAAATCGCTGGAAATATCCACTTGCAATTTCCACAAAAAGAGTGTTTCAAAACTGATCTTTCTAAAGGAAGGCTTAACTCTGTGAGTCGAATACACACAACACAAAGAAGTTACTGAGAATTCTTCTGTCTTGCATCATATGAAGAAATCCCATTTCCAAGGACGGCCTAAACGAGGTCTAAATATCCACTTGCAGACTTAACACACAGAGTGTTTCCAAACAGCTCTATGAAAAGAAAGGTTAAACTCTGTGAGTTGAACACATCCAGTAGAAATAGTTTGTGAGAATGATTCTGTCTAGTTTTTAAAGAAGGATATTGCCATTTCTAAGATTGGCCTCAAATCCCTTGAAATCTGCACTTGCAAATTCCAAAAAAAGAGTGTTTCCAAACTGCTGTCTAAACGAACGTTCAACACTGAGAGTTGAATACACAAAACGCAAAGAAGTTACTGAGAATTCTTCTGTCTAGCATTATATGAAGAAATCCCATTTCCAACGAAGGCCTCAACCAGGTCTTAATATCCACTTGCTGACTTAACAAACGGAGTGTTTCCAAACTGCTCTATGAAAAGAAAGGTTAAACTCTGTGAGTTGAACACACCCATTGCAAGTAGTTTCTGAGAATGATTATGTGTAGTTTTGAAAAGGGGATATTTCCATTTCTAACATTGCCCTAAAATCGCTGGAAATCTCCACTTGCAATTTCCACAAAAAGAGTGTTTCAAAACTGATCTTTCTAAGGGAAGGCTTCAATCTGTGAGTTGGATACACACAAACCAAAGAAGTTAATGAGAATTCTTCTGTCTTGCATTATATGAAGAAATCCCGTTTCCAACGATGGCCTCAACGAGGTCTAAATATCCAATTGCAGACTTCACAAACAGAGTGTTTCCATACTGCTCTATGAAAAGAAAGGTTAAACGCTGTGAGTTGAACACATCCAGTGCAAAGTAGTTTCTGAGAATGATTCTGTCTAGTTTTCAAACGAGGATATTGCCATTTCTAAGATTGGCCTCAAATCTCTGGAAATCTCCACTTGCAAATTCCACTAAAAGAGTGTTAAAGAACTGCTCTGTCTAAAGGAACGTTCAACTCTGTGAGTTGAATACACACAATGCAAAGAAGGTACTGAGAATTCTTCTGTCTAGCATTATATGAAGAAATCCCGTTTCCCACGAATGCCTCAACCAGGTCTAAATATCCACTTCCAGACTTAACAAACAGAGTGTTTTCAAACTGCTCTATGAAAAGAAAGGTTAAACTCTGTGAGTTGAACACACCCATTACAAAGTAGTTCCTGAGAATGATTCTGTCTAGTTTTGAAACGGGGATATTTCCATTTCTAAGATTGGCCTCAAATCGCTGGAAATCTCCATTTGCAATTTCCACAAAAAGAGTGCTTCAAAACTGATCTTTCTAAAGGAAGGCTTAATTCTGTGAGTTGAATACACACAACACAAAGAAGTTACTGAGAATTCTTCTGTCTAGCATTATATGAAGAAATCCCGTTTCCAAACGAAGGCCTCAAAGAGGTCTAAATATCCACTTGCAGACTTCACAAACAGAGTGTTTTCAAACTTCTCTATGAAAAGAAAGGTTAAACTCTGTGAGTTGAACACACCCATTACAAAGTAGTTTCTGAGAATGATTGTGTCTAGTTTTGAAACGGGGATTTTCCATTTCTAAGATTGGCCTCAAATCGCTGGAAATCTCCACTTGCAATTTCCACAAAAAGAGTGTTTCAAAACTGATCTTTCTAAAGGAAGGCTTAACTCTGTGAGTCGAATACACACAACACAAAGAAGTTACTGAGAATTCTTCTGTCTTGCATCATATGAAGAAATCCCATTTCCAAGGACGGCCTAAACGAGGTCTAAATATCCACTTGCAGACTTAACACACAGAGTGTTTACAAACAGCTCTATGAAAAGAAAGGTTAAACTCTGTGAGTTGAACACATCCAGTAGAAATAGTTTGTGAGAATGATTCTGTCTAGTTTTTATAGAAGGATATTGCCATTTCTAAGATTGGCCTGAAATCTCTTGAAATCTGCACTTGCAAATTCCACAAAAAGAGTGTTTCAAAACTGCTGTCTAAACGAACGTTCAACACTGAGATTTGAATACACAAAACGCAAAGGAGTTACTGAGAATTCTTCTGTCTAGCATTATATGAAGAAATCCCGTTTCCAACGAAGGCCTCAACCAGGTCTTAATATCCACTTGCTGACTTAACAAACGGAGTGTTTCCAAACTGCTCTATGAAAAGAAAGGTTAAACTCTGTGAGTTGAACACACCCATTGCAAGTAGTTTCTGAGAATGATTATGTGTAGTTTTGAAAAGGGGCTATTTCCATTTCTAAGATTGGCCTCAAATCGCTGGAAATCTCCACTTGCAATTTCCACAAAATGAGTGTTTCAAAACTGATCTTTCTAAGGGAAGGCTTCAATCTGTGAGTTGGATACACACAAACCAAAGAAGTTAATGAGAATTCTTCTGTCTTGCATTATATGAAGAAATCCCGTTTCCAACGATGGCCTCAACGAGGTCTAAATATCCAATTGCAGACTTCACAAACAGAGTGTTTCCATACTGCTCTATGAAAAGAAAGGTTAAACGCTGTGAGTTGAACACATCCAGTGCAAAGTAGTTTCTGAGAATGATTCTGTCTAGTTTTTAAACGAGGATATTGCCATTTCTAAGATTGGCCTCAAATCTCTTGAAATCTCCACTTGCAAATTCCACTAAAAGAGTGTTAAAAAACTGCTCTGTCTAAAGGAACGTTCAACTCTGTGAGTTGAATACACACAATGCAAAGAAGGTACTGAGAATTCTTCTGTCTAGCATTACATGAAGAAATCCCGTTTCCCACGAAGGCCTCAACCAGGTCTAAATATCCACTTGCAGACTTAACAAACAGAGTGTTTTCAAACTGCTCTATGAAAAGAAAGGTTAAACTCTGTGAGTTGAACACACCCATTAAAAAGTAGTTCCTGAGAATGATTCTGTCTAGTTTTGAAACGGGGATTTTCCATTTCTAAGATTGGCCTCAAATCGCTGGAAATCTCCACTTGCAATTTCCACAAAAAGAGTGTTTCAAAACTGATCTTTCTAAAGGAAGGCTTAACTCTGTGAGTCGAATACACACAACACAAAGAAGTTACTGAGAATTCTTCTGTCTTGCATCATATGAAGAAATCCCATTTCCAAGGACGGCCTAAACGAGGTCTAAATATCCACTTGCAGACTTAACACACAGAGTGTTTCCAAACAGCTCTATGAAAAGAAAGGTTAAACTCTGTGAGTTGAACACATCCAGTAGAAATAGTTTGTGAGAATGATTCTGTCTAGTTTTTAAAGAAGGATATTGCCATTTCTAAGATTGGCCTCAAATCCCTTGAAATCTGCACTTGCAAATTCCAAAAAAAGAGTGTTTCCAAACTGCTGTCTAAACGAACGTTCAACACTGAGAGTTGAATACACAAAACGCAAAGAAGTTACTGAGAATTCTTCTGTCTAGCATTATATGAAGAAATCCCATTTCCAACGAAGGCCTCAACCAGGTCTTAATATCCACTTGCTGACTTAACAAACGGAGTGTTTCCAAACTGCTCTATGAAAAGAAAGGTTAAACTCTGTGAGTTGAACACACCCATTGCAAGTAGTTTCTGAGAATGATTATGTGTAGTTTTGAAAAGGGGATATTTCCATTTCTAACATTGCCCTAAAATCGCTGGAAATCTCCACTTGCAATTTCCACAAAAAGAGTGTTTCAAAACTGATCTTTCTAAGGGAAGGCTTCAATCTGTGAGTTGGATACACACAAACCAAAGAAGTTAATGAGAATTCTTCTGTCTTGCATTATATGAAGAAATCCCGTTTCCAACGATGGCCTCAACGAGGTCTAAATATCCACTTGCAGACTTCACAAACAGAGTGTTTCCATACTGCTCTATGAAAAGAAAGGTTAAACGCTGTGAGTTGAACACATCCAGTGCAAAGTAGTTTCTGAGAATGATTCTGTCTAGTTTTTAAACGAGGATATTGCCATTTCTAAGATTGGCCTCAAATCTCTTGAAATCTCCACTTGCAAATTCCACTAAAAGAGTGTTAAAAAACTGCTCTGTCTAAAGGAACGTTCAAATCTGTGAGTTGAATACACACAACACAAAGAAGTTACTGAGAATTCTTCTGTCTAGCATTATATGAAGAAATCCCGTTTCCCAAGAAGGCCTCAACCAGGTCTAAATATCCACTTGCAGACTTAAGAAACAGAGTGTTTTCAAACTGCTCTATGAAAAGAAAGGTTAAACTCTGTGAGTTGAACACACCCATTACAATGTAGTTCCTGAGAATGATTCTGTCTAGTTTTGAAACGGGGATATTTCCATTTCTAAGATTGGCCTCAAATCGCTGGAAATCTCCATTTGCAATTTCCACAAAAAGAGTGTTTCAAAACTGATCTTTCTAAAGGAAGGCTTAATTCTGTGAGTTGAATACACACAACACAAAGAAGTTACTGATAATTCTTCTGTCTAGCATTATATGAAGAAATCCCGTTTCCAACGAAGGCCTCAAAGAGGTCTAAATATCCACTTGCAGACTTAACAAACAGAGTGTTTTCAAACTTCTCTATGAAAAGAAAGGTTAAACTCTGTGAGTTGAACACACCCATTGCAAAGTAGTTTCTGAGAATGATTCTGTCTAGTTTTGAAACGCGGATTTCCCATTTCTAAGATTGGCCTCAAATCGCTGGAAATCTCCACTTGCAATTTCCACAAAAAGAGTGTTTCAAAACTGATCTTTCTAAAGGATGGCTTAACTCTGTGAGTCGAATACGCACAACACAAAGAAGTTACTGAGAATTCTTCTGTCTTGCATCATATGAAGAAATCCCATTTCCAAGGAAGGCCTAAACGAGGTCTAACTATCCACTTGCAGACTTAACACACAGAGTGTTTCCAAACAGCTCTATGAAAAGAAAGGTTAAACTCTGTGAGTTGAACACATCCAGTAGAAATAGTTTGTGAGAATGATTCTGTCTAGTTTTTAAAGAAGTATATTGCCATTTCTAAGATTGGCCTGAAATCTCTTGAAATCTGCACTTGCAAATTCCACAAAAAGAGTGTTTCAAAACTGCTGTCTAAACGAACGTTCAACACTGAGATTTGAATACACAAAACGCAAAGGAGTTACTGAGAATTCTTCTGTCTAGCATTATATGAAGAAATCCCGTTTCCAACGAAGGCCTCAACCAGGTCTTAATATCCACTTGCTGACTTAACAAACGGAGTGTTTCCAAACTGCTCTATGAAAAGAAAGGTTAAACTCTGTGAGTTGAACACACCCATTGCAAGTAGTTTCTGAGAATGATTATGTGTAGTTTTGAAAAGGGGCTATTTCCATTTCTAACATTGCCCTAAAATCGCTGGAAATCTCCACTTGCAATTTCCACAAAAAGAGTGTTTCAAAACTGATCTTTCTAAGGGAAGGCTTCAATCTGTGAGTTGGATACACACAAACCAAAGAAGTTAATGAGAATTCTTCTGTCTTGCATTATATGAAGAAATCCCGTTTCCAACGATGGCCTCAACGAGGTCTAAATATCCACTTGCAGACTTCACAAACAGAGTGTTTCCATACTGCTCTATGAAAAGAAAGGTTAAACGCTGTGAGTTGAACACATCCAGTGCAAAGTAGTTTCTGAGAATGATTCTGTCTAGTTTTTAAACGAGGATATTGCCATTTCTAAGATTGGCCTCAAATCTCTTGAAATCTCCACTTGCAAATTCCACTAAAAGAGTGTTAAAAAACTGCTCTGTCTAAAGGAACGTTCAAATCTGTGAGTTGAATACACACAACGCAAAGAAGTTACTGAGAATTCTTCTGTCTAGCATTATATGAAGAAATCCCGTTTCCCAAGAAGGCCTCAACCAGGTCTAAATATCCACTTGCAGACTTAAGAAACAGAGTGTTTTCAAACTGCTCTATGAAAAGAAAGGTTAAACTCTGTGAGTTGAACACACCCATTACAAAGTAGTTCCTGAGAATGATTCTGTCTAGTTTTGAAACGGGGATATTTCCATTTCTAAGATTGGCCTCAAATCGCTGGAAATCTCCATTTGCAATTTCCACAAAAAGAGTGTTTCAAAACTGATCTTTCTAAAGGAAGGCTTAATTCTGTGAGTTGAATACACACAACACAAAGAAGTTACTGATAATTCTTCTGTCTAGCATTATATGAAGAAATCCCGTTTCCAACGAAGGCCTCAAAGAGGGCTAAATATCCACTTGCAGACTTAACAAACAGAGTGTTTTCAAACTTCTCTATGAAAAGAAAGGTTAAACTCTGTGAGTTGAACACACCCATTACAAAGTAGTTTCTGAGAATGATTCTGTCTAGTTTTGAAACGGGGATTTTCCATTTCTAAGATTGGCCTCAAATCGCTGGAAATCTCCACTTGCAATTTCCACAAAAAGAGTGTTTCAAAACTGATCTTTCTAAAGGAAGGCTTAACTCTGTGAGTCGAATACACACAACACAAAGAAGTTACTGAGAATTCTTCTGTCTTGCATCATATGAAGAAATCCCATTTCCAAGGACGGCCTAAACGAGGTCTAAATATCCACTTGCAGACTTAACACACAGAGTGTTTACAAACAGCTCTATGAAAAAAAAGGTTAAACTCTGTGAGTTGAACACATCCAGTAGAAATAGTTTGTGAGAATGATTCTGTCTAGTTTTTAAAGAAGGATATTGCCACTTCTAAGATTGGCCTCAAATCTCTTGAAATCTGCACTTGCAAATTCCACAAAAAGAGTGTTTCCAAACTGCTGTCTAAACGAACGTTCAACACTGAGAGTTGAATACACAAAACGCAAAGAAGTTACTGAGAATTCTTCTGTCTAGCATTATATGAAGAAATCCCGTTTCCAACGAAGGCCTCAACCAGGTTTTAATATCCACTTGCTGACTTAACAAACGGAGTGTTTCCAAACTGCTCTATGAAAAGAAAGTTTAAACTCTGTGAGTTGAACACATCCATTGCAAGTTGTTTCTGAGAATGATTATGTGTAGTTTTGAAAAGGGGATATTTCCATTTCTAACATTGCCCTAAAATCGCTGGAAATCTCCACTTGCAATTTCCACAAAACGAGTGTTTCAAAACTGATCTTTCTAAGGGAAGGCTTCAATCTGTGAGTTGGATACACACAAACCAAAGAAGTTAATGAGAATTCTTCTGTCTTGCATTATATGAAGAAATCCCGTTTCCAACGATGGCCTCAACGAGGTCTAAATATCCACTTGCAGACTTCACAAACAGAGTGTTTCCATACTGCTCTATGAAAAGAAAGGTTAAACGCTGTGAGTTGAACACATCCAGTGCAAAGTAGTTTCTGAGAATGATTCTGTCTAGTTTTTAAACGAGGATATTGCCATTTCTAAGATTGGCCTCAAATCTCTTGAAATCTCCACTTGCAAATTCCACTAAAAGAGTGTTAAAAAACTGCTCTGTCTAAAGGAACGTTCAACTCTGTGAGTTGAATACACACATTGCAAAGAAGTTACTGAGAATTCTTCTGTCTAGCATTATATGAAGAAATCCCGTTTCCAACGAAGGCCTCAACCAGGTCTAAATATCCACTTGCAGACTTAACAAACAGAAGGTTTTCAAACTGCTCTATGAAAAGAAAGGTTAAACTCTGTGAGTTGAACACACCCATTACAAAGTAGTTCCTGAGAATGATTCTGTCTAGTTTTGAAACGGGGATATTTCCATTTCTATGATTGGCCTCAAATCGCTGGAAATCTCCATTTGCAATTTCCACAAAAAGAGTGTTTCAAAACTGATCTTTCTAAAGGAAGGCTTAATTCTGTGAGTTGAATACACACAACACAAAGAAGTTACTGAGAATTCTTCTGTCTAGCATTATATGAAGAAATCCCGTTTCCAACGAAGGCCTCAACCAGGTCTTAATATCCACTTGCTGACTTAACAAATGGTGTGTTTCCAAACTGCTCTACGAAAAGAAAGGTTAAACTCTGTGAGTTGAACACACCCATTGCAAGTAGTTTCTGAGAATCCTTATGTGTAGTTTTGAAAAGGGGATATTTCCATTTCTAACATTGCCCTAAAATCGCTGGAAATCTCCACTTGCAATTTCCACAAAAAGAGTGTTTCAAAACTGATCTTTCTAAGGGAAGGCTTCAATCTGTGAGTTGGATACACACAAACCAAAGAAGTTAATGAGAATTCTTCTGTCTTGCATTATATGAAGAAATCCCGTTTCCAACGAAGGCCTCACCGAGGTCTAAATATCCACCTGCAGACTTCACAAACAGAGTGTTTCCATACTGCTCTATGAAAAGAAAGGTTAAACGCTGTGAGTTGAACACATCCAGTGCAAAGTAGTTTCTGAGAATGATTCTGTCTAGTTTTTAAAAGAGGATATTGCCATTTCTAAGATTGGCCTCAAATCTCTTGAAATCTCCACTTGCAAATTCCACTAAAAGAGTGTTAAAAAACTGCTCTGTCTAAAGGAACGTTCAAATCTGTGAGTCGAATACACACAACGCAAAGAAGTTACTGAGATTTCTTCTGTCTTGCATCATGTGAAGAAATCCCATTTCCAAGGAAGGCCTAAACGAGCTCTAAATATCCACTTGCAGACTTAACAGACAGAGTGTTTCCAAACAGCTCTATGAAAAGAAAGGGTAAACTCTGTGAGTTGAACACATCCAGTAGAAATAGTTTGTGAGAATGATTCTGTCTAGTTTTTAAAGAAGGATATTGCCACTTCTAAGATTCGCCTCAAATCTCTTGAAATCCGCACTTGCAATTTCCACAAAAAGAGTGTTTCAAAACTGCTGTCTAAACGAACGTTCAACACTGAGAGTTGAATACACAAAACGCAAAGAAGTTACTGAGAATTCTTCCGTCTAGCATTATATGAAGAAATCCCGTTTCCAACGAAGGCCTCAACCAGGTTTTAATATCCACTTGCTGACTTAACAAACGGAGTGTTTCCAAACTGCTCTATGAAAAGAAAGGTTAAACTCTGTGAGTTGAACTCACCCATTGCAAGTAGTTTCTGAGAATGATTATGTGTAGTTTTGAAAAGGGGATATTTCCATTTCTAACATTGCCCTAAAATCGCTGGAAATCTCCACTTGCAATTTCCACAAAAAGAGTGTTTCAAAACTGATCTTTCTAAGGGAAGGCTTCAATCTGTGAGTTGGATACACACAAACCAAAGAAGTTAATGAGAATTCTTCTGTCTTGCATTATATGAAGAAATCCCGTTTCCAACGATGGCCTCAACGAGGTCTAAATATCCACTTGCAGACTTCACAAACAGAGTGTTTCCATACTGCTCTATGAAAAGAAAGGTTAAACGCTGTGAGTTGAACACATCCAGTGCAAAGTAGTTTCTGAGAATGATTCTGTCTAGTTTTTAAATGAGGATATTGCCATTTCTAAGATTGGCCTCAAATCTCTTGAAATCTCCACTTGCAAATTCCACTAAAAGAGTGTTAAAAAACTGCTCTGTCTAAAGGAACGTTCAAATCTGTGAGTTGAATACACACAACGCAAAGAAGTTACTGAGAATTCTTCTCTCTAGCATTATATGAAGAAATCCCGTTTCCAACGAAGGCCTCAACCAGGTCTAAATATCCACTTGCAGACTTAACAAACAGAGTGTTTTCAAACTGCTCTATGAAAAGAAAGGTTAAACTCTGTGAGTTGAACACACCCATTACAAAGTAGTTCCTGAGAATGATTCTGTCTAGTTTTGAAACGGGGATATTTCCATTTCTAAGATTGGCCTCAAATCGCTGGAAATCTCCATTTGCAATTTCCACAAAAAGAGTGTTTCAAAACTGATCTTTCTAAAGGAAGGCTTAATTCTGTGAGTTGAATACACACAACACAAAGAAGTTACTGAGAATTCTTGTCTAGCATTATATGAAGAAATCCCGTTTCCAACGAAGGCCTCAAAGAGGTCTAAATATCCACTTGCAGACTTAACAAACAGAGTGTTTTCAAACTTCTCTATGAAAAGAAAGGTTAAACTCTGTGAGTTGAACACACCCATTACAAAGTAGTTTATGAGAATGATTCTGTCTAGTTTTGAAACGGGGATTTCCCATTTCTAAGATTGGCCTCAAATCGCTGGAAATCTCCACTTGCAATTTCCACAAAAAGAGTGTTTCAAAACTGATCTTTCTAAAGGAAGGCTTAACTCTGTGAGTCGAATACGCACAACACAAAGAAGTTACTGAGAATTCTTCTGTCTTGCATCATATGAAGAAATCCCATTTCCAAGGAAGGCCTAAACGAGGTCTAAATATCCACTTGCAGACTTAACACACAGAGTGTTTCCAAACAGCTCTATGAAAAGAAAGGTTAAACTCTGTGAGTTGAACACATCCAGTAGAAATAGTTTGTGAGAATGATTCTGTCTAGTTTTTAAAGAAGGATATTGCCATTTCTAAGATTGGCCTGAAATCTCTTGAAATCTGCACTTGCAAATTCCACAAAAAGAGTGTTTCAATACTGCTGTCTAAACGAACGTTCAACACTGAGAGTTGAATACACGAAACGCAAAGAAGTTACTGAGAATTCTTCTGTCTAGCATTATATGAAGAAATCCCGTTTCCAACGAAGGCCTCAACCAGGTCTTAATATCCACTTGCTGAGTTAACAATCGGAGTGTTTCCAAACTGCTCTATGAAAAGAAAGGTTAAACTCTGTGAGTTGAACACACCCATTGCAAGTAGTTTCTGAGAATGATTATGTGTAGTTTTGAAAAGGGGATATTTCCATTTCTAACATTGCCCTAAAATCGCTGGAAATCTCCACTTGCAATTTCCACAAAACGAGTGTTTCAAAACTGATCTTTCTAAGGGAAGGCTTCAATCTGTGAGTTGGATACACACAAACCAAAGAAGTTAATGAGAATTCTTCTGTCTTGCATTATATGAAGAAATCCCGTTTCCAACGATGGCCTCAACCAGGTCTAAATATCCACTTGCAGACTTCACAAACAGAGTGTTTCCATACTGCTCTATGAAAAGAAAGGTTAAACGCTGTGAGTTGAACACATCCAGTGCAAAGTAGTTTCTGAGAATGATTCTGTCTAGTTTTTAAACGAGGATATTGCCATTTCTAAGATTGGCCTCAAATCTCTTGAAATCTCCACTTGCAAATACCACTAAAAGAGTGTTAAAAAACTGCTCTGTCTAAAGGAACGTTCAACTCTGTGAGTTGAATACACACAATGCAAAGAAGTTACTGAGAATTCTTCTGTCTAGCATTATATGAAGAAATCCCGTTTCCAACGAAGGCCTCAAAGAGGTCTAAATATCCACTTGCAGACTTAACAAACAGAGTGTTTTCAAACTTCTCTATGAAAAGAAAGGTTAAACTCTGTGAGTTGAACACACCCATTACAAAGTAGTTTCTGAGAATGATTCTGTCTAGTTTTGAAACGGGGATTTTCCATTTCTAAGATTGGCCTCAAATCGCTGGAAATCTCCACTTGCAATTTCCACAAAAAGAGTGTTTCAAAACTGATCTTTCTAAAGGAAGGCTTAACTCTGTGAGTCGAATACACACAACACAAAGAAGTTACTGAGAATTCTTCTGTCTTGCATCATATGAAGAAATCCCATTTCCAAGGACGGCCTAAACGAGGTCTAAATATCCACTTGCAGACTTAACACACAGAGTGTTTACAAACAGCTCTATGAAAAGAAAGGTTAAACTCTGTGAGTTGAACACATCCAGTAGAAATAGTTTGTGAGAATGATTCTGTCTAGTTTTTAAAGAAGGATATTGCCACTTCTAAGATTGGCCTCAAATCTCTTGAAATCCGCACTTGCAAATTCCACAAAAAGAGTGTTTCAAAACTGCTGTCTAAACGAACGTTCAACACTGAGAGTTGAATACACAAAACGCAAAGAAGTTACTGAGAATTCTTCTGTCTAGCATTATATGAAGAAATCCCGTTTCCAACGAAGCCCTCAACCAGGTTTTAATATCCACTTGCTGACTTAACAAACGGAGTGTTTCCAAACTGCTCTATGAAAAGAAAGGTTAAACTCTGTGAGTTGAACACATCCATTGCAAGTTGTTTCTGAGAATGATTATGTGTAGTTTTGAAAAGGGGATATTTCCATTTCTAACATTGCCCTAAAATCGCTGGAAATCTCCACTTGCAATTTCCACAAAAAGAGTGTTTCAAAACTGATCTTTCTAAGGGAAGGCTTCAATCTGTGAGTTGGATACACACAAACCAAAGAAGTTAATGAGAATTCTTCTGTCTTGCATTATATGAAGAAATCCCGTTTCCAACGATGGCCTCAACGAGGTCTAAATATCCACTTGCAGACTTCACAAACAGAGTGTTTCCATACTGCTCTATGAAAAGAAAGGTTAAACGCTGTGAGTTGAACACATCCAGTGCAAAGTAGTTTCTGAGAATGATTCTGTCTAGTTTTTAAACGAGGATATTGCCATTTCTAAGATTGGCCTCAAATCTCTTGAAATCTCCACTTGCAAATTCCACTAAAAGAGTGTTAAAAAACTGCTCTGTCTAAAGGAACGTTCAACTCTGTGAGTTGAATACACACATTGCAAAGAAGTTACTGAGAATTCTTCTGTCTAGCATTATATGAAGAAATCCCGTTTCCAACGAAGGCCTCAACCAGGTCTAAATATCCACTTGCAGACTTAACAAACAGAATGTTTTCAAACTGCTATATGAAAAGAAAGGTTAAACTCTGTGAGTTGAACACACCCATTACAAAGTAGTTCCTGAGAATGATTCTGTCTAGTTTTGAAACGGGGATATTTCCATTTCTATGATTGGCCTCAAATCGCTGGAAATCTCCATTTGCAATTTCCACAAAAAGAGTGTTTCAAAATTGATCTTTCTAAAGGAAGGCTTAATTCTGTGAGTCGAATACACACAACACAAAGAAGTTACTGAGAATTCTTCTGTCTTGCATCATATGAAGAAATCCCATTTCCAAGGACGGCCTAAACGAGGTCTAAATATCCACTTGCAGACTTAACACACAGAGTGTTTACAAACAGCTCTATGAAAAGAAAGGTTAAACTCTGTGAGTTGAACACATCCAGTAGAAATAGTTTGTGAGAATGATTCTGTCTAGTTTTTAAAGAAGGATATTGCCACTTCTAAGAATGGCCTCAAATCTCTTGAAATCCGCACTTGCAATTTCCACAAAAAGAGTGTTTCAAAACTGATGTCTAAACGAACGTTCAACACTGAGAGTTGAATACACAAAACGCAAAGAAGTTACTGAGAATTCTTCTGTCTAGCATTATATGAAGAAATCCCGTTTCCAACGAAGGCCTCAACCTGGTCTTAATATCCACTTGCTGACTTAACAAATGGTGTGTTTCCAAACTGCTCTACGAAAAGAAAGGTTAAACTCTGTGAGTTGAACACACCCATTGCAGGTAGTTTCTGAGAATCATTATGTGTAGTTTTGAAAAGGGGATATTTCCATTTCTAACATAGCCCTAAAATCGCTGGAAATCTCCACTTGCAATTTCCACAAAAAGAGTGTTTCAAAACTGATCTTTCTAAGGGAAGGCTTCAATCTGTGAGTTGGATACACACAAACCAAAGAAGTTAATGAGAATTCTTCTGTCTTGCATTATATGAAGAAATCCCGTTTCCAACGAAGGCCTCAACGAGGTCTAAAGATCCACCTGCAGACTTCACAAACAGAGTGTTTCCATACTGCTCTATGAAAAGAAAGGTTAAACGCTGTGAGTTGAACACATCCAGTGCAAAGTAGTTTCTGAGAATGATTCTGTCTAGTTTTTAAACGAGGATATTGCCATTTCTAAGATTGGCCTCAAATCTCTTGAAATCTCCACTTGCAAATTCCACTAAAAGAGTGTTAAAAAACTGCTCTGTCTAAAGGAACGTTCAAATCTGTGAGTCGAATACACACAACGCAAAGTAGTTACTGAGATTTCTTCTGTCTTGCATCATATGAAGAAATCCCATTTCCAAGGAAGGCCTAAACGAGCTCTAAATATCCACTTGCAGACTTAACAGACAGAGTGTTTCCAAACAGCTCTATGAAAAGTAAGGGTAAACTCTGTGAGTTGAACACATCCAGTAGAAATAGTTTGTGAGAATGATTCTGTCTAGTTTTTAAAGAAGGATATTGCCACTTCTAAGATTGGCCTCAAATCTCTTGAAATCCGCACTTGCAATTTCCACAAAAAGAGTGTTTCAAAACTGCTGTCTAAACGAACGTTCAACACTGAGAGTTGAATACACAAAACGCAAAGAAGTTACTGAGAATTCTTCTGTCTAGCATTATATGAAGAAATCCCGTTTCCAACGAAGGCCTCAACCAGGTTTTAATATCCACTTGCTGACTTAACAAACGGAGTGTTTCCAAACTGCTCTATGAAAAGAAAGGTTAAACTCTGTGAGTTGAACTCACCCATTGCAAGTAGTTTCTGAGAATGATTATGTGTAGTTTTGAAAAGGGGATATTTCCATTTCTAACATTGCCCTAAAATCGCTGGAAATCTCCACTTGCAATTTCCACAAAAAGAGTGTTTCAAAACTGATCTTTCTATGGGAAGGCTTCAATCTGTGAGTTGGATACACACAAACCAAAGAAGTTAATGAGAATTCTTCTGTCTTGCATTATATGAAGAAATCCCATTTCCAACGATGGCCTCAACGAGGTCTAAATATCCACTTGCAGACTTCACAAACAGAGTGTTTCCATACTGCTCTATGAAAAGAAAGGTTAAACGCTGTGAGTTGAACACATCCAGTGCAAAGTAGTTTCTGAGAATGATTCTGTCTAGTTTTTAAACGAGGATATTGCCATTTCTAAGATTGGCCTCAAATCTCTTGAAATCTCCACTTGCAAATTCCACTAAAAGAGTGTTAAAAAACTGCTCTGTCTAAAGGAACGTTCAAATCTGTGAGTTGAATACACACAACGCAAAGAAGTTACTGAGAATTCTTCTCTCTAGCATTATATGAAGAAATCCCGTTTCCCACGAAGGCCTCAACCAGGTCTAAATATCCACTTGCAGACTTAACAAACAGAGTGTTTTCAAACTGCTCTATGAAAAGAAAGGTTAAACTCTGTGAGTTGAACACACCCATTACAAAGTAGTTCCTGAGAATGATTCTGTCTAGTTTTGAAACGGGGATATTTCCATTTCTAAGATTGGCCTCAAATCGCTGGAAATCTCCATTTGCAATTTCCACAAAAAGAGTGTTTCAAAACTGATCTTTCTAAAGGAAGGCTTAATTCTGTGAGTTGAATACACACAACACAAAGAAGTTACTGAGAATTCTTCTGTCTAGCATTATATGAAGAAATCCCGTTTCCAACGAAGGCCTCAAAGAGGTCTAAATATCCACTTGCAGACTTAACAAACAGAGTGTTTTCAAACTTCTCTATGAAAAGAAAGGTTAAACTCTGTGAGTTGAACACACCCATTACAAAGTAGTTTATGAGAATGATTCTGTCTAGTTTTGAAACGGGGATTTCCCATTTCTAAGATTGGCCTCAAATCGCTGGAAATCTCCACTTGCAATTTCCACAAAAAGAGTGTTTCAAAACTGATCTTTCTAAAGGAAGGCTTAACTCTGTGAGTCGAATACGCACAACACAAAGAAGTTACTGAGAATTCTTCTGTCTTGCATCATATGAAGAAATCCCATTTCCAAGGAAGGCCTAAACGAGGTCTAAATATCCACTTGCAGACTTAACACACAGAGTGTTTCCAAACAGCTCTATGAAAAGAAAGGTTAAACTCTGTGAGTTGAACACATCCAGTAGAAATAGTTTGTGAGAATGATTCTGTCTAGTTTTTAAAGAAGGATGTTGCCATTTCTAAGATTGGCCTGAAATCTCTTGAAATCTGCACTTGCAAATTCCACAAAAAGAGTGTTTCAATACTGCTGTCTAAACGAACGTTCAACACTGAGAGTTGAATACACGAAACGCAAAGAAGTTACTGAGAATTCTTCTGTCTAGCATTATATGAAGAAATCCCGTTTCCAACGAAGGTCTCAACCAGGTCTTAATATCCACTTGCTGAGTTAACAATCGGAGTGTTTCCAAACTGCTCTATGAAAAGAAAGGTTAAACTCTGTGAGTTGAACACACCCATTGCAAGTAGTTTCTGAGAATGATTATGTGTAGTTTTGAAAAGGGGATATTTCCATTTCTAACATTGCCCTAAAATCGCTGGAAATCTCCACTTGCAATTTCCCCAAAACGAGTGTTTCAAAACTGATCTTTCTAAGGGAAGGCTTCAATCTGTGAGTTGGATACACACAAACCAAAGAAGTTAATGAGAATTCTTCTGTCTTGCATTATATGAAGAAATCCCGTTTCCAACGACGGGCTCAACGAGGTCTAAATATCCACTTGCAGACTTCACAAACAGAGTGTTTCCATACTGCTCTATGAAAAGAAAGGTTAAACGCTGTGAGTTGAACACATCCAGTGCAAAGTAGTTTCTGAGAATGATTCTGTCTAGTTTTTAAACGAGGATATTGCCATTTCTAAGATTGGCCTCAAATCTCTTGAAATCTCCACATGCAAATTCCACTAAAAGAGTGTTAAAAAACTTCTCTGTCTAAAGGAACGTTCAACTCTGTGAGTTGAATACACACAATGCAAAGAAGTTACTGAGAATTCTTCTGTCTAGCATTATATGAAGAAATCCCGTTTCCAACGAAGGCCTCAACCAGGTCTAAATATCCACTTGCAGACTTAACAAACAGAGTGTTTTCAAACTGCTCTATGAAAAGAAAGGTTAAACTCTGTGAGTTGAATACACCCATTACAAAGTAGTTCCTGAGAATGATTCTGTCTAGTTTTGAAACGGGGATATTTCCATTTCTAAGATTGGCCTCAAATCGCTGGAAATCTCCATTTGCAATTTCCACAAAAAGAGTGTTTCAAAACTGATCTTTATACAGGAAGGTTTAATTCTGTGAGTTGAATACACACAACACAAAGAAGTTACTGAGAATTCTTCTGTCTAGCATTATATGAAGAAATCCCGTTTCCAACGAAGGCCTCAAAGAGGTCTAAATATCCACTTGCAGACTTAACAAACAGAGTGTTTTCAAACTTCTCTATGAAAAGAAAGGTTAAACTCTGTGAGTTGAACACACCCATTACAAAGTAGTTTCTGAGAATGATTCTGTCTAGTTTTGAAACGGGGATTTTCCATTTCTAAGATTGGCCTCAAATCGCTGGAAATCTCCACTTGCAATTTCCACAAAAAGAGTGTTTCAAAACTGATCTTTCTAAAGGAAGGCTTAACTCTGTGAGTCGAATACACACAACACAAAGAAGTTACTGAGAATTCTTCTGTCTTGCATCATATGTAGAAATCCCATTTCCATGGACGGCCTAAACGAGGTCTAAATATCCACTTGCAGACTTAACACACAGAGTGTTTCCAAACAGCTCTATGAAAAGAAAGGTTAAACTCTGTGAGTTGAACACATCCAGTAGAAATAGTTTGTGAGAATGATTCTGTCTAGTTTTTAAAGAAGGATATTGCCATTTCTAAGATTGGCCTCAAATCTCTTGAAATCCTCACTTGCAAATTCCACAAAAAGTGTGTTTCAAAACTGCTGTCTAAATGAACGTTCAACACTGAGAGTTGAATACACAAAACGCAAAGAAGTTACTGAGAATTCTTCTGTCTAGCATTATATGAAGAAATCCCGTTTCCAACGAAGGCCTCAACCAGGTCTTAATATCCACTTGCTGACTTAACAAATGGTGTGTTTCCAAACTGCTCTACGAAAAGAAAGGTTAAACTCTGTGAGTTGAACACACCCATTGCAAGTAGTTTCTGAGAATCATTATGTGTAGTTTTGAAAAGGGGATATTTCCATTTCTATCATTGCCCTAAAATCGCTGGAAATCTCCACTTGCAATTTCCACAAAAAGAGTGTTTCAAAACTGATCTTTCTAAGGGAAGGCTTCAATCTGTGAGTTGGATACACACAAACCAAAGAAGTTAATGAGAATTCTTCTGTCTTGCATTATATGAAGAAATCCCGTTTCCAACGAAGGCCTCAACGAGGTCTAAATATCCACCTGCAGACTTCACAAACAGAGTGTTTCCATACTGCTCTATGAACAGAAAGGTTAAACGCTGTGAGTTGAACACATCCAGTGCAAAGTAGTTTCTGAGAATGATTCTGTCTAGTTTTTAAACGAGGATATTGCCATTTCTAAGATTGGCCTCAAATCTCTTGAAATCTCCACTTGCAAATTCCACTAAAAGAGTGTTAAAAAACTGCTCTGTCTAAAGGAACGTTCAAATCTGTGAGTCGAATACACACAACGCAAAGAAGTTACTGAGATTTCTTCTGTCTTGCATCATATGAAGAAATCCCATTTCCAAGGAAGGCCTAAACGAGCTCTAAATATCCACTTGCAGACTTAACAGACAGAGTGTTTCCAAACAGCTCTGTGAAAAGAAAGGGTAAACTCTGTGAGTTGAACACATCCAGTAGAAATAGTTTGTGAGAATGATTCTGTCTAGTTTTTAAAGAAGGATATTGCCATTTCTAAGATTGGCCTGAAATCTCTTGAAATCTGCACTTGCAAATTCCACAAAAAGAGTGTTTCAAAACTGCTGTCTAAACGAACGTTCAACACTGAGAGTTGAATACACAAAACGCAAAGAAGTTACTGAGAATTCTTCTGTCTAGCATTATATGAAGAAATCCCGTTTCCAACGAAGGCCTCAACCAGGTCTTAATATCCACTTGCTGACTTAACAAACGGAGTGTTTCCAAACTGCTCTATGAAAAGAAAGGTTAAACTCTGTGAGTTGAACACACCCATTGCAAGTAGTTTCTGAGAATGATTATGTGTAGTTTTGAAAAGGGGATATTTCCATTTCTAACATTGCCCTAAAATCGCTGGAAATCTCCACTTGCAATTTCCACAAAAAGAGTGTTTCAAAACTGATCTTTCTAAGGGAAGGCTTCAATCTGTGAGTTGGATACACACAAACCAAAGAAGTTAATGAGAATTCTTCTGTCTTGCATTATATGAAGAAATCCCGTTTCCAACGAAGGCCTTAACGAGGTCTAAATATCCACTTGCAGACTTCACAAACAGAGTGTTTCCATACTGCTCTATGAAAAGAAAGGTTAAACGCTGTGAGTTGAACACATCCAGTGCAAAGTAGTTTCTGAGAATGATTCTGTCTAGTTTTTAAATGAGGATATTGCCATTTCTAAGATTGGCCTCACATCCCTTGAAATCTCCACTTGCAAATTCCACTAAAAGAGTGTTAAAAAACTGCTCTGTCTGTGGAGGAGCCAAGATGGCCGAATAGGAACAGCTCCCGTCTACAGCTCCCAGCGTGAGCGACGCAGAAGACAGGTGATTTCTGCATTTCCATCTGAGGTACAGGGTTCATCTCACTAGGGAGTGCCAGAGAGTGGGTGCAGGACAGTGGGTGCACGCACCGTGCGGGAGCGGAAGCATGGCAAGGCATTGCCTCACCTGGGAAGTGCAACGGGTCAGGGAGTTCCCTTTCTGAGTCAAAGAAAGGGGTGACGGACGCACCTGGAAAACTCGGGTCACTCCCACCCGAATATTGCGCGTTTCAGACCGGCTTAAATAACGGCACACCACGAGACTATATCCCACACCTGTCTCGGAGGGTCCTACGCCCTTGGAATCTCGCTGATTGCTAGCACAGCAGTCTGAGATCAAACTGCAAGGCGGCAGCGAGGCTGGGGGAGGGGCGCCCGCCATTGCCCAGGCTTGCTTAGGTAAACAAAACAGCCAGGAAGCTCGAACTGGGTGGAGCCCACCACAGCTCAAGGAGGCCTGCCTGCCTCTGTAGGCTCCACCTCTGGGGGCAGGGCACAGACAAAAAAAAAGACAGCAGTAACCTCTGCAGACTTAAATGTCCTTGTCTGACAGCTTTGAAGAGAGCAGTGGTTCTCCCAGCACGCAGCTGGAGATCTGAGAATGGGCAGAGTGCCTCCTCAAGTGTGTCCCTAACCCCTGACCCCCGAGCAGCCTAACTGGGAGGCATCCCCCAGCAGGGGCACACTGACACCTCACACTGCAGCGTATTCCAACAGACCTGCAGCTGAGGGTCCTGTCTGTTAGAAGGAAAACTAACAAACAGAAAGGACATCCACACCGAAAACCCATCTGTACATCACCATCATCAAAGACCAAAAGTAGATAAAACCACAAAGATGGGGAGAAAACAGAACAGAAAAACAGGAAACTCTAAAAAGCAGAGCGCCTCTCCTCCTCCAAAGGAACGCAGTTCCTCACCAGCAACGGAACAAAGCTGGATGGAGAATGATTTTGACGAGCTGAGAGAAGAAGGCTTCAGACGATCAAATTACTCTGAGCTACGGGAGGACATTCAAACCAAAGGCAAAGAAGTTGAAAACTTTGAAAAAAATTTAGAAGAATGTATAACTAGAATAACCAATACAGAGAAGTGCTTAAAGGAGCTGATGGAGCTGAAAACCAAGGCTTGAGAACTACGTGAAGAATGCAGAAGCCTCAGGAGCCGATGCGATCAACTGGAAGAAAGCGTATCAGCAATGGAAAATGAAATGAATGAAACGAAGCGAGAAGGGAAGTCTAGAGAAAAAAGAATAAAAAGAAATGAGCAAAGCCTCCAAGAAATATGGGACTATGTGAGAAGACCAAATCTACGTCTGATTGGTGTACCTGAAAGTGATGCGGAGAATGAAACCAAGTTGGAAAACACTCTGCAGGATATTATCCAGGAGAACTTCCCCAATCTAGCAAGGCAGGCCAACGTTCAGATTCAGGAAATACAGAGAACGCCACAAAATACTCCTCGAGAAGAGCAACTCCAAGACACATAATTGTCAGATTCACCAAAGTTGAAATGAAGGAAAAAATGTTAAGGGCAGCCAGACAGAAAGGTCGGGTTACCCTCAAAGGGAAGCCCATCAGACTAACAGCGGATCTCTCGGCAGAAACCCTACAAGCCAGAAGAGAGTGGGGGCCAATATTCAACATTCTTAAAGAAAAGAATTTTCAACCCAGAATTTCATATCCAGCCAAACTAAGCTTTATAAGTGAAGGAGAAATAAAATACTTTACAGACAAGCAAATGCTGACCGATTTTGTCACCACCAGGCCTGCCCTAAAAGAGCTCCTGAAGGAAGCGCTAAATATGGAAAGGAACAACCGGTACCAGCCGCTGCAAAATCATGCCAAAATGTAAAGACCATCAAGACTAGGAAGAAACTGCATCAACTAATGAGCAAAATCACCAGCTAACATCATAATGACAGGATCAAATTCACACATAACAATATTAACTTTAAATGTAAATGGTCTAAATGCTCCAATTAAAAGACACAGACTGGCAAGTTGGATAAAGAGTCAAGACCCATCAGTGTGCTGTATTCAGGAAACCCATCTCACGTGCAGAGACACACATAGGCTCAAAATAAAAGGATGGAGGAAGATCTACCAAGCAAATGGAAAACAAAAAAAGGCAGGGGTTGCAATCCTAGTCTCTGATAAAACAGACTTTAAACCAACAAAGATCAAAAGAGACAAAGAAGGCCATTACATAATGGTAAAGGGATCAATTCAACAAGAGGAGCTAACTATCCTAAATATTTATGCACCCAATACAGGAGCACCCAGATTCATAAAGCAAGTCCTGAGTGACCTACAAAGAGACTTAGACTCCCACACATTAATAATGGGAGACTTTAACACCCCACTGTCAACATTAGACAGATCAACGAGACAGAAAGCCAACAAGGATACCCAGGAATTGAACTCAGCTCTGCACCAAGCGGACCTAATAGACATCTACAGAACTCTCCACCCCAAATCAACAGAATATACATTTTTTTCAGCACCACACCACACCTATTCCAAAATTGACCACATACTGGGAAGTAAAGCTCTCCTCAGCAAATGTAAAAGAACAGAAATTATAACAAACTATCTCTCAGACCACAGTGCAATCAAACTAGAACTCAGGATTAAGAATCTCACTCAAAGCCGCTCAACTACATGGAAACTGAACAACCCGCTCCTGAATGACTGCTGGGTACATAACGAAATGAAGGCAGAAATAAAGATGTTCTTTGAAACCAACGAGAACAAAGACACAACATACCAGAATCTCTGGGACGCATTCAAAGCAGTGTGCAGAGGGAAATTTATAGCACTAAATGCCCACAAGAGAAAGCAGGAAAGATCTAAAATTGACACCCTAACATCACAATTAAAGAACTAGAAAAGCAAGACCAAACACATTCAAAAGTTAGCAGAAGGCAAGAAATAACTAAAATCAGAGCAGAACTGAAGGAAATAGAGACACAAAAAACCCTTCAAAAAATTAATGAATCCAGGAGCTGGTTTTTTGAAAGGATCAACAAAATTGATAGACCGCTAGCAAGACTAATAAAGAAAAAAAGAGAGAAGAATCGAATAGACGCAATAAAAAATGATAAAGGGGATATCACCACCGATCCCACAGAAATACAAACTACCAACAGAGAATACTACAAACACCTCTACACAAATAAACTAGAAAATCTAGAAGAAATGGATACATTCCTCAACACCTACACTCTCCCAAGACTAAACCAGGAAGAAGTTGAAGCTCTGAATAGACCAATAACAGGAGCTGAAATTGTGGCAATAATCAATAGCTTACCAACCAAAAACAGTCCAGGACCAGATGGATTCACAGCCGAATTCTACCAGAGGTACAAGGAGGAACTGGTACCATTCCTTCTGATACTATTCCAATCAATAGAAAAAGAGGGAATCCTCCCTAACTCATTTTATGAGGCCAGCATCATTCTGATACCAAAGCCTGGCAGAGACACAACCAAAAAAGAGAATTTTAGACCAATATCCTTGATGAACATTGATGCAAAAATCCTCAATAAAATACTGGCAAACCGAATCCAGCAGCACACCAAAAAGCTTATCCACCATGATCAAGTGGGCTTCATCCCTGGGATGCAAGGCTGGTTCAATATACGCAAATCAATAAATGTAATCCAGCATATAAACAGAGCCAAAGACAAAAACCACATGATTATCTCAATAGATGTAGAAAAAGCCTTTGACAAAATTCAACAACCCTTCATGCTAAAAACTCTCAATAAATTAGGTATTGATGGGACATATTTCAAAATAATAAGAGCTATCTATCACAAACCCACAGCCAATATCATACTGAATGGGCAAAAACTGGAAGCATTCCCTTTGAAAACTGGCACAAGACAGGGATGCCCTCTCTCACCGCTCCTATTCAACATAGTGTTGGAAGTTCTGGCCAGGGCAATCAGGCAGGAGAAGGAAATAAAGGGTATTCAATTAGGAAAAGAGGAAGTCAAATTGTCCCTGTTTGCAGACGACATGATTGTTTATCTAGAAAACCCCATCGTCTCAGCCCAAAATCTCCTTAAGCTGATAAGCAACTTCAGCAAAGTCTCAGGATACAAAATCAATGTACAAAAATCACAAGCATTCTTATACACCAACAACAGACAAACAGAGAGCCAAATCATGAGTGAACTCCCATTCACAATTGCTTCAAAGAGAATAAAATACCTAGGAATCCAACTTACAAGGGATGTGAAGCACCTCTTCAAGGAGAACTACAAACCACTGCTCAAGGAAATAAAAGAGGATACCAACAAATGGAAGAACATTCCTTGCTCATGGGTAGGAAGAATCAATATCGTGAAAATGGCCATACTGCCCAAGGTAATTTACAGATTCAATGCCATCCCCATCAAGCTTCCAATGACTTTCTTCACAGAATTGGAAAAAACTACTTTAAAGTTCATATGGAACCAAAAGAGAGCCCGCATCGCCAAGTCAATCCTAAGCCAAAAGAACAAAGCTGGAGGCATCACACTACCTGACTTCAAACTATACTACCAGGCTACAGTAACCAAAACAGCATGGTACTGGTACCAAAACAGAAATATAGATCAATGGAACAGAACAGAGCCCTCAGAAATAACACCGCTTACCTACAACTATCTGATCTTTGACAAACCTGAGAAAAACAAGCAATGGGGAAAGGATTCCCTATTTAATTAATGGTGCTGGGAAAACTGGCTAGCCATATGTAGAAAGCTGAAACTGGATCCCTTCCTTACACCTTATACAAAAATCAATTCAAGATGGATTAAAGATTTAAACGTTAGACCTAAAACCATAAAAACCCTAGAAGAAAACCTAGGCATTACCATTCAGGACATAGGCGTGGGCAGGGACTTCATGTCCAAAACACCAAAAGCAATGGCAACAAAAGCGAAAATTGACAAATGGGATCTAATTAAACTAAAGAGCTTCTGCACAGCAAAAGAAACTACCATCAGAGTGAATAGGCAACCTACAACATGGGAGAAAATTTTTGCAACCTACTCATCTGACAAAGGGCTAATATCCAGAATCTACAGTGAACTCAAACAAATTTACAAGAAAAAAACAAACAACCCCATCAAAAAGTGGGCGAAGGACATCAACAGGCACTTCTCAAAAGAAGACATTTATGCAGCCAAAAAACACATGAAAAAATGCTCATCATCACTGGCCGTCAGAGAAATGCAAATCAAAACCACTATGAGATATCATCTCACACCAGTTAGAATGGCAATCATTAAAAAGTCAGGAAATAACAGGTGCTGGAGAGGATGTGGAGAAATAGGAACACTTTTACACTGTTGGTGGGACTGTAAACTAGTTCAACCATTGTGGAAGTCGGTGTGGTGATTCCTCAGGGATCTAGAACTAGAACTACCATTTGACCCAGCCATCCCATTACTGGGTATATACCCAAATGACTATAAATGATGCTGCTATAAAGACACACGCACGCGTATGTTTATTGCGGCATTATTCACAATAGCAAAGACTTGGAACCAACCCAAATGTCCAACAATGATAGACTGGATTAAGAAAATGTGGCACATATACACCATGGAATACTATGCAGCCATAAAAAATGATGAGTTCATATCCTTTGTAGGGACATGGATGAAATTGGAAACCACCATTCTCAGTAAACTATCGCAAGAACAAAAAACCAAACACCGCATATTCTCACTCATAGGTGGGAATTGAACAATGAGATCACATGGACACAGGAAGGGGAATATCATACTCTGAGGACTGTGGTGGGGAGGGGGGAGGGGGGAGGGATAGCATTGGGAGATAAACCTAATGCTAGATGACGAGTTAGTGGGTGCAGCGCACCAGCACGGCACATGTATACATATGTAACTAACCTGCACAATGTGCACATGTACCCTAAAACTTAAAGTATAATAAAAAGAAAAAAAAAAAACTGCTCTGTCTAAAGGAACGTTCAAATCTGTGAGTTGAATACACACAACGCAAAGAAGTTACTGAGAATTCTACTGTTTAGCATTATATGAAGAAATCCCGTTTCCAACGAAGGCCTCAACCAGGTCTAAATATCCACTTGCAGACTTAACAAACAGAGTGTTTTCAAACTGCTCTATGAAAAGAAAGGTTAAACTCTGTGAGTTGAACACATCCAGTAGAAATAGTTTGTGAGAATGATTCTGTCTAGTTTTTAAAGAAGGATATTGCCATTTCTAAGATTGGCCTGAAATCTCTTGAAATCTGCACTTGCAAATTCCACAAAAAGAGTGTTTCAATACTGCTGTCTAAACGAACGTTCAACACTGAGATTTGAATACACGAAACGCAAAGAAGTTACTGAGAATTCTTCTGTCTAGCATTATATGAAGAAATCCCGTTTCCAACGAAGGCCTCAACCAGGTCTTAATATCCACTTGCTGAGTTAACAATCGGAGTGTTTCCAAACTGCTCTATGAAAAGAAAGGTTAAACTCTGTGAGTTGAACACACCCATTGCAAGTAGTTTCTGAGAATGATTATGTGTAGTTTTGAAAAGGGGATATTTCCATTTCTAACATTGCCCTAAAATCGCTGGAAATCTCCACTTGCAATTTCCACAAAACGAGTGTTTCAAAACTGATCTTTCTAAGGGAAGGCTTCAATCTGTGAGTTGGATACACACAAACCAAAGAAGTTAATGAGAATTCTTCTGTCTTGCATTATATGAAGAAATCCCGTTTCCAACGATGGCCTCAACCAGGTCTAAATATCCACTTGCAGACTTCACAAACAGAGTGTTTCCATACTGCTCTATGAAAAGAAAGGTTAAACGCTGTGAGTTGAACACATCCAGTGCAAAGTAGTTTCTGAGAATGATTCTGTCTAGTTTTTAAACGAGGATATTGCCATTTCTAAGATTGGCCTCAAATCTCTTGAAATCTCCACTTGCAAATACCACTAAAAGAGTGTTAAAAAACTGCTCTGTCTAAAGGAACGTTCAACTCTATGAGTTGAATACACACAATGCAAAGAAGTTACTGAGAATTCTTCTGTCTAGCATTATATGAAGAAATCCCGTTTCCAACGAAGGCCTCAAAGAGGTCTAAATATCCACTTGCAGACTTAACAAACAGAGTGTTTTCAAACTTCTCTATGAAAAGAAAGGTTAAACTCTGTGAGTTGAACACACCCATTACAAAGTAGTTTCTGAGAATGATTCTGTCTAGTTTTGAAACGGGGATTTTCCATTTCTAAGATTGGCCTCAAATCGCTGGAAATCTCCACTTGCAATTTCCACAAAAAGAGTGTTTCAAAACTGATCTTTCTAAAGGAAGGCTTAACTCTGTGAGTCGAATACACACAACACAAAGAAGTTACTGAGAATTCTTCTGTCTTGCATCATATGAAGAAATCCCATTTCCAAGGACGGCCTAAACGAGGTCTAAATATCCACTTGCAGACTTAACACACAGAGTGTTTACAAACAGCTCTATGAAAAGAAAGGTTAAACTCTGTGAGTTGAACACATCCAGTAGAAATAGTTTGTGAGAATGATTCTGTCTAGTTTTTAAAGAAGGATATTGCCACTTCTAAGATTGGCCTCAAATCTCTTGAAATCCGCACTTGCAAATTCCACAAAAAGAGTGTTTCAAAACTGCTGTCTAAACGAACGTTCAACACTGAGAGTTGAATACACAAAACGCAAAGAAGTTACTGAGAATTCTTCTGTCTAGCATTATATGAAGAAATCCCGTTTCCAACGAAGCCCTCAACCAGGTTTTAATATCCACTTGCTGACTTAACAAACGGAGTGTTTCCAAACTGCTCTATGAAAAGAAAGGTTAAACTCTGTGAGTTGAACACATCCATTGCAAGTTGTTTCTGAGAATGATTATGTGTAGTTTTGAAAAGGGGATATTTCCATTTCTAACATTGCCCTAAAATCGCTGGAAATCTCCACTTGCAATTTCCACAAAAAGAGTGTTTCAAAACTGATCTTTCTAAGGGAAGGCTTCAATCTGTGAGTTGGATACACACAAACCAAAGAAGTTAATGAGAATTCTTCTGTCTTGCATTATATGAAGAAATCCCGTTTCCAACGATGGCCTCAACGAGGTCTAAATATCCACTTGCAGACTTCACAAACAGAGTGTTTCCATACTGCTCTATGAAAAGAAAGGTTAAACGCTGTGAGTTGAACACATCCAGTGCAAAGTAGTTTCTGAGAATGATTCTGTCTAGTTTTTAAACGAGGATATTGCCATTTCTAAGATTGGCCTCAAATCTCTTGAAATCTCCACTTGCAAATTCCACTAAAAGAGTGTTAAAAAACTGCTCTGTCTAAAGGAACGTTCAACTCTGTGAGTTGAATACACACATTGCAAAGAAGTTACTGAGAATTCTTCTGTCTAGCATTATATGAAGAAATCCCGTTTCCAACGAAGGCCTCAACCAGGTCTAAATATCCACTTGCAGACTTAACAAACAGAATGTTTTCAAACTGCTATATGAAAAGAAAGGTTAAACTCTGTGAGTTGAACACACCCATTACAAAGTAGTTCCTGAGAATGATTCTGTCTAGTTTTGAAACGGGGATATTTCCATTTCTATGATTGGCCTCAAATCGCTGGAAATCTCCATTTGCAATTTCCACAAAAAGAGTGTTTCAAAATTGATCTTTCTAAAGGAAGGCTTAATTCTGTGAGTCGAATACACACAACACAAAGAAGTTACTGAGAATTCTTCTGTCTTGCATCATATGAAGAAATCCCATTTCCAAGGACGGCCTAAACGAGGTCTAAATATCCACTTGCAGACTTAACACACAGAGTGTTTACAAACAGCTCTATGAAAAGAAAGGTTAAACTCTGTGAGTTGAACACATCCAGTAGAAATAGTTTGTGAGAATGATTCTGTCTAGGTTTTAAAGAAGGATATTGCCACTTCTAAGAATGGCCTCAAATCTCTTGAAATCCGCACTTGCAATTTCCACAAAAAGAGTGTTTCAAAACTGATGTCTAAACGAACGTTCAACACTGAGAGTTGAATACACAAAACGCAAAGAAGTTACTGAGAATTCTTCTGTCTAGCATTATATGAAGAAATCCCGTTTCCAACGAAGGCCTCAACCTGGTCTTAATATCCACTTGCTGACTTAACAAATGGTGTGTTTCCAAACTGCTCTACGAAAAGAAAGGTTAAACTCTGTGAGTTGAACACACCCATTGCAGGTAGTTTCTGAGAATCATTATGTGTAGTTTTGAAAAGGGGATATTTCCATTTCTAACATAGCCCTAAAATCGCTGGAAATCTCCACTTGCAATTTCCACAAAAAGAGTGTTTCAAAACTGATCTTTCTAAGGGAAGGCTTCAATCTGTGAGTTGGATACACACAAACCAAAGAAGTTAATGAGAATTCTTCTGTCTTGCATTATATGAAGAAATCCCGTTTCCAACGAAGGCCTCAACGAGGTCTAAAGATCCACCTGCAGACTTCACAAACAGAGTGTTTCCATACTGCTCTATGAAAAGAAAGGTTAAACGCTGTGAGTTGAACACATCCAGTGCAAAGTAGTTTCTGAGAATGATTCTGTCTAGTTTTTAAACGAGGATATTGCCATTTCTAAGATTGGCCTCAAATCTCTTGAAATCTCCACTTGCAAATTCCACTAAAAGAGTGTTAAAAAACTGCTCTGTCTAAAGGAACGTTCAAATCTGTGAGTCGAATACACACAACGCAAAGTAGTTACTGAGATTTCTTCTGTCTTGCATCATATGAAGAAATCCCATTTCCAAGGAAGGCCTAAACGAGCTCTAAATATCCACTTGCAGACTTAACAGACAGAGTGTTTCCAAACAGCTCTATGAAAAGTAAGGGTAAACTCTGTGAGTTGAACACATCCAGTAGAAATAGTTTGTGAGAATGATTCTGTCTAGTTTTTAAAGAAGGATATTGCCACTTCTATGATTGGCCTCAAATCTCTTGAAATCCGCACTTGCAATTTCCACAAAAAGAGTGTTTCAAAACTGCTGTCTAAACGAACGTTCAACACTGAGAGTTGAATACACAAAACGCAAAGAAGTTACTGAGAATTCTTCTGTCTAGCATTATATGAAGAAATCCCGTTTCCAACGAAGGCCTCAACCAGGTTTTAATATCCACTTGCTGACTTAACAAACGGAGTGTTTCCAAACTGCTCTATGAAAAGAAAGGTTAAACTCTGTGAGTTGAACTCACCCATTGCAAGTAGTTTCTGAGAATGATTATGTGTAGTTTTGAAAAGGGGATATTTCCATTTCTAACATTGCCCTAAAATCGCTGGAAATCTCCACTTGCAATTTCCACAAAAAGAGTGTTTCAAAACTGATCTTTCTATGGGAAGGCTTCAATCTGTGAGTTGGATACACACAAACCAAAGAAGTTAATGAGAATTCTTCTGTCTTGCATTATATGAAGAAATCCCGTTTCCAACGATGGCCTCAACGAGGTCTAAATATCCACTTGCAGACTTCACAAACAGAGTGTTTCCATACTGCTCTATGAAAAGAAAGGTTAAACGCTGTGAGTTGAACACATCCAGTGCAAAGTAGTTTCTGAGAATGATTCTGTCTAGTTTTTAAACGAGGATATTGCCATTTCTAAGATTGGCCTCAAATCTCTTGAAATCTCCACTTGCAAATTCCACTAAAAGAGTGTTAAAAAACTGCTCTGTCTAAAGGAACGTTCAAATCTGTGAGTTGAATACACACAACGCAAAGAAGTTACTGAGAATTCTTCTCTCTAGCATTATATGAAGAAATCCCGTTTCCCACGAAGGCCTCAACCAGGTCTAAATATCCACTTGCAGACTTAACAAACAGAGTGTTTTCAAACTGCTCTATGAAAAGAAAGGTTAAACTCTGTGAGTTGAACACACCCATTACAAAGTAGTTCCTGAGAATGATTCTGTCTAGTTTTGAAACGGGGATATTTCCATTTCTAAGATTGGCCTCAAATCGCTGGAAATCTCCATTTGCAATTTCCACAAAAAGAGTGTTTCAAAACTGATCTTTCTAAAGGAAGGCTTAATTCTGTGAGTTGAATACACACAACACAAAGAAGTTACTGAGAATTCTTCTGTCTAGCATTATATGAAGAAATCCCGTTTCCAACGAAGGCCTCAAAGAGGTCTAAATATCCACTTGCAGACTTAACAAACAGAGTGTTTTCAAACTTCTCTATGAAAAGAAAGGTTAAACTCTGTGAGTTGAACACACCCATTACAAAGTAGTTTATGAGAATGATTCTGTCTAGTTTTGAAACGGGGATTTCCCATTTCTAAGATTGGCCTCAAATCGCTGGAAATCTCCACTTGCAATTTCCACAAAAAGAGTGTTTCAAAACTGATCTTTCTAAAGGAAGGCTTAACTCTGTGAGTCGAATACGCACAACACAAAGAAGTTACTGAGAATTCTTCTGTCTTGCATCATATGAAGAAATCCCATTTCCAAGGAAGGCCTAAACGAGGTCTAAATATCCACTTGCAGACTTAACACACAGAGTGTTTCCAAACAGCTCTATGAAAAGAAAGGTTAAACTCTGTGAGTTGAACACATCCAGTAGAAATAGTTTGTGAGAATGATTCTGTCTAGTTTTTAAAGAAGGATGTTGCCATTTCTAAGATTGGCCTGAAATCTCTTGAAATCTGCACTTGCAAATTCCACAAAAAGAGTGTTTCAATACTGCTGTCTAAACGAACGTTCAACACTGAGAGTTGAATACACGAAACGCAAAGAAGTTACTGAGAATTCTTCTGTCTAGCATTATATGAAGAAATCCCGTTTCCAACGAAGGTCTCAACCAGGTCTTAATATCCACTTGCTGAGTTAACAATCGGAGTGTTTCCAAACTGCTCTATGAAAAGAAAGGTTAAACTCTGTGAGTTGAACACACCCATTGCAAGTAGTTTCTGAGAATGATTATGTGTAGTTTTGAAAAGGGGATATTTCCATTTCTAACATTGCCCTAAAATCGCTGGAAATCTCCACTTGCAATTTCCACAAAAAGAGTGTTTCAAAACTGATCTTTCTAAGGGAAGGCTTCAATCTGTGAGTTGGATACACACAAACCAAAGAAGTTAATGAGAATTCTTCTGTCTTGCATTATATGAAGAAATCCCGTTTCCAACGATGGCCTCAACGAGGTCTAAATATCCACTTGCAGACTTCACAAACAGAGTGTTTCCATACTGCTCTATGAAAAGAAAGGTTAAACGCTGTGAGTTGAACACATCCAGTGCAAAGTAGTTTCTGAGAATGATTCTGTCTAGTTTTTAAACGAGGATATTGCCATTTCTAAGATTGGCCTCAAATCTCTTGAAATCTCCACTTGCAAATTCCACTAAAAGAGTGTTAAAAAACTGCTCTGTCTAAAGGAACGTTCAACTCTGTGAGTTGAATACACACATTGCAAAGAAGTTACTGAGAATTCTTCTGTCTAGCATTATATGAAGAAATCCCGTTTCCAACGAAGGCCTCAACCAGGTCTAAATATCCACTTGCAGACTTAACAAACAGAATGTTTTCAAACTGCTATATGAAAAGAAAGGTTAAACTCTGTGAGTTGAACACACCCATTACAAAGTAGTTCCTGAGAATGATTCTGTCTAGTTTTGAAACGGGGATATTTCCATTTCTATGATTGGCCTCAAATCGCTGGAAATCTCCATTTGCAATTTCCACAAAAAGAGTGTTTCAAAATTGATCTTTCTAAAGGAAGGCTTAATTCTGTGAGCCGAATACACACAACACAAAGAAGTTACTGAGAATTCTTCTGTCTTGCATCATATGAAGAAATCCCATTTCCAAGGACGGCCTAAACGAGGTCTAAATATCCACTTGCAGACTTAACACACAGAGTGTTTACAAACAGCTCTATGAAAAGAAAGGTTAAACTCTGTGAGTTGAACACATCCAGTAGAAATAGTTTGTGAGAATGATTCTGTCTAGTTTTTAAAGAAGGATATTGCCACTTCTAAGAATGGCCTCAAATCTCTTGAAATCCGCACTTGCAATTTCCACAAAAAGAGTGTTTCAAAACTGATGTCTAAACGAACGTTCAACACTGAGAGTTGAATACACAAAACGCAAAGAAGTTACTGAGAATTCTTCTGTCTAGCATTATATGAAGAAATCCCGTTTCCAACGAAGGCCTCAACCTGGTCTTAATATCCACTTGCTGACTTAACAAATGGTGTGTTTCCAAACTGCTCTACGAAAAGAAAGGTTAAACTCTGTGAGTTGAACACACCCATTGCAGGTAGTTTCTGAGAATCATTATGTGTAGTTTTGAAAAGGGGATATTTCCATTTCTAACATAGCCCTAAAATCGCTGGAAATCTCCACTTGCAATTTCCACAAAAAGAGTGTTTCAAAACTGATCTTTCTAAGGGAAGGCTTCAATCTGTGAGTTGGATACACACAAACCAAAGAAGTTAATGAGAATTCTTCTGTCTTGCATTATATGAAGAAATCCCGTTTCCAACGAAGGCCTCAACGAGGTCTAAAGATCCACCTGCAGACTTCACAAACAGAGTGTTTCCATACTGCTCTATGAAAAGAAAGGTTAAACGCTGTGAGTTGAACACATCCAGTGCAAAGTAGTTTCTGAGAATGATTCTGTCTAGTTTTTAAACGAGGATATTGCCATTTCTAAGATTGGCCTCAAATCTCTTGAAATCTCCACTTGCAAATTCCACTAAAAGAGTGTTAAAAAACTGCTCTGTCTAAAGGAACGTTCAAATCTGTGAGTCGAATACACACAACGCAAAGTAGTTACTGAGATTTCTTCTGTCTTGCATCATATGAAGAAATCCCATTTCCAAGGAAGGCCTAAACGAGCTCTAAATATCCACTTGCAGACTTAACAGACAGAGTGTTTCCAAACAGCTCTATGAAAAGTAAGGGTAAACTCTGTGAGTTGAACACATCCAGTAGAAATAGTTTGTGAGAATGATTCTGTCTAGTTTTTAAAGAAGGATATTGCCACTTCTAAGATTGGCCTCAAATCTCTTGAAATCCGCACTTGCAATTTCCACAAAAAGAGTGTTTCAAAACTGCTGTCTAAACGAACGTTCAACACTGAGAGTTGAATACACAAAACGCAAAGAAGTTACTGAGAATTCTTCTGTCTAGCATTATATGAAGAAATCCCGTTTCCAACGAAGGCCTCAACCAGGTTTTAATATCCACTTGCTGACTTAACAAACGGAGTGTTTCCAAACTACTCTATGAAAAGAAAGGTTAAACTCTGTGAGTTGAACTCACCCATTGCAAGTAGTTTCTGAGAATGATTATGTGTAGTTTTGAAAAGGGGATATTTCCATTTCTAACATTGCCCTAAAATCGCTGGAAATCTCCACTTGCAATTTCCACAAAAAGAGTGTTTCAAAACTGATCTTTCTATGGGAAGGCTTCAATCTGTGAGTTGGATACACACAAACCAAAGAAGTTAATGAGAATTCTTCTGTCTTGCATTATATGAAGAAATCCCGTTTCCAACGATGGCCTCAACGAGGTCTAAATATCCACTTGCAGACTTCACAAACAGAGTGTTTCCATACTGCTCTATGAAAAGAAAGGTTAAACGCTGTGAGTTGAACACATCCAGTGCAAAGTAGTTTCTGAGAATGATTCTGTCTAGTTTTTAAACGAGGATATTGCCATTTCTAAGATTGGCCTCAAATCTCTTGAAATCTCCACTTGCAAATTCCACTAAAAGAGTGTTAAAAAACTGCTCTGTCTAAAGGAACGTTCAAATCTGTGAGTTGAATACACACAACGCAAAGAAGTTACTGAGAATTCTTCTCTCTAGCATTATATGAAGAAATCCCGTTTCCCACGAAGGCCTCAACCAGGTCTAAATATCCACTTGCAGACTTAACAAACAGAGTGTTTTCAAACTGCTCTATGAAAAGAAAGGTTAAACTCTGTGAGTTGAACACACCCATTACAAAGTAGTTCCTGAGAATGATTCTGTCTAGTTTTGAAACGGGGATATTTCCATTTCTATGATTGGCCTCAAATCGCTGGAAATCTCCATTTGCAATTTCCACAAAAAGAGTGTTTCAAAATTGATCTTTCTAAAGGAAGGCTTAATTCTGTGAGCCGAATACACACAACACAAAGAAGTTACTGAGAATTCTTCTGTCTTGCATCATATGAAGAAATCCCATTTCCAAGGACGGCCTAAACGAGGTCTAAATATCCACTTGCAGACTTAACACACAGAGTGTTTACAAACAGCTCTATGAAAAGAAAGGTTAAACTCTGTGAGTTGAACACATCCAGTAGAAATAGTTTGTGAGAATGATTCTGTCTAGTTTTTAAAGAAGGATATTGCCACTTCTAAGAATGGCCTCAAATCTCTTGAAATCCGCACTTGCAATTTCCACAAAAAGAGTGTTTCAAAACTGATGTCTAAACGAACGTTCAACACTGAGAGTTGAATACACAAAACGCAAAGAAGTTACTGAGAATTCTTCTGTCTAGCATTATATGAAGAAATCCCGTTTCCAACGAAGGCCTCAACCTGGTCTTAATATCCACTTGCTGACTTAACAAATGGTGTGTTTCCAAACTGCTCTACGAAAAGAAAGGTTAAACTCTGTGAGTTGAACACACCCATTGCAGGTAGTTTCTGAGAATCATTATGTGTAGTTTTGAAAAGGGGATATTTCCATTTCTAACATAGCCCTAAAATCGCTGGAAATCTCCACTTGCAATTTCCACAAAAAGAGTGTTTCAAAACTGATCTTTCTAAGGGAAGGCTTCAATCTGTGAGTTGGATACACACAAACCAAAGAAGTTAATGAGAATTCTTCTGTCTTGCATTATATGAAGAAATCCCGTTTCCAACGAAGGCCTCAACGAGGTCTAAAGATCCACCTGCAGACTTCACAAACAGAGTGTTTCCATACTGCTCTATGAAAAGAAAGGTTAAACGCTGTGAGTTGAACACATCCAGTGCAAAGTAGTTTCTGAGAATGATTCTGTCTAGTTTTTAAACGAGGATATTGCCATTTCTAAGATTGGCCTCAAATCTCTTGAAATCTCCACTTGCAAATTCCACTAAAAGAGTGTTAAAAAACTGCTCTGTCTAAAGGAACGTTCAAATCTGTGAGTCGAATACACACAACGCAAAGTAGTTACTGAGATTTCTTCTGTCTTGCATCATATGAAGAAATCCCATTTCCAAGGAAGGCCTAAACGAGCTCTAAATATCCACTTGCAGACTTAACAGACAGAGTGTTTCCAAACAGCTCTATGAAAAGTAAGGGTAAACTCTGTGAGTTGAACACATCCAGTAGAAATAGTTTGTGAGAATGATTCTGTCTAGTTTTTAAAGAAGGATATTGCCACTTCTAAGATTGGCCTCAAATCTCTTGAAATCCGCACTTGCAATTTCCACAAAAAGAGTGTTTCAAAACTGCTGTCTAAACGAACGTTCAACACTGAGAGTTGAATACACAAAACGCAAAGAAGTTACTGAGAATTCTTCTGTCTAGCATTATATGAAGAAATCCCGTTTCCAACGAAGGCCTCAACCAGGTTTTAATATCCACTTGCTGACTTAACAAACGGAGTGTTTCCAAACTACTCTATGAAAAGAAAGGTTAAACTCTGTGAGTTGAACTCACCCATTGCAAGTAGTTTCTGAGAATGATTATGTGTAGTTTTGAAAAGGGGATATTTCCATTTCTAACATTGCCCTAAAATCGCTGGAAATCTCCACTTGCATTTTCCACAAAAAGAGTGTTTCAAAACTGATCTTTCTATGGGAAGGCTTCAATCTGTGAGTTGGATACACACAAACCAAAGAAGTTAATGAGAATTCTTCTGTCTTGCATTATATGAAGAAATCCCGTTTCCAACGATGGCCTCAACGAGGTCTAAATATCCACTTGCAGACTTCACAAACAGAGTGTTTCCATACTGCTCTATGAAAAGAAAGGTTAAACGCTGTGAGTTGAACACATCCAGTGCAAAGTAGTTTCTGAGAATGATTCTGTCTAGTTTTTAAACGAGGATATTGCCATTTCTAAGATTGGCCTCAAATCTCTTGAAATCTCCACTTGCAAATTCCACTAAAAGAGTGTTAAAAAACTGCTCTGTCTAAAGGAACGTTCAAATCTGTGAGTTGAATACACACAACGCAAAGAAGTTACTGAGAATTCTTCTCTCTAGCATTATATGAAGAAATCCCGTTTCCCACGAAGGCCTCAACCAGGTCTAAATATCCACTTGCAGACTTAACAAACAGAGTGTTTTCAAACTGCTCTATGAAAAGAAAGGTTAAACTCTGTGAGTTGAACACACCCATTACAAAGTAGTTCCTGAGAATGATTCTGTCTAGTTTTGAAACGGGGATATTTCCATTTCTAAGATTGGCCTCAAATCGCTGGAAATCTCCATTTGCAATTTCCACAAAAAGAGTGTTTCAAAACTGATCTTTCTAAAGGAAGGCTTAATTCTGTGAGTTGAATACACACAACACAAAGAAGTTACTGAGAATTCTTCTGTCTAGCATTATATGAAGAAATCCCGTTTCCAACGAAGGCCTCAAAGAGGTCTAAATATCCACTTGCAGACTTAACAAACAGAGTGTTTTCAAACTTCTCTATGAAAAGAAAGGTTAAACTCTGTGAGTTGAACACACCCATTACAAAGTAGTTTATGAGAATGATTCTGTCTAGTTTTGAAACGGGGATTTCCCATTTCTAAGATTGGCCTCAAATCGCTGGAAATCTCCACTTGCAATTTCCACAAAAAGAGTGTTTCAAAACTGATCTTTCTAAAGGAAGGCTTAACTCTGTGAGTCGAATACGCACAACACAAAGAAGTTACTGAGAATTCTTCTGTCTTGCATCATATGAAGAAATCCCATTTCCAAGGAAGGCCTAAACGAGGTCTAAATATCCACTTGCAGACTTAACACACAGAGTGTTTCCAAACAGCTCTATGAAAAGAAAGGTTAAACTCTGTGAGTTGAACACATCCAGTAGAAATAGTTTGTGAGAATGATTCTGTCTAGTTTTTAAAGAAGGATGTTGCCATTTCTAAGATTGGCCTGAAATCTCTTGAAATCTGCACTTGCAAATTCCACAAAAAGAGTGTTTCAATACTGCTGTCTAAACGAACGTTCAACACTGAGAGTTGAATACACGAAACGCAAAGAAGTTACTGAGAATTCTTCTGTCTAGCATTATATGAAGAAATCCCGTTTCCAACGAAGGTCTCAACCAGGTCTTAATATCCACTTGCTGAGTTAACAATCGGAGTGTTTCCAAACTGCTCTATGAAAAGAAAGGTTAAACTCTGTGAGTTGAACACACCCATTGCAAGTAGTTTCTGAGAATGATTATGTGTAGTTTTGAAAAGGGGATATTTCCATTTCTAACATTGCCCTAAAATCGCTGGAAATCTCCACTTGCAATTTCCCCAAAACGAGTGTTTCAAAACTGATCTTTCTAAGGGAAGGCTTCAATCTGTGAGTTGGATACACACAAACCAAAGAAGTTAATGAGAATTCTTCTGTCTTGCATTATATGAAGAAATCCCGTTTCCAACGACGGGCTCAACGAGGTCTAAATATCCACTTGCAGACTTCACAAACAGAGTGTTTCCATACTGCTCTATGAAAAGAAAGGTTAAACGCTGTGAGTTGAACACATCCAGTGCAAAGTAGTTTCTGAGAATGATTCTGTCTAGTTTTTAAACGAGGATATTGCCATTTCTAAGATTGGCCTCAAATCTCTTGAAATCTCCACATGCAAATTCCACTAAAAGAGTGTTAAAAAACTTCTCTGTCTAAAGGAACGTTCAACTCTGTGAGTTGAATACACACAATGCAAAGAAGTTACTGAGAATTCTTCTGTCTAGCATTATATGAAGAAATCCCGTTTCCAACGAAGGCCTCAACCAGGTCTAAATATCCACTTGCAGACTTAACAAACAGAGTGTTTTCAAACTGCTCTATGAAAAGAAAGGTTAAACTCTGTGAGTTGAATACACCCATTACAAAGTAGTTCCTGAGAATGATTCTGTCTAGTTTTGAAACGGGGATATTTCCATTTCTAAGATTGGCCTCAAATCGCTGGAAATCTCCATTTGCAATTTCCACAAAAAGAGTGTTTCAAAACTGATCTTTATACAGGAAGGTTTAATTCTGTGAGTTGAATACACACAACACAAAGAAGTTACTGAGAATTCTTCTGTCTAGCATTATATGAAGAAATCCCGTTTCCAACGAAGGCCTCAAAGAGGTCTAAATATCCACTTGCAGACTTAACAAACAGAGTGTTTTCAAACTTCTCTATGAAAAGAAAGGTTAAACTCTGTGAGTTGAACACACCCATTACAAAGTAGTTTCTGAGAATGATTCTGTCTAGTTTTGAAACGGAGATTTTCCATTTCTAAGATTGGCCTCAAATCGCTGGAAATCTCCACTTGCAATTTCCACAAAAAGAGTGTTTCAAAACTGATCTTTCTAAAGGAAGGCTTAACTCTGTGAGTCGAATACACACAACACAAAGAAGTTACTGAGAATTCTTCTGTCTTGCATCATATGAAGAAATCCCATTTCCATGGACGGCCTAAACGAGGTCTAAATATCCACTTGCAGACTTAACACACAGAGTGTTTCCAAACAGCTCTATGAAAAGAAAGGTTAAACTCTGTGAGTTGAACACATCCAGTAGAAATAGTTTGTGAGAATGATTCTGTCTAGTTTTTAAAGAAGGATATTGCCATTTCTAAGATTGGCCTCAAATCTCTTGAAATCCTCACTTGCAAATTCCACAAAAAGAGTGTTTCAAAACTGCTGTCTAAATGAACGTTCAACACTGAGAGTTGAATACACAAAACGCAAAGAAGTTACTGAGAATTCTTCTGTCTAGCATTATATGAAGAAATCCCGTTTCCAACGAAGGCCTCAACCAGGTCTTAATATCCACTTGCTGACTTAACAAATGGTGTGTTTCCAAACTGCTCTACGAAAAGAAAGGTTAAACTCTGTGAGTTGAACACACCCATTGCAAGTAGTTTCTGAGAATCATTATGTGTAGTTTTGAAAAGGGGATATTTCCATTTCTATCATTGCCCTAAAATCGCTGGAAATCTCCACTTGCAATTTCCACAAAAAGAGTGTTTCAAAACTGATCTTTCTAAGGGAAGGCTTCAATCTGTGAGTTGGATACACACAAACCAAAGAAGTTAATGAGAATTCTTCTGTCTTGCATTATATGAAGAAATCCCGTTTCCAACGAAGGCCTCAACGAGGTCTAAATATCCACCTGCAGACTTCACAAACAGAGTGTTTCCATACTGCTCTATGAACAGAAAGGTTAAACGCTGTGAGTTGAACACATCCAGTGCAAAGTAGTTTCTGAGAATGATTCTGTCTAGTTTTTAAACGAGGATATTGCCATTTCTAAGATTGGCCTCAAATCTCTTGAAATCTCCACTTGCAAATTCCACTAAAAGAGTGTTAAAAAACTGCTCTGTCTAAAGGAACGTTCAAATCTGTGAGTCGAATACACACAACGCAAAGAAGTTACTGAGATTTCTTCTGTCTTGCATCATATGAAGAAATCCCATTTCCAAGGAAGGCCTAAACGAGCTCTAAATATCCACTTGCAGACTTAACAGACAGAGTGTTTCCAAACAGCTCTGTGAAAAGAAAGGGTAAACTCTGTGAGTTGAACACATCCAGTAGAAATAGTTTGTGAGAATGATTCTGTCTAGTTTTTAAAGAAGGATATTGCCATTTCTAAGATTGGCCTGAAATCTCTTGAAATCTGCACTTGCAAATTCCACAAAAAGAGTGTTTCAAAACTGCTGTCTAAACGAACGTTCAACACTGAGAGTTGAATACACAAAACGCAAAGAAGTTACTGAGAATTCTTCTGTCTAGCATTATATGAAGAAATCCCGTTTCCAACGAAGGCCTCAACCAGGTCTTAATATCCACTTGCTGACTTAACAAACGGAGTGTTTCCAAACTGCTCTATGAAAAGAAAGGTTAAACTCTGTGAGTTGAACACACCCATTGCAAGTAGTTTCTGAGAATGATTATGTGTAGTTTTGAAAAGGGGATATTTCCATTTCTAACATTGCCCTAAAATCGCTGGAAATCTCCACTTGCAATTTCCACAAAAAGAGTGTTTCAAAACTGATCTTTCTAAGGGAAGGCTTCAATCTGTGAGTTGGATACACACAAACCAAAGAAGTTAATGAGAATTCTTCTGTCTTGCATTATATGAAGAAATCCCGTTTCCAACGAAGGCCTTAACGAGGTCTAAATATCCACTTGCAGACTTCACAAACAGAGTGTTTCCATACTGCTCTATGAAAAGAAAGGTTAAACGCTGTGAGTTGAACACATCCAGTGCAAAGTAGTTTCTGAGAATGATTCTGTCTAGTTTTTAAATGAGGATATTGCCATTTCTAAGATTGGCCTCACATCCCTTGAAATCTCCACTTGCAAATTCCACTAAAAGAGTGTTAAAAAACTGCTCTGTCTGTGGAGGAGCCAAGATGGCCGAATAGGAACAGCTCCCGTCTACAGCTCCCAGCGTGAGCGACGCAGAAGACAGGTGATTTCTGCATTTCCATCTGAGGTACAGGGTTCATCTCACTAGGGAGTGCCAGAGAGTGGGTGCAGGACAGTGGGTGCACGCACCGTGCGGGAGCGGAAGCATGGCAAGGCATTGCCTCACCTGGGAAGTGCAACGGGTCAGGGAGTTCCCTTTCTGAGTCAAAGAAAGGGGTGACGGACGCACCTGGAAAACTCGGGTCACTCCCACCCGAATATTGCGCGTTTCAGACCGGCTTAAAAAACGGCACACCACGAGACTATATCCCACACCTGTCTCGGAGGGTCCTACGCCCTTGGAATCTCGCTGATTGCTAGCACAGCAGTCTGAGATCAAACTGCAAGGCGGCAGCGAGGCTGGGGGAGGGGCGCCCGCCATTGCCCAGGCTTGCTTAGGTAAACAAAACAGCCAGGAAGCTCGAACTGGGTGGAGCCCACCACAGCTCAAGGAGGCCTGCCTGCCTCTGTAGGCTCCACCTCTGGGGGCAGGGCACAGACAAAAAAAAAGACAGCAGTAACCTCTGCAGACTTAAATGTCCTTGTCTGACAGCTTTGAAGAGAGCAGTGGTTCTCCCAGCACGCAGCTGGAGATCTGAGAATGGGCAGAGTGCCTCCTCAAGTGTGTCCCTAACCCCTGACCCCCGAGCAGCCTAACTGGGAGGCATCCCCCAGCAGGGGCACACTGACACCTCACACTGCAGCGTATTCCAACAGACCTGCAGCTGAGGGTCCTGTCTGTTAGAAGGAAAACTAACAAACAGAAAGGACATCCACACCGAAAACCCATCTGTACATCACCATCATCAAAGACCAAAAGTAGATAAAACCACAAAGATGGGGAGAAAACAGAACAGAAAAACAGGAAACTCTAAAAAGCAGAGCGCCTCTCCTCCTCCAAAGGAACGCAGTTCCTCACCAGCAACGGAACAAAGCTGGATGGAGAATGATTTTGACGAGCTGAGAGAAGAAGGCTTCAGACGATCAAATTACTCTGAGCTACGGGAGGACATTCAAACCAAAGGCAAAGAAGTTGAAAACTTTGAAAAAAATTTAGAAGAATGTATAACTAGAATAACCAATACAGAGAAGTGCTTAAAGGAGCTGATGGAGCTGAAAACCAAGGCTTGAGAACTACGTGAAGAATGCAGAAGCCTCAGGAGCCGATGCGATCAACTGGAAGAAAGCGTATCAGCAATGGAAAATGAAATGAATGAAACGAAGCGAGAAGGGAAGTCTAGAGAAAAAAGAATAAAAAGAAATGAGCAAAGCCTCCAAGAAATATGGGACTATGTGAGAAGACCAAATCTACGTCTGATTGGTGTACCTGAAAGTGATGCGGAGAATGAAACCAAGTTGGAAAACACTCTGCAGGATATTATCCAGGAGAACTTCCCCAATCTAGCAAGGCAGGCCAACGTTCAGATTCAGGAAATACAGAGAACGCCACAAAATACTCCTCGAGAAGAGCAACTCCAAGACACATAATTGTCAGATTCACCAAAGTTGAAATGAAGGAAAAAATGTTAAGGGCAGCCAGACAGAAAGGTCGGGTTACCCTCAAAGGGAAGCCCATCAGACTAACAGCGGATCTCTCGGCAGAAACCCTACAAGCCAGAAGAGAGTGGGGGCCAATATTCAACATTCTTAAAGAAAAGAATTTTCAACCCAGAATTTCATATCCAGCCAAACTAAGCTTTATAAGTGAAGGAGAAATAAAATACTTTACAGACAAGCAAATGCTGACCGATTTTGTCACCACCAGGCCTGCCCTAAAAGAGCTCCTGAAGGAAGCGCTAAATATGGAAAGGAACAACCGGTACCAGCCGCTGCAAAATCATGCCAAAATGTAAAGACCATCAAGACTAGGAAGAAACTGCATCAACTAATGAGCAAAATCACCAGCTAACATCATAATGACAGGATCAAATTCACACATAACAATATTAACTTTAAATGTAAATGGTCTAAATGCTCCAATTAAAAGACACAGACTGGCAAGTTGGATAAAGAGTCAAGACCCATCAGTGTGCTGTATTCAGGAAACCCATCTCACGTGCAGAGACACACATAGGCTCAAAATAAAAGGATGGAGGAAGATCTACCAAGCAAATGGAAAACAAAAAAAGGCAGGGGTTGCAATCCTAGTCTCTGATAAAACAGACTTTAAACCAACAAAGATCAAAAGAGACAAAGAAGGCCATTACATAATGGTAAAGGGATCAATTCAACAAGAGGAGCTAACTATCCTAAATATTTATGCACCCAATACAGGAGCACCCAGATTCATAAAGCAAGTCCTGAGTGACCTACAAAGAGACTTAGACTCCCACACATTAATAATGGGAGACTTTAATACCCCACTGTCAACATTAGACAGATCAACGAGACAGAAAGCCAACAAGGATACCCAGGAATTGAACTCAGCTCTGCACCAAGCGGACCTAATAGACATCTACAGAACTCTCCACCCCAAATCAACAGAATATACATTTTTTTCAGCACCACACCACACCTATTCCAAAATTGACCACATACTGGGAAGTAAAGCTCTCCTCAGCAAATGTAAAAGAACAGAAATTATAACAAACTATCTCTCAGACCACAGTGCAATCAAACTAGAACTCAGGATTAAGAATCTCACTCAAAGCCGCTCAACTACATGGAAACTGAACAACCCGCTCCTGAATGACTGCTGGGTACATAACGAAATGAAGGCAGAAATAAAGATGTTCTTTGAAACCAACGAGAACAAAGACACAACATACCAGAATCTCTGGGACGCATTCAAAGCAGTGTGCAGAGGGAAATTTATAGCACTAAATGCCCACAAGAGAAAGCAGGAAAGATCTAAAATTGACACCCTAACATCACAATTAAAGAACTAGAAAAGCAAGACCAAACACATTCAAAAGTTAGCAGAAGGCAAGAAATAACTAAAATCAGAGCAGAACTGAAGGAAATAGAGACACAAAAAACCCTTCAAAAAATTAATGAATCCAGGAGCTGGTTTTTTGAAAGGATCAACAAAATTGATAGACCGCTAGCAAGACTAATAAAGAAAAAAAGAGAGAAGAATCGAATAGACGCAATAAAAAATGATAAAGGGGATATCACCACCGATCCCACAGAAATACAAACTACCAACAGAGAATACTACAAACACCTCTACACAAATAAACTAGAAAATCTAGAAGAAATGGATACATTCCTCAACACCTACACTCTCCCAAGACTAAACCAGGAAGAAGTTGAAGCTCTGAATAGACCAATAACAGGAGCTGAAATTGTGGCAATAATCAATAGCTTACCAACCAAAAACAGTCCAGGACCAGATGGATTCACAGCCGAATTCTACCAGAGGTACAAGGAGGAACTGGTACCATTCCTTCTGATACTATTCCAATCAATAGAAAAAGAGGGAATCCTCCCTAACTCATTTTATGAGGCCAGCATCATTCTGATACCAAAGCCTGGCAGAGACACAACCAAAAAAGAGAATTTTAGACCAATATCCTTGATGAACATTGATGCAAAAATCCTCAATAAAATACTGGCAAACCGAATCCAGCAGCACACCAAAAAGCTTATCCACCATGATCAAGTGGGCTTCATCCCTGGGATGCAAGGCTGGTTCAATATACGCAAATCAATAAATGTAATCCAGCATATAAACAGAGCCAAAGACAAAAACCACATGATTATCTCAATAGATGTAGAAAAAGCCTTTGACAAAATTCAACAACCCTTCATGCTAAAAACTCTCAATAAATTAGGTATTGATGGGACATATTTCAAAATAATAAGAGCTATCTATCACAAACCCACAGCCAATATCATACTGAATGGGCAAAAACTGGAAGCATTCCCTTTGAAAACTGGCACAAGACAGGGATGCCCTCTCTCACCGCTCCTATTCAACATAGTGTTGGAAGTTCTGGCCAGGGCAATCAGGCAGGAGAAGGAAATAAAGGGTATTCAATTAGGAAAAGAGGAAGTCAAATTGTCCCTGTTTGCAGACGACATGATTGTTTATCTAGAAAACCCCATCGTCTCAGCCCAAAATCTCCTTAAGCTGATAAGCAACTTCAGCAAAGTCTCAGGATACAAAATCAATGTACAAAAATCACAAGCATTCTTATACACCAACAACAGACAAACAGAGAGCCAAATCATGAGTGAACTCCCATTCACAATTGCTTCAAAGAGAATAAAATACCTAGGAATCCAACTTACAAGGGATGTGAAGCACCTCTTCAAGGAGAACTACAAACCACTGCTCAAGGAAATAAAAGAGGATACCAACAAATGGAAGAACATTCCTTGCTCATGGGTAGGAAGAATCAATATCGTGAAAATGGCCATACTGCCCAAGGTAATTTACAGATTCAATGCCATCCCCATCAAGCTTCCAATGACTTTCTTCACAGAATTGGAAAAAACTACTTTAAAGTTCATATGGAACCAAAAGAGAGCCCGCATCGCCAAGTCAATCCTAAGCCAAAAGAACAAAGCTGGAGGCATCACACTACCTGACTTCAAACTATACTACCAGGCTACAGTAACCAAAACAGCATGGTACTGGTACCAAAACAGAAATATAGATCAATGGAACAGAACAGAGCCCTCAGAAATAACACCGCTTACCTACAACTATCTGATCTTTGACAAACCTGAGAAAAACAAGCAATGGGGAAAGGATTCCCTATTTAATTAATGGTGCTGGGAAAACTGGCTAGCCATATGTAGAAAGCTGAAACTGGATCCCTTCCTTACACCTTATACAAAAATCAATTCAAGATGGATTAAAGATTTAAACGTTAGACCTAAAACCATAAAAACCCTAGAAGAAAACCTAGGCATTACCATTCAGGACATAGGCGTGGGCAGGGACTTCATGTCCAAAACACCAAAAGCAATGGCAACAAAAGCGAAAATTGACAAATGGGATCTAATTAAACTAAAGAGCTTCTGCACAGCAAAAGAAACTACCATCAGAGTGAATAGGCAACCTACAACATGGGAGAAAATTTTTGCAACCTACTCATCTGACAAAGGGCTAATATCCAGAATCTACAGTGAACTCAAACAAATTTACAAGAAAAAAACAAACAACCCCATCAAAAAGTGGGCGAAGGACATCAACAGGCACTTCTCAAAAGAAGACATTTATGCAGCCAAAAAACACATGAAAAAATGCTCATCATCACTGGCCGTCAGAGAAATGCAAATCAAAACCACTATGAGATATCATCTCACACCAGTTAGAATGGCAATCATTAAAAAGTCAGGAAATAACAGGTGCTGGAGAGGATGTGGAGAAATAGGAACACTTTTACACTGTTGGTGGGACTGTAAACTAGTTCAACCATTGTGGAAGTCGGTGTGGTGATTCCTCAGGGATCTAGAACTAGAACTACCATTTGACCCAGCCATCCCATTACTGGGTATATACCCAAATGACTATAAATGATGCTGCTATAAAGACACACGCACGCGTATGTTTATTGCGGCATTATTCACAATAGCAAAGACTTGGAACCAACCCAAATGTCCAACAATGATAGACTGGATTAAGAAAATGTGGCACATATACACCATGGAATACTATGCAGCCATAAAAAATGATGAGTTCATATCCTTTGTAGGGACATGGATGAAATTGGAAACCACCATTCTCAGTAAACTATCGCAAGAACAAAAAACCAAACACCGCATATTCTCACTCATAGGTGGGAATTGAACAATGAGATCACATGGACACAGGAAGGGGAATATCATACTCTGGGGACTGTGGTGGGGAGGGGGGAGGGGGGAGGGATAGCATTGGGAGATAAACCTAATGCTAGATGACGAGTTAGTGGGTGCAGCGCACCAGCACGGCACATGTATACATATGTAACTAACCTGCACAATGTGCACATGTACCCTAAAACTTAAAGTATAATAAAAAGAAAAAAAAAAAACTGCTCTGTCTAAAGGAACGTTCAAATCTGTGAGTTGAATACACACAACGCAAAGAAGTTACTGAGAATTCTTCTGTTTAGCATTATATGAAGAAATCCCGTTTCCAACGAAGGCCTCAACCAGGTCTAAATATCCACTTGCAGACTTAACAAACAGAGTGTTTTCAAACTGCTCTATGAAAAGAAAGGTTAAACTCTGTGAGTTGAACACACCCATTACAAAGTAGTTCCTGAGAATGATTCTGTCTAGTTTTGAAACGGGGATATTTCCATTTCTAAGATTGGCCACAAATCGCTGGAAATCTCCACTTGAAATTTCCACAAAAAGAGTATTTCAAAACTGATCTTTCTAAAGGAAGGCTTAATTCTGTGAGTTCAATACACACAACACAAAGAAGTTACTGAGAATTCTTCTGTCTAGCATTATATGAAGAAATCCCGTTTCCAATGAAGGCCTCAAAGAGGTCTAAATATCCACTTGCAGACTTAACAAACAGAGTGTTTTCAAACTTCTCTATGAAAAGAAAGGTTAAACACTGTGAGTGGAACACACCCATTACAAAGTAGTTTCTGAGAATGATTCTGTCTAGTTTTGAAACGGGGATTTTCCATTTCTAAGATTGGCCTCAAATCGCTGGAAATCTCCACTTGCAATTTCCACAAAAAGAGTGTTTCAAAACTGATCTTTGTAAAGGAAGGCTTAACTCTGTGAGTCGAATACACACAACACAAAGAAGTTACTGAGAATTCTTCTGTCTTGCATCATATGAAGAAATCCCATTTCCAAGGACGGCCTAAACGTGGTCTAAATATCCACTTGCAGACTTAACACACAGAGTGTTTACAAACAGGTCTATGAAAAGAAAGGTTAAACTCTGTGAGTTGAACACATCCAGTAGAAATAGTTTGTGAGAATGATTCTGTCTAGTTTTTAAAGACGGATATTGCCATTTCTAAGATTGGCCTCAAATCTCTTGAAATCCTCACTTGCAAATTCCACAAAAAGAGTGTTTCAAAACTGCTGTCTAAATGAACGTTCAACACTGAGAGTTGAATACACAAAACGCAAAGAAGTTACTGAGAATTCTTCTGTCTAGCATTATATGAAGAAATCCCGTTTCCAACGAAGGCCTCAACCAGGTCTTAATATCCACTTGCTGACTTAACAAATGGTGTGTTTCCAAACTGCTCTATGAAAAGAAAGGTTAAACTCTGTGAGTTGAACACACCCATTGCAAGTAGTTTCTGAGAATCATTATGTGTAGTTTTGAAAAGGGGATATTTCCATTTCTAACATTGCCCTAAAATCGCTGGAAATCTCCACTTGCAATTTCCACAAAAAGAGTGTTTCAAAACTGATCTTTCTAAGGGAAGGCTTCAATCTGTGAGTTGGATACACACAAACCAAAGAAGTTAATGAGAATTCTTCTGTCTTGCATTATATGAAGAAATCCCGTTTCCAACGAAGGCCTCAACGAGGTCTAAATATCCACCTGCAGACTTCACAAACAGAGTGTTTCCATACTGCTCTATGAAAAGAAAGGTTAAACGCTGTGAGTTGAACACATCCAGTGCAAAGTAGTTTCTGAGAATGATTCTGTCTAGTTTTTAAACGAGGATATTGCCATTTCTAAGATTGGCCTCAAATCTCTTGAAATCTCCACTTGCAAATTCCACTAAAAGAGTGTTAAAAAACTGCTCTGTCTAAAGGAACGTTCAAATCTGTGAGTCGAATACACACAACGCAAAGAAGTTACTGAGATTTCTTCTGTCTTGCATCATATGAAGAAATCCCTTTTCCAAGGAAGGCCTAAACGAGCTCTAAATATCCACTTGCAGACTTAACAGACAGAGTGTTTCCAAACAGCTCTATGAAAAGAAAGGGTAAACTCTGTGAGTTGAACACATCCAGTAGAAATAGTTTGTGAGAATGATTCTGTCTAGTTTTTAAAGAAGGATATTGCCATTTCTAAGATTGGCCTGAAATCTCTTGAAATCTGCACTTGCAAATTCCACAAAAAGAGTGTTTCAAAACTGCTGTTTAAACGAACGTTCAACACTGAGAGTTGAATACACAAAACGCAAAGAAGTTACTGAGAATTCTTCTGTCTAGCATTATATGAAGAAATCCCGTTTCCAACGAAGGCCTCAACCAGGTCTTAATATCCACTTGCTGACTTAACAAACGGAGTGTTTCCAAACTGCTCTATGAAAAGAAAGGTTAAACTCTGTGAGTTGAACACACCCATTGCAAGTAGTTTCTGAGAATGATTATGTGTAGTTTTGAAAAGGGGATATTTCCATTTCTAACATTGCCCTAAAATCGCTGGAAATCTCCACTTGCAATTTCCACAAAAAGAGTGTTTCAAAACTGATCTTTCTAAGGGAAGGCTTCAATCTGTGAGTTGGATACACACAAACCAAAGAAGTTAATGAGAATTCTTCTGTCTTGCATTATATGAAGAAATCCCGTTTCCAACGAAGGCCTTAACGAGGTCTAAATATCCACTTGCAGACTTCACAAACAGAGTGTTTCCATACTGCTCTATGAAAAGAAAGGTTAAATGCTGTGAGTTGAACACATCCAGTGCAAAGTAGTTTCTGAGAATGATTCTGTCTAGTTTTTAAACGAGGATATTGCCATTTCTAAGATTGGCCTCACATCCCTTGAAATCTCCACTTGCAAATTCCACTAAAAGAGTGTTAAAAAACTGCTCTGTCTGTGGAGGAGCCAAGATGGCCGAATAGGAACAGCTCCCGTCTACAGCTCCCAGCCTGAGCGACGCAGAAGACAGGTGATTTCTGCATTTCCATCTGAGGTACAGGGTTCATCTCACTAGGGAGTGCCAGACAGTGGGTGCAGGACAGTGGGTGCACGCACCGTGCGGGAGCGGAAGCATGGCAAGGCATTGCCTCACCTGGGAAGTGCAACGGGTCAGGGAGTTCCCTTTCTGAGTCAAAGAAAGGGGTGACGGACGCACCTGGAAAACTCGGGTCACTCCCACCCGAATATTGCGCGTTTCAGACCGGCTTAAAAAACGGCGCACCACGAGACTATATCCCACACCTGTCTCGGAGGGTCCTACGCCCTTGGAATCTCGCTGATTGCTAGCACAGCAGTCTGAGATCAAACTGCAAGGCGGCAGCGAGGCTGGGGGAGGGGCGCCCGCCATTGCCCAGGCTTGCTTAGGTAAACAAAACAGCCAGGAAGCTCGAACTGGGTGGAGCCCACCACAGCTCAAGGAGGCCTGCCTGCCTCTGTAGGCTCCACCTCTGGGGGCAGGGCACAGACAAAAAAAAAGACAGCAGTAACCTCTGCAGACTTAAATGTCCTTGTCTGACAGCTTTGAAGAGAGCAGTGGTTCTCCCAGCACGCAGCTGGAGATCTGAGAATGGGCAGAGTGCCTCCTCAAGTGTGTCCCTAACCCCTGACCCCCGAGCAGCCTAACTGGGAGGCATCCCCCAGCAGGGGCACACTGACACCTCACACTGCAGCGTATTCCAACAGACCTGCAGCTGAGGGTCCTGTCTGTTAGAAGGAAAACTAACAAACAGAAAGGACATCCACACCGAAAACCCATCTGTACATCACCATCATCAAAGACCAAAAGTAGATAAAACCACAAAGATGGGGAGAAAACAGAACAGAAAAACAGGAAACTCTAAAAAGCAGAGCGCCTCTCCTCCTCCAAAGGAACGCAGTTCCTCACCAGCAACGGAACAAAGCTGGATGGAGAATGATTTTGACGAGCTGAGAGAAGAAGGCTTCAGACGATCAAATTACTCTGAGCTACGGGAGGACATTCAAACCAAAGGCAAAGAAGTTGAAAACTTTGAAAAAAATTTAGAAGAATGTATAACTAGAATAACCAATACAGAGAAGTGCTTAAAGGAGCTGATGGAGCTGAAAACCAAGGCTTGAGAACTACGTGAAGAATGCAGAAGCCTCAGGAGCCGATGCGATCAACTGGAAGAAAGCGTATCAGCAATGGAAAATGAAATGAATGAAACGAAGCGAGAAGGGAAGTCTAGAGAAAAAAGAATAAAAAGAAATGAGCAAAGCCTCCAAGAAATATGGGACTATGTGAAAAGACCAAATCTACGTCTGATTGGTGTACCTGAAAGTGATGCGGAGAATGAAACCAAGTTGGAAAACACTCTGCAGGATATTATCCAGGAGAACTTCCCCAATCTAGCAAGGCAGGCCAACGTTCAGATTCAGGAAATACAGAGAACGCCACAAAATACTCCTCGAGAAGAGCAACTCCAAGACATATAATTGTCAGATTCACCAAAGTTGAAATGAAGGAAAAAATGTTAAGGGCAGCCAGACAGAAAGGTCGGGTTACCCTCAAAGGGAAGCCCATCAGACTAACAGCGGATCTCTCGGCAGAAACCCTACAAGCCAGAAGAGAGTGGGGGCCAATATTCAACATTCTTAAAGAAAAGAATTTTCAACCCAGAATTTCATATCCAGCCAAACTAAGCTTTATAAGTGAAGGAGAAATAAAATACTTTACAGACAAGCAAATGCTGACCGATTTTGTCACCACCAGGCCTGCCCTAAAAGAGCTCCTGAAGGAAGCGCTAAATATGGAAAGGAACAACCGGTACCAGCCGCTGCAAAATCATGCCAAAATGTAAAGACCATCAAGACTAGGAAGAAACTGCATCAACTAATGAGCAAAATCACCAGCTAACATCATAATGACAGGATCAAATTCACACATAACAATATTAACTTTAAATGTAAATGGTCTAAATGCTCCAATTAAAAGACACAGACTGGCAAGTTGGATAAAGAGTCAAGACCCATCAGTGTGCTGTATTCAGGAAACCCATCTCACGTGCAGAGACACACATAGGCTCAAAATAAAAGGATGGAGGAAGATCTACCAAGCCAATGGAAAACAAAAAAAGGCAGGGGTTGCAATCCTAGTCTCTGATAAAACAGACTTTAAACCAACAAAGATCAAAAGAGACAAAGAAGGCCATTACATAATGGTAAAGGGATCAATTCAACAAGAGGAGCTAACTATCCTAAATATTTATGCACCCAATACAGGAGCACCCAGATTCATAAAGCAAGTCCTGAGTGACCTACAAAGAGACTTAGACTCCCACACATTAATAATGGGAGACTTTAACACCCCACTGTCAACATTAGACAGATCAACGAGACAGAAAGCCAACAAGGATACCCAGGAATTGAACTCAGCTCTGCACCAAGCGGACCTAATAGACATCTACAGAACTCTCCACCCCAAATCAACAGAATATACATTTTTTTCAGCACCACACCACACCTATTCCAAAATTGACCACATACTGGGAAGTAAAGCTCTCCTCAGCAAATGTAAAAGAACAGAAATTATAACAAACTATCTCTCAGACCACAGTGCAATCAAACTAGAACTCAGGATTAAGAATCTCACTCAAAGCCGCTCAACTACATGGAAACTGAACAACCCGCTCCTGAATGACTGCTGGGTACATAACGAAATGAAGGCAGAAATAAAGATGTTCTTTGAAACCAACGAGAACAAAGACACAACATACCAGAATCTCTGGGACGCATTCAAAGCAGTGTGCAGAGGGAAATTTATAGCACTAAATGCCCACAAGAGAAAGCAGGAAAGATCTAAAATTGACACCCTAACATCACAATTAAAGAACTAGAAAAGCAAGACCAAACACATTCAAAAGTTAGCAGAAGGCAAGAAATAACTAAAATCAGAGCAGAACTGAAGGAAATAGAGACACAAAAAACCCTTCAAAAAATTAATGAATCCAGGAGCTGGTTTTTTGAAAGGATCAACAAAATTGATAGACCGCTAGCAAGACTAATAAAGAAAAAAAGAGAGAAGAATCGAATAGACGCAATAAAAAATGATAAAGGGGATATCACCACCGATCCCACAGAAATACAAACTACCAACAGAGAATACTACAAACACCTCTACACAAATAAACTAGAAAATCTAGAAGAAATGGATACATTCCTCAACACCTACACTCTCCCAAGACTAAACCAGGAAGAAGTTGAAGCTCTGAATAGACCAATAACAGGAGCTGAAATTGTGGCAATAATCAATAGCTTACCAACCAAAAACAGTCCAGGACCAGATGGATTCACAGCCGAATTCTACCAGAGGTACAAGGAGGAACTGGTACCATTCCTTCTGATACTATTCCAATCAATAGAAAAAGAGGGAATCCTCCCTAACTCATTTTATGAGGCCAGCATCATTCTGATACCAAAGCCTGGCAGAGACACAACCAAAAAAGAGAATTTTAGACCAATATCCTTGATGAACATTGATGCAAAAATCCTCAATAAAATACTGGCAAACCGAATCCAGCAGCACACCAAAAAGCTTATCCACCATGATCAAGTGGGCTTCATCCCTGGGATGCAAGGCTGGTTCAATATACGCAAATCAATAAATGTAATCCAGCATATAAACAGAGCCAAAGACAAAAACCACATGATTATCTCAATAGATGTAGAAAAAGCCTTTGACAAAATTCAACAACCCTTCATGCTAAAAACTCTCAATAAATTAGGTATTGATGGGACATATTTCAAAATAATAAGAGCTATCTATCACAAACCCACAGCCAATATCATACTGAATGGGCAAAAACTGGAAGCATTCCCTTTGAAAACTGGCACAAGACAGGGATGCCCTCTCTCACCGCTCCTATTCAACATAGTGTTGGAAGTTCTGGCCAGGGCAATCAGGCAGGAGAAGGAAATAAAGGGTATTCAATTAGGAAAAGAGGAAGTCAAATTGTCCCTGTTTGCAGACGACATGATTGTTTATCTAGAAAACCCCATCGTCTCAGCCCAAAATCTCCTTAAGCTGATAAGCAACTTCAGCAAAGTCTCAGGATACAAAATCAATGTACAAAAATCACAAGCATTCTTATACACCAACAACAGACAAACAGAGAGCCAAATCATGAGTGAACTCCCATTCACAATTGCTTCAAAGAGAATAAAATACCTAGGAATCCAACTTACAAGGGATGTGAAGCACCTCTTCAAGGAGAACTACAAACCACTGCTCAAGGAAATAAAAGAGGATACCAACAAATGGAAGAACATTCCTTGCTCATGGGTAGGAAGAATCAATATCGTGAAAATGGCCATACTGCCCAAGGTAATTTACAGATTCAATGCCATCCCCATCAAGCTTCCAATGACTTTCTTCACAGAATTGGAAAAAACTACTTTAAAGTTCATATGGAACCAAAAGAGAGCCCGCATCGCCAAGTCAATCCTAAGCCAAAAGAACAAAGCTGGAGGCATCACACTACCTGACTTCAAACTATACTACCAGGCTACAGTAACCAAAACAGCATGGTACTGGTACCAAAACAGAAATATAGATCAATGGAACAGAACAGAGCCCTCAGAAATAACACCGCTTACCTACAACTATCTGATCTTTGACAAACCTGAGAAAAACAAGCAATGGGGAAAGGATTCCCTATTTAATTAATGGTGCTGGGAAAACTGGCTAGCCATATGTAGAAAGCTGAAACTGGATCCCTTCCTTACACCTTATACAAAAATCAACTCAAGATGGATTAAAGATTTAAACGTTAGACCTAAAACCATAAAAACCCTAGAAGAAAACCTAGGCATTACCATTCAGGACATAGGCGTGGGCAAGGACTTCATGTCCAAAACACCAAAAGCAATGGCAACAAAAGCGAAAATTGACAAATGGGATCTAATTAAACTAAAGAGCTTCTGCACAGCAAAAGAAACTACCATCAGAGTGAATAGGCAACCTACAACATGGGAGAAAATTTTTGCAACCTACTCATCTGACAAAGGGCTAATATCCAGAATCTACAGTGAACTCAAACAAATTTACAAGAAAAAAACAAACAACCCCATCAAAAAGTGGGCGAAGGACATCAACAGGCACTTCTCAAAAGAAGACATTTATGCAGCCAAAAAACACATGAAAAAATGCTCATCATCACTGGCCGTCAGAGAAATGCAAATCAAAACCACTATGAGATATCATCTCACACCAGTTAGAATGGCAATCATTAAAAAGTCAGGAAATAACAGGTGCTGGAGAGGATGTGGAGAAATAGGAACACTTTTACACTGTTGGTGGGACTGTAAACTAGTTCAACCATTGTGGAAGTCGGTGTGGTGATTCCTCAGGGATCTAGAACTAGAACTACCATTTGACCCAGCCATCCCATTACTGGGTATATACCCAAATGACTATAAATGATGCTGCTATAAAGACACACGCACGCGTATGTTTATTGCGGCATTATTCACAATAGCAAAGACTTGGAACCAACCCAAATGTCCAACAAAGATAGACTGGATTAAGAAAATGTGGCACATATACACCATGGAATACTATGCAGCCATAAAAAATGATGAGTTCATATCCTTTGTAGGGACATGGATGAAATTGGAAACCACCATTCTCAGTAAACTATCGCAAGAACAAAAAACCAAACACCGCATATTCTCACTCATAGGTGGGAATTGAACAATGAGATCACATGGACACAGGAAGGGGAATATCATACTCTGGGGACTGTGGTGGGGAGGGGGGAGGGGGGAGGGATAGCATTGGGAGATAAACCTAATGCTAGATGACGAGTTAGTGGGTGCAGCGCACCAGCACGGCACACGTATACATATGTAACTAACCTGCACAATGTGCACATGTACCCTAAAACTTAAAGTATAATAAAAAGAAAAAAAAAAAACTGCTCTGTCTAAAGGAACGTTCAAATCTGTGAGTTGAATACACACAACGCAAAGAAGTTACTGAGAATTCTTCTGTTTAGCATTATATGAAGAAATCCCGTTTCCAACGAAGGCCTCAACCAGGTCTAAATATCCACTTGCAGACTTAACAAACAGAGTGTTTTCAAACTGCTCTATGAAAAGAAAGGTTAAACTCTGTGAGTTGAACACACCCATTACAAAGTAGTTCCTGAGAATGATTCTGTCTAGTTTTGAAACGGGGATATTTCCATTTCTAAGATTGGCCACAAATCGCTGGAAATCTCCACTTGAAATTTCCACAAAAAGAGTATTTCAAAACTGATCTTTCTAAAGGAAGGCTTAATTCTGTGAGTTCAATACACACAACACAAAGAAGTTACTGAGAATTCTTCTGTCTAGCATTATATGAAGAAATCCCGTTTCCAACGAAGGCCTCAACGAGGTCTAAATATCCACCTGCAGACTTCACAAACAGAGTGTTTCCATACTGCTCTATGAAAAGAAAGGTTAAACGCTGTGAGTTGAACACATCCAGTGCAAAGTAGTTTCTGAGAATGATTCTGTCTAGTTTTTAAACGAGGATATTGCCATTTCTAAGATTGGCCTCAAATCTCTTGAAATCTCCACTTGCAAATTCCACTAAAAGCGTGTTAAAAAACTGCTCTGTCTAAAGGAACGTTCAAATCTGTGAGTCGAATACACACAACGCAAAGAAGTTACTGAGATTTCTTCTGTCTTGCATCATATGAAGAAATCCCATTTCCAAGGAAGGCCTAAACGAGCTCTAAATATCCACTTGCAGACTTAACAGACAGAGTGTTTCCAAACAGCTCTATGAAAAGAAAGGGTAAACTCTGTGAGTTGAACACATCCAGTAGAAATAATTTGTGAGAATGATTCTGTCTAGTTTTTAAAGAAGGATATTGCCATTTCTAAGATTGGCCTGAAATCTCTTGAAATCTGCACTTGCAAATTCCACAAAAAGAGTGTTTCAAAACTGCTGTTTAAACGAACGTTCAACACTGAGAGTTGAATACACAAAACGCAAAGAAGTTACTGAGAATTCTTCTGTCTAGCATTATATGAAGAAATCCCGTTTCCAACGAAGGCCTCAACCAGGTCTTAATATCCACTTGCTGACTTAACAAACGGAGTGTTTCCAAACTGCTCTATGAAAAGAAAGGTTAAACTCTGTGAGTTGAACACACCCATTGCAAGTAGTTTCTGAGAATGATTATGTGTAGTTTTGAAAAGGGGATATTTCCATTTCTAACATTGCCCTAAAATCGCTGGAAATCTCCACTTGCAATTTCCACAAAAAGAGTGTTTCAAAACTGATCTTTCTAAGGGAAGGCTTCAATCTGTGAGTTGGATACACACAAACCAAAGAAGTTAATGAGAATTCTTCTGTCTTGCATTATATGAAGAAATCCCGTTTCCAACGAAGGCCTTAACGAGGTCTAAATATCCTCTTGCAGACTTCACAAACAGAGTGTTTCCATACTGCTCTATGAAAAGAAAGGTTAAACGCTGTGAGTTGAACACATCCAGTGCAAAGTAGTTTCTGAGAATGATTCTGTCTAGTTTTTAAACGAGGATATTGCCATTTCTAAGATTGGCCTCACATCCCTTGAAATCTCCACTTGCAAATTCCACTAAAAGAGTGTTAAAAAACTGCTCTGTCTGTGGAGGAGCCAAGATGGCCGAATAGGAACAGCTCCCGTCTACAGCTCCCAGCCTGAGCGACGCAGAAGACAGGTGATTTCTGCATTTCCATCTGAGGTACAGGGTTCATCTCACTAGGGAGTGCCAGACAGTGGGTGCAGGACAGTGGGTGCACGCACCGTGCGGGAGCGGAAGCATGGCAAGGCATTGCCTCACCTGGGAAGTGCAACGGGTCAGGGAGTTCCCTTTCTGAGTCAAAGAAAGGGGTGACGGACGCACCTGGAAAATTCGGGTCACTCCCACCCGAATATTGCGCGTTTCAGACCGGCTTAAAAAACGGCGCACCACGAGACTATATCCCACACCTGTCTCGGAGGGTCCTATGCCCTTGGAATCTCGCTGATTGCTAGCACAGCAGTCTGAGATCAAACTGCAAGGCGGCAGCGAGGCTGGGGGAGGGGCGCCCGCCATTGCCCAGGCTTGCTTAGGTAAACAAAACAGCCAGGAAGCTCGAACTGGGTGGAGCCCACCACAGCTCAAGGAGGCCTGCCTGCCTCTGTAGGCTCCACCTCTGAGGGCAGGGCACAGACAAAAAAAAAGACAGCAGTAACCTCTGCAGACTTAAATGTCCTTGTCTGACAGCTTTGAAGAGAGCAGTGGTTCTCCCAGCACGCAGCTGGAGATCTGAGAATGGGCAGAGTGCCTCCTCAAGTGTGTCCCTAACCCCTGACCCCCGAGCAGCCTAACTGGGAGGCATCCCCCAGCAGGGGCACACTGACACCTCACACTGCAGCGTATTCCAACAGACCTGCAGCTGAGGGTCCTGTCTGTTAGAAGGAAAACTAACAAACAGAAAGGACATCCACACCGAAAACCCATCTGTACATCACCATCATCAAAGACCAAAAGTAGATAAAACCACAAAGATGGGGAGAAAACAGAACAGAAAAACAGGAAACTCTAAAAAGCAGAGCGCCTCTCCTCCTCCAAAGGAACGCAGTTCCTCACCAGCAACGGAACAAAGCTGGATGGAGAATGATTTTGACGAGCTGAGAGAAGAAGGCTTCAGACGATCAAATTACTCTGAGCTACGGGAGGACATTCAAACCAAAGGCAAAGAAGTTGAAAACTTTGAAAAAAATTTAGAAGAATGTATAACTAGAATAACCAATACAGAGAAGTGCTTAAAGGAGCTGATGGAGCTGAAAACCAAGGCTTGAGAACTACGTGAAGAATGCAGAAGCCTCAGGAGCCGATGCGATCAACTGGAAGAAAGCGTATCAGCAATGGAAAATGAAATGAATGAAACGAAGCGAGAAGGGAAGTCTAGAGAAAAAAGAATAAAAAGAAATGAGCAAAGCCTCCAAGAAATATGGGACTATGTGAAAAGACCAAATCTACGTCTGATTGGTGTACCTGAAAGTGATGCGGAGAATGAAACCAAGTTGGAAAACACTCTGCAGGATATTATCCAGGAGAACTTCCCCAATCTAGCAAGGCAGGCCAACGTTCAGATTCAGGAAATACAGAGAACGCCACAAAATACTCCTCGAGAAGAGCAACTCCAAGACATATAATTGTCAGATTCACCAAAGTTGAAATGAAGGAAAAAATGTTAAGGGCAGCCAGACAGAAAGGTCGGGTTACCCTCAAAGGGAAGCCCATCAGACTAACAGCGGATCTCTCGGCAGAAACCCTACAAGCCAGAAGAGAGTGGGGGCCAATATTCAACATTCTTAAAGAAAAGAATTTTCAACCCAGAATTTCATATCCAGCCAAACTAAGCTTTATAAGTGAAGGAGAAATAAAATACTTTACAGACAAGCAAATGCTGACCGATTTTGTCACCACCAGGCCTGCCCTAAAAGAGCTCCTGAAGGAAGCGCTAAATATGGAAAGGAACAACCGGTACCAGCCGCTGCAAAATCATGCCAAAATGTAAAGACCATCAAGACTAGGAAGAAACTGCATCAACTAATGAGCAAAATCACCAGCTAACATCATAATGACAGGATCAAATTCACACATAACAATATTAACTTTAAATGTAAATGGTCTAAATGCTCCAATTAAAAGACACAGACTGGCAAGTTGGATAAAGAGTCAAGACCCATCAGTGTGCTGTATTCAGGAAACCCATCTCACGTGCAGAGACACACATAGGCTCAAAATAAAAGGATGGAGGAAGATCTACCAAGCCAATGGAAAACAAAAAAAGGCAGGGGTTGCAATCCTAGTCTCTGATAAAACAGACTTTAAACCAACAAAGATCAAAAGAGACAAAGAAGGCCATTACATAATGGTAAAGGGATCAATTCAACAAGAGGAGCTAACTATCCTAAATATTTATGCACCCAATACAGGAGCACCCAGATTCATAAAGCAAGTCCTGAGTGACCTACAAAGAGACTTAGACTCCCACACATTAATAATGGGAGACTTTAACACCCCACTGTCAACATTAGACAGATCAACGAGACAGAAAGCCAACAAGGATACCCAGGAATTGAACTCAGCTCTGCACCAAGCGGACCTAATAGACATCTACAGAACTCTCCACCCCAAATCAACAGAATATACATTTTTTTCAGCACCACACCACACCTATTCCAAAATTGACCACATACTGGGAAGTAAAGCTCTCCTCAGCAAATGTAAAAGAACAGAAATTATAACAAACTATCTCTCAGACCACAGTGCAATCAAACTAGAACTCAGGATTAAGAATCTCACTCAAAGCCGCTCAACTACATGGAAACTGAACAACCCGCTCCTGAATGACTGCTGGGTACATAACGAAATGAAGGCAGAAATAAAGATGTTCTTTGAAACCAACGAGAACAAAGACACAACATACCAGAATCTCTGGGACGCATTCAAAGCAGTGTGCAGAGGGAAATTTATAGCACTAAATGCCCACAAGAGAAAGCAGGAAAGATCTAAAATTGACACCCTAACATCACAATTAAAGAACTAGAAAAGCAAGACCAAACACATTCAAAAGTTAGCAGAAGGCAAGAAATAACTAAAATCAGAGCAGAACTGAAGGAAATAGAGACACAAAAAACCCTTCAAAAAATTAATGAATCCAGGAGCTGGTTTTTTGAAAGGATCAACAAAATTGATAGACCGCTAGCAAGACTAATAAAGAAAAAAAGAGAGAAGAATCGAATAGACGCAATAAAAAATGATAAAGGGGATATCACCACCGATCCCACAGAAATACAAACTACCAACAGAGAATACTACAAACACCTCTACACAAATAAACTAGAAAATCTAGAAGAAATGGATACATTCCTCAACACCTACACTCTCCCAAGACTAAACCAGGAAGAAGTTGAAGCTCTGAATAGACCAATAACAGGAGCTGAAATTGTGGCAATAATCAATAGCTTACCAACCAAAAACAGTCCAGGACCAGATGGATTCACAGCCGAATTCTACCAGAGGTACAAGGAGGAACTGGTACCATTCCTTCTGATACTATTCCAATCAATAGAAAAAGAGGGAATCCTCCCTAACTCATTTTATGAGGCCAGCATCATTCTGATACCAAAGCCTGGCAGAGACACAACCAAAAAAGAGAATTTTAGACCAATATCCTTGATGAACATTGATGCAAAAATCCTCAATAAAATACTGGCAAACCGAATCCAGCAGCACACCAAAAAGCTTATCCACCATGATCAAGTGGGCTTCATCCCTGGGATGCAAGGCTGGTTCAATATACGCAAATCAATAAATGTAATCCAGCATATAAACAGAGCCAAAGACAAAAACCACATGATTATCTCAATAGATGTAGAAAAAGCCTTTGACAAAATTCAACAACCCTTCATGCTAAAAACTCTCAATAAATTAGGTATTGATGGGACATATTTCAAAATAATAAGAGCTATCTATCACAAACCCACAGCCAATATCATACTGAATGGGCAAAAACTGGAAGCATTCCCTTTGAAAACTGGCACAAGACAGGGATGCCCTCTCTCACCGCTCCTATTCAACATAGTGTTGGAAGTTCTGGCCAGGGCAATCAGGCAGGAGAAGGAAATAAAGGGTATTCAATTAGGAAAAGAGGAAGTCAAATTGTCCCTGTTTGCAGACGACATGATTGTTTATCTAGAAAACCCCATCGTCTCAGCCCAAAATCTCCTTAAGCTGATAAGCAACTTCAGCAAAGTCTCAGGATACAAAATCAATGTACAAAAATCACAAGCATTCTTATACACCAACAACAGACAAACAGAGAGCCAAATCATGAGTGAACTCCCATTCACAATTGCTTCAAAGAGAATAAAATACCTAGGAATCCAACTTACAAGGGATGTGAAGCACCTCTTCAAGGAGAACTACAAACCACTGCTCAAGGAAATAAAAGAGGATACCAACAAATGGAAGAACATTCCTTGCTCATGGGTAGGAAGAATCAATATCGTGAAAATGGCCATACTGCCCAAGGTAATTTACAGATTCAATGCCATCCCCATCAAGCTTCCAATGACTTTCTTCACAGAATTGGAAAAAACTACTTTAAAGTTCATATGGAACCAAAAGAGAGCCCGCATCGCCAAGTCAATCCTAAGCCAAAAGAACAAAGCTGGAGGCATCACACTACCTGACTTCAAACTATACTACCAGGCTACAGTAACCAAAACAGCATGGTACTGGTACCAAAACAGAAATATAGATCAATGGAACAGAACAGAGCCCTCAGAAATAACACCGCTTACCTACAACTATCTGATCTTTGACAAACCTGAGAAAAACAAGCAATGGGGAAAGGATTCCCTATTTAATTAATGGTGCTGGGAAAACTGGCTAGCCATATGTAGAAAGCTGAAACTGGATCCCTTCCTTACACCTTATACAAAAATCAACTCAAGATGGATTAAAGATTTAAACGTTAGACCTAAAACCATAAAAACCCTAGAAGAAAACCTAGGCATTACCATTCAGGACATAGGCGTGGGCAAGGACTTCATGTCCAAAACACCAAAAGCAATGGCAACAAAAGCGAAAATTGACAAATGGGATCTAATTAAACTAAAGAGCTTCTGCACAGCAAAAGAAACTACCATCAGAGTGAATAGGCAACCTACAACATGGGAGAAAATTTTTGCAACCTACTCATCTGACAAAGGGCTAATATCCAGAATCTACAGTGAACTCAAACAAATTTACAAGAAAAAAACAAACAACCCCATCAAAAAGTGGGCGAAGGACATCAACAGGCACTTCTCAAAAGAAGACATTTATGCAGCCAAAAAACACATGAAAAAATGCTCATCATCACTGGCCGTCAGAGAAATGCAAATCAAAACCACTATGAGATATCATCTCACACCAGTTAGAATGGCAATCATTAAAAAGTCAGGAAATAACAGGTGCTGGAGAGGATGTGGAGAAATAGGAACACTTTTACACTGTTGGTGGGACTGTAAACTAGTTCAACCATTGTGGAAGTCGGTGTGGTGATTCCTCAGGGATCTAGAACTAGAACTACCATTTGACCCAGCCATCCCATTACTGGGTATATACCCAAATGACTATAAATGATGCTGCTATAAAGACACACGCACGCGTATGTTTATTGCGGCATTATTCACAATAGCAAAGACTTGGAACCAACCCAAATGTCCAACAAAGATAGACTGGATTAAGAAAATGTGGCACATATACACCATGGAATACTATGCAGCCATAAAAAATGATGAGTTCATATCCTTTGTAGGGACATGGATGAAATTGGAAACCACCATTCTCAGTAAACTATCGCAAGAACAAAAAACCAAACACCGCATATTCTCACTCATAGGTGGGAATTGAACAATGAGATCACATGGACACAGGAAGGGGAATATCATACTCTGGGGACTGTGGTGGGGAGGGGGGAGGGGGGAGGGATAGCATTGGGAGATAAACCTAATGCTAGATGACGAGTTAGTGGGTGCAGCGCACCAGCACGGCACACGTATACATATGTAACTAACCTGCACAATGTGCACATGTACCCTAAAACTTAAAGTATAATAAAAAGAAAAAAAAAAAACTGCTCTGTCTAAAGGAACGTTCAAATCTGTGAGTTGAATACACACAACGCAAAGAAGTTACTGAGAATTCTTCTGTTTAGCATTATATGAAGAAATCCCGTTTCCAACGAAGGCCTCAACCAGGTCTAAATATCCACTTGCAGACTTAACAAACAGAGTGTTTTCAAACTGCTCTATGAAAAGAAAGGTTAAACTCTGTGAGTTGAACACACCCATTACAAAGTAGTTCCTGAGAATGATTCTGTCTAGTTTTGAAACGGGGATATTTCCATTTCTAAGATTGGCCACAAATCGCTGGAAATCTCCACTTGAAATTTCCACAAAAAGAGTATTTCAAAACTGATCTTTCTAAAGGAAGGCTTAATTCTGTGAGTTCAATACACACAACACAAAGAAGTTACTGAGAATTCTTCTGTCTAGCATTATATGAAGAAATCCCGTTTCCAACGAAGGCCTCAACGAGGTCTAAATATCCACCTGCAGACTTCACAAACAGAGTGTTTCCATACTGCTCTATGAAAAGAAAGGTTAAACGCTGTGAGTTGAACACATCCAGTGCAAAGTAGTTTCTGAGAATGATTCTGTCTAGTTTTTAAACGAGGATATTGCCATTTCTAAGATTGGCCTCAAATCTCTTGAAATCTCCACTTGCAAATTCCACTAAAAGCGTGTTAAAAAACTGCTCTGTCTAAAGGAACGTTCAAATCTGTGAGTCGAATACACACAACGCAAAGAAGTTACTGAGATTTCTTCTGTCTTGCATCATATGAAGAAATCCCATTTCCAAGGAAGGCCTAAACGAGCTCTAAATATCCACTTGCAGACTTAACAGACAGAGTGTTTCCAAACAGCTCTATGAAAAGAAAGGGTAAACTCTGTGAGTTGAACACATCCAGTAGAAATAATTTGTGAGAATGATTCTGTCTAGTTTTTAAAGAAGGATATTGCCATTTCTAAGATTGGCCTGAAATCTCTTGAAATCTGCACTTGCAAATTCCACAAAAAGAGTGTTTCAAAACTGCTGTTTAAACGAACGTTCAACACTGAGAGTTGAATACACAAAACGCAAAGAAGTTACTGAGAATTCTTCTGTCTAGCATTATATGAAGAAATCCCGTTTCCAACGAAGGCCTCAACCAGGTCTTAATATCCACTTGCTGACTTAACAAACGGAGTGTTTCCAAACTGCTCTATGAAAAGAAAGGTTAAACTCTGTGAGTTGAACACACCCATTGCAAGTAGTTTCTGAGAATGATTATGTGTAGTTTTGAAAAGGGGATATTTCCATTTCTAACATTGCCCTAAAATCGCTGGAAATCTCCACTTGCAATTTCCACAAAAAGAGTGTTTCAAAACTGATCTTTCTAAGGGAAGGCTTCAATCTGTGAGTTGGATACACACAAACCAAAGAAGTTAATGAGAATTCTTCTGTCTTGCATTATATGAAGAAATCCCGTTTCCAACGAAGGCCTTAACGAGGTCTAAATATCCTCTTGCAGACTTCACAAACAGAGTGTTTCCATACTGCTCTATGAAAAGAAAGGTTAAACGCTGTGAGTTGAACACATCCAGTGCAAAGTAGTTTCTGAGAATGATTCTGTCTAGTTTTTAAACGAGGATATTGCCATTTCTAAGATTGGCCTCACATCCCTTGAAATCTCCACTTGCAAATTCCACTAAAAGAGTGTTAAAAAACTGCTCTGTCTGTGGAGGAGCCAAGATGGCCGAATAGGAACAGCTCCCGTCTACAGCTCCCAGCGTGAGCGACGCAGAAGACAGGTGATTTCTGCATTTCCATCTGAGGTACAGGGTTCATCTCACTAGGGAGTGCCAGACAGTGGGTGCAGGACAGTGGGTGCACGCACCGTGCGGGAGCGGAAGCATGGCAAGGCATTGCCTCACCTGGGAAGTGCAACGGGTCAGGGAGTTCCCTTTCTGAGTCAAAGAAAGGGGTGACGGACGCACCTGGAAAATTCGGGTCACTCCCACCCGAATATTGCGCGTTTCAGACCGGCTTAAAAAACGGCGCACCACGAGACTATATCCCACACCTGTCTCGGAGGGTCCTATGCCCTTGGAATCTCGCTGATTGCTAGCACAGCAGTCTGAGATCAAACTGCAAGGCGGCAGCGAGGCTGGGGGAGGGGCGCCCGCCATTGCCCAGGCTTGCTTAGGTAAACAAAACAGCCAGGAAGCTCGAACTGGGTGGAGCCCACCACAGCTCAAGGAGGCCTGCCTGCCTCTGTAGGCTCCACCTCTGAGGGCAGGGCACAGACAAAAAAAAAGACAGCAGTAACCTCTGCAGACTTAAATGTCCTTGTCTGACAGCTTTGAAGAGAGCAGTGGTTCTCCCAGCACGCAGCTGGAGATCTGAGAATGGGCAGAGTGCCTCCTCAAGTGTGTCCCTAACCCCTGACCCCCGAGCAGCCTAACTGGGAGGCATCCCCCAGCAGGGGCACACTGACACCTCACACTGCAGCGTATTCCAACAGACCTGCAGCTGAGGGTCCTGTCTGTTAGAAGGAAAACTAACAAACAGAAAGGACATCCACACCGAAAACCCATCTGTACATCACCATCATCAAAGACCAAAAGTAGATAAAACCACAAAGATGGGGAGAAAACAGAACAGAAAAACAGGAAACTCTAAAAAGCAGAGCGCCTCTCCTCCTCCAAAGGAACGCAGTTCCTCACCAGCAACGGAACAAAGCTGGATGGAGAATGATTTTGACGAGCTGAGAGAAGAAGGCTTCAGACGATCAAATTACTCTGAGCTACGGGAGGACATTCAAACCAAAGGCAAAGAAGTTGAAAACTTTGAAAAAAATTTAGAAGAATGTATAACTAGAATAACCAATACAGAGAAGTGCTTAAAGGAGCTGATGGAGCTGAAAACCAAGGCTTGAGAACTACGTGAAGAATGCAGAAGCCTCAGGAGCCGATGCGATCAACTGGAAGAAAGCGTATCAGCAATGGAAAATGAAATGAATGAAACGAAGCGAGAAGGGAAGTCTAGAGAAAAAAGAATAAAAAGAAATGAGCAAAGCCTCCAAGAAATATGGGACTATGTGAAAAGACCAAATCTACGTCTGATTGGTGTACCTGAAAGTGATGCGGAGAATGAAACCAAGTTGGAAAACACTCTGCAGGATATTATCCAGGAGAACTTCCCCAATCTAGCAAGGCAGGCCAACGTTCAGATTCAGGAAATACAGAGAACGCCACAAAATACTCCTCGAGAAGAGCAACTCCAAGACACATAATTGTCAGATTCACCAAAGTTGAAATGAAGGAAAAAATGTTAAGGGCAGCCAGACAGAAAGGTCGGGTTACCCTCAAAGGGAAGCCCATCAGACTAACAGCGGATCTCTCGGCAGAAACCCTACAAGCCAGAAGAGAGTGGGGGCCAATATTCAACATTCTTAAAGAAAAGAATTTTCAACCCAGAATTTCATATCCAGCCAAACTAAGCTTTATAAGTGAAGGAGAAATAAAATACTTTACAGACAAGCAAATGCTGACTGATTTTGTCACCACCAGGCCTGCCCTAAAAGAGCTCCTGAAGGAAGCGCTAAATATGGAAAGGAACAACCGGTACCAGCCGCTGCAAAATCATGCCAAAATGTAAAGACCATCAAGACTAGGAAGAAACTGCATCAACTAATGAGCAAAATCACCAGCTAACATCATAATGACAGGATCAAATTCACACATAACAATATTAACTTTAAATGTAAATGGTCTAAATGCTCCAATTAAAAGACACAGACTGGCAAGTTGGATAAAGAGTCAAGACCCATCAGTGTGCTGTATTCAGGAAACCCATCTCACGTGCAGAGACACACATAGGCTCAAAATAAAAGGATGGAGGAAGATCTACCAAGCAAATGGAAAACAAAAAAAGGCAGGGGTTGCAATCCTAGTCTCTGATAAAACAGACTTTAAACCAACAAAGATCAAAAGAGACAAAGAAGGCCATTACATAATGGTAAAGGGATCAATTCAACAAGAGGAGCTAACTATCCTAAATATTTATGCACCCAATACAGGAGCACCCAGATTCATAAAGCAAGTCCTGAGTGACCTACAAAGAGACTTAGACTCCCACACATTAATAATGGGAGACTTTAACACCCCACTGTCAACATTAGACAGATCAACGAGACAGAAAGCCAACAAGGATACCCAGGAATTGAACTCAGCTCTGCACCAAGCGGACCTAATAGACATCTACAGAACTCTCCACCCCAAATCAACAGAATATACATTTTTTTCAGCACCACACCACACCTATTCCAAAATTGACCACATACTGGGAAGTAAAGCTCTCCTCAGCAAATGTAAAAGAACAGAAATTATAACAAACTATCTCTCAGACCACAGTGCAATCAAACTAGAACTCAGGATTAAGAATCTCACTCAAAGCCGCTCAACTACATGGAAACTGAACAACCCGCTCCTGAATGACTGCTGGGTACATAACGAAATGAAGGCAGAAATAAAGATGTTCTTTGAAACCAACGAGAACAAAGACACAACATACCAGAATCTCTGGGACGCATTCAAAGCAGTGTGCAGAGGGAAATTTATAGCACTAAATGCCCACAAGAGAAAGCAGGAAAGATCTAAAATTGACACCCTAACATCACAATTAAAGAACTAGAAAAGCAAGACCAAACACATTCAAAAGTTAGCAGAAGGCAAGAAATAACTAAAATCAGAGCAGAACTGAAGGAAATAGAGACACAAAAAACCCTTCAAAAAATTAATGAATCCAGGAGCTGGTTTTTTGAAAGGATCAACAAAATTGATAGACCGCTAGCAAGACTAATAAAGAAAAAAAGAGAGAAGAATCGAATAGACGCAATAAAAAATGATAAAGGGGATATCACCACCGATCCCACAGAAATACAAACTACCAACAGAGAATACTACAAACACCTCTACACAAATAAACTAGAAAATCTAGAAGAAATGGATACATTCCTCAACACCTACACTCTCCCAAGACTAAACCAGGAAGAAGTTGAAGCTCTGAATAGACCAATAACAGGAGCTGAAATTGTGGCAATAATCAATAGCTTACCAACCAAAAACAGTCCAGGACCAGATGGATTCACAGCCGAATTCTACCAGAGGTACAAGGAGGAACTGGTACCATTCCTTCTGATACTATTCCAATCAATAGAAAAAGAGGGAATCCTCCCTAACTCATTTTATGAGGCCAGCATCATTCTGATACCAAAGCCTGGCAGAGACACAACCAAAAAAGAGAATTTTAGACCAATATCCTTGATGAACATTGATGCAAAAATCCTCAATAAAATACTGGCAAACCGAATCCAGCAGCACACCAAAAAGCTTATCCACCATGATCAAGTGGGCTTCATCCCTGGGATGCAAGGCTGGTTCAATATACGCAAATCAATAAATGTAATCCAGCATATAAACAGAGCCAAAGACAAAAACCACATGATTATCTCAATAGATGTAGAAAAAGCCTTTGACAAAATTCAACAACCCTTCATGCTAAAAACTCTCAATAAATTAGGTATTGATGGGACATATTTCAAAATAATAAGAGCTATCTATCACAAACCCACAGCCAATATCATACTGAATGGGCAAAAACTGGAAGCATTCCCTTTGAAAACTGGCACAAGACAGGGATGCCCTCTCTCACCGCTCCTATTCAACATAGTGTTGGAAGTTCTGGCCAGGGCAATCAGGCAGGAGAAGGAAATAAAGGGTATTCAATTAGGAAAAGAGGAAGTCAAATTGTCCCTGTTTGCAGACGACATGATTGTTTATCTAGAAAACCCCATCGTCTCAGCCCAAAATCTCCTTAAGCTGATAAGCAACTTCAGCAAAGTCTCAGGATACAAAATCAATGTACAAAAATCACAAGCATTCTTATACACCAACAACAGACAAACAGAGAGCCAAATCATGAGTGAACTCCCATTCACAATTGCTTCAAAGAGAATAAAATACCTAGGAATCCAACTTACAAGGGATGTGAAGCACCTCTTCAAGGAGAACTACAAACCACTGCTCAAGGAAATAAAAGAGGATACCAACAAATGGAAGAACATTCCTTGCTCATGGGTAGGAAGAATCAATATCGTGAAAATGGCCATACTGCCCAAGGTAATTTACAGATTCAATGCCATCCCCATCAAGCTTCCAATGACTTTCTTCACAGAATTGGAAAAAACTACTTTAAAGTTCATATGGAACCAAAAGAGAGCCCGCATCGCCAAGTCAATCCTAAGCCAAAAGAACAAAGCTGGAGGCATCACACTACCTGACTTCAAACTATACTACCAGGCTACAGTAACCAAAACAGCATGGTACTGGTACCAAAACAGAAATATAGATCAATGGAACAGAACAGAGCCCTCAGAAATAACACCGCTTACCTACAACTATCTGATCTTTGACAAACCTGAGAAAAACAAGCAATGGGGAAAGGATTCCCTATTTAATTAATGGTGCTGGGAAAACTGGCTAGCCATATGTAGAAAGCTGAAACTGGATCCCTTCCTTACACCTTATACAAAAATCAACTCAAGATGGATTAAAGATTTAAACGTTAGACCTAAAACCATAAAAACCCTAGAAGAAAACCTAGGCATTACCATTCAGGACATAGGCGTGGGCAAGGACTTCATGTCCAAAACACCAAAAGCAATGGCAACAAAAGCGAAAATTGACAAATGGGATCTAATTAAACTAAAGAGCTTCTGCACAGCAAAAGAAACTACCATCAGAGTGAATAGGCAACCTACAACATGGGAGAAAATTTTTGCAACCTACTCATCTGACAAAGGGCTAATATCCAGAATCTACAGTGAACTCAAACAAATTTACAAGAAAAAAACAAACAACCCCATCAAAAAGTGGGCGAAGGACATCAACAGGCACTTCTCAAAAGAAGACATTTATGCAGCCAAAAAACACATGAAAAAATGCTCATCATCACTGGCCGTCAGAGAAATGCAAATCAAAACCACTATGAGATATCATCTCACACCAGTTAGAATGGCAATCATTAAAAAGTCAGGAAATAACAGGTGCTGGAGAGGATGTGGAGAAATAGGAACACTTTTACACTGTTGGTGGGACTGTAAACTAGTTCAACCATTGTGGAAGTCGGTGTGGTGATTCCTCAGGGATCTAGAACTAGAACTACCATTTGACCCAGCCATCCCATTACTGGGTATATACCCAAATGACTATAAATGATGCTGCTATAAAGACACACGCACGCGTATGTTTATTGCGGCATTATTCACAATAGCAAAGACTTGGAACCAACCCAAATGTCCAACAAAGATAGACTGGATTAAGAAAATGTGGCACATATACACCATGGAATACTATGCAGCCATAAAAAATGATGAGTTCATATCCTTTGTAGGGACATGGATGAAATTGGAAACCACCATTCTCAGTAAACTATCGCAAGAACAAAAAACCAAACACCGCATATTCTCACTCATAGGTGGGAATTGAACAATGAGATCACATGGACACAGGAAGGGGAATATCATACTCTGGGGACTGTGGTGGGGAGGGGGGAGGGGGGAGGGATAGCATTGGGAGATAAACCTAATGCTAGATGACGAGTTAGTGGGTGCAGCGCACCAGCACGGCACACGTATACATATGTAACTAACCTGCACAATGTGCACATGTACCCTAAAACTTAAAGTATAATAAAAAGAAAAAAAAAAAACTGCTCTGTCTAAAGGAACGTTCAAATCTGTGAGTTGAATACACACAACGCAAAGAAGTTACTGAGAATTCTTCTGTTTAGCATTATATGAAGAAATCCCGTTTCCAACGAAGGCCTCAACCAGGTCTAAATATCCACTTGCAGACTTAACAAACAGAGTGTTTTCAAACTGCTCTATGAAAAGAAAGGTTAAACTCTGTGAGTTGAACACACCCATTACAAAGTAGTTCCTGAGAATGATTCTGTCTAGTTTTGAAACGGGGATATTTCCATTTCTAAGATTGGCCACAAATCGCTGGAAATCTCCACTTGAAATTTCCACAAAAAGAGTATTTCAAAACTGATCTTTCTAAAGGAAGGCTTAATTCTGTGAGTTCAATACACACAACACAAAGAAGTTACTGAGAATTCTTCTGTCTAGCATTATATGAAGAAATCCCGTTTCCAACGAAGGCCTCAACGAGGTCTAAATATCCACCTGCAGACTTCACAAACAGAGTGTTTCCATACTGCTCTATGAAAAGAAAGGTTAAACGCTGTGAGTTGAACACATCCAGTGCAAAGTAGTTTCTGAGAATGATTCTGTCTAGTTTTTAAACGAGGATATTGCCATTTCTAAGATTGGCCTCAAATCTCTTGAAATCTCCACTTGCAAATTCCACTAAAAGCGTGTTAAAAAACTGCTCTGTCTAAAGGAACGTTCAAATCTGTGAGTCGAATACACACAACGCAAAGAAGTTACTGAGATTTCTTCTGTCTTGCATCATATGAAGAAATCCCATTTCCAAGGAAGGCCTAAACGAGCTCTAAATATCCACTTGCAGACTTAACAGACAGAGTGTTTCCAAACAGCTCTATGAAAAGAAAGGGTAAACTCTGTGAGTTGAACACATCCAGTAGAAATAATTTGTGAGAATGATTCTGTCTAGTTTTTAAAGAAGGATATTGCCATTTCTAAGATTGGCCTGAAATCTCTTGAAATCTGCACTTGCAAATTCCACAAAAAGAGTGTTTCAAAACTGCTGTTTAAACGAACGTTCAACACTGAGAGTTGAATACACAAAACGCAAAGAAGTTACTGAGAATTCTTCTGTCTAGCATTATATGAAGAAATCCCGTTTCCAACGAAGGCCTCAACCAGGTCTTAATATCCACTTGCTGACTTAACAAACGGAGTGTTTCCAAACTGCTCTATGAAAAGAAAGGTTAAACTCTGTGAGTTGAACACACCCATTGCAAGTAGTTTCTGAGAATGATTATGTGTAGTTTTGAAAAGGGGATATTTCCATTTCTAACATTGCCCTAAAATCGCTGGAAATCTCCACTTGCAATTTCCACAAAAAGAGTGTTTCAAAACTGATCTTTCTAAGGGAAGGCTTCAATCTGTGAGTTGGATACACACAAACCAAAGAAGTTAATGAGAATTCTTCTGTCTTGCATTATATGAAGAAATCCCGTTTCCAACGAAGGCCTTAACGAGGTCTAAATATCCTCTTGCAGACTTCACAAACAGAGTGTTTCCATACTGCTCTATGAAAAGAAAGGTTAAACGCTGTGAGTTGAACACATCCAGTGCAAAGTAGTTTCTGAGAATGATTCTGTCTAGTTTTTAAACGAGGATATTGCCATTTCTAAGATTGGCCTCACATCCCTTGAAATCTCCACTTGCAAATTCCACTAAAAGAGTGTTAAAAAACTGCTCTGTCTGTGGAGGAGCCAAGATGGCCGAATAGGAACAGCTCCCGTCTACAGCTCCCAGCGTGAGCGACGCAGAAGACAGGTGATTTCTGCATTTCCATCTGAGGTACAGGGTTCATCTCACTAGGGAGTGCCAGACAGTGGGTGCAGGACAGTGGGTGCACGCACCGTGCGGGAGCGGAAGCATGGCAAGGCATTGCCTCACCTGGGAAGTGCAACGGGTCAGGGAGTTCCCTTTCTGAGTCAAAGAAAGGGGTGACGGACGCACCTGGAAAATTCGGGTCACTCCCACCCGAATATTGCGCGTTTCAGACCGGCTTAAAAAACGGCGCACCACGAGACTATATCCCACACCTGTCTCGGAGGGTCCTATGCCCTTGGAATCTCGCTGATTGCTAGCACAGCAGTCTGAGATCAAACTGCAAGGCGGCAGCGAGGCTGGGGGAGGGGCGCCCGCCATTGCCCAGGCTTGCTTAGGTAAACAAAACAGCCAGGAAGCTCGAACTGGGTGGAGCCCACCACAGCTCAAGGAGGCCTGCCTGCCTCTGTAGGCTCCACCTCTGAGGGCAGGGCACAGACAAAAAAAAAGACAGCAGTAACCTCTGCAGACTTAAATGTCCTTGTCTGACAGCTTTGAAGAGAGCAGTGGTTCTCCCAGCACGCAGCTGGAGATCTGAGAATGGGCAGAGTGCCTCCTCAAGTGTGTCCCTAACCCCTGACCCCCGAGCAGCCTAACTGGGAGGCATCCCCCAGCAGGGGCACACTGACACCTCACACTGCAGCGTATTCCAACAGACCTGCAGCTGAGGGTCCTGTCTGTTAGAAGGAAAACTAACAAACAGAAAGGACATCCACACCGAAAACCCATCTGTACATCACCATCATCAAAGACCAAAAGTAGATAAAACCACAAAGATGGGGAGAAAACAGAACAGAAAAACAGGAAACTCTAAAAAGCAGAGCGCCTCTCCTCCTCCAAAGGAACGCAGTTCCTCACCAGCAACGGAACAAAGCTGGATGGAGAATGATTTTGACGAGCTGAGAGAAGAAGGCTTCAGACGATCAAATTACTCTGAGCTACGGGAGGACATTCAAACCAAAGGCAAAGAAGTTGAAAACTTTGAAAAAAATTTAGAAGAATGTATAACTAGAATAACCAATACAGAGAAGTGCTTAAAGGAGCTGATGGAGCTGAAAACCAAGGCTTGAGAACTACGTGAAGAATGCAGAAGCCTCAGGAGCCGATGCGATCAACTGGAAGAAAGCGTATCAGCAATGGAAAATGAAATGAATGAAACGAAGCGAGAAGGGAAGTCTAGAGAAAAAAGAATAAAAAGAAATGAGCAAAGCCTCCAAGAAATATGGGACTATGTGAAAAGACCAAATCTACGTCTGATTGGTGTACCTGAAAGTGATGCGGAGAATGAAACCAAGTTGGAAAACACTCTGCAGGATATTATCCAGGAGAACTTCCCCAATCTAGCAAGGCAGGCCAACGTTCAGATTCAGGAAATACAGAGAACGCCACAAAATACTCCTCGAGAAGAGCAACTCCAAGACATATAATTGTCAGATTCACCAAAGTTGAAATGAAGGAAAAAATGTTAAGGGCAGCCAGACAGAAAGGTCGGGTTACCCTCAAAGGGAAGCCCATCAGACTAACAGCGGATCTCTCGGCAGAAACCCTACAAGCCAGAAGAGAGTGGGGGCCAATATTCAACATTCTTAAAGAAAAGAATTTTCAACCCAGAATTTCATATCCAGCCAAACTAAGCTTTATAAGTGAAGGAGAAATAAAATACTTTACAGACAAGCAAATGCTGACCGATTTTGTCACCACCAGGCCTGCCCTAAAAGAGCTCCTGAAGGAAGCGCTAAATATGGAAAGGAACAACCGGTACCAGCCGCTGCAAAATCATGCCAAAATGTAAAGACCATCAAGACTAGGAAGAAACTGCATCAACTAATGAGCAAAATCACCAGCTAACATCATAATGACAGGATCAAATTCACACATAACAATATTAACTTTAAATGTAAATGGTCTAAATGCTCCAATTAAAAGACACAGACTGGCAAGTTGGATAAAGAGTCAAGACCCATCAGTGTGCTGTATTCAGGAAACCCATCTCACGTGCAGAGACACACATAGGCTCAAAATAAAAGGATGGAGGAAGATCTACCAAGCAAATGGAAAACAAAAAAAGGCAGGGGTTGCAATCCTAGTCTCTGATAAAACAGACTTTAAACCAACAAAGATCAAAAGAGACAAAGAAGGCCATTACATAATGGTAAAGGGATCAATTCAACAAGAGGAGCTAACTATCCTAAATATTTATGCACCCAATACAGGAGCACCCAGATTCATAAAGCAAGTCCTGAGTGACCTACAAAGAGACTTAGACTCCCACACATTAATAATGGGAGACTTTAACACCCCACTGTCAACATTAGACAGATCAACGAGACAGAAAGCCAACAAGGATACCCAGGAATTGAACTCAGCTCTGCACCAAGCGGACCTAATAGACATCTACAGAACTCTCCACCCCAAATCAACAGAATATACATTTTTTTCAGCACCACACCACACCTATTCCAAAATTGACCACATACTGGGAAGTAAAGCTCTCCTCAGCAAATGTAAAAGAACAGAAATTATAACAAACTATCTCTCAGACCACAGTGCAATCAAACTAGAACTCAGGATTAAGAATCTCACTCAAAGCCGCTCAACTACATGGAAACTGAACAACCCGCTCCTGAATGACTGCTGGGTACATAACGAAATGAAGGCAGAAATAAAGATGTTCTTTGAAACCAACGAGAACAAAGACACAACATACCAGAATCTCTGGGACGCATTCAAAGCAGTGTGCAGAGGGAAATTTATAGCACTAAATGCCCACAAGAGAAAGCAGGAAAGATCTAAAATTGACACCCTAACATCACAATTAAAGAACTAGAAAAGCAAGACCAAACACATTCAAAAGTTAGCAGAAGGCAAGAAATAACTAAAATCAGAGCAGAACTGAAGGAAATAGAGACACAAAAAACCCTTCAAAAAATTAATGAATCCAGGAGCTGGTTTTTTGAAAGGATCAACAAAATTGATAGACCGCTAGCAAGACTAATAAAGAAAAAAAGAGAGAAGAATCGAATAGACGCAATAAAAAATGATAAAGGGGATATCACCACCGATCCCACAGAAATACAAACTACCAACAGAGAATACTACAAACACCTCTACACAAATAAACTAGAAAATCTAGAAGAAATGGATACATTCCTCAACACCTACACTCTCCCAAGACTAAACCAGGAAGAAGTTGAAGCTCTGAATAGACCAATAACAGGAGCTGAAATTGTGGCAATAATCAATAGCTTACCAACCAAAAACAGTCCAGGACCAGATGGATTCACAGCCGAATTCTACCAGAGGTACAAGGAGGAACTGGTACCATTCCTTCTGATACTATTCCAATCAATAGAAAAAGAGGGAATCCTCCCTAACTCATTTTATGAGGCCAGCATCATTCTGATACCAAAGCCTGGCAGAGACACAACCAAAAAAGAGAATTTTAGACCAATATCCTTGATGAACATTGATGCAAAAATCCTCAATAAAATACTGGCAAACCGAATCCAGCAGCACACCAAAAAGCTTATCCACCATGATCAAGTGGGCTTCATCCCTGGGATGCAAGGCTGGTTCAATATACGCAAATCAATAAATGTAATCCAGCATATAAACAGAGCCAAAGACAAAAACCACATGATTATCTCAATAGATGTAGAAAAAGCCTTTGACAAAATTCAACAACCCTTCATGCTAAAAACTCTCAATAAATTAGGTATTGATGGGACATATTTCAAAATAATAAGAGCTATCTATCACAAACCCACAGCCAATATCATACTGAATGGGCAAAAACTGGAAGCATTCCCTTTGAAAACTGGCACAAGACAGGGATGCCCTCTCTCACCGCTCCTATTCAACATAGTGTTGGAAGTTCTGGCCAGGGCAATCAGGCAGGAGAAGGAAATAAAGGGTATTCAATTAGGAAAAGAGGAAGTCAAATTGTCCCTGTTTGCAGACGACATGATTGTTTATCTAGAAAACCCCATCGTCTCAGCCCAAAATCTCCTTAAGCTGATAAGCAACTTCAGCAAAGTCTCAGGATACAAAATCAATGTACAAAAATCACAAGCATTCTTATACACCAACAACAGACAAACAGAGAGCCAAATCATGAGTGAACTCCCATTCACAATTGCTTCAAAGAGAATAAAATACCTAGGAATCCAACTTACAAGGGATGTGAAGCACCTCTTCAAGGAGAACTACAAACCACTGCTCAAGGAAATAAAAGAGGATACCAACAAATGGAAGAACATTCCTTGCTCATGGGTAGGAAGAATCAATATCGTGAAAATGGCCATACTGCCCAAGGTAATTTACAGATTCAATGCCATCCCCATCAAGCTTCCAATGACTTTCTTCACAGAATTGGAAAAAACTACTTTAAAGTTCATATGGAACCAAAAGAGAGCCCGCATCGCCAAGTCAATCCTAAGCCAAAAGAACAAAGCTGGAGGCATCACACTACCTGACTTCAAACTATACTACCAGGCTACAGTAACCAAAACAGCATGGTACTGGTACCAAAACAGAAATATAGATCAATGGAACAGAACAGAGCCCTCAGAAATAACGCCGCTTACCTACAACTATCTGATCTTTGACAAACCTGAGAAAAACAAGCAATGGGGAAAGGATTCCCTATTTAATTAATGGTGCTGGGAAAACTGGCTAGCCATATGTAGAAAGCTGAAACTGGATCCCTTCCTTACACCTTATACAAAAATCAACTCAAGATGGATTAAAGATTTAAACGTTAGACCTAAAACCATAAAAACCCTAGAAGAAAACCTAGGCATTACCATTCAGGACATAGGCGTGGGCAAGGACTTCATGTCCAAAACACCAAAAGCAATGGCAACAAAAGCGAAAATTGACAAATGGGATCTAATTAAACTAAAGAGCTTCTGCACAGCAAAAGAAACTACCATCAGAGTGAATAGGCAACCTACAACATGGGAGAAAATTTTTGCAACCTACTCATCTGACAAAGGGCTAATATCCAGAATCTACAGTGAACTCAAACAAATTTACAAGAAAAAAACAAACAACCCCATCAAAAAGTGGGCGAAGGACATCAACAGGCACTTCTCAAAAGAAGACATTTATGCAGCCAAAAAACACATGAAAAAATGCTCATCATCACTGGCCGTCAGAGAAATGCAAATCAAAACCACTATGAGATATCATCTCACACCAGTTAGAATGGCAATCATTAAGAAGTCAGGAAATAACAGGTGCTGGAGAGGATGTGGAGAAATAGGAACACTTTTACACTGTTGGTGGGACTGTAAACTAGTTCAACCATTGTGGAAGTCGGTGTGGTGATTCCTCAGGGATCTAGAACTAGAACTACCATTTGACCCAGCCATCCCATTACTGGGTATATACCCAAATGACTATAAATCATGCTGCTATAAAGACACACGCACGCGTATGTTTATTGCGGCATTATTCACAATAGCAAAGACTTGGAACCAACCCAAATGTCCAACAATGATAGACTGGATTAAGAAAATGTGGCACATATACACCATGGAATACTATGCAGCCATAAAAAATGATGAGTTCATATCCTTTGTAGGGACATGGATGAAATTGGAAACCACCATTCTCAGTAAACTATCGCAAGAACAAAAAACCAAACACCGCATATTCTCACTCATAGGTGGGAATTGAACAATGAGATCACATGGACACAGGAAGGGGAATATCATACTCTGGGGACTGTGGTGGGGAGGGGGGAGGGGGGAGGGATAGCATTGGGAGATAAACCTAATGCTAGATGACGAGTTAGTGGGTGCAGCGCACCAGCACGGCACACGTATACATATGTAACTAACCTGCACAATGTGCACATGTACCCTAAAACTTAAAGTATAATAAAAAGAAAAAAAAAAAACTGCTCTGTCTAAAGGAACGTTCAAATCTGTGAGTTGAATACACACAACGCAAAGAAGTTACTGAGAATTCTTCTGTTTAGCATTATATGAAGAAATCCCGTTTCCAACGAAGGCCTCAACCAGGTCTAAATATCCACTTGCAGACTTAACAAACAGAGTGTTTTCAAACTGCTCTATGAAAAGAAAGGTTAAACTCTGTGAGTTGAACACACCCATTACAAAGTAGTTCCTGAGAATGATTCTGTCTAGTTTTGAAACGGGGATATTTCCATTTCTAAGATTGGCCACAAATCGCTGGAAATCTCCACTTGAAATTTCCACAAAAAGAGTATTTCAAAACTGATCTTTCTAAAGGAAGGCTTAATTCTGTGAGTTCAATACACACAACACAAAGAAGTTACTGAGAATTCTTCTGTCTAGCATTATATGAAGAAATCCCGTTTCCAACGAAGGCCTCAACGAGGTCTAAATATCCACCTGCAGACTTCACAAACAGAGTGTTTCCATACTGCTCTATGAAAAGAAAGGTTAAACGCTGTGAGTTGAACACATCCAGTGCAAAGTAGTTTCTGAGAATGATTCTGTCTAGTTTTTAAACGAGGATATTGCCATTTCTAAGATTGGCCTCAAATCTCTTGAAATCTCCACTTGCAAATTCCACTAAAAGAGTGTTAAAAAACTGCTCTGTCTAAAGGAACGTTCAAATCTGTGAGTCGAATACACACAACGCAAAGAAGTTACTGAGATTTCTTCTGTCTTGCATCATATGAAGAAATCCCTTTTCCAAGGAAGGCCTAAACGAGCTCTAAATATCCACTTGCAGACTTAACAGACAGAGTGTTTCCAAACAGCTCTATGAAAAGAAAGGGTAAACTCTGTGAGTTGAACACATCCAGTAGAAATAGTTTGTGAGAATGATTCTGTCTAGTTTTTAAAGAAGGATATTGCCATTTCTAAGATTGGCCTGAAATCTCTTGAAATCTGCACTTGCAAATTCCACAAAAAGAGTGTTTCAAAACTGCTGTTTAAACGAACGTTCAACACTGAGAGTTGAATACACAAAACGCAAAGAAGTTACTGAGAATTCTTCTGTCTAGCATTATATGAAGAAATCCCGTTTCCAACGAAGGCCTCAACCAGGTCTTAATATCCACTTGCTGACTTAACAAACGGAGTGTTTCCAAACTGCTCTATGAAAAGAAAGGTTAAACTCTGTGAGTTGAACACACCCATTGCAAGTAGTTTCTGAGAATGATTATGTGTAGTTTTGAAAAGGGGATATTTCCATTTCTAACATTGCCCTAAAATCGCTGGAAATCTCCACTTGCAATTTCCACAAAAAGAGTGTTTCAAAACTGATCTTTCTAAGGGAAGGCTTCAATCTGTGAGTTGGATACACACAAACCAAAGAAGTTAATGAGAATTCTTCTGTCTTGCATTATATGAAGAAATCCCGTTTCCAACGAAGGCCTTAACGAGGTCTAAATATCCACTTGCAGACTTCACAAACAGAGTGTTTCCATACTGCTCTATGAAAAGAAAGGTTAAACGCTGTGAGTTGAACACATCCAGTGCAAAGTAGTTTCTGAGAATGATTCTGTCTAGTTTTTAAACGAGGATATTGCCATTTCTAAGATTGGCCTCACATCCCTTGAAATCTCCACTTGCAAATTCCACTAAAAGAGTGTTAAAAAACTGCTCTGTCTGTGGAGGAGCCAAGATGGCCGAATAGGAACAGCTCCCGTCTACAGCTCCCAGCCTGAGCGACGCAGAAGACAGGTGATTTCTGCATTTCCATCTGAGGTACAGGGTTCATCTCACTAGGGAGTGCCAGACAGTGGGTGCAGGACAGTGGGTGCACGCACCGTGCGGGAGCGGAAGCATGGCAAGGCATTGCCTCACCTGGGAAGTGCAACGGGTCAGGGAGTTCCCTTTCTGAGTCAAAGAAAGGGGTGACGGACGCACCTGGAAAACTCGGGTCACTCCCACCCGAATATTGCGCGTTTCAGACCGGCTTAAAAAACGGCGCACCACGAGACTATATCCCACACCTGTCTCGGAGGGTCCTACGCCCTTGGAATCTCGCTGATTGCTAGCACAGCAGTCTGAGATCAAACTGCAAGGCGGCAGCGAGGCTGGGGGAGGGGCGCCCGCCATTGCCCAGGCTTGCTTAGGTAAACAAAACAGCCAGGAAGCTCGAACTGGGTGGAGCCCACCACAGCTCAAGGAGGCCTGCCTGCCTCTGTAGGCTCCACCTCTGGGGGCAGGGCACAGACAAAAAAAAAGACAGCAGTAACCTCTGCAGACTTAAATGTCCTTGTCTGACAGCTTTGAAGAGAGCAGTGGTTCTCCCAGCACGCAGCTGGAGATCTGAGAATGGGCAGAGTGCCTCCTCAAGTGTGTCCCTAACCCCTGACCCCCGAGCAGCCTAACTGGGAGGCATCCCCCAGCAGGGGCACACTGACACCTCACACTGCAGCGTATTCCAACAGACCTGCAGCTGAGGGTCCTGTCTGTTAGAAGGAAAACTAACAAACAGAAAGGACATCCACACCGAAAACCCATCTGTACATCACCATCATCAAAGACCAAAAGTAGATAAAACCACAAAGATGGGGAGAAAACAGAACAGAAAAACAGGAAACTCTAAAAAGCAGAGCGCCTCTCCTCCTCCAAAGGAACGCAGTTCCTCACCAGCAACGGAACAAAGCTGGATGGAGAATGATTTTGACGAGCTGAGAGAAGAAGGCTTCAGACGATCAAATTACTCTGAGCTACGGGAGGACATTCAAACCAAAGGCAAAGAAGTTGAAAACTTTGAAAAAAATTTAGAAGAATGTATAACTAGAATAACCAATACAGAGAAGTGCTTAAAGGAGCTGATGGAGCTGAAAACCAAGGCTTGAGAACTACGTGAAGAATGCAGAAGCCTCAGGAGCCGATGCGATCAACTGGAAGAAAGCGTATCAGCAATGGAAAATGAAATGAATGAAACGAAGCGAGAAGGGAAGTCTAGAGAAAAAAGAATAAAAAGAAATGAGCAAAGCCTCCAAGAAATATGGGACTATGTGAAAAGACCAAATCTACGTCTGATTGGTGTACCTGAAAGTGATGCGGAGAATGAAACCAAGTTGGAAAACACTCTGCAGGATATTATCCAGGAGAACTTCCCCAATCTAGCAAGGCAGGCCAACGTTCAGATTCAGGAAATACAGAGAACGCCACAAAATACTCCTCGAGAAGAGCAACTCCAAGACATATAATTGTCAGATTCACCAAAGTTGAAATGAAGGAAAAAATGTTAAGGGCAGCCAGACAGAAAGGTCGGGTTACCCTCAAAGGGAAGCCCATCAGACTAACAGCGGATCTCTCGGCAGAAACCCTACAAGCCAGAAGAGAGTGGGGGCCAATATTCAACATTCTTAAAGAAAAGAATTTTCAACCCAGAATTTCATATCCAGCCAAACTAAGCTTTATAAGTGAAGGAGAAATAAAATACTTTACAGACAAGCAAATGCTGACCGATTTTGTCACCACCAGGCCTGCCCTAAAAGAGCTCCTGAAGGAAGCGCTAAATATGGAAAGGAACAACCGGTACCAGCCGCTGCAAAATCATGCCAAAATGTAAAGACCATCAAGACTAGGAAGAAACTGCATCAACTAATGAGCAAAATCACCAGCTAACATCATAATGACAGGATCAAATTCACACATAACAATATTAACTTTAAATGTAAATGGTCTAAATGCTCCAATTAAAAGACACAGACTGGCAAGTTGGATAAAGAGTCAAGACCCATCAGTGTGCTGTATTCAGGAAACCCATCTCACGTGCAGAGACACACATAGGCTCAAAATAAAAGGATGGAGGAAGATCTACCAAGCCAATGGAAAACAAAAAAAGGCAGGGGTTGCAATCCTAGTCTCTGATAAAACAGACTTTAAACCAACAAAGATCAAAAGAGACAAAGAAGGCCATTACATAATGGTAAAGGGATCAATTCAACAAGAGGAGCTAACTATCCTAAATATTTATGCACCCAATACAGGAGCACCCAGATTCATAAAGCAAGTCCTGAGTGACCTACAAAGAGACTTAGACTCCCACACATTAATAATGGGAGACTTTAACACCCCACTGTCAACATTAGACAGATCAACGAGACAGAAAGCCAACAAGGATACCCAGGAATTGAACTCAGCTCTGCACCAAGCGGACCTAATAGACATCTACAGAACTCTCCACCCCAAATCAACAGAATATACATTTTTTTCAGCACCACACCACACCTATTCCAAAATTGACCACATACTGGGAAGTAAAGCTCTCCTCAGCAAATGTAAAAGAACAGAAATTATAACAAACTATCTCTCAGACCACAGTGCAATCAAACTAGAACTCAGGATTAAGAATCTCACTCAAAGCCGCTCAACTACATGGAAACTGAACAACCCGCTCCTGAATGACTGCTGGGTACATAACGAAATGAAGGCAGAAATAAAGATGTTCTTTGAAACCAACGAGAACAAAGACACAACATACCAGAATCTCTGGGACGCATTCAAAGCAGTGTGCAGAGGGAAATTTATAGCACTAAATGCCCACAAGAGAAAGCAGGAAAGATCTAAAATTGACACCCTAACATCACAATTAAAGAACTAGAAAAGCAAGACCAAACACATTCAAAAGTTAGCAGAAGGCAAGAAATAACTAAAATCAGAGCAGAACTGAAGGAAATAGAGACACAAAAAACCCTTCAAAAAATTAATGAATCCAGGAGCTGGTTTTTTGAAAGGATCAACAAAATTGATAGACCGCTAGCAAGACTAATAAAGAAAAAAAGAGAGAAGAATCGAATAGACGCAATAAAAAATGATAAAGGGGATATCACCACCGATCCCACAGAAATACAAACTACCAACAGAGAATACTACAAACACCTCTACACAAATAAACTAGAAAATCTAGAAGAAATGGATACATTCCTCAACACCTACACTCTCCCAAGACTAAACCAGGAAGAAGTTGAAGCTCTGAATAGACCAATAACAGGAGCTGAAATTGTGGCAATAATCAATAGCTTACCAACCAAAAACAGTCCAGGACCAGATGGATTCACAGCCGAATTCTACCAGAGGTACAAGGAGGAACTGGTACCATTCCTTCTGATACTATTCCAATCAATAGAAAAAGAGGGAATCCTCCCTAACTCATTTTATGAGGCCAGCATCATTCTGATACCAAAGCCTGGCAGAGACACAACCAAAAAAGAGAATTTTAGACCAATATCCTTGATGAACATTGATGCAAAAATCCTCAATAAAATACTGGCAAACCGAATCCAGCAGCACACCAAAAAGCTTATCCACCATGATCAAGTGGGCTTCATCCCTGGGATGCAAGGCTGGTTCAATATACGCAAATCAATAAATGTAATCCAGCATATAAACAGAGCCAAAGACAAAAACCACATGATTATCTCAATAGATGTAGAAAAAGCCTTTGACAAAATTCAAAAACCCTTCATGCTAAAAACTCTCAATAAATTAGGTATTGATGGGACATATTTCAAAATAATAAGAGCTATCTATCACAAACCCACAGCCAATATCATACTGAATGGGCAAAAACTGGAAGCATTCCCTTTGAAAACTGGCACAAGACAGGGATGCCCTCTCTCACCGCTCCTATTCAACATAGTGTTGGAAGTTCTGGCCAGGGCAATCAGGCAGGAGAAGGAAATAAAGGGTATTCAATTAGGAAAAGAGGAAGTCAAATTGTCCCTGTTTGCAGACGACATGATTGTTTATCTAGAAAACCCCATCGTCTCAGCCCAAAATCTCCTTAAGCTGATAAGCAACTTCAGCAAAGTCTCAGGATACAAAATCAATGTACAAAAATCACAAGCATTCTTATACACCAACAACAGACAAACAGAGAGCCAAATCATGAGTGAACTCCCATTCACAATTGCTTCAAAGAGAATAAAATACCTAGGAATCCAACTTACAAGGGATGTGAAGCACCTCTTCAAGGAGAACTACAAACCACTGCTCAAGGAAATAAAAGAGGATACCAACAAATGGAAGAACATTCCTTGCTCATGGGTAGGAAGAATCAATATCGTGAAAATGGCCATACTGCCCAAGGTAATTTACAGATTCAATGCCATCCCCATCAAGCTTCCAATGACTTTCTTCACAGAATTGGAAAAAACTACTTTAAAGTTCATATGGAACCAAAAGAGAGCCTGCATCGCCAAGTCAATCCTAAGCCAAAAGAACAAAGCTGGAGGCATCACACTACCTGACTTCAAACTATACTACCAGGCTACAGTAACCAAAACAGCATGGTACTGGTACCAAAACAGAAATATAGATCAATGGAACAGAACAGAGCCCTCAGAAATAACACCGCTTACCTACAACTATCTGATCTTTGACAAACCTGAGAAAAACAAGCAATGGGGAAAGGATTCCCTATTTAATTAATGGTGCTGGGAAAACTGGCTAGCCATATGTAGAAAGCTGAAACTGGATCCCTTCCTTACACCTTATACAAAAATCAATTCAAGATGGATTAAAGATTTAAACGTTAGACCTAAAACCATAAAAACCCTAGAAGAAAACCTAGGCATTACCATTCAGGACATAGGCGTGGGCAAGGACTTCATGTCCAAAACACCAAAAGCAATGGCAACAAAAGCGAAAATTGACAAATGGGATCTAATAAAACTAAAGAGCTTCTGCACAGCAAAAGAAACTACCATCAGAGTGAATAGGCAACCTACAACATGGGAGAAAATTTTTGCAACCTACTCATCTGACAAAGGGCTAATATCCAGAATCTACAGTGAACTCAAACAAATTTACAAGAAAAAAACAAACAACCCCATCAAAAAGTGGGCGAAGGACATCAACAGGCACTTCTCAAAAGAAGACATTTATGCAGCCAAAAAACACATGAAAAAATGCTCATCATCACTGGCCGTCAGAGAAATGCAAATCAAAACCACTATGAGATATCATCTCACACCAGTTAGAATGGCAATCATTAAAAAGTCAGGAAATAACAGGTGCTGGAGAGGATGTGGAGAAATAGGAACACTTTTACACTGTTGGTGGGACTGTAAACTAGTTCAACCATTGTGGAAGTCGGTGTGGTGATTCCTCAGGGATCTAGAACTAGAACTACCATTTGACCCAGCCATCCCATTACTGGGTGTATACCCAAATGACTATAAATCATGCTGCTATAAAGACACACGCACGCGTATGTTTATTGCGGCATTATTCACAATAGCAAAGACTTGGAACCAACCCAAATGTCCAACAAAGATAGACTGGATTAAGAAAATGTGGCACATATACACCATGGAATACTATGCAGCCATAAAAAATGATGAGTTCATATCCTTTGTAGGGACATGGATGAAATTGGAAACCACCATTCTCAGTAAACTATCGCAAGAACAAAAAACCAAACACCGCATATTCTCACTCATAGGTGGGAATTGAACAATGAGATCACATGGACACAGGAAGGGGAATATCATACTCTGGGGACTGTGGTGGGGAGGGGGGAGGGGGGAGGGATAGCATTGGGAGATAAACCTAATGCTAGATGACGAGTTAGTGGGTGCAGCGCACCAGCACGGCACACGTATACATATGTAACTAACCTGCACAATGTGCACATGTACCCTAAAATTTAAAGTATAATAAAAAGAAAAAAAAAAAACTGCTCTGTCTAAAGGAACGTTCAAATCTGTGAGTTGAATACACACAACGCAAAGAAGTTACTGAGAATTCTTCTGTTTAGCATTATATGAAGAAATCCCGTTTCCAACGAAGGCCTCAACCAGGTCTAAATATCCACTTGCAGACTTAACAAACAGAGTGTTTTCAAACTGCTCTATGAAAAGAAAGGTTAAACTCTGTGAGTTGAACACACCCATTACAAAGTAGTTCCTGAGAATGATTCTGTCTAGTTTTGAAACGGGGATATTTCCATTTCTAAGATTGGCCACAAATCGCTGGAAATCTCCACTTGAAATTTCCACAAAAAGAGTATTTCAAAACTGATCTTTCTAAAGGAAGGCTTAATTCTGTGAGTTCAATACACACAACACAAAGAAGTTACTGAGAATTCTTCTGTCTAGCATTATATGAAGAAATCCCGTTTCCAACGAAGGCCTCAACGAGGTCTAAATATCCACCTGCAGACTTCACAAACAGAGTGTTTCCATACTGCTCTATGAAAAGAAAGGTTAAACGCTGTGAGTTGAACACATCCAGTGCAAAGTAGTTTCTGAGAATGATTCTGTCTAGTTTTTAAACGAGGATATTGCCATTTCTAAGATTGGCCTCAAATCTCTTGAAATCTCCACTTGCAAATTCCACTAAAAGCGTGTTAAAAAACTGCTCTGTCTAAAGGAACGTTCAAATCTGTGAGTCGAATACACACAACGCAAAGAAGTTACTGAGATTTCTTCTGTCTTGCATCATATGAAGAAATCCCATTTCCAAGGAAGGCCTAAACGAGCTCTAAATATCCACTTGCAGACTTAACAGACAGAGTGTTTCCAAACAGCTCTATGAAAAGAAAGGGTAAACTCTGTGAGTTGAACACATCCAGTAGAAATAATTTGTGAGAATGATTCTGTCTAGTTTTTAAAGAAGGATATTGCCATTTCTAAGATTGGCCTGAAATCTCTTGAAATCTGCACTTGCAAATTCCACAAAAAGAGTGTTTCAAAACTGCTGTTTAAACGAACGTTCAACACTGAGAGTTGAATACACAAAACGCAAAGAAGTTACTGAGAATTCTTCTGTCTAGCATTATATGAAGAAATCCCGTTTCCAACGAAGGCCTCAACCAGGTCTTAATATCCACTTGCTGACTTAACAAACGGAGTGTTTCCAAACTGCTCTATGAAAAGAAAGGTTAAACTCTGTGAGTTGAACACACCCATTGCAAGTAGTTTCTGAGAATGATTATGTGTAGTTTTGAAAAGGGGATATTTCCATTTCTAACATTGCCCTAAAATCGCTGGAAATCTCCACTTGCAATTTCCACAAAAAGAGTGTTTCAAAACTGATCTTTCTAAGGGAAGGCTTCAATCTGTGAGTTGGATACACACAAACCAAAGAAGTTAATGAGAATTCTTCTGTCTTGCATTATATGAAGAAATCCCGTTTCCAACGAAGGCCTTAACGAGGTCTAAATATCCTCTTGCAGACTTCACAAACAGAGTGTTTCCATACTGCTCTATGAAAAGAAAGGTTAAACGCTGTGAGTTGAACACATCCAGTGCAAAGTAGTTTCTGAGAATGATTCTGTCTAGTTTTTAAACGAGGATATTGCCATTTCTAAGATTGGCCTCACATCCCTTGAAATCTCCACTTGCAAATTCCACTAAAAGAGTGTTAAAAAACTGCTCTGTCTGTGGAGGAGCCAAGATGGCCGAATAGGAACAGCTCCCGTCTACAGCTCCCAGCGTGAGCGACGCAGAAGACAGGTGATTTCTGCATTTCCATCTGAGGTACAGGGTTCATCTCACTAGGGAGTGCCAGACAGTGGGTGCAGGACAGTGGGTGCACGCACCGTGCGGGAGCGGAAGCATGGCAAGGCATTGCCTCACCTGGGAAGTGCAACGGGTCAGGGAGTTCCCTTTCTGAGTCAAAGAAAGGGGTGACGGACGCACCTGGAAAATTCGGGTCACTCCCACCCGAATATTGCGCGTTTCAGACCGGCTTAAAAAACGGCGCACCACGAGACTATATCCCACACCTGTCTCGGAGGGTCCTATGCCCTTGGAATCTCGCTGATTGCTAGCACAGCAGTCTGAGATCAAACTGCAAGGCGGCAGCGAGGCTGGGGGAGGGGCGCCCGCCATTGCCCAGGCTTGCTTAGGTAAACAAAACAGCCAGGAAGCTCGAACTGGGTGGAGCCCACCACAGCTCAAGGAGGCCTGCCTGCCTCTGTAGGCTCCACCTCTGGGGGCAGGGCACAGACAAAAAAAAAGACAGCAGTAACCTCTGCAGACTTAAATGTCCTTGTCTGACAGCTTTGAAGAGAGCAGTGGTTCTCCCAGCACGCAGCTGGAGATCTGAGAATGGGCAGAGTGCCTCCTCAAGTGTGTCCCTAACCCCTGACCCCCGAGCAGCCTAACTGGGAGGCATCCCCCAGCAGGGGCACACTGACACCTCACACTGCAGCGTATTCCAACAGACCTGCAGCTGAGGGTCCTGTCTGTTAGAAGGAAAACTAACAAACAGAAAGGACATCCACACCGAAAACCCATCTGTACATCACCATCATCAAAGACCAAAAGTAGATAAAACCACAAAGATGGGGAGAAAACAGAACAGAAAAACAGGAAACTCTAAAAAGCAGAGCGCCTCTCCTCCTCCAAAGGAACGCAGTTCCTCACCAGCAACGGAACAAAGCTGGATGGAGAATGATTTTGACGAGCTGAGAGAAGAAGGCTTCAGACGATCAAATTACTCTGAGCTACGGGAGGACATTCAAACCAAAGGCAAAGAAGTTGAAAACTTTGAAAAAAATTTAGAAGAATGTATAACTAGAATAACCAATACAGAGAAGTGCTTAAAGGAGCTGATGGAGCTGAAAACCAAGGCTTGAGAACTACGTGAAGAATGCAGAAGCCTCAGGAGCCGATGCGATCAACTGGAAGAAAGCGTATCAGCAATGGAAAATGAAATGAATGAAACGAAGCGAGAAGGGAAGTCTAGAGAAAAAAGAATAAAAAGAAATGAGCAAAGCCTCCAAGAAATATGGGACTATGTGAAAAGACCAAATCTACGTCTGATTGGTGTACCTGAAAGTGATGCGGAGAATGAAACCAAGTTGGAAAACACTCTGCAGGATATTATCCAGGAGAACTTCCCCAATCTAGCAAGGCAGGCCAACGTTCAGATTCAGGAAATACAGAGAACGCCACAAAATACTCCTCGAGAAGAGCAACTCCAAGACACATAATTGTCAGATTCACCAAAGTTGAAATGAAGGAAAAAATGTTAAGGGCAGCCAGACAGAAAGGTCGGGTTACCCTCAAAGGGAAGCCCATCAGACTAACAGCGGATCTCTCGGCAGAAACCCTACAAGCCAGAAGAGAGTGGGGGCCAATATTCAACATTCTTAAAGAAAAGAATTTTCAACCCAGAATTTCATATCCAGCCAAACTAAGCTTTATAAGTGAAGGAGAAATAAAATACTTTACAGACAAGCAAATGCTGACCGATTTTGTCACCACCAGGCCTGCCCTAAAAGAGCTCCTGAAGGAAGCGCTAAATATGGAAAGGAACAACCGGTACCAGCCGCTGCAAAATCATGCCAAAATGTAAAGACCATCAAGACTAGGAAGAAACTGCATCAACTAATGAGCAAAATCACCAGCTAACATCATAATGACAGGATCAAATTCACACATAACAATATTAACTTTAAATGTAAATGGTCTAAATGCTCCAATTAAAAGACACAGACTGGCAAGTTGGATAAAGAGTCAAGACCCATCAGTGTGCTGTATTCAGGAAACCCATCTCACGTGCAGAGACACACATAGGCTCAAAATAAAAGGATGGAGGAAGATCTACCAAGCAAATGGAAAACAAAAAAAGGCAGGGGTTGCAATCCTAGTCTCTGATAAAACAGACTTTAAACCAACAAAGATCAAAAGAGACAAAGAAGGCCATTACATAATGGTAAAGGGATCAATTCAACAAGAGGAGCTAACTATCCTAAATATTTATGCACCCAATACAGGAGCACCCAGATTCATAAAGCAAGTCCTGAGTGACCTACAAAGAGACTTAGACTCCCACACATTAATAATGGGAGACTTTAACACCCCACTGTCAACATTAGACAGATCAACGAGACAGAAAGCCAACAAGGATACCCAGGAATTGAACTCAGCTCTGCACCAAGCGGACCTAATAGACATCTACAGAACTCTCCACCCCAAATCAACAGAATATACATTTTTTTCAGCACCACACCACACCTATTCCAAAATTGACCACATACTGGGAAGTAAAGCTCTCCTCAGCAAATGTAAAAGAACAGAAATTATAACAAACTATCTCTCAGACCACAGTGCAATCAAACTAGAACTCAGGATTAAGAATCTCACTCAAAGCCGCTCAACTACATGGAAACTGAACAACCCGCTCCTGAATGACTGCTGGGTACATAACGAAATGAAGGCAGAAATAAAGATGTTCTTTGAAACCAACGAGAACAAAGACACAACATACCAGAATCTCTGGGACGCATTCAAAGCAGTGTGCAGAGGGAAATTTATAGCACTAAATGCCCACAAGAGAAAGCAGGAAAGATCTAAAATTGACACCCTAACATCACAATTAAAGAACTAGAAAAGCAAGACCAAACACATTCAAAAGTTAGCAGAAGGCAAGAAATAACTAAAATCAGAGCAGAACTGAAGGAAATAGAGACACAAAAAACCCTTCAAAAAATTAATGAATCCAGGAGCTGGTTTTTTGAAAGGATCAACAAAATTGATAGACCGCTAGCAAGACTAATAAAGAAAAAAAGAGAGAAGAATCGAATAGACGCAATAAAAAATGATAAAGGGGATATCACCACCGATCCCACAGAAATACAAACTACCAACAGAGAATACTACAAACACCTCTACACAAATAAACTAGAAAATCTAGAAGAAATGGATACATTCCTCAACACCTACACTCTCCCAAGACTAAACCAGGAAGAAGTTGAAGCTCTGAATAGACCAATAACAGGAGCTGAAATTGTGGCAATAATCAATAGCTTACCAACCAAAAACAGTCCAGGACCAGATGGATTCACAGCCGAATTCTACCAGAGGTACAAGGAGGAACTGGTACCATTCCTTCTGATACTATTCCAATCAATAGAAAAAGAGGGAATCCTCCCTAACTCATTTTATGAGGCCAGCATCATTCTGATACCAAAGCCTGGCAGAGACACAACCAAAAAAGAGAATTTTAGACCAATATCCTTGATGAACATTGATGCAAAAATCCTCAATAAAATACTGGCAAACCGAATCCAGCAGCACACCAAAAAGCTTATCCACCATGATCAAGTGGGCTTCATCCCTGGGATGCAAGGCTGGTTCAATATACGCAAATCAATAAATGTAATCCAGCATATAAACAGAGCCAAAGACAAAAACCACATGATTATCTCAATAGATGTAGAAAAAGCCTTTGACAAAATTCAACAACCCTTCATGCTAAAAACTCTCAATAAATTAGGTATTGATGGGACATATTTCAAAATAATAAGAGCTATCTATCACAAACCCACAGCCAATATCATACTGAATGGGCAAAAACTGGAAGCATTCCCTTTGAAAACTGGCACAAGACAGGGATGCCCTCTCTCACCGCTCCTATTCAACATAGTGTTGGAAGTTCTGGCCAGGGCAATCAGGCAGGAGAAGGAAATAAAGGGTATTCAATTAGGAAAAGAGGAAGTCAAATTGTCCCTGTTTGCAGACGACATGATTGTTTATCTAGAAAACCCCATCGTCTCAGCCCAAAATCTCCTTAAGCTGATAAGCAACTTCAGCAAAGTCTCAGGATACAAAATCAATGTACAAAAATCACAAGCATCCTTATACACCAACAACAGACAAACAGAGAGCCAAATCATGAGTGAACTCCCATTCACAATTGCTTCAAAGAGAATAAAATACCTAGGAATCCAACTTACAAGGGATGTGAAGCACCTCTTCAAGGAGAACTACAAACCACTGCTCAAGGAAATAAAAGAGGATACCAACAAATGGAAGAACATTCCTTGCTCATGGGTAGGAAGAATCAATATCGTGAAAATGGCCATACTGCCCAAGGTAATTTACAGATTCAATGCCATCCCCATCAAGCTTCCAATGACTTTCTTCACAGAATTGGAAAAAACTACTTTAAAGTTCATATGGAACCAAAAGAGAGCCCGCATCGCCAAGTCAATCCTAAGCCAAAAGAACAAAGCTGGAGGCATCACACTACCTGACTTCAAACTATACTACCAGGCTACAGTAACCAAAACAGCATGGTACTGGTACCAAAACAGAAATATAGATCAATGGAACAGAACAGAGCCCTCAGAAATAACACCGCTTACCTACAACTATCTGATCTTTGACAAACCTGAGAAAAACAAGCAATGGGGAAAGGATTCCCTATTTAATTAATGGTGCTGGGAAAACTGGCTAGCCATATGTAGAAAGCTGAAACTGGATCCCTTCCTTACACCTTATACAAAAATCAATTCAAGATGGATTAAAGATTTAAACGTTAGACCTAAAACCATAAAAACCCTAGAAGAAAACCTAGGCATTACCATTCAGGACATAGGCGTGGGCAAGGACTTCATGTCCAAAACACCAAAAGCAATGGCAACAAAAGCGAAAATTGACAAATGGGATCTAATTAAACTAAAGAGCTTCTGCACAGCAAAAGAAACTACCATCAGAGTGAATAGGCAACCTACAACATGGGAGAAAATTTTTGCAACCTACTCATCTGACAAAGGGCTAATATCCAGAATCTACAGTGAACTCAAACAAATTTACAAGAAAAAAACAAACAACCCCATCAAAAAGTGGGCGAAGGACATCAACAGGCACTTCTCAAAAGAAGACATTTATGCAGCCAAAAAACACATGAAAAAATGCTCATCATCACTGGCCGTCAGAGAAATGCAAATCAAAACCACTATGAGATATCATCTCACACCAGTTAGAATGGCAATCATTAAGAAGTCAGGAAATAACAGGTGCTGGAGAGGATGTGGAGAAATAGGAACACTTTTACACTGTTGGTGGGACTGTAAACTAGTTCAACCATTGTGGAAGTCGGTGTGGTGATTCCTCAGGGATCTAGAACTAGAACTACCATTTGACCCAGCCATCCCATTACTGGGTATATACCCAAATGACTATAAATCATGCTGCTATAAAGACACACGCACGCGTATGTTTATTGCGGCATTATTCACAATAGCAAAGACTTGGAACCAACCCAAATGTCCAACAAAGATAGACTGGATTAAGAAAATGTGGCACATATACACCATGGAATACTATGCAGCCATAAAAAATGATGAGTTCATATCCTTTGTAGGGACATGGATGAAATTGGAAACCACCATTCTCAGTAAACTATCGCAAGAACAAAAAACCAAACACCGCATATTCTCACTCATAGGTGGGAATTGAACAATGAGATCACATGGACACAGGAAGGGGAATATCATACTCTGGGGACTGTGGTGGGGAGGGGGGAGGGGGGAGGGATAGCATTGGGAGATAAACCTAATGCTAGATGACGAGTTAGTGGGTGCAGCGCACCAGCACGGCACATGTATACATATGTAACTAACCTGCACAATGTGCACATGTACCCTAAAACTTAAAGTATAATAAAAAGAAAAAAAAAAAACTGCTCTGTCTAAAGGAACGTTCAAATCTGTGAGTTGAATACACACAACGCAAAGAAGTTACTGAGAATTCTTCTGTTTAGCATTATATGAAGAAATCCCGTTTCCAACGAAGGCCTCAACCAGGTCTAAATATCCACTTGCAGACTTAACAAACAGAGTGTTTTCAAACTGCTCTATGAAAAGAAAGGTTAAACTCTGTGAGTTGAACACACCCATTACAAAGTAGTTCCTGAGAATGATTCTGTCTAGTTTTGAAACGGGGATATTTCCATTTCTAAGATTGGCCACAAATCGCTGCAAATCTCCACTTGCAATTTCCACAAAAAGAGTGTTTCAAAACTGATCTTTCTAAATGAAGGCTTAAATCTTTGAGTTGAATACACACAACACAAAGAAGTTAGTGAGAATTCTTCTGTATTGCATTATATGAAGAAATCCCGTTTCCAACGAAGGCCTCAAAGAGGTCTAAATATCGACTTGCAGACTTATCAAACAGAGTGTTTCCAAACGGCTCTATGAAAAGAAAGGTTAAACTCTGTGAGTTGAACACACCCATTACAAAATAGCTTCTTAGAATGATTCTGTCTAATTTTGAAACGGGGATATGTCCATTTCTAAGATGGGCCTCAAATCTCTTGAAATCTCCACTTGCAAATTCCACAAAAAGAGTGTTTCAAAACTGCTCTGTGTAAAGGAACGTTCAACTCTGTTAGTTGAATACACACAATGCAAAGAAGTTACTGAGAAATCTTCTGTCTAGCATTATACGAAGAAATCCCTTTTCCAACGAAGGCCTCAAACAGGTCTAAATATCCACTTGCAGACTTAACAAACAGAGTGTTTCCAACCTGCTCTATGAAAAGAAAGGTTAAACTCTGTGAGTTGAACACACCCATTACAAAGTAGTTTCTGAGCATGATTCTGTCTAGTTTTGAAACGGGGATATTTCCATTTCTAAGATTGGCCTCAAATCGCTGGAAACCTCCACTTGCAATTTCCACAAAAAGAGTGTTTCAAAACTGATCTTTCTAAAGGAAGGCTTAACTCTGTGAGTTGAATACACACAACACAAAGAAGTTACTGAGAATTCTTCTGTCTAGCATTATATGAAGAAATCCCGTTTCCAACGAAGGCCTCAACCAGGTCTAAATATCCACTTGCAGACTTAACAAACAGAGTGTTTTCAAACTGCTCTATGAAAAGAAAGGTTAAACTCTGTGAGTTGAACACACCCATTACAAAGTAGTTTCTGAGAATGATTCTGTCTAGTAATTAAACGGGGATATTTCCATTACTAAAATTGGCCTCAAATCGCTGGAAATCTGCACATGCAATTTGCACAAAAAGAGTGTTTCAAAACTGATCTTTCCAAAGGAACGCTTAACTCTGTGAGTTGAATACACACAACACAAAGAAGTTACTGAGAATTCTTCTGTCTAGCATTATATGAAGAAATCTCGTTTCCAACGAAAGCCTCCAACAGGACTAAATATCCACTTGCAGACTTAACAAACAGAGTGTTTCCAAACTGCTCTATGAAAAGAAAGGTTAAACTCTGTGGGTTGAACACATCCAGTACAAAGTAGTTTCTGAGAATGATTCTGTCTAGTTTTTAAACGAGGATATTGCCATTTCTAAGATTGGCCTCAAATCTCTTGAAATCTCCAATTGCAAATTCCACAAAAAGAGTGTTTCAAAACTGCTCTGTCTAAACGAACGTTCAACTCTGTTAGTTGTATACACACAATGCAAAGAAGTTACTGAGAATTCTTCTGTCTAGCATTATATGAAGAAATCCCGTTTCCAACGAAGGCCTCAACCAGGTCTAAATATCCACTTGCTGACGTAACAAACAGAGTGTTTTCAAACTGCTCTATGAAAAGAAAGGTTAAACTCTGTGAGTTGAACACACCCATTACAAAGTAGTTTCTGAGAATGATTCTGTCCAGTTTTGAAACGGGGATATTTCCATTTCTAAGATTGGCCACAAATCGCTGGAAACCTCCACTTGCAATTCCAACAAAAAGAGTGTTTCAAAACTGATCTTTCTAAATGAAGGCTTAACTCTGCGAGTTGAATACACACAACACAAAGAAGCTACTGAGAATTTTTCTGTCTTGCAGTATATGAAGAAATCCCGTTTCCAACGAAGGCCTCAAATAGGTCTAAATATCCACTTGCAGACTTAACAAACAGAGGGTTTCCAAACTACTCTATGAAAAGAATGGTTAAACTCTGTGAGTTGAACACACACATTATAAAGTAGTTTCTAAGAATGATTCTGTCTAGTTATTAAACAGGGATATTTCCATTACTAAAATTGGCCTCAAATCGCTGGAAATCTCCACCTGCAATTTCCACAAAAAGAGTGTTTCAAAACTGATCTTTCCAAAGGAAGGCTTAACTCTGTGAGTTGAATACACACAACACAAAGAAGTTACTGAGAATTCTTCTGTCTTGCATTATATGAAGAAATCCCGTTTCCAACGAAGGCCTCAAAGAGGTCTAAATATCCACTTGCAGACTTATCAAACAGAGTTTTTCCAAACTGCTCTATGAAAAGAAAGGTTAAACACTGTGAGTTGAACACACCCATTACAAGGTAGTTTCTGAGAATGATTCTGTCTAGTTTTTAAACGGGGATATGTCCATTTCTAAGAAGGGCCTCAAATCTATTGAAATCTCCACTTGCAAATTCCACAAAAGGAGTGTTTCAAAACTGCTCTGTCTAAAGGAACGTTCAACTCTGTTAGTTGAATACACACAATGCAAAGAAGTTACTGAGAATTCTTCTGTCTAGCATTAGAGCAAGAAATCCCTTTTCCAACGAAGGCCTCAACCAGGTCTAAATATCCACTTGCAGACTTAACAAACAGAGTGTTTCCAAACTGCTCTATGAAAAGAAAGGTTAAACTCTGTGAGTTGAACACACCCATTACAAAGTAGTTTCTGAGAATGATTCTGTCTAGTTTTGAAACGGGGATATTTCCATTTCTAAGATTGGCCTGAAATCGCTGGAAACCTCCACTAGCTATTTCCACAAAAAGAGTGTTTCAAAACTGATCTTTCTAAAGGAAGGCTAAACTCTGTGAGTTGAATACACACAACACAAAGAAGTTACTGAGAATTCTTCTGTCTTGCATTATATGACGAAATCCCGTTTCCAACGAAGGCCTCAAATAGGTCTAAATATCCACTTGCAGACTTAACAAACAGAGGATTTCCAAACTACTCTATGAAAAGAAAGGTTAAACTCGGTGAGTTGAACACACCCATTACAAAGTAGTTTCTGAGAATGATTCTGTCTAGTTATTAAACGGGGATATTTCCATTTCTAAAATTGGCCTGAGATCGCTGGAAATCTCCAATTGCAATTTCCACAAAAAGAGTGTTTCAAAACTGATCTTTCCAAAGGAAGGCTTAACTCTGTGAGTTGAATACACACAACACAAGGAAGTTACTGAGAATTCTTCTGTCTTGCATTATATGAAGAAATCCTGTTTACAACGAAAGCCTCAACGAGGTCTAAATATCCACTTGCAGACTTAACAAACAGAGTGTTTCCAAACTGCTCTATGAAAAGAAAGGTTAAACTCTGTGAGTTGAACACACCCATTACAAAGTAGTTTCTGAGAATGATTCTGTCTATTTTTGAAACGGGAATATTTCCATTTCTAAAATTGGCCTGAGATCGCTGGAAATCTCCAATTGCAATTTCCACAAAAAGAGTGTTTCAAAACTGATCTTTCCAAAGGAAGGCTTAACTCTGTGAGTTGAATACACACAACACAAGGAAGTTACTGAGAATTCTTCTGTCTTGCATTATATGAAGAAATCCCGTTTACAACGAAAGCCTCAACGAGGTCTAAATATCCACTTGCAGACTTAACAAACAAAGTGTTTCCAAACTGCTCTATGAAAAGAAAGGTTAAACTCTGTGAGTTGAAGACATCCAGTACAAAGTAGTTTCTGAGAATTATTCTCACTAGTTTTTAATCGAGGATATTTCCATTTCTAAGTTTGGCCTCAAATCTCTTGAAATCTCCTATTGCAAATTCCACAAAAAGAGTTTTTCAAAACTGCTCTGTCTAAAGGAAAGTTCAACTCTGTTAGTTGAATACACACAATGCAAAGAAGTTACTGAGAATTCTTCTGTCTAGCATTGTAAGAGGAAATCCCATTTCCAACGAAGGCCTCAACCAGGTCAATATATCCACTTGCAGACTTAACAAACAGAGTGTTTCCAAACTACTCTATGAAAAATAAGTTTAAACTCTGTGAGTTGAAGACTTCCAGTACAAACTAGTTTCTGAGAATGATTCTGTCTAGTTTTTAAACGAGATTATTGCCATTTTTAAGATTGGCCTCAAATCTCTTCAAATCTCCACTTGCAAATTCCACAAAAAGTGTGTTTCAAAACTGCTGCGTGTAAAGGAACGTTCAACTCTGTGAGTTGAATGCACCAACGAAAAGAAGTTACTGAGAATTCTTCTGTCTAGCATCTATGAAGAAATCCCGTTTCCAACGAAGGCCTGAACCATGTCTAAATATCCACTTGCAGACTTAACAAACAGAGTGTTTTCAAACTGCTCTATGAAAAGAAAGGTTAAACTCTGTGAGTTGAACACACCCATTACAAAGTAGTTTCTGAGAATGATTCTGTCTAGTTTTGAAACGGGGATATTTCCATTTCTAAGATTGGCCTCAAATCGCAGGAAACCTCCACTTGCAATTTCCACAAAAAGAGTGTTTCAAGACTGATCTTTCTAAAGGAAGGCTTAACTCTGTGAGTTGAATACACACAACACAAAGAAGTTACTGAGAATTCTTCTGTCTTGCATTATATGAAGATATCCCGTTTCCAACGAAGGCCTCAAAGAGTTCTAAATATCCACTTGCAGACTTAACAAACAGAGGGTTTCCAAACTACTCTGTGAAAAGAAAGGTTAAACTCTGTGAGTTGAACACATCCATTACAAAGTAGTTTCTGAGAATGATTCTATCTAGTTATTAAACGGGGATATTTCCATTACTAAAATTGGCCTCACATCGCTGGAAATCTGCACATGCAATTTGCACAAAAAGAGTGTTTCAAAACTGATCTTTCCAAAGGAACGCTTAACTCTGTGAGTTGAATACACACAACACAAAGAAGTTACTGAGAATTCTTCTGTCTAGCATTATATGAAGAAATCTCGTTTCCAACGAAAGCCTCCAACAGGACTAAATATCCACTTGCAGACTTAACAAACAGAGTGTTTCCAAACTGCTCTATGAAAAGAAAGGTTAAACTCGGTGAGTTGAACACACCCATTACAAAGTAGTTTCTGAGAATGATTCTGTCTAGTTATTAAACGGGGATATTTCCATTTCTAAAATTGGCCTGAGATCGCTGGAAATCTCCAATTGCAATTTCCACAAAAAGAGTGTTTCAAAACTGATCTTTCCAAAGGAAGGCTTAACTCTGTGAGTTGAATACACACAACACAAGGAAGTTACTGAGAATTCTTCTGTCTTGCATTATATGAAGAAATCCTGTTTACAACGAAAGCCTCAACGAGGTCTAAATATCCACTTGCAGACTTAACAAACAGAGTGTTTCCAAACTGCTCTATGAAAAGAAAGGTTAAACTCTGTGGGTTGAACACATCCAGTACAAAGTAGTTTCTGAGAATGATTCTGTCTAGTTTTTAAACGAGGATATTGCCATTTCTAAGATTGGCCTCAAATCTCTTGAAATCTCCACTTGCAAATTCCACAAAAAGAGTGTTTCAAAACTGCTCTGTCTAAAGGAACGTTCAACTCTGTTAGTTGAATACACACAACGCAAAGAAGTTACTGAGAATTCTTCTGTCTAGCATTATATGAAGAAATCCCGTTTCCAACGAAGGCCTCAACCAGGTCTAAATATCCACTTGCAGACTTAACAAACAGAGTGTTTACAAACTGCTCTATGAAAAGAAAGGTTAAACTCTGTGAATTGAACACACCCATTACAAAGTAGTTTCTGAGAATGATTCTGTCTAATTTTGAAACGGGGATATTTCCATTTCTAAGATTGGCCTCAAATCGCTGGAAACCTCCACTTGGAATTTCAACAAAAAGAGTGTTTCAAAACTGATCTTTATAAATGAAGGCTTAAATCTTTGAGTTGAATACACACAACACAAAGAAGTTAGTGAGAATTCTTCTGTCTAGCATTATATGAAGAAATCCCGTTTGCAACGAAGGCCTCAACCAGGTCTAAATATCCACTGGCAGACTTAACAAACAGAGTGCTTCCAAACTGCTCTATGAAAAATAAGGTTAAACTCTGTGAGTTGAAGACATCCAGTACAAACTAGTGTCTGAGAATTATTCTGTCTAGTTTTTAAACGAGGATATTGCCATTTCTAAGATTGGCCTCAAATCTCTTCAAATCTCCACTTGCAAATTCCACAAAAAAGTGTTTCAAAACTGCTCCGTGTAAAGGAACGCTCAACTCTGTGAGTTGAATACACACAATGCAAAGAAGTTACTGAGAATTCTTCTGTCCAGCATTATATGAAGAAATCCCGTTTCCAACGAAGGCCTGAACCAGGTCTAAATATCCACTTGCAGACTTAACAAACAGATTGTTTTCAAACTGCTCTATGAAAAGAAAGGTTAAACTCTGTGAGTTGAGCACACCCATTACAAAGTAGTTTCTGAGAATGATTCTGTCTAGTTTTGAAACGGGGATATTTCCATTTCTAAGATTGGCCTCAAATCGCTGGAAACCTCCACTTGCAATTTCCACAAAAAGAGTGTTTCAAAACTGATCTTTCTAAAGGAAGTCTTAACTCTGTGAGTTGAATACACACAACACAAAGAAGTTACTGAGAATTCTTCTGTCTAGCATTATATGAAGAAATCCCGTTTCCAACGAAGGCCTCAAATAGGTCTAAATATCCACTTGCAGACTTAACAAACAGAGGGTTTCCAAACTACTCTATGAAAAGAAAGTTTAAACTCTGTGAGTTGAACACACCCATTACAAAGTAGTTTCTGAGAATGATTCTGTCTAGTTATTAAACGGGGATATTTCCATTACTAAAATTGGCCTCAAATCGCTGGAAATCTCCACCTGCAATTTCCACAAAAAGAGTGTTTCAAAACTGATCTTTCCAAAGGAACGCTTAACTCTGTGAGTTGAATACACACAACACAAAGAAGTTACTGAGAATTCTTCTGTCTAGCATTATATGAAGAAATCCCGTTTCCAACGATAGCCTCCAACAGGACTAAATATCCACTTGCAGACTTAACTAACAGAGTGTTTCCAAACTGCTCTATGAAAAGAAAGGTTAAACTCTGTGAGTTGAACACACCCATTACAAAGTAGTTTCTGAGAATGATTCTGTCTAGTTTTGAAACGGGAATATTTCCATTTCTAAAATTGGCCTGAGATCGCTGGAAATCTCCAATTGCAGTTTCCACAAAAAGAGTGTTTCAAAACTGATCTTTCCAAAGGAAGGCTTAACTCTGTGAGTTGAATACACACAACACAAGGAAGTTACTGAGAATTCTTCTGTCTTGCATTATATGAAGAAATCCCGTTTACAACGAAAGCCTCAACGAGGTCTAAATATCCACTTGCAGACTTAACAAACAAAGTGTTTCCAAACTGCTCTATGAAAAGAAAGGTTAAACTCTGTGAGTTGAAGACATCCAGTACAAAGTAGTTTCTGAGAATTATTCTCACTAGTTTTTAATCGAGGATATTTCCATTTCTAAGATTGGCCTCAAATCTCTTGAAATCTCCAATTGCAAATTCCACAAAAAGAGTTTTTCAAAACTGCTCTGTCTAAAGGAACGTTCAACTCTGTTAGTTGAATACACACAATGCAAAGAAGTTACTGAGAATTCTTCTGTCTAGCATTGTAAGAGGAAATCCCATTTCCAACGAAGGCCTCAACCAGGTCAATATATCCACTTGCAGACTTAACAAACAGAGTGTTTCCAAACTACTCTATGAAAAATAAGTTTAAACTCTGTGAGTTGAAGACATCCAGTACAAACTAGTTTCTGAGAATGATTCTGTCTAGTTTTTAAACGAGATTATTGCCATTTTTAAGATTGGCCTCAAATCTCTTCAAATCTCCACTTGCAAATTCAACAAAAAGTGTGTTTCAAAACTGCTCCGTGTAAAGGAACGTTCAACTCTGTGAGTTGAATGCACCAACGAAAAGAAGTTACTGAGAATTCTTCTGTCTAGCATCTATGAAGAAATCCCGTTTCCAACGAAGGCCTGAACCATGTCTAAATATCCACTTGCAGACTTAACAAACAGAGTGTTTTCAAACTGCTCTATGAAAAGAAAGGTTAAACTCTGTGAGTTGAACACACCCATTACAAAGTAGTTTCTGAGAATGATTCTGTCTAGTTTTGAAACGGGGATATTTCCATTTCTAAGATTGGCCTCAAATCGCAGGAAACCTCCACTTGCAATTTCCACAAAAAGAGTGTTTCAAGACTGATCTTTCTAAAGGAAGGCTTAACTCTGTGAGTTGAATACACACAACACAAAGAAGTTACTGAGAATTCTTCTGTCTTGCATTATATGAAGATATCCCGTTTCCAACGAAGGCCTCAAAGAGGTCTAAATATCCACTTGCAGACTTAACAAACAGAGGGTTTCCAAACTACTCTGTGAAAAGAAAGGTTAAACTCTGTGAGTTCAACACATCCATTACAAAGTAGTTTCTGAGAATGATTCTGTCTAGTTATTAAACGGGGATATTTCCATTACTAAAATTGGCCTCAAATCGCTGGAAATCTGCACATGCAATTTGCACAAAAAGAGTGTTTCAAAACTGATCTTTCCAAAGGAACGCTTAACTCTGTGAGTTGAATACACACAACACAAAGAAGTTACTGAGAATTCTTCTGTCTAGCATTATATGAAGAAATCTCGTTTCCAACGAAAGCCTCCAACAGGACTAAATATCCACTTGCAGACTTAACAAACAGAGTGTTTCCAAACTGCTCTATGAAAAGAAAGGTTAAACTCTGTGGGTTGAACACATCCAGTACAAAGTAGTTTCTGAGAATGATTCTGTCTAGTTTTTAAACGAGGATATTGCCATTTCTAAGATTGGCCTCAAATCTCTTGAAATCTCCAATTGCAAATTCCACAAAAAGAGTGTTTCAAAACTGCTCTGTCTAAACGAACGTTCAACTCTGTTAGTTGTATACACACAATGCAAAGAAGTTACTGAGAATTCTTCTGTCTAGCATTATATGAAGAAATCCCGTTTCCAACGAAGGCCTCAACCAGGTCTAAATATCCACTTGCTGACGTAACAAACAGAGTGTTTTCAAACTGCTCTATGAAAAGAAAGGTTAAACTCTGTGAGTTGAACACACCCATTACAAAGTAGTTTCTGAGAATGATTCTGTCCAGTTTTGAAACGGGGATATTTCCATTTCTAAGATTGGCCACAAATCGCTGGAAACCTCCACTTGCAATTCCAACAAAAAGAGTGTTTCAAAACTGATCTTTCTAAATGAAGGCTTAACTCTGCGAGTTGAATACACACAACACAAAGAAGCTACTGAGAATTTTTCTGTCTTGCATTATATGAAGAAATCCCGTTTCCAACGAAGGCCTCAAATAGGTCTAAATATCCACTTGCAGACTTAACAAACAGAGGGTTTCCAAACTACTCTATGAAAAGAATGGTTAAACTCTGTGAGTTGAACACACACATTATAAAGTAGTTTCTAAGAATGATTCTGTCTAGTTATTAAACGGGGATATTTCCATTACTAAAATTGGCCTCAAATCGCTGGAAATCTCCAACTGCAATTTCCACAAAAAGAGTGTTTCAAAACTGATCTTTCCAAAGGAAGGCTTAACTCTGTGAGTTGAATACACACAACACAAAGAAGTTACTGAGAATTCTTCTGTCTTGCATTATATGAAGAAATCCCGTTTCCAACGAAGGCCTCAAAGAGGTCTAAATATCCACTTGCAGACTTATCAAACAGAGTTTTTCCAAACTGCTCTATGAAAAGAAAGGTTAAACACTGTGAGTTGAACACACCCATTACAAGGTAGTTTCTGAGAATGATTCTGTCTAGTTTTTAAACGGGGATATGTCCATTTCTAAGAAGGGCCTCAAATCTCTTGAAATCTCCACTTGCAAATTCCACAAAAGGAGTGTTTCAAAACTGCTCTGTCTAAAGGAACGTTCAACTCTGTTAGTTGAATACACACAATGCAAAGAAGTTACTGAGAATTCTTCTGTCTAGCATTAGAGCAAGAAATCCCTTTTCCAACGAAGGCCTCAACCAGGTCTAAATATCCACTTGCAGACTTAACAAACAGAGTGTTTCCAAACTGCTCTATGAAAAGAAAGGTTAAACTCTGTGAGTTGAACACATCCATTACAAAGTAGTTTCTGAGAATGATTCTGTCTAGTTTTGAAACGGGGATATTTCCATTTCTAAGATTGGCCTGAAATCGCTGGAAACCTCCACTAGCTATTTCCACAAAAAGAGTGTTTCAAAACTGATCTTTCTAAAGGAAGGCTAAACTCTGTGAGTTGAATACACACAACACAAAGAAGTTACTGAGAATTCTTCTGTCTTGCATTATATGAAGAAATCCCGTTTCCAACGAAGGCCTCAAATAGGTCTAAATATCCACTTGCAGACTTAACAAACAGAGGATTTCCAAACTACTCTATGAAAAGAAAGGTTAAACTCGGTGAGTTGAACACACCCATTACAAAGTAGTTTCTGAGAATGATTCTGTCTAGTTATTAAACGGGGATATTTCCATTTCTAAAATTGGCCTGAGATCGCTGGAAATCTCCAATTGCAATTTCCACAAAAAGAGTGTTTCAAAACTGATCTTTCCAAAGGAAGGCTTAACTCTGTGAGTTGAATACACACAACACAAGGAAGTTACTGAGAATTCTTCTGTCTTGCATTATATGAAGAAATCCTGTTTACAACGAAAGCCTCAACGAGGTCTAAATATCCACTTGCAGACTTAACAAACAGAGTGTTTCCAAACTGCTCTATGAAAAGAAAGGTTAAACTCTGTGAGTTGAACACACCCATTACAAAGTAGTTTCTGAGAATGATTCTGTCTAGTTTTGAAACGGGAATATTTCCATTTCTAAAATTGGCCTGAGACCGCTGGAAATCTCCAATTGCAATTTCCACAAAAAGAGTGTTTCAAAACTGATCTTTCCAAAGGAAGGCTTAATTCTGTGAGTTGAATACACACAGCACAAGGAAGTTACTGAGAATTCTTCTGTCTTGCATTATATGAAGAAATCCCGTTTACAACGAAAGCCTCAACGAGGTCTAAATATCCACTTGCAGACTTAACAAACAAAGTGTTTCCAAACTGCTCTATGAAAAGAAAGGTTAAACTCTGTGAGTTGAAGACATCCAGTACAAAGTAGTTTCTGAGAATTATTCTCACTAGTTTTTAATCGAGGATATTTCCATTTCTAAGATTGGCCTCAAATCTCTTGAAATCTCCTATTGCAAATTCCACAAAAAGAGTTTTTCAAAACTGCTCTGTCTAAAGGAACGTTCAACTCTGTTAGTTGAATACACACAATGCAAAGAAGTTACTGAGAATTCTTCTGTCTAGCATTGTAAGAGGAAATCCCATTTCCAACGAAGGCCTCAACCAGGTCAATATATCCACTTGCAGACTTAACAAACAGAGTGTTTCCAAACTACTCTATGAAAAATAAGTTTAAACTCTGTGAGTTGAAGACATCCAGTACAAACTAGTTTCTGAGAATGATTCTGTCTAGTTTTTAAACGAGATTATTGCCATTTTTAAGATTGGCCTCAAATCTCTTCAAATCTCCACTTGCAAATTCCACAAAAAGTGTGTTTCAAAACTGCTCCGTGTAAAGGAACGTTCAACTCTGTGAGTTGAATGCACCAACGAAAAGAAGTTACTGAGAATTCTTCTGTCTAGAATCTATGAAGAAATCCCGTTTCCAACGAAGGCCTGAACCATGTCTAAATATCCACTTGCAGACTTAACAAACAGAGTGTTTTCAAACTGCTCTATGAAAAGAAAGGTTAAACTCTGTGAGTTGAACACACCCATTACAAAGTAGTTTCTGAGAATGATTCTGTCTAGTTTTGAAACGGGGATATTTCCATTTCTAAGATTGGCCTCAAATCGCAGGAAACATCCACTTGCAATTTCCACAAAAAGAGTGTTTCAAGACTGATCTTTCTAAAGGAAGGCTTAACTCTGTGAGTTGAATACACACAACACAAAGAAGTTACTGAGAATTCTTCTGTCTTGCATTATATGAAGATATCCCGTTTCCAACGAAGGCCTCAAAGAGGTCTAAATATCCACTTGCAGACTTAACAAACAGAGGGTTTCCAAACTACTCTGTGAAAAGAAAGGTTAAACTCTGTGAGTTGAACACATCCATTACAAAGTAGTTTCTGAGAATGATTCTGTCTAGTTATTAAACGGGGATATTTCCATTACTAAAATTGGCCTCAAATCGCTGGAAATCTGCACATGCAATTTGCACAAAAAGAGTGTTTCAAAACTGATCTTTCCAAAGGAACGCTTAACTCTGTGAGTTGAATACACACAACACAAAGAAGTTACTGAGAATTCTTCTGTCTAGCATTATATGAAGAAATCTCGTTTCCAACGAAAGCCTCCAACAGGACTAAATATCCACTTGCAGACTTAACAAACAGAGTGTTTCCAAACTGCTCTATGAAAAGAAAGGTTAAACTCTGTGGGTTGAACACATCCAGTACAAAGTAGTTTCTGAGAATGATTCTGTCTAGTTTTTAAACGAGGATATTGCCATTTCTAAGATTGGCCTCAAATCTCTTGAAATCTCCAATTGCAAATTCCACAAAAAGAGTGTTTCAAAACTGCTCTGTCTAAACGAACGTTCAACTCTGTTAGTTGTATACACACAATGCAAAGAAGTTACTGAGAATTCTTCTGTCTAGCATTATATGAAGAAATCCCGTTTCCAACGAAGGCCTCAACCAGGTCTAAATATCCACTTGCTGACGTAACAAACAGAGTGTTTTCAAACTGCTCTATGAAAAGAAAGGTTAAACTCTGTGAGTTGAACACACCCATTACAAAGTAGTTTCTGAGAATGATTCTGTCCAGTTTTGAAACGGGGATATTTCCATTTCTAAGATTGGCCACAAATCGCTGGAAACCTCCACTTGCAATTCCAACAAAAAGAGTGTTTCAAAACTGATCTTTCTAAATGAAGGCTTAACTCTGCGAGTTGAATACACACAACACAAAGAAGCTACTGAGAATTTTTCTGTCTTGCATTATATGAAGAAATCCCGTTTGCAACGAAGGCCTCAACCAGGTCTAAATATCCACTGGCAGACTTAACAAACAGAGTGCTTCCAAACTGCTCTATGAAAAATAAGGTTAAACTCTGTGAGTTGAAGACATCCAGTACAAACTAGTGTCTGAGAATTATTCTGTCTAGTTTTTAAACGAGGATATTGCCATTTCTAAGATTGGCCTCAAATCTCTTCAAATCTCCACTTGCAAATTCCACAAAAAAGTGTTTCAAAACTGCTCCGTGTAAAGGAACGCTCAACTCTGTGAGTTGAATACACACAATGCAAAGAAGTTACTGAGAATTCTTCTGTCCAGCATTATATGAAGAAATCCCGCTTCCAACGAAGGCCTGAACCAGGTCTAAATATCCACTTGCAGAGTTAACAAACAGATTGTTTTCAAAGTGCTCTATGAAAAGAAAGGTTAAACTCTGTGAGTTGAACACACCCATTACAAAGTAGTTTCTGAGAATGATTCTGTCTAGTTTTGAAACGGGGATATTTCAATTTCTAAGATTGGCCTCAAATCGCAGGAAACCTCCACTTGCAATTTCCACAAAAAGTGTGTTTCAAAACTGATCTTTCTAAAGGAAGGCTTAACTCTGTGAGTTGAATACACACAACACAAAGAAGTTATTGAGAATTCTTCTGTCTTGCATTATATGAAGAAATCCCGTTTCCAACGAAGGCCTCAAAGAGGTCTAAATATCCACTTGGAGACTTAACAAACAGAGGGTTTCCAAACTGCTCTATGAAAAGAAAGGTTAAACTCTGTGAGTTGAACACACCCATTACAAAGTAGTTTCTGAGAATGATTCTGTCTAGTTTTTAAACGGGGATATTTCCATTACTAAAATTGGCATCAAATCGCTGGAAATCTCCACCTGCAATTTCCACAAAAAGAGTGTTTCAAAACTGATCTTTCCAAAGGAAGGCTTAACTCTGTGAGTTGAATACACACAACACAAAGAAGTTACTGAGAATTCTTCTGTCTAGCATCTATGAAGAAATCCCGTTTCCAACGAAGGCCTGAACCATGTCTAAATATCCACTTGCAGACTTAACAAACAGAGTGTTTTCAAACTGCTCTATGAAAAGAAAGGTTAAACTCTGTGAGTTGAACACACCCATTACAAAGTAGTTTCTGAGAATGATTCTGTCTAGTTTTGAAACGGGGATATTTCCATTTCTAAGATTGGCCTCAAATCGCAGGAAACCTCCACTTGCAATTTCCACAAAAAGAGTGTTTCAAGACTGATCTTTCTAAAGGAAGGCTTAACTCTGTGAGTTGAATACACACAACACAAAGAAGTTACTGAGAATTCTTCTGTCTTGCATTATATGAAGATATCCCGTTTCCAACGAAGGCCTCAAAGAGGTCTAAATATCCACTTGCAGACTTAACAAACAGAGGGTTTCCAAACTACTCTGTGAAAAGAAAGGTTAAACTCTGTGAGTTGAACACATCCATTACAAAGTAGTTTCTGAGAATGATTCTGTCTAGTTATTAAACGGGGATATTTCCATTACTAAAATTGGCCTCAAATCGCTGGAAATCTGCACATGCAATTTGCACAAAAAGAGTGTTTGAAAACTGATCTTTCCAAAGGAACGCTTAACTCTGTGAGTTGAATACACACAACACAAAGAAGTTACTGAGAATTCTTCTGTCTAGCATTATATGAAGAAATCTCGTTTCCAACGAAAGCCTCCAACAGGACTAAATATCCACTTGCAGACTTAACAAACAGAGTGTTTCCAAACTGCTCTATGAAAAGAAAGGTTAAACTCTGTGGGTTGAACACATCCAGTACAAAGTAGTTTCTGAGAATGATTCTGTCTAGTTTTTAAACGAGGATATTGCCATTTCTAAGATTGGCCTCAAATCTCTTGAAATCTCCAATTGCAAATTCCACAAAAAGAGTGTTTCAAAACTGCTCTGTCTAAACGAACGTTCAACTCTGTTAGTTGTATACACACAATGCAAAGAAGTTACTGAGAATTCTTCTGTCTAGCATTATATGAAGAAATCCCGTTTCCAACGAAGGCCTCAACCAGGTCTAAATATCCACTTGCTGACTTAACAAACAGAGTGTTTTCAAACTGCTCTATGAAAAGAAAGGTTAAACTCTGTGAGTTGAACACACCCATTACAAAGTAGTTTCTGAGAATGATTCTGTCCAGTTTTGAAACGGGGATATTTCCACTTCTAAGATTGGCCACAAATCGCTGGAAACCTCCACTTGCAATTCCAACAAAAAGAGTGTTTCAAAACTGATCTTTCTAAATGAAGGCTTAACTCTCCGAGTTGAATACACACAACACAAAGAAGCTACTGAGAATTTTTCTGTCTTGCATTATATGAAGAAATCCCGTTTCCAACGAAGGCCTCAAATAGGTCTAAATATCCACTTGCAGACTTAACAAACAGAGGGTTTCCAAACTACTCTATGAGAAGAATGGTTAAACTCTGTGAGTTGAACACACACATTATAAAGTAGTTTCTAAGAATGATTCTGTGTAGTTTTTAAACGAGGATATTGCCATTTCTAAGATTGGCCTCAAATCTCTTGAAATCTCCACTTACAAATTCCACTAAAAGAGTGTTAAAAAACTGCTCTGTCTAAAGGAACGTTCAAATCTGTGAGTTGAATACACACAACGCAAAGAAGTTACTGAGAATTCTTCTCTCTAGCATTATATGAAGAAATCCCGTTTCCCACGAAGGCCTCAACCAGGTCTAAATATCCACTTGCAGACTTAACAAACAGAGTGTTTTCAAACTGCTCTATGAAAAGAAAGGTTAAACTCTGTGAGTTGAACACACCCATTACAAAGTAGTTCCTGAGAATGATTCTGTCTAGTTTTGAAACGGGGATATTTCCATTTCTAAGATTGGCCTTAAATCGCAGGAAATCTCCATTTGCAATTTCCACAAAAAGAGTGTTTCAAAACTGATCTTTCTAAAGGAAGGCTTAATTCTGTGAGTTGAATACACACAGCACAAAGAAGTTACTGAGAATTCTTCTGTCTAGCATTATATGAAGAAATCCCGTTTCCAACGAAGGCCTCAAAGAGGTCTAAATATCCACTTGCAGACTTAACAAACAGAGTGTTTTCAAACTTCTCTATGAAAAGAAAGGTTAAACTCTGTGAGTTGAACACACCCATTACAAAGTAGTTTCTGAAAATGATTCTGTCTAGTTTTGAAACGGGGATTTCCCATTTCTAAGATTGGCCTCAAATCGCTGGAAATCTCCACTTGCAATTTCCACAACAAGAGTGTTTCAAAACTGATCTTTCTAAAGGAAGGCTTAACTCTGTGAGTCGAATACGCACAACACAAAGAAGTTACTGAGAATTCTTCTGTCTTGCATCATATGAAGAAATCCCATTTCCAAGGAAGGCCTAAACGAGGTCTAAATATCCACTTGCAGACTTAACACACAGAGTGTTTCCAAACAGCCCTATGAAAAGAAAGGTTAAATTCTGTGAGTTGAACACATCCAGTAGAAATAGTTTGTGAGAATGATTCTGTCTAGTTTTTAAAGAAGGATATTGCCATTTCTAAGATTGGCCTGAAATCTCTTGAAATCTGCACTTGCAAATTCCACAAAAAGAGTGTTTCAATACTGCTGTCTAAACGAACGTTCAACACTGAGAGTTGAATACACAAAACGCAAAGAAGTTACTGAGAATTCTTCTGTCTAGCATTATATGAAGAAATCCCGTTTCCAACGAAGGCCTCAACCAGGTCTTAATATCCACTTGCTGAGTTAACAATCGGAGTGTTTCCAAACTGCTCTATGAAAAGAAAGGTTAAACTCTGTGAGTTGAACACACCCATTGCAAGTAGTTTCTGAGAATGATTATGTGTAGTTTTGAAAAGGGGATATTTCCATTTCTAACATTGCCCTAAAATCGCTGGAAATCTCCACTTGCAATTTCCACAAAACGAGTGTTTCAAAACTGATCTTTCTAAGGGAAGGCTTCAATCTGTGAGTTGGATACACACAAACCAAAGAAGTTAATGAGAATTCTTCTGTCTTGCATTATATGAAGAAATCCCGTTTCCAACGATGGCCTCAACGAGGTCTAAATATCCACTTGCAGACTTCACAAACAGAGTGTTTCCATACTGCTCTATGAAAAGAAAGGTTAAACGCTGTGAGTTGAACACATCCAGTGCAAAGTAGTTTCTGAGAATGATTCTGTCTAGTTTTTAAACGAGGATATTGCCATTTCTAAGATTGTCCTCAAATCTCTTGAAATCTCCACTTGCAAATTCCACTAAAAGACTGTTAAAAAACTGCTCTGTCTAAAGGAACGTTCAACTCTGTGAGTTGAATACACACAATGCAAAGAAGTTACTGAGAATTCTTCTGTCTAGCATTATATGAAGAAATCCCGTTTCCAACGAAGGCCTCAACCAGGTCTAAATATCCACTTGCAGACATAACAAACAGAGTGTTTTCAAACTGCTCTATGAAAAGAAAGGTTAAACTCTGTGAGTTGAACACACCCATTACAAAGTAGTTCCTGAGAATGATTCTGTCTAGTTTTGAAACGGGGATATTTCCATTTCTAAGATTGGCCTCAAATCGCTGGAAATCTCCATTTGCAATTTCCACAAAAAGAGTGTTTCAAAACTGATCTTTCTAAAGGAAGGTTTAATTCTGTGAGTTAAATACACACAACACAAAGAAGTTACTGAGAATTCTTCTGTCTAGCATTATATGAAGAAATCCCGTTTCCAACGAAGGCCTCAAAGAGGTCTAAATATCCACTTGCAGACTTAACAAACAGAGTGTTTTCAAACTTCTCTATGAAAAGAAAGGTTAAACTCTGTGAGTTGAACACACCCATTACAAAGTAGTTTCTGAGAATGATTCTGTCTAGTTTTGAAACGGGGATTTCCCATTTCTAAGATTGGCCTCAAATCGCTGGAAATCTCCACTTGCAATTTCCACAAAAAGAGTGTTTCAAAACTGATCTTTCTAAAGGAAGGCTTAACTCTGTGAGTCGAATACACACAACACAAAGAAGTTACTGAGAATTCTTCTGTCTTGCATCATATGAAGAAATCCCATTTCCATGGACGGCCTAAACGAGGTCTAAATATCCACTTGCAGACTTAACACACAGAGTGTTTCCAAACAGCTCTATGAAAAGAAAGGTTAAACTCTGTGAGTTGAACACATCCAGTAGAAATAGTTTGTGAGAATGATTCTGTCTAGTTTTTAAAGAAGGATATTGCCATTTCTAAGATTGGCCTCAAATCTCTTGAAATCCTCAGTTGCAAATTCCACAAAAAGTGTGTTTCAAAACTGCTGTCTAAATGAACGTTCAACACTGAGAGTTGAATACACAAAACGTAAAGAAGTTACTGAGAATTCTTCTGTCTAGCATTATATGAAGAAATCCCGTTTCCAACGAAGGCCTCAACCAGGTCTTAATATCCACTTGCTGACTTAACAAATGGTGTGTTTCCAAACTGCTCTACGAAAAGAAAGGTTAAACTCTGTGAGTTGAACACACCCATTGCAAGTAGTTTCTGAGAATCATTATGTGTAGTTTTGAAAAGGGGATATTTCCATTTCTAACATTGCCCTAAAATCGCTGGAAATCTCCACTTGCAATTTCCACAAAAAGAGTGTTTCAAAACTGATCTTTCTAAGGGAAGGCTTCAATCTGTGTGTTGGATACACACAAACCAAAGAAGTTAATGAGAATTCTTCTGTCTTGCATTATAAGAAGAAATCCCGTTTCCAACGAAGGCCTCAACGAGGTCTAAATATCCACCTGCAGACTTCACAAACAGAGTGTTTCCATACTGCTCTATGAAAAGAAAAGTTAAACGCTGTGAGTTGAACACATCCAGTGCAAAGTAGTTTCTGAGAATGATTCTGTCTAGTTTTTAAACGAGGATATTTCCATTTCTAAGATTGGCCTCAAATCTCTTGAAATCTCCACTTGCAAATTCCACTAAAAGAGTGTTAAAAAACTGCTCTGTCTAAAGGAACGTTCAAATCTGTGAGTCGAATACACACAACGCAAAGAAGTTACTGAGATTTCTTCTGTCTTGCATCATATGAAGAAATCCCATTTCCAAGGAAGGCCTAAACGAGCTCTAAATATCCACTTGCAGACTTAACAGACAGAGTGTTTCCAAACAGCTCTATGAAAAGAAAGGGTAAACTCTGTGAGTTGAACACATCCAGTAGAAATAGTTTGTGAGAATGATTCTGTCTAGTTTTTAAAGAAGGATATTGCCATTTCTAAGATTGGCCTGAAATCTCTTGAAATCTGCACTTGCAAATTCCACAGAAAGAGTGTTTCAAAACTGCTGTCTAAACGAACGTTCAACACTGAGAGTTGAATACACAAAACGCAAAGAAGTTACTGAGAATTCTTCTGTCTAGCATTATATGAAGAAATCCCGTTTCCAACGAAGGCCTCAACCAGGTCTTAATATCCACTTGCTGACTTAACAAACGGAGTGTTTCCAAACTGCTCTATGAAAAGAAAGGTTAAACTCTGTGAGTTGAACACACCCATTGCAAGTAGTTTCTGAGAATGATTATGTGTAGTTTTGAAAAGGGGATATTTCCATTTCTAACATTGCCCTAAAATCGCTGGAAATCTCCACTTGCAATTTCCACAAAAAGAGTGTTTCAAAACTGATCTTTCTAAGGGAAGGCTTCAATCTGTGAGTTGGATACACACAAACCAAAGAAGTTAATGAGAATTCTTCTGTCTTGCATTATATGAAGAAATCCCATTTCCAACGAAGGCCTTAACGAGGTCTAAATATCCACTTGCAGACTTCACAAACAGAGTGTTTCCATACTGCTCTATGAAAAGAAAGGTTAAACGCTGTGAGTTGAACACATCCAGTGCAAAGTAGTTTCTGAGAATGATTCTGTCTAGTTTTTAAACGAGGATATTGCCATTTCTAAGATTGGCCTCACATCCCTTGAAATCTCCACTTGCAAATTCCACTAATAGAGTTTTAAAAAACTGCTCTGTCTGTGGAGGAGCCAAGATGGCCGAATAGGAACAGCTCCCGTCTACAGCTCCCAGCGTGAGCGACGCAGAAGACAGGTGATTTCTGCATTTCCATCTGAGGTACAGGGTTCATCTCACTAGGGAGTGCCAGAGAGTGGGTGCAGGACAGTGGGTGCACGCACCGTGCGGGAGCGGAAGCATGGCAAGGCATTGCCTCACCTGGGAAGTGCAACGGGTCAGGGAGTTCCCTTTCTGAGTCAAAGAAAGGGGTGAGGGACGCACCTGGAAAACTCGGGTCACTCCCACCTGAATATTGCGCGTTTCAGACCGGCTTAAAAAACGGCGCACCACGAGACTATATCCCACACCTGTCTCGGAGGGTCCTACGCCCTTGGAATCTCGCTGATTGCTAGCACAGCAGTCTGAGATCAAACTGCAAGGCGGCAGCGAGGCTGGGGGAGGGGCGCCCGCCATTGCCCAGGCTTGCTTAGGTAAACAAAACAGCCAGGAAGCTCGAACTGGGTGGAGCCCACCACAGCTCAAGGAGGCCTGCCTGCCTCTGTAGGCTCCACCTCTGGGGGCAGGGCACAGACAAAAAAAAAGGCAGCAGTAACCTCTGCAGACTTAAATGTCCCTGTCTGACAGCTTTGAAGAGAGCAGTGGTTCTCCCTGCACGCAGCTGGAGATCTGAGAATGGGCAGAGTGCCTCCTCAAGTGTGTCCCTAACCCCTGACCCCCGAGCAGCCTAACTGGGAGGCATCCCCCAGCAGGGGCACACTGACACCTCACACTGCAGCGTATTCCAACAGACCTGCAGCTGAGGGTCCTGTCTGTTAGAAGGAAAACTAACAAACAGAAAGGACATCCACACCGAAAACCCATCTGTACATCACCATCATCAAAGACCAAAAGTAGATAAAACCACAAAGATGGGGAGAAAACAGAACAGAAAAACAGGAAACTCTAAAAAGCAGAGCGCCTCTCCTCCTCCAAAGGAACGCAGTTCCTCACCAGCAACGGAACAAAGCTGGATGGAGAATGATTTTGACGAGCTGAGAGAAGAAGGCTTCAGACGATCAAATTACTCTGAGCTACGGGAGGACATTCAAACCAAAGGCAAAGAAGTTGAAAACTTTGAAAAAAATTTAGAAGAATGTATAACTAGAATAACCAATACAGAGAAGTGCTTAAAGGAGCTGATGGAGCTGAAAACCAAGGCTTGAGAACTACGTGAAGAATGCAGAAGCCTCAGGAGCCGATGCGATCAACTGGAAGAAAGCGTATCAGCAATGGAAAATGAAATGAATGAAACGAAGCGAGAAGGGAAGTCTAGAGAAAAAAGAATAAAAAGAAATGAGCAAAGCCTCCAAGAAATATGGGACTATGTGAAAAGACCAAATCTACGTCTGATTGGTGTACCTGAAAGTGATGCGGAGAATGAAACCAAGTTGGAAAACACTCTGCAGGATATTATCCAGGAGAACTTCCCCAATCTAGCAAGGCAGGCCAACGTTCAGATTCAGGAAATACAGAGAACGCCACAAAATACTCCTCGAGAAGAGCAACTCCAAGACATATAATTGTCAGATTCACCAAAGTTGAAATGAAGGAAAAAATGTTAAGGGCAGCCAGACAGAAAGGTCGGGTTACCCTCAAAGGGAAGCCCATCAGACTAACAGCGGATCTCTCGGCAGAAACCCTACAAGCCAGAAGAGAGTGGGGGCCAATATTCAACATTCTTAAAGAAAAGAATTTTCAACCCAGAATTTCATATCCAGCCAAACTAAGCTTTATAAGTGAAGGAGAAATAAAATACTTTACAGACAAGCAAATGCTGACCGATTTTGTCACCACCAGGCCTGCCCTAAAAGAGCTCCTGAAGGAAGCGCTAAATATGGAAAGGAACAACCGGTACCAGCCGCTGCAAAATCATGCCAAAATGTAAAGACCATCAAGACTAGGAAGAAACTGCATCAACTAATGAGCAAAATCACCAGCTAACATCATAATGACAGGATCAAATTCACACATAACAATATTAACTTTAAATGTAAATGGTCTAAATGCTCCAATTAAAAGACACAGACTGGCAAGTTGGATAAAGAGTCAAGACCCATCAGTGTGCTGTATTCAGGAAACCCATCTCACGTGCAGAGACACACATAGGCTCAAAATAAAAGGATGGAGGAAGATCTACCAAGCAAATGGAAAACAAAAAAAGGCAGGGGTTGCAATCCTAGTCTCTGATAAAACAGACTTTAAACCAACAAAGATCAAAAGAGACAAAGAAGGCCATTACATAATGGTAAAGGGATCAATTCAACAAGAGGAGCTAACTATCCTAAATATTTATGCACCCAATACAGGAGCACCCAGATTCATAAAGCAAGTCCTGAGTGACCTACAAAGAGACTTAGACTCCCACACATTAATAATGGGAGACTTTAACACCCCACTGTCAACATTAGACAGATCAACGAGACAGAAAGCCAACAAGGATACCCAGGAATTGAACTCAGCTCTGCACCAAGCGGACCTAATAGACATCTACAGAACTCTCCACCCCAAATCAACAGAATATACATTTTTTTCAGCACCACACCACACCTATTCCAAAATTGACCACATACTGGGAAGTAAAGCTCTCCTCAGCAAATGTAAAAGAACAGAAATTATAACAAACTATCTCTCAGACCACAGTGCAATCAAACTAGAACTCAGGATTAAGAATCTCACTCAAAGCCGCTCAACTACATGGAAACTGAACAACCCGCTCCTGAATGACTGCTGGGTACATAACGAAATGAAGGCAGAAATAAAGATGTTCTTTGAAACCAACGAGAACAAAGACACAACATACCAGAATCTCTGGGACGCATTCAAAGCAGTGTGCAGAGGGAAATTTATAGCACTAAATGCCCACAAGAGAAAGCAGGAAAGATCTAAAATTGACACCCTAACATCACAATTAAAGAACTAGAAAAGCAAGACCAAACACATTCAAAAGTTAGCAGAAGGCAAGAAATAACTAAAATCAGAGCAGAACTGAAGGAAATAGAGACACAAAAAACCCTTCAAAAAATTAATGAATCCAGGAGCTGGTTTTTTGAAAGGATCAACAAAATTGATAGACCGCTAGCAAGACTAATAAAGAAAAAAAGAGAGAAGAATCGAATAGACGCAATAAAAAATGATAAAGGGGATATCACCACCGATCCCACAGAAATACAAACTACCAACAGAGAATACTACAAACACCTCTACACAAATAAACTAGAAAATCTAGAAGAAATGGATACATTCCTCAACACATACACTCTCCCAAGACTAAACCAGGAAGAAGTTGAAGCTCTGAATAGACCAATAACAGGAGCTGAAATTGTGGCAATAATCAATAGCTTACCAACCAAAAACAGTCCAGGACCAGATGGATTCACAGCCGAATTCTACCAGAGGTACAAGGAGGAACTGGTACCATTCCTTCTGATACTATTCCAATCAATAGAAAAAGAGGGAATCCTCCCTAACTCATTTTATGAGGCCAGCATCATTCTGATACCAAAGCCTGGCAGAGACACAACCAAAAAAGAGAATTTTAGACCAATATCCTTGATGAACATTGATGCAAAAATCCTCAATAAAATACTGGCAAACCGAATCCAGCAGCACACCAAAAAGCTTATCCACCATGATCAAGTGGGCTTCATCCCTGGGATGCAAGGCTGGTTCAATATACGCAAATCAATAAATGTAATCCAGCATATAAACAGAGCCAAAGACAAAAACCACATGATTATCTCAATAGATGTAGAAAAAGCCTTTGACAAAATTCAACAACCCTTCATGCTAAAAACTCTCAATAAATTAGGTATTGATGGGACATATTTCAAAATAATAAGAGCTATCTATCACAAACCCACAGCCAATATCATACTGAATGGGCAAAAACTGGAAGCATTCCCTTTGAAAACTGGCACAAGACAGGGATGTCCTCTCTCACCGCTCCTATTCAACATAGTGTTGGAAGTTCTGGCCAGGGCAATCAGGCAGGAGAAGGAAATAAAGGGTATTCAATTAGGAAAAGAGGAAGTCAAATTGTCCCTGTTTGCAGACGACATGATTGTTTATCTAGAAAACCCCATCGTCTCAGCCCAAAATCTCCTTAAGCTGATAAGCAACTTCAGCAAAGTCTCAGGATACAAAATCAATGTACAAAAATCACAAGCATTCTTATACACCAACAACAGACAAACAGAGAGCCAAATCATGAGTGAACTCCCATTCACAATTGCTTCAAAGAGAATAAAATACCTAGGAATCCAACTTACAAGGGATGTGAAGCACCTCTTCAAGGAGAACTACAAACCACTGCTCAAGGAAATAAAAGAGGATACCAACAAATGGAAGAACATTCCTTGCTCATGGGTAGGAAGAATCAATATCGTGAAAATGGCCATACTGCCCAAGGTAATTTACAGATTCAATGCCATCCCCATCAAGCTTCCAATGACTTTCTTCACAGAATTGGAAAAAACTACTTTAAAGTTCATATGGAACCAAAAGAGAGCCCGCATCGCCAAGTCAATCCTAAGCCAAAAGAACAAAGCTGGAGGCATCACACTACCTGACTTCAAACTATACTACCAGGCTACAGTAACCAAAACAGCATGGTACTGGTACCAAAACAGAAATATAGATCAATGGAACAGAACAGAGCCCTCAGAAATAACACCGCTTACCTACAACTATCTGATCTTTGACAAACCTGAGAAAAACAAGCAATGGGGAAAGGATTCCCTATTTAATTAATGGTGCTGGGAAAACTGGCTAGCCATATGTAGAAAGCTGAAACTGGATCCCTTCCTTACACCTTATACAAAAATCAATTCAAGATGGATTAAAGATTTAAACGTTAGACCTAAAACCATAAAAACCCTAGAAGAAAACCTAGGCATTACCATTCAGGACATAGGCGTGGGCAAGGACTTCATGTCCAAAACACCAAAAGCAATGGCAACAAAAGCGAAAATTGACAAATGGGATCTAATTAAACTAAAGAGCTTCTGCACAGCAAAAGAAACTACCATCAGAGTGAATAGGCAACCTACAACATGGGAGAAAATTTTTGCAACCTACTCATCTGACAAAGGGCTAATATCCAGAATCTACAGTGAACTCAAACAAATTTACAAGAAAAAAACAAACAACCCCATCAAAAAGTGGGCGAAGGACATCAACAGGCACTTCTCAAAAGAAGACATTTATGCAGCCAAAAAACACATGAAAAAATGCTCATCATCACTGGCCGTCAGAGAAATGCAAATCAAAACCACTATGAGATATCATCTCACACCAGTTAGAATGGCAATCATTAAGAAGTCAGGAAATAACAGGTGCTGGAGAGGATGTGGAGAAATAGGAACACTTTTACACTGTTGGTGGGACTGTAAACTAGTTCAACCATTGTGGAAGTCGGTGTGGTGATTCCTCAGGGATCTAGAACTAGAACTACCATTTGACCCAGCCATCCCATTACTGGGTATATACCCAAATGACTATAAATGATGCTGCTATAAAGACACACGCACGCGTATGTTTATTGCGGCATTATTCACAATAGCAAAGACTTGGAACCAACCCAAATGTCCAACAATGATAGACTGGATTAAGAAAATGTGGCACATATACACCATGGAATACTATGCAGTCATAAAAAATGATGAGTTCATATCCTTTGTAGGGACATGGATGAAATTGGAAACCACCATTCTCAGTAAACTATCGCAAGAACAAAAAACCAAACACCGCATATTCTCACTCATAGGTGGGAATTGAACAATGAGATCACATGGACACAGGAAGGGGAATATCATACTCTGGGGACTGTGGTGGGGAGGGGGGAGGGGGGAGGGATAGCATTGGGAGATAAACCTAATGCTAGATGACGAGTTAGTGGGTGCAGCGCACCAGCACGGCACATGTATACATATGTAACTAACCTGCACAATGTGCACATGTACCCTAAAACTTAAAGTATAATAAAAAGAAAAAAAAAAAACTGCTCTGTGTAAAGGAACGTTCAAATCTGTGAGTTGAATACACACAACGCAAAGAAGTTACTGAGAATTCTTCTGTTTAGCATTATATGAAGAAATCCCGTTTCCAACGAAGGCCTCAACCAGGTCTAAATATCCACTTGCAGACTTAACAAACAGAGTGTTTTCAAACTGCTCTATGAAAAGAAAGGTTAAACTCTGTGAGTTGAACACACCCATTACAAAGTAGTTCCTGAGAATGATTCTGTCTAGTTTTGAAACGGGGATATTTCCATTTCTAAGATTGGCCACAAATCGCTGGAAATCTCCACTTGAAATTTCCACAAAAAGAGTACTTCAAAACTGATCTTTCTAAAGGAAGGCTTAATTCTGTGAGTTCAATACACACAACACAAAGAAGTTACTGAGAATTCTTCTGTCTAGCATTATATGAAGAAATCCCGTTTCCAATGAAGGCCTCAAAGAGGTCTAAATATCCACTTGCAGACTTAACAAACAGAGTGTTTTCAAACTTCTCTATGAAAAGAAAGGTTAAACACTGTGAGTGGAACACACCCATTACAAAGTAGTTTCTGAGAATGATTCTGTCTAGTTTTGAAACGGGGATTTTCCATTTCTAAGATTGGCCTCAAATCGCTGGAAATATCCACTTGCAATTTCCACAAAAAGAGTGTTTCAAAACTGATCTTTCTAAAGGAAGGCTTAACTCTGTGAGTCGAATACACACAACACAAAGAAGTTACTGAGAATTCTTCTGTCTTGCATCATATGAAGAAATCCCATTTCCAAGGACGGCCTAAACGAGGTCTAAATATCCACTTGCAGACTTAACACACAGAGTGTTTACAAACAGGTCTATGAAAAGAAAGGTTAAACTCTGTGAGTTGAACACATCCAGTAGAAATAGTTTGTGAGAATGATTCTGTCTAGTTTTTAAAGAAGGATATTGCCATTTCTAAGATTGGCCTGAAATCTCTTGAAATCTGCACTTGCAAATTCCACAAAAAGAGTGTTTCAAAACTGCTGTTTAAACGAACGTTCAACACTGAGAGTTGAATACACAAAACGCAAAGAAGTTACTGAGAATTCTTCTGTCTAGCATTATATGAAGAAATCCCGTTTCCAACGAAGGCCTCAACCAGGTCTTAATATCCACTTGCTGACTTAACAAACGGAGTGTTTCCAAACTGCTCTATGAAAAGAAAGGTTAAACTCTGTGAGTTGAACACACCCATTGCAAGTAGTTTCTGAGAATGATTATGTGTAGTTTTGAAAAGGGGATATTTCCATTTCTAACATTGCCCTAAAATCGCTGGAAATCTCCACTTGCAATTTCCACAAAAAGAGTGTTTCAAAACTGATCTTTCTAAGGGAAGGCTTCAATCTGTGAGTTGGATACACACAAACCAAAGAAGTTAATGAGAATTCTTCTGTCTTGCATTATATGAAGAAATCCCGTTTCCAACGAAGGCCTTAACGAGGTCTAAATATCCACTTGCAGACTTCACAAACAGAGTGTTTCCATACTGCTCTATGAAAAGAAAGGTTAAACGCTGTGAGTTGAACACATCCAGTGCAAAGTAGTTTCTGAGAATGATTCTGTCTAGTTTTTAAACGAGGATATTGCCATTTCTAAGATTGGCCTCACATCCCTTGAAATCTCCACTTGCAAATTCCACTAAAAGAGTGTTAAAAAACTGCTCTGTCTGTGGAGGAGCCAAGATGGCCGAATAGGAACAGCTCCCGTCTACAGCTCCCAGCCTGAGCGACGCAGAAGACAGGTGATTTCTGCATTTCCATCTGAGGTACAGGGTTCATCTCACTAGGGAGTGCCAGACAGTGGGTGCAGGACAGTGGGTGCACGCACCGTGCGGGAGCGGAAGCATGGCAAGGCATTGCCTCACCTGGGAAGTGCAACGGGTCAGGGAGTTCCCTTTCTGAGTCAAAGAAAGGGGTGACGGACGCACCTGGAAAACTCGGGTCACTCCCACCCGAATATTGCGCGTTTCAGACCGGCTTAAAAAACGGCGCACCACGAGACTATATCCCACACCTGTCTCGGAGGGTCCTACGCCCTTGGAATCTCGCTGATTGCTAGCACAGCAGTCTGAGATCAAACTGCAAGGCGGCAGCGAGGCTGGGGGAGGGGCGCCCGCCATTGCCCAGGCTTGCTTAGGTAAACAAAACAGCCAGGAAGCTCGAACTGGGTGGAGCCCACCACAGCTCAAGGAGGCCTGCCTGCCTCTGTAGGCTCCACCTCTGGGGGCAGGGCACAGACAAAAAAAAAGACAGCAGTAACCTCTGCAGACTTAAATGTCCTTGTCTGACAGCTTTGAAGAGAGCAGTGGTTCTCCCAGCACGCAGCTGGAGATCTGAGAATGGGCAGAGTGCCTCCTCAAGTGTGTCCCTAACCCCTGACCCCCGAGCAGCCTAACTGGGAGGCATCCCCCAGCAGGGGCACACTGACACCTCACACTGCAGCGTATTCCAACAGACCTGCAGCTGAGGGTCCTGTCTGTTAGAAGGAAAACTAACAAACAGAAAGGACATCCACACCGAAAACCCATCTGTACATCACCATCATCAAAGACCAAAAGTAGATAAAACCACAAAGATGGGGAGAAAACAGAACAGAAAAACAGGAAACTCTAAAAAGCAGAGCGCCTCTCCTCCTCCAAAGGAACGCAGTTCCTCACCAGCAACGGAACAAAGCTGGATGGAGAATGATTTTGACGAGCTGAGAGAAGAAGGCTTCAGACGATCAAATTACTCTGAGCTACGGGAGGACATTCAAACCAAAGGCAAAGAAGTTGAAAACTTTGAAAAAAATTTAGAAGAATGTATAACTAGAATAACCAATACAGAGAAGTGCTTAAAGGAGCTGATGGAGCTGAAAACCAAGGCTTGAGAACTACGTGAAGAATGCAGAAGCCTCAGGAGCCGATGCGATCAACTGGAAGAAAGCGTATCAGCAATGGAAAATGAAATGAATGAAACGAAGCGAGAAGGGAAGTCTAGAGAAAAAAGAATAAAAAGAAATGAGCAAAGCCTCCAAGAAATATGGGACTATGTGAAAAGACCAAATCTACGTCTGATTGGTGTACCTGAAAGTGATGCGGAGAATGAAACCAAGTTGGAAAACACTCTGCAGGATATTATCCAGGAGAACTTCCCCAATCTAGCAAGGCAGGCCAACGTTCAGATTCAGGAAATACAGAGAACGCCACAAAATACTCCTCGAGAAGAGCAACTCCAAGACACATAATTGTCAGATTCACCAAAGTTGAAATGAAGGAAAAAATGTTAAGGGCAGCCAGACAGAAAGGTCGGGTTACCCTCAAAGGGAAGCCCATCAGACTAACAGCGGATCTCTCGGCAGAAACCCTACAAGCCAGAAGAGAGTGGGGGCCAATATTCAACATTCTTAAAGAAAAGAATTTTCAACCCAGAATTTCATATCCAGCCAAACTAAGCTTTATAAGTGAAGGAGAAATAAAATACTTTACAGACAAGCAAATGCTGACCGATTTTGTCACCACCAGGCCTGCCCTAAAAGAGCTCCTGAAGGAAGCGCTAAATATGGAAAGGAACAACCGGTACCAGCCGCTGCAAAATCATGCCAAAATGTAAAGACCATCAAGACTAGGAAGAAACTGCATCAACTAATGAGCAAAATCACCAGCTAACATCATAATGACAGGATCAAATTCACACATAACAATATTAACTTTAAATGTAAATGGTCTAAATGCTCCAATTAAAAGACACAGACTGGCAAGTTGGATAAAGAGTCAAGACCCATCAGTGTGCTGTATTCAGGAAACCCATCTCACGTGCAGAGACACACATAGGCTCAAAATAAAAGGATGGAGGAAGATCTACCAAGCAAATGGAAAACAAAAAAAGGCAGGGGTTGCAATCCTAGTCTCTGATAAAACAGACTTTAAACCAACAAAGATCAAAAGAGACAAAGAAGGCCATTACATAATGGTAAAGGGATCAATTCAACAAGAGGAGCTAACTATCCTAAATATTTATGCACCCAATACAGGAGCACCCAGATTCATAAAGCAAGTCCTGAGTGACCTACAAAGAGACTTAGACTCCCACACATTAATAATGGGAGACTTTAACACCCCACTGTCAACATTAGACAGATCAACGAGACAGAAAGCCAACAAGGATACCCAGGAATTGAACTCAGCTCTGCACCAAGCGGACCTAATAGACATCTACAGAACTCTCCACCCCAAATCAACAGAATATACATTTTTTTCAGCACCACACCACACCTATTCCAAAATTGACCACATACTGGGAAGTAAAGCTCTCCTCAGCAAATGTAAAAGAACAGAAATTATAACAAACTATCTCTCAGACCACAGTGCAATCAAACTAGAACTCAGGATTAAGAATCTCACTCAAAGCCGCTCAACTACATGGAAACTGAACAACCCGCTCCTGAATGACTGCTGGGTACATAACGAAATGAAGGCAGAAATAAAGATGTTCTTTGAAACCAACGAGAACAAAGACACAACATACCAGAATCTCTGGGACGCATTCAAAGCAGTGTGCAGAGGGAAATTTATAGCACTAAATGCCCACAAGAGAAAGCAGGAAAGATCTAAAATTGACACCCTAACATCACAATTAAAGAACTAGAAAAGCAAGACCAAACACATTCAAAAGTTAGCAGAAGGCAAGAAATAACTAAAATCAGAGCAGAACTGAAGGAAATAGAGACACAAAAAACCCTTCAAAAAATTAATGAATCCAGGAGCTGGTTTTTTGAAAGGATCAACAAAATTGATAGACCGCTAGCAAGACTAATAAAGAAAAAAAGAGAGAAGAATCGAATAGACGCAATAAAAAATGATAAAGGGGATATCACCACCGATCCCACAGAAATACAAACTACCAACAGAGAATACTACAAACACCTCTACACAAATAAACTAGAAAATCTAGAAGAAATGGATACATTCCTCAACACCTACACTCTCCCAAGACTAAACCAGGAAGAAGTTGAAGCTCTGAATAGACCAATAACAGGAGCTGAAATTGTGGCAATAATCAATAGCTTACCAACCAAAAACAGTCCAGGACCAGATGGATTCACAGCCGAATTCTACCAGAGGTACAAGGAGGAACTGGTACCATTCCTTCTGATACTATTCCAATCAATAGAAAAAGAGGGAATCCTCCCTAACTCATTTTATGAGGCCAGCATCATTCTGATACCAAAGCCTGGCAGAGACACAACCAAAAAAGAGAATTTTAGACCAATATCCTTGATGAACATTGATGCAAAAATCCTCAATAAAATACTGGCAAACCGAATCCAGCAGCACACCAAAAAGCTTATCCACCATGATCAAGTGGGCTTCATCCCTGGGATGCAAGGCTGGTTCAATATACGCAAATCAATAAATGTAATCCAGCATATAAACAGAGCCAAAGACAAAAACCACATGATTATCTCAATAGATGTAGAAAAAGCCTTTGACAAAATTCAACAACCCTTCATGCTAAAAACTCTCAATAAATTAGGTATTGATGGGACATATTTCAAAATAATAAGAGCTATCTATCACAAACCCACAGCCAATATCATACTGAATGGGCAAAAACTGGAAGCATTCCCTTTGAAAACTGGCACAAGACAGGGATGCCCTCTCTCACCGCTCCTATTCAACATAGTGTTGGAAGTTCTGGCCAGGGCAATCAGGCAGGAGAAGGAAATAAAGGGTATTCAATTAGGAAAAGAGGAAGTCAAATTGTCCCTGTTTGCAGACGACATGATTGTTTATCTAGAAAACCCCATCGTCTCAGCCCAAAATCTCCTTAAGCTGATAAGCAACTTCAGCAAAGTCTCAGGATACAAAATCAATGTACAAAAATCACAAGCATTCTTATACACCAACAACAGACAAACAGAGAGCCAAATCATGAGTGAACTCCCATTCACAATTGCTTCAAAGAGAATAAAATACCTAGGAATCCAACTTACAAGGGATGTGAAGCACCTCTTCAAGGAGAACTACAAACCACTGCTCAAGGAAATAAAAGAGGATACCAACAAATGGAAGAACATTCCTTGCTCATGGGTAGGAAGAATCAATATCGTGAAAATGGCCATACTGCCCAAGGTAATTTACAGATTCAATGCCATCCCCATCAAGCTTCCAATGACTTTCTTCACAGAATTGGAAAAAACTACTTTAAAGTTCATATGGAACCAAAAGAGAGCCCGCATCGCCAAGTCAATCCTAAGCCAAAAGAACAAAGCTGGAGGCATCACACTACCTGACTTCAAACTATACTACCAGGCTACAGTAACCAAAACAGCATGGTACTGGTACCAAAACAGAAATATAGATCAATGGAACAGAACAGAGCCCTCAGAAATAACGCCGCTTACCTACAACTATCTGATCTTTGACAAACCTGAGAAAAACAAGCAATGGGGAAAGGATTCCCTATTTAATTAATGGTGCTGGGAAAACTGGCTAGCCATATGTAGAAAGCTGAAACTGGATCCCTTCCTTACACCTTATACAAAAATCAACTCAAGATGGATTAAAGATTTAAACGTTAGACCTAAAACCATAAAAACCCTAGAAGAAAACCTAGGCATTACCATTCAGGACATAGGCGTGGGCAAGGACTTCATGTCCAAAACACCAAAAGCAATGGCAACAAAAGCGAAAATTGACAAATGGGATCTAATTAAACTAAAGAGCTTCTGCACAGCAAAAGAAACTACCATCAGAGTGAATAGGCAACCTACAACATGGGAGAAAATTTTTGCAACCTACTCATCTGACAAAGGGCTAATATCCAGAATCTACAGTGAACTCAAACAAATTTACAAGAAAAAAACAAACAACCCCATCAAAAAGTGGGCGAAGGACATCAACAGGCACTTCTCAAAAGAAGACATTTATGCAGCCAAAAAACACATGAAAAAATGCTCATCATCACTGGCCGTCAGAGAAATGCAAATCAAAACCACTATGAGATATCATCTCACACCAGTTAGAATGGCAATCATTAAGAAGTCAGGAAATAACAGGTGCTGGAGAGGATGTGGAGAAATAGGAACACTTTTACACTGTTGGTGGGACTGTAAACTAGTTCAACCATTGTGGAAGTCGGTGTGGTGATTCCTCAGGGATCTAGAACTAGAACTACCATTTGACCCAGCCATCCCATTACTGGGTATATACCCAAATGACTATAAATCATGCTGCTATAAAGACACACGCACGCGTATGTTTATTGCGGCATTATTCACAATAGCAAAGACTTGGAACCAACCCAAATGTCCAACAATGATAGACTGGATTAAGAAAATGTGGCACATATACACCATGGAATACTATGCAGCCATAAAAAAATGATGAGTTCATATCCTTTGTAGGGACATGGATGAAATTGGAAACCACCATTCTCAGTAAACTATCGCAAGAACAAAAAACCAAACACCGCATATTCTCACTCATAGGTGGGAATTGAACAATGAGATCACATGGACACAGGAAGGGGAATATCATACTCTGGGGACTGTGGTGGGGAGGGGGGAGGGGGGAGGGATAGCATTGGGAGATAAACCTAATGCTAGATGACGAGTTAGTGGGTGCAGCGCACCAGCACGGCACATGTATACATATGTAACTAACCTGCACAATGTGCACATGTACCCTAAAACTTAAAGTATAATAAAAAGAAAAAAAAAAAACTGCTCTGTGTAAAGGAACGTTCAAATCTGTGAGTTGAATACACACAACGCAAAGAAGTTACTGAGAATTCTTCTGTTTAGCATTATATGAAGAAATCCCGTTTCCAACGAAGGCCTCAACCAGGTCTAAATATCCACTTGCAGACTTAACAAACAGAGTGTTTTCAAACTGCTCTATGAAAAGAAAGGTTAAACTCTGTGAGTTGAACACACCCATTACAAAGTAGTTCCTGAGAATGATTCTGTCTAGTTTTGAAACGGGGATATTTCCATTTCTAAGATTGGCCACAAATCGCTGGAAATCTCCACTTGAAATTTCCACAAAAAGAGTATTTCAAAACTGATCTTTCTAAAGGAAGGCTTAATTCTGTGAGTTCAATACACACAACACAAAGAAGTTACTGAGAATTCTTCTGTCTAGCATTATATGAAGAAATCCCGTTTCCAATGAAGGCCTCAAAGAGGTCTAAATATCCACTTGCAGACTTAACAAACAGAGTGTTTTCAAACTTCTCTATGAAAAGAAAGGTTAAACACTGTGAGTGGAACACACCCATTACAAAGTAGTTTCTGAGAATGATTCTGTCTAGTTTTGAAACGGGGATTTTCCATTTCTAAGATTGGCCTCAAATCGCTGGAAATCTCCACTTGCAATTTCCACAAAAAGAGTGTTTCAAAACTGATCTTTGTAAAGGAAGGCTTAACTCTGTGAGTCGAATACACACAACACAAAGAAGTTACTGAGAATTCTTCTGTCTTGCATCATATGAAGAAATCCCATTTCCAAGGACGGCCTAAACGAGGTCTAAATATCCACTTGCAGACTTAACACACAGAGTGTTTACAAACAGGTCTATGAAAAGAAAGGTTAAACTCTGTGAGTTGAACACATCCAGTAGAAATAGTTTGTGAGAATGATTCTGTCTAGTTTTTAAAGAAGGATATTGCCATTTCTAAGATTGGCCTCAAATCTCTTGAAATCCTCACTTGCAAATTCCACAAAAAGAGTGTTTCAAAACTGCTGTCTAAATGAACGTTCAACACTGAGAGTTGAATACACAAAACGCAAAGAAGTTACTGAGAATTCTTCTGTCTAGCATTATATGAAGAAATCCCGTTTCCAACGAAGGCCTCAACCAGGTCTTAATATCCACTTGCTGACTTAACAAATGGTGTGTTTCCAAACTGCTCTATGAAAAGAAAGGTTAAACTCTGTGAGTTGAACACACCCATTGCAAGTAGTTTCTGAGAATCATTATGTGTAGTTTTGAAAAGGGGATATTTCCATTTCTAACATTGCCCTAAAATCGCTGGAAATCTCCACTTGCAATTTCCACAAAAAGAGTGTTTCAAAACTGATCTTTCTAAGGGAAGGCTTCAATCTGTGAGTTGGATACACACAAACCAAAGAAGTTAATGAGAATTCTTCTGTCTTGCATTATATGAAGAAATCTCGTTTCCAACGAAGGCCTCAACGAGGTCTAAATATCCACCTGCAGACTTCACAAACAGAGTGTTTCCATACTGCTCTATGAAAAGAAAGGTTAAACGCTGTGAGTTGAACACATCCAGTGCAAAGTAGTTTCTGAGAATGATTCTGTCTAGTTTTTAAACGAGGATATTGCCATTTCTAAGATTGGCCTCAAATCTCTTGAAATCTCCACTTGCAAATTCCACTAAAAGAGTGTTAAAAAACTGCTCTGTCTAAAGGAACGTTCAAATCTGTGAGTCGAATACACACAACGCAAAGAAGTTACTGAGATTTCTTCTGTCTTGCATCATATGAAGAAATCCCTTTTCCAAGGAAGGCCTAAACGAGCTCTAAATATCCACTTGCAGACTTAACAGACAGAGTGTTTCCAAACAGCTCTATGAAAAGAAAGGGTAAACTCTGTGAGTTGAACACATCCAGTAGAAATAGTTTGTGAGAATGATTCTGTCTAGTTTTTAAAGAAGGATATTGCCATTTCTAAGATTGGCCTGAAATCTCTTGAAATCTGCACTTGCAAATTCCACAAAAAGAGTGTTTCAAAACTGCTGTTTAAACGAACGTTCAACACTGAGAGTTGAATACACAAAACGCAAAGAAGTTACTGAGAATTCTTCTGTCTAGCATTATATGAAGAAATCCCGTTTCCAACGAAGGCCTCAACCAGGTCTTAATATCCACTTGCTGACTTAACAAACGGAGTGTTTCCAAACTGCTCTATGAAAAGAAAGGTTAAACTCTGTGAGTTGAACACACCCATTGCAAGTAGTTTCTGAGAATGATTATGTGTAGTTTTGAAAAGGGGATATTTCCATTTCTAACATTGCCCTAAAATCGCTGGAAATCTCCACTTGCAATTTCCACAAAAAGAGTGTTTCAAAACTGATCTTTCTAAGGGAAGGCTTCAATCTGTGAGTTGGATACACACAAACCAAAGAAGTTAATGAGAATTCTTCTGTCTTGCATTATATGAAGAAATCCCGTTTCCAACGAAGGCCTTAACGAGGTCTAAATATCCACTTGCAGACTTCACAAACAGAGTGTTTCCATACTGCTCTATGAAAAGAAAGGTTAAACGCTGTGAGTTGAACACATCCAGTGCAAAGTAGTTTCTGAGAATGATTCTGTCTAGTTTTTAAACGAGGATATTGCCATTTCTAAGATTGGCCTCACATCCCTTGAAATCTCCACTTGCAAATTCCACTAAAAGTGTGTTAAAAAACTGCTCTGTCTGTGGAGGAGCCAAGATGGCCGAATAGGAACAGCTCCCGTCTACAGCTCCCAGCCTGAGCGACGCAGAAGACAGGTGATTTCTGCATTTCCATCTGAGGTACAGGGTTCATCTCACTAGGGAGTGCCAGAGAGTGGGTGCAGGACAGTGGGTGCACGCACCGTGCGGGAGCGGAAGCATGGCAAGGCATTGCCTCACCTGGGAAGTGCAACGGGTCAGGGAGTTCCCTTTCTGAGTCAAAGAAAGGGGTGACGGACGCACCTGGAAAACTCGGGTCACTCCCACCCGAATATTGCGCGTTTCAGACCGGCTTAAAAAACGGCGCACCACGAGACTATATCCCACACCTGTCTCGGAGGGTCCTACGCCCTTGGAATCTCGCTGATTGCTAGCACAGCAGTCTGAGATCAAACTGCAAGGCGGCAGCGAGGCTGGGGGAGGGGCGCCCGCCATTGCCCAGGCTTGCTTAGGTAAACAAAACAGCCAGGAAGCTCGAACTGGGTGGAGCCCACCACAGCTCAAGGAGGCCTGCCTGCCTCTGTAGGCTCCACCTCTGGGGGCAGGGCACAGACAAAAAAAAAGACAGCAGTAACCTCTGCAGACTTAAATGTCCTTGTCTGACAGCTTTGAAGAGAGCAGTGGTTCTCCCAGCACGCAGCTGGAGATCTGAGAATGGGCAGAGTGCCTCCTCAAGTGTGTCCCTAACCCCTGACCCCCGAGCAGCCTAACTGGGAGGCATCCCCCAGCAGGGGCACACTGACACCTCACACTGCAGCGTATTCCAACAGACCTGCAGCTGAGGGTCCTGTCTGTTAGAAGGAAAACTAACAAACAGAAAGGACATCCACACCGAAAACCCATCTGTACATCACCATCATCAAAGACCAAAAGTAGATAAAACCACAAAGATGGGGAGAAAACAGAACAGAAAAACAGGAAACTCTAAAAAGCAGAGCGCCTCTCCTCCTCCAAAGGAACGCAGTTCCTCACCAGCAACGGAACAAAGCTGGATGGAGAATGATTTTGACGAGCTGAGAGAAGAAGGCTTCAGACGATCAAATTACTCTGAGCTACGGGAGGACATTCAAACCAAAGGCAAAGAAGTTGAAAACTTTGAAAAAAATTTAGAAGAATGTATAACTAGAATAACCAATACAGAGAAGTGCTTAAAGGAGCTGATGGAGCTGAAAACCAAGGCTTGAGAACTACGTGAAGAATGCAGAAGCCTCAGGAGCCGATGCGATCAACTGGAAGAAAGCGTATCAGCAATGGAAAATGAAATGAATGAAACGAAGCGAGAAGGGAAGTCTAGAGAAAAAAGAATAAAAAGAAATGAGCAAAGCCTCCAAGAAATATGGGACTATGTGAGAAGACCAAATCTACGTCTGATTGGTGTACCTGAAAGTGATGCGGAGAATGAAACCAAGTTGGAAAACACTCTGCAGGATATTATCCAGGAGAACTTCCCCAATCTAGCAAGGCAGGCCAACGTTCAGATTCAGGAAATACAGAGAACGCCACAAAATACTCCTCGAGAAGAGCAACTCCAAGACACATAATTGTCAGATTCACCAAAGTTGAAATGAAGGAAAAAATGTTAAGGGCAGCCAGACAGAAAGGTCGGGTTACCCTCAAAGGGAAGCCCATCAGACTAACAGCGGATCTCTCGGCAGAAACCCTACAAGCCAGAAGAGAGTGGGGGCCAATATTCAACATTCTTAAAGAAAAGAATTTTCAACCCAGAATTTCATATCCAGCCAAACTAAGCTTTATAAGTGAAGGAGAAATAAAATACTTTACAGACAAGCAAATGCTGACCGATTTTGTCACCACCAGGCCTGCCCTAAAAGAGCTCCTGAAGGAAGCGCTAAATATGGAAAGGAACAACCGGTACCAGCCGCTGCAAAATCATGCCAAAATGTAAAGACCATCAAGACTAGGAAGAAACTGCATCAACTAATGAGCAAAATCACCAGCTAACATCATAATGACAGGATCAAATTCACACATAACAATATTAACTTTAAATGTAAATGGTCTAAATGCTCCAATTAAAAGACACAGACTGGCAAGTTGGATAAAGAGTCAAGACCCATCAGTGTGCTGTATTCAGGAAACCCATCTCACGTGCAGAGACACACATAGGCTCAAAATAAAAGGATGGAGGAAGATCTACCAAGCAAATGGAAAACAAAAAAAGGCAGGGGTTGCAATCCTAGTCTCTGATAAAACAGACTTTAAACCAACAAAGATCAAAAGAGACAAAGAAGGCCATTACATAATGGTAAAGGGATCAATTCAACAAGAGGAGCTAACTATCCTAAATATTTATGCACCCAATACAGGAGCACCCAGATTCATAAAGCAAGTCCTGAGTGACCTACAAAGAGACTTAGACTCCCACACATTAATAATGGGAGACTTTAACACCCCACTGTCAACATTAGACAGATCAATGAGACAGAAAGCCAACAAGGATACCCAGGAATTGAACTCAGCTCTGCACCAAGCGGACCTAATAGACATCTACAGAACTCTCCACCCCAAATCAACAGAATATACATTTTTTTCAGCACCACACCACACCTATTCCAAAATTGACCACATACTGGGAAGTAAAGCTCTCCTCAGCAAATGTAAAAGAACAGAAATTATAACAAACTATCTCTCAGACCACAGTGCAATCAAACTAGAACTCAGGATTAAGAATCTCACTCAAAGCCGCTCAACTACATGGAAACTGAACAACCCGCTCCTGAATGACTGCTGGGTACATAACGAAATGAAGGCAGAAATAAAGATGTTCTTTGAAACCAACGAGAACAAAGACACAACATACCAGAATCTCTGGGACGCATTCAAAGCAGTGTGCAGAGGGAAATTTATAGCACTAAATGCCCACAAGAGAAAGCAGGAAAGATCTAAAATTGACACCCTAACATCACAATTAAAGAACTAGAAAAGCAAGACCAAACACATTCAAAAGTTAGCAGAAGGCAAGAAATAACTAAAATCAGAGCAGAACTGAAGGAAATAGAGACACAAAAAACCCTTCAAAAAATTAATGAATCCAGGAGCTGGTTTTTTGAAAGGATCAACAAAATTGATAGACCGCTAGCAAGACTAATAAAGAAAAAAAGAGAGAAGAATCGAATAGACGCAATAAAAAATGATAAAGGGGATATCACCACCGATCCCACAGAAATACAAACTACCAACAGAGAATACTACAAACACCTCTACACAAATAAACTAGAAAATCTAGAAGAAATGGATACATTCCTCAACACCTACACTCTCCCAAGACTAAACCAGGAAGAAGTTGAAGCTCTGAATAGACCAATAACAGGAGCTGAAATTGTGGCAATAATCAATAGCTTACCAACCAAAAACAGTCCAGGACCAGATGGATTCACAGCCGAATTCTACCAGAGGTACAAGGAGGAACTGGTACCATTCCTTCTGATACTATTCCAATCAATAGAAAAAGAGGGAATCCTCCCTAACTCATTTTATGAGGCCAGCATCATTCTGATACCAAAGCCTGGCAGAGACACAACCAAAAAAGAGAATTTTAGACCAATATCCTTGATGAACATTGATGCAAAAATCCTCAATAAAATACTGGCAAACCGAATCCAGCAGCACACCAAAAAGCTTATCCACCATGATCAAGTGGGCTTCATCCCTGGGATGCAAGGCTGGTTCAATATACGCAAATCAATAAATGTAATCCAGCATATAAACAGAGCCAAAGACAAAAACCACATGATTATCTCAATAGATGTAGAAAAAGCCTTTGACAAAATTCAACAACCCTTCATGCTAAAAACTCTCAATAAATTAGGTATTGATGGGACATATTTCAAAATAATAAGAGCTATCTATCACAAACCCACAGCCAATATCATACTGAATGGGCAAAAACTGGAAGCATTCCCTTTGAAAACTGGCACAAGACAGGGATGCCCTCTCTCACCGCTCCTATTCAACATAGTGTTGGAAGTTCTGGCCAGGGCAATCAGGCAGGAGAAGGAAATAAAGGGTATTCAATTAGGAAAAGAGGAAGTCAAATTGTCCCTGTTTGCAGACGACATGATTGTTTATCTAGAAAACCCCATCGTCTCAGCCCAAAATCTCCTTAAGCTGATAAGCAACTTCAGCAAAGTCTCAGGATACAAAATCAATGTACAAAAATCACAAGCATTCTTATACACCAACAACAGACAAACAGAGAGCCAAATCATGAGTGAACTCCCATTCACAATTGCTTCAAAGAGAATAAAATACCTAGGAATCCAACTTACAAGGGATGTGAAGCACCTCTTCAAGGAGAACTACAAACCACTGCTCAAGGAAATAAAAGAGGATACCAACAAATGGAAGAACATTCCTTGCTCATGGGTAGGAAGAATCAATATCGTGAAAATGGCCATACTGCCCAAGGTAATTTACAGATTCAATGCCATCCCCATCAAGCTTCCAATGACTTTCTTCACAGAATTGGAAAAAACTACTTTAAAGTTCATATGGAACCAAAAGAGAGCCCGCATCGCCAAGTCAATCCTAAGCCAAAAGAACAAAGCTGGAGGCATCACACTACCTGACTTCAAACTATACTACCAGGCTACAGTAACCAAAACAGCATGGTACTGGTACCAAAACAGAAATATAGATCAATGGAACAGAACAGAGCCCTCAGAAATAACGCCGCTTACCTACAACTATCTGATCTTTGACAAACCTGAGAAAAACAAGCAATGGGGAAAGGATTCCCTATTTAATTAATGGTGCTGGGAAAACTGGCTAGCCATATGTAGAAAGCTGAAACTGGATCCCTTCCTTACACCTTATACAAAAATCAACTCAAGATGGATTAAAGATTTAAACGTTAGACCTAAAACCATAAAAACCCTAGAAGAAAACCTAGGCATTACCATTCAGGACATAGGCGTGGGCAAGGACTTCATGTCCAAAACACCAAAAGCAATGGCAACAAAAGCGAAAATTGACAAATGGGATCTAATTAAACTAAAGAGCTTCTGCACAGCAAAAGAAACTACCATCAGAGTGAATAGGCAACCTACAACATGGGAGAAAATTTTTGCAACCTACTCATCTGACAAAGGGCTAATATCCAGAATCTACAGTGAACTCAAACAAATTTACAAGAAAAAAACAAACAACCCCATCAAAAAGTGGGCGAAGGACATCAACAGGCACTTCTCAAAAGAAGACATTTATGCAGCCAAAAAACACATGAAAAAATGCTCATCATCACTGGCCGTCAGAGAAATGCAAATCAAAACCACTATGAGATATCATCTCACACCAGTTAGAATGGCAATCATTAAGAAGTCAGGAAATAACAGGTGCTGGAGAGGATGTGGAGAAATAGGAACACTTTTACACTGTTGGTGGGACTGTAAACTAGTTCAACCATTGTGGAAGTCGGTGTGGTGATTCCTCAGGGATCTAGAACTAGAACTACCATTTGACCCAGCCATCCCATTACTGGGTATATACCCAAATGACTATAAATCATGCTGCTATAAAGACACACGCACGCGTATGTTTATTGCGGCATTATTCACAATAGCAAAGACTTGGAACCAACCCAAATGTCCAACAATGATAGACTGGATTAAGAAAATGTGGCACATATACACCATGGAATACTATGCAGCCATAAAAAATGATGAGTTCATATCCTTTGTAGGGACATGGATGAAATTGGAAACCACCATTCTCAGTAAACTATCGCAAGAACAAAAAACCAAACACCGCATATTCTCACTCATAGGTGGGAATTGAACAATGAGATCACATGGACACAGGAAGGGGAATATCATACTCTGGGGACTGTGGTGGGGAGGGGGGAGGGGGGAGGGATAGCATTGGGAGATAAACCTAATGCTAGATGACGAGTTAGTGGGTGCAGCGCACCAGCACGGCACACGTATACATATGTAACTAACCTGCACAATGTGCACATGTACCCTAAAACTTAAAGTATAATAAAAAGAAAAAAAAAAACTGCTCTGTCTAAAGGAACGTTCAAATCTGTGAGTTGAATACACACAACGCAAAGAAGTTACTGAGAATTCTTCTGTTTAGCATTATATGAAGAAATCCCGTTTCCAACGAAGGCCTCAACCAGGTCTAAATATCCACTTGCAGACTTAACAAACAGAGTGTTTTCAAACTGCTCTATGAAAAGAAAGGTTAAACTCTGTGAGTTGAACACACCCATTACAAAGTAGTTCCTGAGAATGATTCTGTCTAGTTTTGAAACGGGGATATTTCCATTTCTAAGATTGGCCACAAATCGCTGGAAATCTCCACTTGAAATTTCCACAAAAAGAGTATTTCAAAACTGATCTTTCTAAAGGAAGGCTTAATTCTGTGAGTTCAATACACACAACACAAAGAAGTTACTGAGAATTCTTCTGTCTAGCATTATATGAAGAAATCCCGTTTCCAACGAAGGCCTCAACGAGGTCTAAATATCCACCTGCAGACTTCACAAACAGAGTGTTTCCATACTGCTCTATGAAAAGAAAGGTTAAACGCTGTGAGTTGAACACATCCAGTGCAAAGTAGTTTCTGAGAATGATTCTGTCTAGTTTTTAAACGAGGATATTGCCATTTCTAAGATTGGCCTCAAATCTCTTGAAATCTCCACTTGCAAATTCCACTAAAAGAGTGTTAAAAAACTGCTCTGTCTAAAGGAACGTTCAAATCTGTGAGTCGAATACACACAACGCAAAGAAGTTACTGAGATTTCTTCTGTCTTGCATCATATGAAGAAATCCCTTTTCCAAGGAAGGCCTAAACGAGCTCTAAATATCCACTTGCAGACTTAACAGACAGAGTGTTTCCAAACAGCTCTATGAAAAGAAAGGGTAAACTCTGTGAGTTGAACACATCCAGTAGAAATAGTTTGTGAGAATGATTCTGTCTAGTTTTTAAAGAAGGATATTGCCATTTCTAAGATTGGCCTGAAATCTCTTGAAATCTGCACTTGCAAATTCCACAAAAAGAGTGTTTCAAAACTGCTGTTTAAACGAACGTTCAACACTGAGAGTTGAATACACAAAACGCAAAGAAGTTACTGAGAATTCTTCTGTCTAGCATTATATGAAGAAATCCCGTTTCCAACGAAGGCCTCAACCAGGTCTTAATATCCACTTGCTGACTTAACAAACGGAGTGTTTCCAAACTGCTCTATGAAAAGAAAGGTTAAACTCTGTGAGTTGAACACACCCATTGCAAGTAGTTTCTGAGAATGATTATGTGTAGTTTTGAAAAGGGGATATTTCCATTTCTAACATTGCCCTAAAATCGCTGGAAATCTCCACTTGCAATTTCCACAAAAAGAGTGTTTCAAAACTGATCTTTCTAAGGGAAGGCTTCAATCTGTGAGTTGGATACACACAAACCAAAGAAGTTAATGAGAATTCTTCTGTCTTGCATTATATGAAGAAATCCCGTTTCCAACGAAGGCCTTAACGAGGTCTAAATATCCACTTGCAGACTTCACAAACAGAGTGTTTCCATACTGCTCTATGAAAAGAAAGGTTAAACGCTGTGAGTTGAACACATCCAGTGCAAAGTAGTTTCTGAGAATGATTCTGTCTAGTTTTTAAACGAGGATATTGCCATTTCTAAGATTGGCCTCACATCCCTTGAAATCTCCACTTGCAAATTCCACTAAAAGAGTGTTAAAAAACTGCTCTGTCTGTGGAGGAGCCAAGATGGCCGAATAGGAACAGCTCCCGTCTACAGCTCCCAGCCTGAGCGACGCAGAAGACAGGTGATTTCTGCATTTCCATCTGAGGTACAGGGTTCATCTCACTAGGGAGTGCCAGACAGTGGGTGCAGGACAGTGGGTGCACGCACCGTGCGGGAGCGGAAGCATGGCAAGGCATTGCCTCACCTGGGAAGTGCAACGGGTCAGGGAGTTCCCTTTCTGAGTCAAAGAAAGGGGTGACGGACGCACCTGGAAAACTCGGGTCACTCCCACCCGAATATTGCGCGTTTCAGACCGGCTTAAAAAACGGCGCACCACGAGACTATATCCCACACCTGTCTCGGAGGGTCCTACGCCCTTGGAATCTCGCTGATTGCTAGCACAGCAGTCTGAGATCAAACTGCAAGGCGGCAGCGAGGCTGGGGGAGGGGCGCCCGCCATTGCCCAGGCTTGCTTAGGTAAACAAAACAGCCAGGAAGCTCGAACTGGGTGGAGCCCACCACAGCTCAAGGAGGCCTGCCTGCCTCTGTAGGCTCCACCTCTGGGGGCAGGGCACAGACAAAAAAAAAGACAGCAGTAACCTCTGCAGACTTAAATGTCCTTGTCTGACAGCTTTGAAGAGAGCAGTGGTTCTCCCAGCACGCAGCTGGAGATCTGAGAATGGGCAGAGTGCCTCCTCAAGTGTGTCCCTAACCCCTGACCCCCGAGCAGCCTAACTGGGAGGCATCCCCCAGCAGGGGCACACTGACACCTCACACTGCAGCGTATTCCAACAGACCTGCAGCTGAGGGTCCTGTCTGTTAGAAGGAAAACTAACAAACAGAAAGGACATCCACACCGAAAACCCATCTGTACATCACCATCATCAAAGACCAAAAGTAGATAAAACCACAAAGATGGGGAGAAAACAGAACAGAAAAACAGGAAACTCTAAAAAGCAGAGCGCCTCTCCTCCTCCAAAGGAACGCAGTTCCTCACCAGCAACGGAACAAAGCTGGATGGAGAATGATTTTGACGAGCTGAGAGAAGAAGGCTTCAGACGATCAAATTACTCTGAGCTACGGGAGGACATTCAAACCAAAGGCAAAGAAGTTGAAAACTTTGAAAAAAATTTAGAAGAATGTATAACTAGAATAACCAATACAGAGAAGTGCTTAAAGGAGCTGATGGAGCTGAAAACCAAGGCTTGAGAACTACGTGAAGAATGCAGAAGCCTCAGGAGCCGATGCGATCAACTGGAAGAAAGCGTATCAGCAATGGAAAATGAAATGAATGAAACGAAGCGAGAAGGGAAGTCTAGAGAAAAAAGAATAAAAAGAAATGAGCAAAGCCTCCAAGAAATATGGGACTATGTGAAAAGACCAAATCTACGTCTGATTGGTGTACCTGAAAGTGATGCGGAGAATGAAACCAAGTTGGAAAACACTCTGCAGGATATTATCCAGGAGAACTTCCCCAATCTAGCAAGGCAGGCCAACGTTCAGATTCAGGAAATACAGAGAACGCCACAAAATACTCCTCGAGAAGAGCAACTCCAAGACATATAATTGTCAGATTCACCAAAGTTGAAATGAAGGAAAAAATGTTAAGGGCAGCCAGACAGAAAGGTCGGGTTACCCTCAAAGGGAAGCCCATCAGACTAACAGCGGATCTCTCGGCAGAAACCCTACAAGCCAGAAGAGAGTGGGGGCCAATATTCAACATTCTTAAAGAAAAGAATTTTCAACCCAGAATTTCATATCCAGCCAAACTAAGCTTTATAAGTGAAGGAGAAATAAAATACTTTACAGACAAGCAAATGCTGACCGATTTTGTCACCACCAGGCCTGCCCTAAAAGAGCTCCTGAAGGAAGCGCTAAATATGGAAAGGAACAACCGGTACCAGCCGCTGCAAAATCATGCCAAAATGTAAAGACCATCAAGACTAGGAAGAAACTGCATCAACTAATGAGCAAAATCACCAGCTAACATCATAATGACAGGATCAAATTCACACATAACAATATTAACTTTAAATGTAAATGGTCTAAATGCTCCAATTAAAAGACACAGACTGGCAAGTTGGATAAAGAGTCAAGACCCATCAGTGTGCTGTATTCAGGAAACCCATCTCACGTGCAGAGACACACATAGGCTCAAAATAAAAGGATGGAGGAAGATCTACCAAGCAAATGGAAAACAAAAAAAGGCAGGGGTTGCAATCCTAGTCTCTGATAAAACAGACTTTAAACCAACAAAGATCAAAAGAGACAAAGAAGGCCATTACATAATGGTAAAGGGATCAATTCAACAAGAGGAGCTAACTATCCTAAATATTTATGCACCCAATACAGGAGCACCCAGATTCATAAAGCAAGTCCTGAGTGACCTACAAAGAGACTTAGACTCCCACACATTAATAATGGGAGACTTTAACACCCCACTGTCAACATTAGACAGATCAACGAGACAGAAAGCCAACAAGGATACCCAGGAATTGAACTCAGCTCTGCACCAAGCGGACCTAATAGACATCTACAGAACTCTCCACCCCAAATCAACAGAATATACATTTTTTTCAGCACCACACCACACCTATTCCAAAATTGACCACATACTGGGAAGTAAAGCTCTCCTCAGCAAATGTAAAAGAACAGAAATTATAACAAACTATCTCTCAGACCACAGTGCAATCAAACTAGAACTCAGGATTAAGAATCTCACTCAAAGCCGCTCAACTACATGGAAACTGAACAACCCGCTCCTGAATGACTGCTGGGTACATAACGAAATGAAGGCAGAAATAAAGATGTTCTTTGAAACCAACGAGAACAAAGACACAACATACCAGAATCTCTGGGACGCATTCAAAGCAGTGTGCAGAGGGAAATTTATAGCACTAAATGCCCACAAGAGAAAGCAGGAAAGATCTAAAATTGACACCCTAACATCACAATTAAAGAACTAGAAAAGCAAGACCAAACACATTCGAAAGTTAGCAGAAGGCAAGAAATAACTAAAATCAGAGCAGAACTGAAGGAAATAGAGACACAAAAAACCCTTCAAAAAATTAATGAATCCAGGAGCTGGTTTTTTGAAAGGATCAACAAAATTGATAGACCGCTAGCAAGACTAATAAAGAAAAAAAGAGAGAAGAATCGAATAGACGCAATAAAAAATGATAAAGGGGATATCACCACCGATCCCACAGAAATACAAACTACCAACAGAGAATACTACAAACACCTCTACACAAATAAACTAGAAAATCTAGAAGAAATGGATACATTCCTCAACACCTACACTCTCCCAAGACTAAACCAGGAAGAAGTTGAAGCTCTGAATAGACCAATAACAGGAGCTGAAATTGTGGCAATAATCAATAGCTTACCAACCAAAAACAGTCCAGGACCAGATGGATTCACAGCCGAATTCTACCAGAGGTACAAGGAGGAACTGGTACCATTCCTTCTGATACTATTCCAATCAATAGAAAAAGAGGGAATCCTCCCTAACTCATTTTATGAGGCCAGCATCATTCTGATACCAAAGCCTGGCAGAGACACAACCAAAAAAGAGAATTTTAGACCAATATCCTTGATGAACATTGATGCAAAAATCCTCAATAAAATACTGGCAAACCGAATCCAGCAGCACACCAAAAAGCTTATCCACCATGATCAAGTGGGCTTCATCCCTGGGATGCAAGGCTGGTTCAATATACGCAAATCAATAAATGTAATCCAGCATATAAACAGAGCCAAAGACAAAAACCACATGATTATCTCAATAGATGTAGAAAAAGCCTTTGACAAAATTCAACAACCCTTCATGCTAAAAACTCTCAATAAATTAGGTATTGATGGGACATATTTCAAAATAATAAGAGCTATCTATCACAAACCCACAGCCAATATCATACTGAATGGGCAAAAACTGGAAGCATTCCCTTTGAAAACTGGCACAAGACAGGGATGCCCTCTCTCACCGCTCCTATTCAACATAGTGTTGGAAGTTCTGGCCAGGGCAATCAGGCAGGAGAAGGAAATAAAGGGTATTCAATTAGGAAAAGAGGAAGTCAAATTGTCCCTGTTTGCAGACGACATGATTGTTTATCTAGAAAACCCCATCGTCTCAGCCCAAAATCTCCTTAAGCTGATAAGCAACTTCAGCAAAGTCTCAGGATACAAAATCAATGTACAAAAATCACAAGCATTCTTATACACCAACAACAGACAAACAGAGAGCCAAATCATGAGTGAACTCCCATTCACAATTGCTTCAAAGAGAATAAAATACCTAGGAATCCAACTTACAAGGGATGTGAAGCACCTCTTCAAGGAGAACTACAAACCACTGCTCAAGGAAATAAAAGAGGATACCAACAAATGGAAGAACATTCCTTGCTCATGGGTAGGAAGAATCAATATCGTGAAAATGGCCATACTGCCCAAGGTAATTTACAGATTCAATGCCATCCCCATCAAGCTTCCAATGACTTTCTTCACAGAATTGGAAAAAACTACTTTAAAGTTCATATGGAACCAAAAGAGAGCCCGCATCGCCAAGTCAATCCTAAGCCAAAAGAACAAAGCTGGAGGCATCACACTACCTGACTTCAAACTATACTACCAGGCTACAGTAACCAAAACAGCATGGTACTGGTACCAAAACAGAAATATAGATCAATGGAACAGAACAGAGCCCTCAGAAATAACGCCGCTTACCTACAACTATCTGATCTTTGACAAACCTGAGAAAAACAAGCAATGGGGAAAGGATTCCCTATTTAATTAATGGTGCTGGGAAAACTGGCTAGCCATATGTAGAAAGCTGAAACTGGATCCCTTCCTTACACCTTATACAAAAATCAACTCAAGATGGATTAAAGATTTAAACGTTAGACCTAAAACCATAAAAACCCTAGAAGAAAACCTAGGCATTACCATTCAGGACATAGGCGTGGGCAAGGACTTCATGTCCAAAACACCAAAAGCAATGGCAACAAAAGCGAAAATTGACAAATGGGATCTAATTAAACTAAAGAGCTTCTGCACAGCAAAAGAAACTACCATCAGAGTGAATAGGCAACCTACAACATGGGAGAAAATTTTTGCAACCTACTCATCTGACAAAGGGCTAATATCCAGAATCTACAGTGAACTCAAACAAATTTACAAGAAAAAAACAAACAACCCCATCAAAAAGTGGGCGAAGGACATCAACAGGCACTTCTCAAAAGAAGACATTTATGCAGCCAAAAAACACATGAAAAAATGCTCATCATCACTGGCCGTCAGAGAAATGCAAATCAAAACCACTATGAGATATCATCTCACACCAGTTAGAATGGCAATCATTAAGAAGTCAGGAAATAACAGGTGCTGGAGAGGATGTGGAGAAATAGGAACACTTTTACACTGTTGGTGGGACTGTAAACTAGTTCAACCATTGTGGAAGTCGGTGTGGTGATTCCTCAGGGATCTAGAACTAGAACTACCATTTGACCCAGCCATCCCATTACTGGGTATATACCCAAATGACTATAAATCATGCTGCTATAAAGACACACGCACGCGTATGTTTATTGCGGCATTATTCACAATAGCAAAGACTTGGAACCAACCCAAATGTCCAACAATGATAGACTGGATTAAGAAAATGTGGCACATATACACCATGGAATACTATGCAGCCATAAAAAATGATGAGTTCATATCCTTTGTAGGGACATGGATGAAATTGGAAACCACCATTCTCAGTAAACTATCGCAAGAACAAAAAACCAAACACCGCATATTCTCACTCATAGGTGGGAATTGAACAATGAGATCACATGGACACAGGAAGGGGAATATCATACTCTGGGGACTGTGGTGGGGAGGGGGGAGGGGGGAGGGATAGCATTGGGAGATAAACCTAATGCTAGATGACGAGTTAGTGGGTGCAGCGCACCAGCACGGCACACGTATACATATGTAACTAACCTGCACAATGTGCACATGTACCCTAAAACTTAAAGTATAATAAAAAGAAAAAAAAAAAACTGCTCTGTCTAAAGGAACGTTCAAATCTGTGAGTTGAATACACACAACGCAAAGAAGTTACTGAGAATTCTTCTGTTTAGCATTATATGAAGAAATCCCGTTTCCAACGAAGGCCTCAACCAGGTCTAAATATCCACTTGCAGACTTAACAAACAGAGTGTTTTCAAACTGCTCTATGAAAAGAAAGGTTAAACTCTGTGAGTTGAACACACCCATTACAAAGTAGTTCCTGAGAATGATTCTGTCTAGTTTTGAAACGGGGATATTTCCATTTCTAAGATTGGCCACAAATCGCTGGAAATCTCCACTTGAAATTTCCACAAAAAGAGTATTTCAAAACTGATCTTTCTAAAGGAAGGCTTAATTCTGTGAGTTCAATACACACAACACAAAGAAGTTACTGAGAATTCTTCTGTCTAGCATTATATGAAGAAATCCCGTTTCCAACGAAGGCCTCAACGAGGTCTAAATATCCACCTGCAGACTTCACAAACAGAGTGTTTCCATACTGCTCTATGAAAAGAAAGGTTAAACGCTGTGAGTTGAACACATCCAGTGCAAAGTAGTTTCTGAGAATGATTCTGTCTAGTTTTTAAACGAGGATATTGCCATTTCTAAGATTGGCCTCAAATCTCTTGAAATCTCCACTTGCAAATTCCACTAAAAGAGTGTTAAAAAACTGCTCTGTCTAAAGGAACGTTCAAATCTGTGAGTCGAATACACACAACGCAAAGAAGTTACTGAGATTTCTTCTGTCTTGCATCATATGAAGAAATCCCTTTTCCAAGGAAGGCCTAAACGAGCTCTAAATATCCACTTGCAGACTTAACAGACAGAGTGTTTCCAAACAGCTCTATGAAAAGAAAGGGTAAACTCTGTGAGTTGAACACATCCAGTAGAAATAGTTTGTGAGAATGATTCTGTCTAGTTTTTAAAGAAGGATATTGCCATTTCTAAGATTGGCCTGAAATCTCTTGAAATCTGCACTTGCAAATTCCACAAAAAGAGTGTTTCAAAACTGCTGTCTAAACGAACGTTCAACAGTGAGAGTTGAATACACAAAACGCAAAGAAGTTACTGAGAATTCTTCTGTCTAGCATTATATGAAGAAATCCCGTTTCCAACGAAGGCCTCAACCAGGTCTTAATATCCACTTGCTGACTTAACAAACGGAGTGTTTCCAAACTGCTCTATGAAAAGAAAGGTTAAACTCTGTGAGTTGAACACACCCATTGCAAGTAGTTTCTGAGAATGATTATGTGTAGTTTTGAAAAGGGGATATTTCCATTTCTAACATTGCCCTAAAATCGCTGGAAATCTCCACTTGCAATTTCCACAAAAAGAGTGTTTCAAAACTGATCTTTCTAAGGGAAGGCTTCAATCTGTGAGTTGGATACACACAAACCAAAGAAGTTAATGAGAATTCTTCTGTCTTGCATTATATGAAGAAATCCCGTTTCCAACGAAGGCCTTAACGAGGTCTAAATATCCACTTGCAGACTTCACAAACAGAGTGTTTCCATACTGCTCTATGAAAAGAAAGGTTAAACGCTGTGAGTTGAACACATCCAGTGCAAAGTAGTTTCTGAGAATGATTCTGTCTAGTTTTTAAACGAGGATATTGCCATTTCTAAGATTGGCCTCACATCCCTTGAAATCTCCACTTGCAAATTCCACTAAAAGAGTGTTAAAAAACTGCTCTGTCTGTGGAGGAGCCAAGATGGCCGAATAGGAACAGCTCCCGTCTACAGCTCCCAGCCTGAGCGACGCAGAAGACAGGTGATTTCTGCATTTCCATCTGAGGTACAGGGTTCATCTCACTAGGGAGTGCCAGACAGTGGGTGCAGGACAGTGGGTGCACGCACCGTGCGGGAGCGGAAGCATGGCAAGGCATTGCCTCACCTGGGAAGTGCAACGGGTCAGGGAGTTCCCTTTCTGAGTCAAAGAAAGGGGTGACGGACGCACCTGGAAAACTCGGGTCACTCCCACCCGAATATTGCGCGTTTCAGACCGGCTTAAAAAACGGCGCACCACGAGACTATATCCCACACCTGTCTCGGAGGGTCCTACGCCCTTGGAATCTCGCTGATTGCTAGCACAGCAGTCTGAGATCAAACTGCAAGGCGGCAGCGAGGCTGGGGGAGGGGCGCCCGCCATTGCCCAGGCTTGCTTAGGTAAACAAAACAGCCAGGAAGCTCGAACTGGGTGGAGCCCACCACAGCTCAAGGAGGCCTGCCTGCCTCTGTAGGCTCCACCTCTGGGGGCAGGGCACAGACAAAAAAAAAGACAGCAGTAACCTCTGCAGACTTAAATGTCCTTGTCTGACAGCTTTGAAGAGAGCAGTGGTTCTCCCAGCACGCAGCTGGAGATCTGAGAATGGGCAGAGTGCCTCCTCAAGTGTGTCCCTAACCCCTGACCCCCGAGCAGCCTAACTGGGAGGCATCCCCCAGCAGGGGCACACTGACACCTCACACTGCAGCGTATTCCAACAGACCTGCAGCTGAGGGTCCTGTCTGTTAGAAGGAAAACTAACAAACAGAAAGGACATCCACACCGAAAACCCATCTGTACATCACCATCATCAAAGACCAAAAGTAGATAAAACCACAAAGATGGGGAGAAAACAGAACAGAAAAACAGGAAACTCTAAAAAGCAGAGCGCCTCTCCTCCTCCAAAGGAACGCAGTTCCTCACCAGCAACGGAACAAAGCTGGATGGAGAATGATTTTGACGAGCTGAGAGAAGAAGGCTTCAGACGATCAAATTACTCTGAGCTACGGGAGGACATTCAAACCAAAGGCAAAGAAGTTGAAAACTTTGAAAAAAATTTAGAAGAATGTATAACTAGAATAACCAATACAGAGAAGTGCTTAAAGGAGCTGATGGAGCTGAAAACCAAGGCTTGAGAACTACGTGAAGAATGCAGAAGCCTCAGGAGCCGATGCGATCAACTGGAAGAAAGCGTATCAGCAATGGAAAATGAAATGAATGAAACGAAGCGAGAAGGGAAGTCTAGAGAAAAAAGAATAAAAAGAAATGAGCAAAGCCTCCAAGAAATATGGGACTATGTGAAAAGACCAAATCTACGTCTGATTGGTGTACCTGAAAGTGATGCGGAGAATGAAACCAAGTTGGAAAACACTCTGCAGGATATTATCCAGGAGAACTTCCCCAATCTAGCAAGGCAGGCCAACGTTCAGATTCAGGAAATACAGAGAACGCCACAAAATACTCCTCGAGAAGAGCAACTCCAAGACATATAATTGTCAGATTCACCAAAGTTGAAATGAAGGAAAAAATGTTAAGGGCAGCCAGACAGAAAGGTCGGGTTACCCTCAAAGGGAAGCCCATCAGACTAACAGCGGATCTCTCGGCAGAAACCCTACAAGCCAGAAGAGAGTGGGGGCCAATATTCAACATTCTTAAAGAAAAGAATTTTCAACCCAGAATTTCATATCCAGCCAAACTAAGCTTTATAAGTGAAGGAGAAATAAAATACTTTACAGACAAGCAAATGCTGACCGATTTTGTCACCACCAGGCCTGCCCTAAAAGAGCTCCTGAAGGAAGCGCTAAATATGGAAAGGAACAACCGGTACCAGCCGCTGCAAAATCATGCCAAAATGTAAAGACCATCAAGACTAGGAAGAAACTGCATCAACTAATGAGCAAAATCACCAGCTAACATCATAATGACAGGATCAAATTCACACATAACAATATTAACTTTAAATGTAAATGGTCTAAATGCTCCAATTAAAAGACACAGACTGGCAAGTTGGATAAAGAGTCAAGACCCATCAGTGTGCTGTATTCAGGAAACCCATCTCACGTGCAGAGACACACATAGGCTCAAAATAAAAGGATGGAGGAAGATCTACCAAGCAAATGGAAAACAAAAAAAGGCAGGGGTTGCAATCCTAGTCTCTGATAAAACAGACTTTAAACCAACAAAGATCAAAAGAGACAAAGAAGGCCATTACATAATGGTAAAGGGATCAATTCAACAAGAGGAGCTAACTATCCTAAATATTTATGCACCCAATACAGGAGCACCCAGATTCATAAAGCAAGTCCTGAGTGACCTACAAAGAGACTTAGACTCCCACACATTAATAATGGGAGACTTTAACACCCCACTGTCAACATTAGACAGATCAACGAGACAGAAAGCCAACAAGGATACCCAGGAATTGAACTCAGCTCTGCACCAAGCGGACCTAATAGACATCTACAGAACTCTCCACCCCAAATCAACAGAATATACATTTTTTTCAGCACCACACCACACCTATTCCAAAATTGACCACATACTGGGAAGTAAAGCTCTCCTCAGCAAATGTAAAAGAACAGAAATTATAACAAACTATCTCTCAGACCACAGTGCAATCAAACTAGAACTCAGGATTAAGAATCTCACTCAAAGCCGCTCAACTACATGGAAACTGAACAACCCGCTCCTGAATGACTGCTGGGTACATAACGAAATGAAGGCAGAAATAAAGATGTTCTTTGAAACCAACGAGAACAAAGACACAACATACCAGAATCTCTGGGACGCATTCAAAGCAGTGTGCAGAGGGAAATTTATAGCACTAAATGCCCACAAGAGAAAGCAGGAAAGATCTAAAATTGACACCCTAACATCACAATTAAAGAACTAGAAAAGCAAGACCAAACACATTCGAAAGTTAGCAGAAGGCAAGAAATAACTAAAATCAGAGCAGAACTGAAGGAAATAGAGACACAAAAAACCCTTCAAAAAATTAATGAATCCAGGAGCTGGTTTTTTGAAAGGATCAACAAAATTGATAGACCGCTAGCAAGACTAATAAAGAAAAAAAGAGAGAAGAATCGAATAGACGCAATAAAAAATGATAAAGGGGATATCACCACCGATCCCACAGAAATACAAACTACCAACAGAGAATACTACAAACACCTCTACACAAATAAACTAGAAAATCTAGAAGAAATGGATACATTCCTCAACACCTACACTCTCCCAAGACTAAACCAGGAAGAAGTTGAAGCTCTGAATAGACCAATAACAGGAGCTGAAATTGTGGCAATAATCAATAGCTTACCAACCAAAAACAGTCCAGGACCAGATGGATTCACAGCCGAATTCTACCAGAGGTACAAGGAGGAACTGGTACCATTCCTTCTGATACTATTCCAATCAATAGAAAAAGAGGGAATCCTCCCTAACTCATTTTATGAGGCCAGCATCATTCTGATACCAAAGCCTGGCAGAGACACAACCAAAAAAGAGAATTTTAGACCAATATCCTTGATGAACATTGATGCAAAAATCCTCAATAAAATACTGGCAAACCGAATCCAGCAGCACACCAAAAAGCTTATCCACCATGATCAAGTGGGCTTCATCCCTGGGATGCAAGGCTGGTTCAATATACGCAAATCAATAAATGTAATCCAGCATATAAACAGAGCCAAAGACAAAAACCACATGATTATCTCAATAGATGTAGAAAAAGCCTTTGACAAAATTCAACAACCCTTCATGCTAAAAACTCTCAATAAATTAGGTATTGATGGGACATATTTCAAAATAATAAGAGCTATCTATCACAAACCCACAGCCAATATCATACTGAATGGGCAAAAACTGGAAGCATTCCCTTTGAAAACTGGCACAAGACAGGGATGCCCTCTCTCACCGCTCCTATTCAACATAGTGTTGGAAGTTCTGGCCAGGGCAATCAGGCAGGAGAAGGAAATAAAGGGTATTCAATTAGGAAAAGAGGAAGTCAAATTGTCCCTGTTTGCAGACGACATGATTGTTTATCTAGAAAACCCCATCGTCTCAGCCCAAAATCTCCTTAAGCTGATAAGCAACTTCAGCAAAGTCTCAGGATACAAAATCAATGTACAAAAATCACAAGCATTCTTATACACCAACAACAGACAAACAGAGAGCCAAATCATGAGTGAACTCCCATTCACAATTGCTTCAAAGAGAATAAAATACCTAGGAATCCAACTTACAAGGGATGTGAAGCACCTCTTCAAGGAGAACTACAAACCACTGCTCAAGGAAATAAAAGAGGATACCAACAAATGGAAGAACATTCCTTGCTCATGGGTAGGAAGAATCAATATCGTGAAAATGGCCATACTGCCCAAGGTAATTTACAGATTCAATGCCATCCCCATCAAGCTTCCAATGACTTTCTTCACAGAATTGGAAAAAACTACTTTAAAGTTCATATGGAACCAAAAGAGAGCCCGCATCGCCAAGTCAATCCTAAGCCAAAAGAACAAAGCTGGAGGCATCACACTACCTGACTTCAAACTATACTACCAGGCTACAGTAACCAAAACAGCATGGTACTGGTACCAAAACAGAAATATAGATCAATGGAACAGAACAGAGCCCTCAGAAATAACGCCGCTTACCTACAACTATCTGATCTTTGACAAACCTGAGAAAAACAAGCAATGGGGAAAGGATTCCCTATTTAATTAATGGTGCTGGGAAAACTGGCTAGCCATATGTAGAAAGCTGAAACTGGATCCCTTCCTTACACCTTATACAAAAATCAACTCAAGATGGATTAAAGATTTAAACGTTAGACCTAAAACCATAAAAACCCTAGAAGAAAACCTAGGCATTACCATTCAGGACATAGGCGTGGGCAAGGACTTCATGTCCAAAACACCAAAAGCAATGGCAACAAAAGCGAAAATTGACAAATGGGATCTAATTAAACTAAAGAGCTTCTGCACAGCAAAAGAAACTACCATCAGAGTGAATAGGCAACCTACAACATGGGAGAAAATTTTTGCAACCTACTCATCTGACAAAGGGCTAATATCCAGAATCTACAGTGAACTCAAACAAATTTACAAGAAAAAAACAAACAACCCCATCAAAAAGTGGGCGAAGGACATCAACAGGCACTTCTCAAAAGAAGACATTTATGCAGCCAAAAAACACATGAAAAAATGCTCATCATCACTGGCCGTCAGAGAAATGCAAATCAAAACCACTATGAGATATCATCTCACACCAGTTAGAATGGCAATCATTAAGAAGTCAGGAAATAACAGGTGCTGGAGAGGATGTGGAGAAATAGGAACACTTTTACACTGTTGGTGGGACTGTAAACTAGTTCAACCATTGTGGAAGTCGGTGTGGTGATTCCTCAGGGATCTAGAACTAGAACTACCATTTGACCCAGCCATCCCATTACTGGGTATATACCCAAATGACTATAAATCATGCTGCTATAAAGACACACGCACGCGTATGTTTATTGCGGCATTATTCACAATAGCAAAGACTTGGAACCAACCCAAATGTCCAACAATGATAGACTGGATTAAGAAAATGTGGCACATATACACCATGGAATACTATGCAGCCATAAAAAATGATGAGTTCATATCCTTTGTAGGGACATGGATGAAATTGGAAACCACCATTCTCAGTAAACTATCGCAAGAACAAAAAACCAAACACCGCATATTCTCACTCATAGGTGGGAATTGAACAATGAGATCACATGGACACAGGAAGGGGAATATCATACTCTGGGGACTGTGGTGGGGAGGGGGGAGGGGGGAGGGATAGCATTGGGAGATAAACCTAATGCTAGATGACGAGTTAGTGGGTGCAGCGCACCAGCACGGCACACGTATACATATGTAACTAACCTGCACAATGTGCACATGTACCCTAAAACTTAAAGTATAATAAAAAGAAAAAAAAAAACTGCTCTGTCTAAAGGAACGTTCAAATCTGTGAGTTGAATACACACAACGCAAAGAAGTTACTGAGAATTCTTCTGTTTAGCATTATATGAAGAAATCCCGTTTCCAACGAAGGCCTCAACCAGGTCTAAATATCCACTTGCAGACTTAACAAACAGAGTGTTTTCAAACTGCTCTATGAAAAGAAAGGTTAAACTCTGTGAGTTGAACACACCCATTACAAAGTAGTTCCTGAGAATGATTCTGTCTAGTTTTGAAACGGGGATATTTCCATTTCTAAGATTGGCCACAAATCGCTGGAAATCTCCACTTGAAATTTCCACAAAAAGAGTATTTCAAAACTGATCTTTCTAAAGGAAGGCTTAATTCTGTGAGTTCAATACACACAACACAAAGAAGTTACTGAGAATTCTTCTGTCTAGCATTATATGAAGAAATCCCGTTTCCAACGAAGGCCTCAACGAGGTCTAAATATCCACTTGCAGACTTCACAACCAGAGTGTTTCCATACTGCTCTATGAAAAGAAAGGTTAAACGCTGTGAGTTGAACACATCCAGTGCAAAGTAGTTTCTGAGAATGATTCTGTCTAGTTTTTAAACGAGGATATTGCCATTTCTAAGATTGGCCTCAAATCTCTTGAAATCTCCACTTGCAAATTCCACTAAAAGAGTGTTAAAAAACTGCTCTGTCTAAAGGAACGTTCAAATCTGTGAGTCGAATACACACAACGCAAAGAAGTTACTGAGATTTCTTCTGTCTTGCATCATATGAAGAAATCCCTTTTCCAAGGAAGGCCTAAACGAGCTCTAAATATCCACTTGCAGACTTAACAGACAGAGTGTTTCCAAACAGCTCTATGAAAAGAAAGGGTAAACTCTGTGAGTTGAACACATCCAGTAGAAATAGTTTGTGAGAATGATTCTGTCTAGTTTTTAAAGAAGGATATTGCCATTTCTAAGATTGGCCTGAAATCTCTTGAAATCTGCACTTGCAAATTCCACAAAAAGAGTGTTTCAAAACTGCTGTTTAAACGAACGTTCAACACTGAGAGTTGAATACACAAAACGCAAAGAAGTTACTGAGAATTCTTCTGTCTAGCATTATATGAAGAAATCCCGTTTCCAACGAAGGCCTCAACCAGGTCTTAATATCCACTTGCTGACTTAACAAACGGAGTGTTTCCAAACTGCTCTATGAAAAGAAAGGTTAAACTCTGTGAGTTGAACACACCCATTGCAAGTAGTTTCTGAGAATCATTATGTGTAGTTTTGAAAAGGGGATATTTCCATTTCTAACATTGCCCTAAAATCGCTGGAAATCTCCACTTGCAATTTCCACAAAAAGAGTGTTTCAAAACTGATCTTTCTAAGGGAAGGCTTCAATCTGTGAGTTGGATACACACAAACCAAAGAAGTTAATGAGAATTCTTCTGTCTTGCATTATATGAAGAAATCCCGTTTCCAACGAAGGCCTTAACGAGGTCTAAATATCCACTTGCAGACTTCACAAACAGAGTGTTTCCATACTGCTCTATGAAAAGAAAGGTTAAACGCTGTGAGTTGAACACATCCAGTGCAAAGTAGTTTCTGAGAATGATTCTGTCTAGTTTTTAAACGAGGATATTGCCATTTCTAAGATTGGCCTCACATCCCTTGAAATCTCCACTTGCAAATTCCACTAAAAGAGTGTTAAAAAACTGCTCTGTCTGTGGAGGAGCCAAGATGGCCGAATAGGAACAGCTCCCGTCTACAGCTCCCAGCCTGAGCGACGCAGAAGACAGGTGATTTCTGCATTTCCATCTGAGGTACAGGGTTCATCTCACTAGGGAGTGCCAGACAGTGGGTGCAGGACAGTGGGTGCACGCACCGTGCGGGAGCGGAAGCATGGCAAGGCATTGCCTCACCTGGGAAGTGCAACGGGTCAGGGAGTTCCCTTTCTGAGTCAAAGAAAGGGGTGACGGACGCACCTGGAAAACTCGGGTCACTCCCACCCGAATATTGCGCGTTTCAGACCGGCTTAAAAAACGGCGCACCACGAGACTATATCCCACACCTGTCTCGGAGGGTCCTACGCCCTTGGAATCTCGCTGATTGCTAGCACAGCAGTCTGAGATCAAACTGCAAGGCGGCAGCGAGGCTGGGGGAGGGGCGCCCGCCATTGCCCAGGCTTGCTTAGGTAAACAAAACAGCCAGGAAGCTCGAACTGGGTGGAGCCCACCACAGCTCAAGGAGGCCTGCCTGCCTCTGTAGGCTCCACCTCTGGGGGCAGGGCACAGACAAAAAAAAAGACAGCAGTAACCTCTGCAGACTTAAATGTCCTTGTCTGACAGCTTTGAAGAGAGCAGTGGTTCTCCCAGCACGCAGCTGGAGATCTGAGAATGGGCAGAGTGCCTCCTCAAGTGTGTCCCTAACCCCTGACCCCCGAGCAGCCTAACTGGGAGGCATCCCCCAGCAGGGGCACACTGACACCTCACACTGCAGCGTATTCCAACAGACCTGCAGCTGAGGGTCCTGTCTGTTAGAAGGAAAACTAACAAACAGAAAGGACATCCACACCGAAAACCCATCTGTACATCACCATCATCAAAGACCAAAAGTAGATAAAACCACAAAGATGGGGAGAAAACAGAACAGAAAAACAGGAAACTCTAAAAAGCAGAGCGCCTCTCCTCCTCCAAAGGAACGCAGTTCCTCACCAGCAACGGAACAAAGCTGGATGGAGAATGATTTTGACGAGCTGAGAGAAGAAGGCTTCAGACGATCAAATTACTCTGAGCTACGGGAGGACATTCAAACCAAAGGCAAAGAAGTTGAAAACTTTGAAAAAAATTTAGAAGAATGTATAACTAGAATAACCAATACAGAGAAGTGCTTAAAGGAGCTGATGGAGCTGAAAACCAAGGCTTGAGAACTACGTGAAGAATGCAGAAGCCTCAGGAGCCGATGCGATCAACTGGAAGAAAGCGTATCAGCAATGGAAAATGAAATGAATGAAACGAAGCGAGAAGGGAAGTCTAGAGAAAAAAGAATAAAAAGAAATGAGCAAAGCCTCCAAGAAATATGGGACTATGTGAAAAGACCAAATCTACGTCTGATTGGTGTACCTGAAAGTGATGCGGAGAATGAAACCAAGTTGGAAAACACTCTGCAGGATATTATCCAGGAGAACTTCCCCAATCTAGCAAGGCAGGCCAACGTTCAGATTCAGGAAATACAGAGAACGCCACAAAATACTCCTCGAGAAGAGCAACTCCAAGACATATAATTGTCAGATTCACCAAAGTTGAAATGAAGGAAAAAATGTTAAGGGCAGCCAGACAGAAAGGTCGGGTTACCCTCAAAGGGAAGCCCATCAGACTAACAGCGGATCTCTCGGCAGAAACCCTACAAGCCAGAAGAGAGTGGGGGCCAATATTCAACATTCTTAAAGAAAAGAATTTTCAACCCAGAATTTCATATCCAGCCAAACTAAGCTTTATAAGTGAAGGAGAAATAAAATACTTTACAGACAAGCAAATGCTGACCGATTTTGTCACCACCAGGCCTGCCCTAAAAGAGCTCCTGAAGGAAGCGCTAAATATGGAAAGGAACAACCGGTACCAGCCGCTGCAAAATCATGCCAAAATGTAAAGACCATCAAGACTAGGAAGAAACTGCATCAACTAATGAGCAAAATCACCAGCTAACATCATAATGACAGGATCAAATTCACACATAACAATATTAACTTTAAATGTAAATGGTCTAAATGCTCCAATTAAAAGACACAGACTGGCAAGTTGGATAAAGAGTCAAGACCCATCAGTGTGCTGTATTCAGGAAACCCATCTCACGTGCAGAGACACACATAGGCTCAAAATAAAAGGATGGAGGAAGATCTACCAAGCAAATGGAAAACAAAAAAAGGCAGGGGTTGCAATCCTAGTCTCTGATAAAACAGACTTTAAACCAACAAAGATCAAAAGAGACAAAGAAGGCCATTACATAATGGTAAAGGGATCAATTCAACAAGAGGAGCTAACTATCCTAAATATTTATGCACCCAATACAGGAGCACCCAGATTCATAAAGCAAGTCCTGAGTGACCTACAAAGAGACTTAGACTCCCACACATTAATAATGGGAGACTTTAACACCCCACTGTCAACATTAGACAGATCAACGAGACAGAAAGCCAACAAGGATACCCAGGAATTGAACTCAGCTCTGCACCAAGCGGACCTAATAGACATCTGCAGAACTCTCCACCCCAAATCAACAGAATATACATTTTTTTCAGCACCACACCACACCTATTCCAAAATTGACCACATACTGGGAAGTAAAGCTCTCCTCAGCAAATGTAAAAGAACAGAAATTATAACAAACTATCTCTCAGACCACAGTGCAATCAAACTAGAACTCAGGATTAAGAATCTCACTCAAAGCCGCTCAACTACATGGAAACTGAACAACCCGCTCCTGAATGACTGCTGGGTACATAACGAAATGAAGGCAGAAATAAAGATGTTCTTTGAAACCAACGAGAACAAAGACACAACATACCAGAATCTCTGGGACGCATTCAAAGCAGTGTGCAGAGGGAAATTTATAGCACTAAATGCCCACAAGAGAAAGCAGGAAAGATCTAAAATTGACACCCTAACATCACAATTAAAGAACTAGAAAAGCAAGACCAAACACATTCAAAAGTTAGCAGAAGGCAAGAAATAACTAAAATCAGAGCAGAACTGAAGGAAATAGAGACACAAAAAACCCTTCAAAAAATTAATGAATCCAGGAGCTGGTTTTTTGAAAGGATCAACAAAATTGATAGACCGCTAGCAAGACTAATAAAGAAAAAAAGAGAGAAGAATCGAATAGACGCAATAAAAAATGATAAAGGGGATATCACCACCGATCCCACAGAAATACAAACTACCAACAGAGAATACTACAAACACCTCTACACAAATAAACTAGAAAATCTAGAAGAAATGGATACATTCCTCAACACCTACACTCTCCCAAGACTAAACCAGGAAGAAGTTGAAGCTCTGAATAGACCAATAACAGGAGCTGAAATTGTGGCAATAATCAATAGCTTACCAACCAAAAACAGTCCAGGACCAGATGGATTCACAGCCGAATTCTACCAGAGGTACAAGGAGGAACTGGTACCATTCCTTCTGATACTATTCCAATCAATAGAAAAAGAGGGAATCCTCCCTAACTCATTTTATGAGGCCAGCATCATTCTGATACCAAAGCCTGGCAGAGACACAACCAAAAAAGAGAATTTTAGACCAATATCCTTGATGAACATTGATGCAAAAATCCTCAATAAAATACTGGCAAACCGAATCCAGCAGCACACCAAAAAGCTTATCCACCATGATCAAGTGGGCTTCATCCCTGGGATGCAAGGCTGGTTCAATATACGCAAATCAATAAATGTAATCCAGCATATAAACAGAGCCAAAGACAAAAACCACATGATTATCTCAATAGATGTAGAAAAAGCCTTTGACAAAATTCAACAACCCTTCATGCTAAAAACTCTCAATAAATTAGGTATTGATGGGACATATTTCAAAATAATAAGAGCTATCTATCACAAACCCACAGCCAATATCATACTGAATGGGCAAAAACTGGAAGCATTCCCTTTGAAAACTGGCACAAGACAGGGATGCCCTCTCTCACCGCTCCTATTCAACATAGTGTTGGAAGTTCTGGCCAGGGCAATCAGGCAGGAGAAGGAAATAAAGGGTATTCAATTAGGAAAAGAGGAAGTCAAATTGTCCCTGTTTGCAGACGACATGATTGTTTATCTAGAAAACCCCATCGTCTCAGCCCAAAATCTCCTTAAGCTGATAAGCAACTTCAGCAAAGTCTCAGGATACAAAATCAATGTACAAAAATCACAAGCATTCTTATACACCAACAACAGACAAACAGAGAGCCAAATCATGAGTGAACTCCCATTCACAATTGCTTCAAAGAGAATAAAATACCTAGGAATCCAACTTACAAGGGATGTGAAGCACCTCTTCAAGGAGAACTACAAACCACTGCTCAAGGAAATAAAAGAGGATACCAACAAATGGAAGAACATTCCTTGCTCATGGGTAGGAAGAATCAATATCGTGAAAATGGCCATACTGCCCAAGGTAATTTACAGATTCAATGCCATCCCCATCAAGCTTCCAATGACTTTCTTCACAGAATTGGAAAAAACTACTTTAAAGTTCATATGGAACCAAAAGAGAGCCCGCATCGCCAAGTCAATCCTAAGCCAAAAGAACAAAGCTGGAGGCATCACACTACCTGACTTCAAACTATACTACCAGGCTACAGTAACCAAAACAGCATGGTACTGGTACCAAAACAGAAATATAGATCAATGGAACAGAACAGAGCCCTCAGAAATAACGCCGCTTACCTACAACTATCTGATCTTTGACAAACCTGAGAAAAACAAGCAATGGGGAAAGGATTCCCTATTTAATTAATGGTGCTGGGAAAACTGGCTAGCCATATGTAGAAAGCTGAAACTGGATCCCTTCCTTACACCTTATACAAAAATCAACTCAAGATGGATTAAAGATTTAAACGTTAGACCTAAAACCATAAAAACCCTAGAAGAAAACCTAGGCATTACCATTCAGGACATAGGCGTGGGCAAGGACTTCATGTCCAAAACACCAAAAGCAATGGCAACAAAAGCGAAAATTGACAAATGGGATCTAATTAAACTAAAGAGCTTCTGCACAGCAAAAGAAACTACCATCAGAGTGAATAGGCAACCTACAACATGGGAGAAAATTTTTGCAACCTACTCATCTGACAAAGGGCTAATATCCAGAATCTACAGTGAACTCAAACAAATTTACAAGAAAAAAACAAACAACCCCATCAAAAAGTGGGCGAAGGACATCAACAGGCACTTCTCAAAAGAAGACATTTATGCAGCCAAAAAACACATGAAAAAATGCTCATCATCACTGGCCGTCAGAGAAATGCAAATCAAAACCACTATGAGATATCATCTCACACCAGTTAGAATGGCAATCATTAAGAAGTCAGGAAATAACAGGTGCTGGAGAGGATGTGGAGAAATAGGAACACTTTTACACTGTTGGTGGGACTGTAAACTAGTTCAACCATTGTGGAAGTCGGTGTGGTGATTCCTCAGGGATCTAGAACTAGAACTACCATTTGACCCAGCCATCCCATTACTGGGTATATACCCAAATGACTATAAATCATGCTGCTATAAAGACACACGCACGCGTATGTTTATTGCGGCATTATTCACAATAGCAAAGACTTGGAACCAACCCAAATGTCCAACAATGATAGACTGGATTAAGAAAATGTGGCACATATACACCATGGAATACTATGCAGCCATAAAAAATGATGAGTTCATATCCTTTGTAGGGACATGGATGAAATTGGAAACCACCATTCTCAGTAAACTATCGCAAGAACAAAAAACCAAACACCGCATATTCTCACTCATAGGTGGGAATTGAACAATGAGATCACATGGACACAGGAAGGGGAATATCATACTCTGGGGACTGTGGTGGGGAGGGGGGAGGGGGGAGGGATAGCATTGGGAGATAAACCTAATGCTAGATGACGAGTTAGTGGGTGCAGCGCACCAGCACGGCACACGTATACATATGTAACTAACCTGCACAATGTGCACATGTACCCTAAAACTTAAAGTATAATAAAAAGAAAAAAAAAAACTGCTCTGTCTAAAGGAACGTTCAAATCTGTGAGTTGAATACACACAACGCAAAGAAGTTACTGAGAATTCTTCTGTTTAGCATTATATGAAGAAATCCCGTTTCCAACGAAGGCCTCAACCAGGTCTAAATATCCACTTGCAGACTTAACAAACAGAGTGTTTTCAAACTGCTCTATGAAAAGAAAGGTTAAACTCTGTGAGTTGAACACACCCATTACAAAGTAGTTCCTGAGAATGATTCTGTCTAGTTTTGAAACGGGGATATTTCCATTTCTAAGATTGGCCACAAATCGCTGGAAATCTCCACTTGAAATTTCCACAAAAAGAGTATTTCAAAACTGATCTTTCTAAAGGAAGGCTTAATTCTGTGAGTTCAATACACACAACACAAAGAAGTTACTGAGAATTCTTCTGTCTAGCATTATATGAAGAAATCCCGTTTCCAACGAAGGCCTCAACGAGGTCTAAATATCCACTTGCAGACTTCACAACCAGAGTGTTTCCATACTGCTCTATGAAAAGAAAGGTTAAACGCTGTGAGTTGAACACATCCAGTGCAAAGTAGTTTCTGAGAATGATTCTGTCTAGTTTTTAAACGAGGATATTGCCATTTCTAAGATTGGCCTCAAATCTCTTGAAATCTCCACTTGCAAATTCCACTAAAAGAGTGTTAAAAAACTGCTCTGTCTAAAGGAACGTTCAAATCTGTGAGTCGAATACACACAACGCAAAGAAGTTACTGAGATTTCTTCTGTCTTGCATCATATGAAGAAATCCCTTTTCCAAGGAAGGCCTAAACGAGCTCTAAATATCCACTTGCAGACTTAACAGACAGAGTGTTTCCAAACAGCTCTATGAAAAGAAAGGGTAAACTCTGTGAGTTGAACACATCCAGTAGAAATAGTTTGTGAGAATGATTCTGTCTAGTTTTTAAAGAAGGATATTGCCATTTCTAAGATTGGCCTGAAATCTCTTGAAATCTGCACTTGCAAATTCCACAAAAAGAGTGTTTCAAAACTGCTGTTTAAACGAACGTTCAACACTGAGAGTTGAATACACAAAACGCAAAGAAGTTACTGAGAATTCTTCTGTCTAGCATTATATGAAGAAATCCCGTTTCCAACGAAGGCCTCAACCAGGTCTTAATATCCACTTGCTGACTTAACAAACGGAGTGTTTCCAAACTGCTCTATGAAAAGAAAGGTTAAACTCTGTGAGTTGAACACACCCATTGCAAGTAGTTTCTGAGAATGATTATGTGTAGTTTTGAAAAGGGGATATTTCCATTTCTAACATTGCCCTAAAATCGCTGGAAATCTCCACTTGCAATTTCCACAAAAAGAGTGTTTCAAAACTGATCTTTCTAAGGGAAGGCTTCAATCTGTGAGTTGGATACACACAAACCAAAGAAGTTAATGAGAATTCTTCTGTCTTGCATTATATGAAGAAATCCCGTTTCCAACGAAGGCCTTAACGAGGTCTAAATATCCACTTGCAGACTTCACAAACAGAGTGTTTCCATACTGCTCTATGAAAAGAAAGGTTAAACGCTGTGAGTTGAACACATCCAGTGCAAAGTAGTTTCTGAGAATGATTCTGTCTAGTTTTTAAACGAGGATATTGCCATTTCTAAGATTGGCCTCACATCCCTTGAAATCTCCACTTGCAAATTCCACTAAAAGAGTGTTAAAAAACTGCTCTGTCTGTGGAGGAGCCAAGATGGCCGAATAGGAACAGCTCCCGTCTACAGCTCCCAGCCTGAGCGACGCAGAAGACAGGTGATTTCTGCATTTCCATCTGAGGTACAGGGTTCATCTCACTAGGGAGTGCCAGACAGTGGGTGCAGGACAGTGGGTGCACGCACCGTGCGGGAGCGGAAGCATGGCAAGGCATTGCCTCACCTGGGAAGTGCAACGGGTCAGGGAGTTCCCTTTCTGAGTCAAAGAAAGGGGTGACGGACGCACCTGGAAAACTCGGGTCACTCCCACCCGAATATTGCGCGTTTCAGACCGGCTTAAAAAACGGCGCACCACGAGACTATATCCCACACCTGTCTCGGAGGGTCCTACGCCCTTGGAATCTCGCTGATTGCTAGCACAGCAGTCTGAGATCAAACTGCAAGGCGGCAGCGAGGCTGGGGGAGGGGCGCCCGCCATTGCCCAGGCTTGCTTAGGTAAACAAAACAGCCAGGAAGCTCGAACTGGGTGGAGCCCACCACAGCTCAAGGAGGCCTGCCTGCCTCTGTAGGCTCCACCTCTGGGGGCAGGGCACAGACAAAAAAAAAGACAGCAGTAACCTCTGCAGACTTAAATGTCCTTGTCTGACAGCTTTGAAGAGAGCAGTGGTTCTCCCAGCACGCAGCTGGAGATCTGAGAATGGGCAGAGTGCCTCCTCAAGTGTGTCCCTAACCCCTGACCCCCGAGCAGCCTAACTGGGAGGCATCCCCCAGCAGGGGCACACTGACACCTCACACTGCAGCGTATTCCAACAGACCTGCAGCTGAGGGTCCTGTCTGTTAGAAGGAAAACTAACAAACAGAAAGGACATCCACACCGAAAACCCATCTGTACATCACCATCATCAAAGACCAAAAGTAGATAAAACCACAAAGATGGGGAGAAAACAGAACAGAAAAACAGGAAACTCTAAAAAGCAGAGCGCCTCTCCTCCTCCAAAGGAACGCAGTTCCTCACCAGCAACGGAACAAAGCTGGATGGAGAATGATTTTGACGAGCTGAGAGAAGAAGGCTTCAGACGATCAAATTACTCTGAGCTACGGGAGGACATTCAAACCAAAGGCAAAGAAGTTGAAAACTTTGAAAAAAATTTAGAAGAATGTATAACTAGAATAACCAATACAGAGAAGTGCTTAAAGGAGCTGATGGAGCTGAAAACCAAGGCTTGAGAACTACGTGAAGAATGCAGAAGCCTCAGGAGCCGATGCGATCAACTGGAAGAAAGCGTATCAGCAATGGAAAATGAAATGAATGAAACGAAGCGAGAAGGGAAGTCTAGAGAAAAAAGAATAAAAAGAAATGAGCAAAGCCTCCAAGAAATATGGGACTATGTGAAAAGACCAAATCTACGTCTGATTGGTGTACCTGAAAGTGATGCGGAGAATGAAACCAAGTTGGAAAACACTCTGCAGGATATTATCCAGGAGAACTTCCCCAATCTAGCAAGGCAGGCCAACGTTCAGATTCAGGAAATACAGAGAACGCCACAAAATACTCCTCGAGAAGAGCAACTCCAAGACATATAATTGTCAGATTCACCAAAGTTGAAATGAAGGAAAAAATGTTAAGGGCAGCCAGACAGAAAGGTCGGGTTACCCTCAAAGGGAAGCCCATCAGACTAACAGCGGATCTCTCGGCAGAAACCCTACAAGCCAGAAGAGAGTGGGGGCCAATATTCAACATTCTTAAAGAAAAGAATTTTCAACCCAGAATTTCATATCCAGCCAAACTAAGCTTTATAAGTGAAGGAGAAATAAAATACTTTACAGACAAGCAAATGCTGACCGATTTTGTCACCACCAGGCCTGCCCTAAAAGAGCTCCTGAAGGAAGCGCTAAATATGGAAAGGAACAACCGGTACCAGCCGCTGCAAAATCATGCCAAAATGTAAAGACCATCAAGACTAGGAAGAAACTGCATCAACTAATGAGCAAAATCACCAGCTAACATCATAATGACAGGATCAAATTCACACATAACAATATTAACTTTAAATGTAAATGGTCTAAATGCTCCAATTAAAAGACACAGACTGGCAAGTTGGATAAAGAGTCAAGACCCATCAGTGTGCTGTATTCAGGAAACCCATCTCACGTGCAGAGACACACATAGGCTCAAAATAAAAGGATGGAGGAAGATCTACCAAGCAAATGGAAAACAAAAAAAGGCAGGGGTTGCAATCCTAGTCTCTGATAAAACAGACTTTAAACCAACAAAGATCAAAAGAGACAAAGAAGGCCATTACATAATGGTAAAGGGATCAATTCAACAAGAGGAGCTAACTATCCTAAATATTTATGCACCCAATACAGGAGCACCCAGATTCATAAAGCAAGTCCTGAGTGACCTACAAAGAGACTTAGACTCCCACACATTAATAATGGGAGACTTTAACACCCCACTGTCAACATTAGACAGATCAACGAGACAGAAAGCCAACAAGGATACCCAGGAATTGAACTCAGCTCTGCACCAAGCGGACCTAATAGACATCTACAGAACTCTCCACCCCAAATCAACAGAATATACATTTTTTTCAGCACCACACCACACCTATTCCAAAATTGACCACATACTGGGAAGTAAAGCTCTCCTCAGCAAATGTAAAAGAACAGAAATTATAACAAACTATCTCTCAGACCACAGTGCAATCAAACTAGAACTCAGGATTAAGAATCTCACTCAAAGCCGCTCAACTACATGGAAACTGAACAACCCGCTCCTGAATGACTGCTGGGTACATAACGAAATGAAGGCAGAAATAAAGATGTTCTTTGAAACCAACGAGAACAAAGACACAACATACCAGAATCTCTGGGACGCATTCAAAGCAGTGTGCAGAGGGAAATTTATAGCACTAAATGCCCACAAGAGAAAGCAGGAAAGATCTAAAATTGACACCCTAACATCACAATTAAAGAACTAGAAAAGCAAGACCAAACACATTCAAAAGTTAGCAGAAGGCAAGAAATAACTAAAATCAGAGCAGAACTGAAGGAAATAGAGACACAAAAAACCCTTCAAAAAATTAATGAATCCAGGAGCTGGTTTTTTGAAAGGATCAACAAAATTGATAGACCGCTAGCAAGACTAATAAAGAAAAAAAGAGAGAAGAATCGAATAGACGCAATAAAAAATGATAAAGGGGATATCACCACCGATCCCACAGAAATACAAACTACCAACAGAGAATACTACAAACACCTCTACACAAATAAACTAGAAAATCTAGAAGAAATGGATACATTCCTCAACACCTACACTCTCCCAAGACTAAACCAGGAAGAAGTTGAAGCTCTGAATAGACCAATAACAGGAGCTGAAATTGTGGCAATAATCAATAGCTTACCAACCAAAAACAGTCCAGGACCAGATGGATTCACAGCCGAATTCTACCAGAGGTACAAGGAGGAACTGGTACCATTCCTTCTGATACTATTCCAATCAATAGAAAAAGAGGGAATCCTCCCTAACTCATTTTATGAGGCCAGCATCATTCTGATACCAAAGCCTGGCAGAGACACAACCAAAAAAGAGAATTTTAGACCAATATCCTTGATGAACATTGATGCAAAAATCCTCAATAAAATACTGGCAAACCGAATCCAGCAGCACACCAAAAAGCTTATCCACCATGATCAAGTGGGCTTCATCCCTGGGATGCAAGGCTGGTTCAATATACGCAAATCAATAAATGTAATCCAGCATATAAACAGAGCCAAAGACAAAAACCACATGATTATCTCAATAGATGTAGAAAAAGCCTTTGACAAAATTCAACAACCCTTCATGCTAAAAACTCTCAATAAATTAGGTATTGATGGGACATATTTCAAAATAATAAGAGCTATCTATCACAAACCCACAGCCAATATCATACTGAATGGGCAAAAACTGGAAGCATTCCCTTTGAAAACTGGCACAAGACAGGGATGCCCTCTCTCACCGCTCCTATTCAACATAGTGTTGGAAGTTCTGGCCAGGGCAATCAGGCAGGAGAAGGAAATAAAGGGTATTCAATTAGGAAAAGAGGAAGTCAAATTGTCCCTGTTTGCAGACGACATGATTGTTTATCTAGAAAACCCCATCGTCTCAGCCCAAAATCTCCTTAAGCTGATAAGCAACTTCAGCAAAGTCTCAGGATACAAAATCAATGTACAAAAATCACAAGCATTCTTATACACCAACAACAGACAAACAGAGAGCCAAATCATGAGTGAACTCCCATTCACAATTGCTTCAAAGAGAATAAAATACCTAGGAATCCAACTTACAAGGGATGTGAAGCACCTCTTCAAGGAGAACTACAAACCACTGCTCAAGGAAATAAAAGAGGATACCAACAAATGGAAGAACATTCCTTGCTCATGGGTAGGAAGAATCAATATCGTGAAAATGGCCATACTGCCCAAGGTAATTTACAGATTCAATGCCATCCCCATCAAGCTTCCAATGACTTTCTTCACAGAATTGGAAAAAACTACTTTAAAGTTCATATGGAACCAAAAGAGAGCCCGCATCGCCAAGTCAATCCTAAGCCAAAAGAACAAAGCTGGAGGCATCACACTACCTGACTTCAAACTATACTACCAGGCTACAGTAACCAAAACAGCATGGTACTGGTACCAAAACAGAAATATAGATCAATGGAACAGAACAGAGCCCTCAGAAATAACACCGCTTACCTACAACTATCTGATCTTTGACAAACCTGAGAAAAACAAGCAATGGGGAAAGGATTCCCTATTTAATTAATGGTGCTGGGAAAACTGGCTAGCCATATGTAGAAAGCTGAAACTGGATCCCTTCCTTACACCTTATACAAAAATCAATTCAAGATGGATTAAAGATTTAAACGTTAGACCTAAAACCATAAAAACCCTAGAAGAAAACCTAGGCATTACCATTCAGGACATAGGCGTGGGCAAGGACTTCATGTCCAAAACACCAAAAGCAATGGCAACAAAAGCGAAAATTGACAAATGGGATCTAATTAAACTAAAGAGCTTCTGCACAGCAAAAGAAACTACCATCAGAGTGAATAGGCAACCTACAACATGGGAGAAAATTTTTGCAACCTACTCATCTGACAAAGGGCTAATATCCAGAATCTACAGTGAACTCAAACAAATTTACAAGAAAAAAACAAACAACCCCATCAAAAAGTGGGCGAAGGACATCAACAGGCACTTCTCAAAAGAAGACATTTATGCAGCCAAAAAACACATGAAAAAATGCTCATCATCACTGGCCGTCAGAGAAATGCAAATCAAAACCACTATGAGATATCATCTCACACCAGTTAGAATGGCAATCATTAAAAAGTCAGGAAATAACAGGTGCTGGAGAGGATGTGGAGAAATAGGAACACTTTTACACTGTTGGTGGGACTGTAAACTAGTTCAACCATTGTGGAAGTCGGTGTGGTGATTCCTCAGGGATCTAGAACTAGAACTACCATTTGACCCAGCCATCCCATTACTGGGTATATACCCAAATGACTATAAATCATGCTGCTATAAAGACACACGCACGCGTATGTTTATTGCGGCATTATTCACAATAGCAAAGACTTGGAACCAACCCAAATGTCCAACAAAGATAGACTGGATTAAGAAAATGTGGCACATATACACCATGGAATACTATGCAGCCATAAAAAATGATGAGTTCATATCCTTTGTAGGGACATGGATGAAATTGGAAACCACCATTCTCAGTAAACTATCGCAAGAACAAAAAACCAAACACCGCATATTCTCACTCATAGGTGGGAATTGAACAATGAGATCACATGGACACAGGAAGGGGAATATCATACTCTGGGGACTGTGGTGGGGAGGGGGGAGGGGGGAGGGATAGCATTGGGAGATAAACCTAATGCTAGATGACGAGTTAGTGGGTGCAGCGCACCAGCACGGCACATGTATACATATGTAACTAACCTGCACAATGTGCACATGTACCCTAAAACTTAAAGTATAATAAAAAGAAAAAAAAAAAACTGCTCTGTCTAAAGGAACGTTCAAATCTGTGAGTTGAATACACACAACGCAAAGAAGTTACTGAGAATTCTTCTGTTTAGCATTATATGAAGAAATCCCGTTTCCAACGAAGGCCTCAACCAGGTCTAAATATCCACTTGCAGACTTAACAAACAGAGTGTTTTCAAACTGCTCTATGAAAAGAAAGGTTAAACTCTGTGAGTTGAACACACCCATTACAAAGTAGTTCCTGAGAATGATTCTGTCTAGTTTTGAAACGGGGATATTTCCATTTCTAAGATTGGCCACAAATCGCTGGAAATCTCCACTTGAAATTTCCACAAAAAGAGTATTTCAAAACTGATCTTTCTAAAGGAAGGCTTAATTCTGTGAGTTCAATACACACAACACAAAGAAGTTACTGAGAATTCTTCTGTCTAGCATTATATGAAGAAATCCCGTTTCCAATGAAGGCCTCAAAGAGGTCTAAATATCCACTTGCAGACTTAACAAACAGAGTGTTTTCAAACTTCTCTATGAAAAGAAAGGTTAAACACTGTGAGTGGAACACACCCATTACAAAGTAGTTTCTGAGAATGATTCTGTCTAGTTTTGAAACGGGGATTTTCCATTTCTAAGATTGGCCTCAAATCGCTGGAAATCTCCACTTGCAATTTCCACAAAAAGAGTGTTTCAAAACTGATCTTTGTAAAGGAAGGCTTAACTCTGTGAGTCGAATACACACAACACAAAGAAGTTACTGAGAATTCTTCTGTCTTGCATCATATGAAGAAATCCCATTTCCAAGGACGGCCTAAACGAGGTCTAAATATCCACTTGCAGACTTAACACACAGAGTGTTTACAAACAGGTCTATGAAAAGAAAGGTTAAACTCTGTGAGTTGAACACATCCAGTAGAAATAGTTTGTGAGAATGATTCTGTCTAGTTTTTAAAGAAGGATATTGCCATTTCTAAGATTGGCCTCAAATCTCTTGAAATCCTCACTTGCAAATTCCACAAAAAGAGTGTTTCAAAACTGCTGTCTAAATGAACGTTCAACACTGAGAGTTGAATACACAAAACGCAAAGAAGTTACTGAGAATTCTTCTGTCTAGCATTATATGAAGAAATCCCGTTTCCAACGAAGGCCTCAACCAGGTCTTAATATCCACTTGCTGACTTAACAAATGGTGTGTTTCCAAACTGCTCTATGAAAAGAAAGGTTAAACTCTGTGAGTTGAACACACCCATTGCAAGTAGCTTCTGAGAATCATTATGTGTAGTTTTGAAAAGGGGATATTTCCATTTCTAACATTGCCCTAAAATCGCTGGAAATCTCCACTTGCAATTTCCACAAAAAGAGTGTTTCAAAACTGATCTTTCTAAGGGAAGGCTTCAATCTGTGAGTTGGATACACACAAACCAAAGAAGTTAATGAGAATTCTTCTGTCTTGCATTATATGAAGAAATCCCGTTTCCAACGAAGGCCTCAACGAGGTCTAAATATCCACCTGCAGACTTCACAAACAGAGTGTTTCCATACTGCTCTATGAAAAGAAAGGTTAAACGCTGTGAGTTGAACACATCCAGTGCAAAGTAGTTTCTGAGAATGATTCTGTCTAGTTTTTAAACGAGGATATTGCCATTTCTAAGATTGGCCTCAAATCTCTTGAAATCTCCACTTGCAAATTCCACTAAAAGAGTGTTAAAAAACTGCTCTGTCTAAAGGAACGTTCAAATCTGTGAGTCGAATACACACAACGCAAAGAAGTTACTGAGATTTCTTCTGTCTTGCATCATATGAAGAAATCCCTTTTCCAAGGAAGGCCTAAACGAGCTCTAAATATCCACTTGCAGACTTAACAGACAGAGTGTTTCCAAACAGCTCTATGAAAAGAAAGGGTAAACTCTGTGAGTTGAACACATCCAGTAGAAATAGTTTGTGAGAATGATTCTGTCTAGTTTTTAAAGAAGGATATTGCCATTTCTAAGATTGGCCTGAAATCTCTTGAAATCTGCACTTGCAAATTCCACAAAAAGAGTGTTTCAAAACTGCTGTTTAAACGAACGTTCAACACTGAGAGTTGAATACACAAAACGCAAAGAAGTTACTGAGAATTCTTCTGTCTAGCATTATATGAAGAAATCCCGTTTCCAACGAAGGCCTCAACCAGGTCTTAATATCCACTTGCTGACTTAACAAACGGAGTGTTTCCAAACTGCTCTATGAAAAGAAAGGTTAAACTCTGTGAGTTGAACACACCCATTGCAAGTAGTTTCTGAGAATGATTATGTGTAGTTTTGAAAAGGGGATATTTCCATTTCTAACATTGCCCTAAAATCGCTGGAAATCTCCACTTGCAATTTCCACAAAAAGAGTGTTTCAAAACTGATCTTTCTAAGGGAAGGCTTCAATCTGTGAGTTGGATACACACAAACCAAAGAAGTTAATGAGAATTCTTCTGTCTTGCATTATATGAAGAAATCCCGTTTCCAACGAAGGCCTTAACGAGGTCTAAATATCCACTTGCAGACTTCACAAACAGAGTGTTTCCATACTGCTCTATGAAAAGAAAGGTTAAACGCTGTGAGTTGAACACATCCAGTGCAAAGTAGTTTCTGAGAATGATTCTGTCTAGTTTTTAAACGAGGATATTGCCATTTCTAAGATTGGCCTCACATCCCTTGAAATCTCCACTTGCAAATTCCACTAAAAGTGTGTTAAAAAACTGCTCTGTCTGTGGAGGAGCCAAGATGGCCGAATAGGAACAGCTCCCGTCTACAGCTCCCAGCCTGAGCGACGCAGAAGACAGGTGATATCTGCATTTCCATCTGAGGTACAGGGTTCATCTCACTAGGGAGTGCCAGAGAGTGGGTGCAGGACAGTGGGTGCACGCACCGTGCGGGAGCGGAAGCATGGCAAGGCATTGCCTCACCTGGGAAGTGCAACGGGTCAGGGAGTTCCCTTTCTGAGTCAAAGAAAGGGGTGACGGACGCACCTGGAAAACTCGGGTCACTCCCACCCGAATATTGCGCGTTTCAGACCGGCTTAAAAAACGGCGCACCACGAGACTATATCCCACACCTGTCTCGGAGGGTCCTACGCCCTTGGAATCTCGCTGATTGCTAGCACAGCAGTCTGAGATCAAACTGCAAGGCGGCAGCGAGGCTGGGGGAGGGGCGCCCGCCATTGCCCAGGCTTGCTTAGGTAAACAAAACAGCCAGGAAGCTCGAACTGGGTGGAGCCCACCACAGCTCAAGGAGGCCTGCCTGCCTCTGTAGGCTCCACCTCTGGGGGCAGGGCACAGACAAAAAAAAAGACAGCAGTAACCTCTGCAGACTTAAATGTCCTTGTCTGACAGCTTTGAAGAGAGCAGTGGTTCTCCCAGCACGCAGCTGGAGATCTGAGAATGGGCAGAGTGCCTCCTCAAGTGTGTCCCTAACCCCTGACCCCCGAGCAGCCTAACTGGGAGGCATCCCCCAGCAGGGGCACACTGACACCTCACACTGCAGCGTATTCCAACAGACCTGCAGCTGAGGGTCCTGTCTGTTAGAAGGAAAACTAACAAACAGAAAGGACATCCACACCGAAAACCCATCTGTACATCACCATCATCAAAGACCAAAAGTAGATAAAACCACAAAGATGGGGAGAAAACAGAACAGAAAAACAGGAAACTCTAAAAAGCAGAGCGCCTCTCCTCCTCCAAAGGAACGCAGTTCCTCACCAGCAACGGAACAAAGCTGGATGGAGAATGATTTTGACGAGCTGAGAGAAGAAGGCTTCAGACGATCAAATTACTCTGAGCTACGGGAGGACATTCAAACCAAAGGCAAAGAAGTTGAAAACTTTGAAAAAAATTTAGAAGAATGTATAACTAGAATAACCAATACAGAGAAGTGCTTAAAGGAGCTGATGGAGCTGAAAACCAAGGCTTGAGAACTACGTGAAGAATGCAGAAGCCTCAGGAGCCGATGCGATCAACTGGAAGAAAGCGTATCAGCAATGGAAAATGAAATGAATGAAACGAAGCGAGAAGGGAAGTCTAGAGAAAAAAGAATAAAAAGAAATGAGCAAAGCCTCCAAGAAATATGGGACTATGTGAAAAGACCAAATCTACGTCTGATTGGTGTACCTGAAAGTGATGCGGAGAATGAAACCAAGTTGGAAAACACTCTGCAGGATATTATCCAGGAGAACTTCCCCAATCTAGCAAGGCAGGCCAACGTTCAGATTCAGGAAATACAGAGAACGCCACAAAATACTCCTCGAGAAGAGCAACTCCAAGACATATAATTGTCAGATTCACCAAAGTTGAAATGAAGGAAAAAATGTTAAGGGCAGCCAGACAGAAAGGTCGGGTTACCCTCAAAGGGAAGCCCATCAGACTAACAGCGGATCTCTCGGCAGAAACCCTACAAGCCAGAAGAGAGTGGGGGCCAATATTCAACATTCTTAAAGAAAAGAATTTTCAACCCAGAATTTCATATCCAGCCAAACTAAGCTTTATAAGTGAAGGAGAAATAAAATACTTTACAGACAAGCAAATGCTGACCGATTTTGTCACCACCAGGCCTGCCCTAAAAGAGCTCCTGAAGGAAGCGCTAAATATGGAAAGGAACAACCGGTACCAGCCGCTGCAAAATCATGCCAAAATGTAAAGACCATCAAGACTAGGAAGAAACTGCATCAACTAATGAGCAAAATCACCAGCTAACATCATAATGACAGGATCAAATTCACACATAACAATATTAACTTTAAATGTAAATGGTCTAAATGCTCCAATTAAAAGACACAGACTGGCAAGTTGGATAAAGAGTCAAGACCCATCAGTGTGCTGTATTCAGGAAACCCATCTCACGTGCAGAGACACACATAGGCTCAAAATAAAAGGATGGAGGAAGATCTACCAAGCAAATGGAAAACAAAAAAAGGCAGGGGTTGCAATCCTAGTCTCTGATAAAACAGACTTTAAACCAACAAAGATCAAAAGAGACAAAGAAGGCCATTACATAATGGTAAAGGGATCAATTCAACAAGAGGAGCTAACTATCCTAAATATTTATGCACCCAATACAGGAGCACCCAGATTCATAAAGCAAGTCCTGAGTGACCTACAAAGAGACTTAGACTCCCACACATTAATAATGGGAGACTTTAACACCCCACTGTCAACATTAGACAGATCAACGAGACAGAAAGCCAACAAGGATACCCAGGAATTGAACTCAGCTCTGCACCAAGCGGACCTAATAGACATCTACAGAACTCTCCACCCCAAATCAACAGAATATACATTTTTTTCAGCACCACACCACACCTATTCCAAAATTGACCACATACTGGGAAGTAAAGCTCTCCTCAGCAAATGTAAAAGAACAGAAATTATAACAAACTATCTCTCAGACCACAGTGCAATCAAACTAGAACTCAGGATTAAGAATCTCACTCAAAGCCGCTCAACTACATGGAAACTGAACAACCCGCTCCTGAATGACTGCTGGGTACATAACGAAATGAAGGCAGAAATAAAGATGTTCTTTGAAACCAACGAGAACAAAGACACAACATACCAGAATCTCTGGGACGCATTCAAAGCAGTGTGCAGAGGGAAATTTATAGCACTAAATGCCCACAAGAGAAAGCAGGAAAGATCTAAAATTGACACCCTAACATCACAATTAAAGAACTAGAAAAGCAAGACCAAACACATTCAAAAGTTAGCAGAAGGCAAGAAATAACTAAAATCAGAGCAGAACTGAAGGAAATAGAGACACAAAAAACCCTTCAAAAAATTAATGAATCCAGGAGCTGGTTTTTTGAAAGGATCAACAAAATTGATAGACCGCTAGCAAGACTAATAAAGAAAAAAAGAGAGAAGAATCGAATAGACGCAATAAAAAATGATAAAGGGGATATCACCACCGATCCCACAGAAATACAAACTACCAACAGAGAATACTACAAACACCTCTACACAAATAAACTAGAAAATCTAGAAGAAATGGATACATTCCTCAACACCTACACTCTCCCAAGACTAAACCAGGAAGAAGTTGAAGCTCTGAATAGACCAATAACAGGAGCTGAAATTGTGGCAATAATCAATAGCTTACCAACCAAAAACAGTCCAGGACCAGATGGATTCACAGCCGAATTCTACCAGAGGTACAAGGAGGAACTGGTACCATTCCTTCTGATACTATTCCAATCAATAGAAAAAGAGGGAATCCTCCCTAACTCATTTTATGAGGCCAGCATCATTCTGATACCAAAGCCTGGCAGAGACACAACCAAAAAAGAGAATTTTAGACCAATATCCTTGATGAACATTGATGCAAAAATCCTCAATAAAATACTGGCAAACCGAATCCAGCAGCACACCAAAAAGCTTATCCACCATGATCAAGTGGGCTTCATCCCTGGGATGCAAGGCTGGTTCAATATACGCAAATCAATAAATGTAATCCAGCATATAAACAGAGCCAAAGACAAAAACCACATGATTATCTCAATAGATGTAGAAAAAGCCTTTGACAAAATTCAACAACCCTTCATGCTAAAAACTCTCAATAAATTAGGTATTGATGGGACATATTTCAAAATAATAAGAGCTATCTATCACAAACCCACAGCCAATATCATACTGAATGGGCAAAAACTGGAAGCATTCCCTTTGAAAACTGGCACAAGACAGGGATGCCCTCTCTCACCGCTCCTATTCAACATAGTGTTGGAAGTTCTGGCCAGGGCAATCAGGCAGGAGAAGGAAATAAAGGGTATTCAATTAGGAAAAGAGGAAGTCAAATTGTCCCTGTTTGCAGACGACATGATTGTTTATCTAGAAAACCCCATCGTCTCAGCCCAAAATCTCCTTAAGCTGATAAGCAACTTCAGCAAAGTCTCAGGATACAAAATCAATGTACAAAAATCACAAGCATTCTTATACACCAACAACAGACAAACAGAGAGCCAAATCATGAGTGAACTCCCATTCACAATTGCTTCAAAGAGAATAAAATACCTAGGAATCCAACTTACAAGGGATGTGAAGCACCTCTTCAAGGAGAACTACAAACCACTGCTCAAGGAAATAAAAGAGGATACCAACAAATGGAAGAACATTCCTTGCTCATGGGTAGGAAGAATCAATATCGTGAAAATGGCCATACTGCCCAAGGTAATTTACAGATTCAATGCCATCCCCATCAAGCTTCCAATGACTTTCTTCACAGAATTGGAAAAAACTACTTTAAAGTTCATATGGAACCAAAAGAGAGCCTGCATCGCCAAGTCAATCCTAAGCCAAAAGAACAAAGCTGGAGGCATCACACTACCTGACTTCAAACTATACTACCAGGCTACAGTAACCAAAACAGCATGGTACTGGTACCAAAACAGAAATATAGATCAATGGAACAGAACAGAGCCCTCAGAAATAACACCGCTTACCTACAACTATCTGATCTTTGACAAACCTGAGAAAAACAAGCAATGGGGAAAGGATTCCCTATTTAATTAATGGTGCTGGGAAAACTGGCTAGCCATATGTAGAAAGCTGAAACTGGATCCCTTCCTTACACCTTATACAAAAATCAATTCAAGATGGATTAAAGATTTAAACGTTAGACCTAAAACCATAAAAACCCTAGAAGAAAACCTAGGCATTACCATTCAGGACATAGGCGTGGGCAAGGACTTCATGTCCAAAACACCAAAAGCAATGGCAACAAAAGCGAAAATTGACAAATGGGATCTAATAAAACTAAAGAGCTTCTGCACAGCAAAAGAAACTACCATCAGAGTGAATAGGCAACCTACAACATGGGAGAAAATTTTTGCAACCTACTCATCTGACAAAGGGCTAATATCCAGAATCTACAGTGAACTCAAACAAATTTACTAGAAAAAAACAAACAACCCCATCAAAAAGTGGGCGAAGGACATCAACAGGCACTTCTCAAAAGAAGACATTTATGCAGCCAAAAAACACATGAAAAAATGCTCATCATCACTGGCCGTCAGAGAAATGCAAATCAAAACCACTATGAGATATCATCTCACACCAGTTAGAATGGCAATCATTAAAAAGTCAGGAAATAACAGGTGCTGGAGAGGATGTGGAGAAATAGGAACACTTTTACACTGTTGGTGGGACTGTAAACTAGTTCAACCATTGTGGAAGTCGGTGTGGTGATTCCTCAGGGATCTAGAACTAGAACTACCATTTGACCCAGCCATCCCATTACTGGGTATATACCCAAATGACTATAAATCATGCTGCTATAAAGACACACGCACGCGTATGTTTATTGCGGCATTATTCACAATAGCAAAGACTTGGAACCAACCCAAATGTCCAACAATGATAGACTGGATTAAGAAAATGTGGCACATATACACCATGGAATACTATGCAGCCATAAAAAATGATGAGTTCATATCCTTTGTAGGGACATGGATGAAATTGGAAACCATCATTCTCAGTAAACTATCGCAAGAACAAAAAACCAAACACCGCATATTCTCACTCATAGGTGGGAATTGAACAATGAGATCACATGGACACAGGAAGGGGAATATCATACTCTGGGGACTGTGGTGGGGAGGGGGGAGGGGGGAGGGATAGCATTGGGAGATAAACCTAATGCTAGATGACGAGTTAGTGGGTGCAGCGCACCAGCACGGCACATGTATACATATGTAACTAACCTGCACAATGTGCACATGTACCCTAAAACTTAAAGTATAATAAAAAGAAAAAAAAAAACTGCTCTGTCTAAAGGAACGTTCAAATCTGTGAGTTGAATACACACAACGCAAAGAAGTTACTGAGAATTCTTCTGTTTAGCATTATATGAAGAAATCCCGTTTCCAACGAAGGCCTCAACCAGGTCTAAATATCCACTTGCAGACTTAACAAACAGAGTGTTTTCAAACTGCTCTATGAAAAGAAAGGTTAAACTCTGTGAGTTGAACACACCCATTACAAAGTAGTTCCTGAGAATGATTCTGTCTAGTTTTGAAACGGGGATATTTCCATTTCTAAGATTGGCCACAAATCGCTGGAAATCTCCACTTGAAATTTCCACAAAAAGAGTATTTCAAAACTGATCTTTCTAAAGGAAGGCTTAATTCTGTGAGTTCAATACACACAACACAAAGAAGTTACTGAGAATTCTTCTGTCTAGCATTATATGAAGAAATCCCGTTTCCAATGAAGGCCTCAAAGAGGTCTAAATATCCACTTGCAGACTTAACAAACAGAGTGTTTTCAAACTTCTCTATGAAAAGAAAGGTTAAACACTGTGAGTGGAACACACCCATTACAAAGTAGTTTCTGAGAATGATTCTGTCTAGTTTTGAAACGGGGATTTTCCATTTCTAAGATTGGCCTCAAATCGCTGGAAATCTCCACTTGCAATTTCCACAAAAAGAGTGTTTCAAAACTGATCTTTCTAAAGGAAGGCTTAACTCTGTGAGTCGAATACACACAACACAAAGAAGTTACTGAGAATTCTTCTGTCTTGCATCATATGAAGAAATCCCATTTCCAAGGACGGCCTAAACGAGGTCTAAATATCCACTTGCAGACTTAACACACAGAGTGTTTACAAACAGGTCTATGAAAAGAAAGGTTAAACTCTGTGAGTTGAACACATCCAGTAGAAATAGTTTGTGAGAATGATTCTGTCTAGTTTTTAAAGAAGGATATTGCCATTTCTAAGATTGGCCTCAAATCTCTTGAAATCCTCACTTGCAAATTCCACAAAAAGAGTGTTTCAAAACTGCTGTCTAAATGAACGTTCAACACTGAGAGTTGAATACACAAAACGCAAAGAAGTTACTGAGAATTCTTCTGTCTAGCATTATATGAAGAAATCCCGTTTCCAACGAAGGCCTCAACCAGGTCTTAATATCCACTTGCTGACTTAACAAATGGTGTGTTTCCAAACTGCTCTATGAAAAGAAAGGTTAAACTCTGTGAGTTGAACACACCCATTGCAAGTAGTTTCTGAGAATCATTATGTGTAGTTTTGAAAAGGGGATATTTCCATTTCTAACATTGCCCTAAAATCGCTGGAAATCTCCACTTGCAATTTCCACAAAAAGAGTGTTTCAAAACTGATCTTTCTAAGGGAAGGCTTCAATCTGTGAGTTGGATACACACAAACCAAAGAAGTTAATGAGAATTCTTCTGTCTTGCATTATATGAAGAAATCCCGTTTCCAACGAAGGCCTCAACGAGGTCTAAATATCCACCTGCAGACTTCACAAACAGAGTGTTTCCATACTGCTCTATGAAAAGAAAGGTTAAACGCTGTGAGTTGAACACATCCAGTGCAAAGTAGTTTCTGAGAATGATTCTGTCTAGTTTTTAAACGAGGATATTGCCATTTCTAAGATTGGCCTCAAATCTCTTGAAATCTCCACTTGCAAATTCCACTAAAAGAGTGTTAAAAAACTGCTCTGTCTAAAGGAACGTTCAAATCTGTGAGTCGAATACACACAACGCAAAGAAGTTACTGAGATTTCTTCTGTCTTGCATCATATGAAGAAATCCCTTTTCCAAGGAAGGCCTAAACGAGCTCTAAATATCCACTTGCAGACTTAACAGACAGAGTGTTTCCAAACAGCTCTATGAAAAGAAAGGGTAAACTCTGTGAGTTGAACACATCCAGTAGAAATAGTTTGTGAGAATGATTCTGTCTAGTTTTTAAAGAAGGATATTGCCATTTCTAAGATTGGCCTGAAATCTCTTGAAATCTGCACTTGCAAATTCCACAAAAAGAGTGTTTCAAAACTGCTGTTTAAACGAACGTTCAACACTGAGAGTTGAATACAAACAACGCAAAGAAGTTACTGAGAATTCTTCTGACTAGCATTATATGAAGAAATCCCGGTTACAACGAAGGCCTCAATGAGGTCTAAATATCCACTTGCAGACGTAACAAACAGAGTGTTTCCAAACTGCTCTATGAAAGAAAGGTTAAAATCTGTGAATTGAACACATCCAGTGCAAAGTAGTTTCTGAGAATGATTCTGTCTAATTTTTAAACTATTATATTGCCATTTCTAAGATTTGCCTCAAATCTCTTGAAATCTCCACTTGCAAATTCCACAAAAAGAGTGTTTCAAAAGTGCTCTGTCTAAAGGAACGTTCAACTATGTGAGTTGAATACACACAACGCAAAGAAGTTACTGAGAATTCTTCTGTCTAGCATTATATGAAGAAAAACCTTTTCCAACGAAGGACCAAACAAGGTCTAAATACCCACTTGCAGACATAACAAACAGAGTGTTTCCAAACTGCTCTATGAAAACAAAGGGTAAACTCTGTTAGTTGAACACACCCCTTACAAAGTAGTTTCTGAGAATGATTCTGTCTAGTTTTAAAACGGGGATATTTCCATTTCTAAGATGGGCCTCAAATCGCTGGAAATCTCCAATGGCAATTTCCACAAAAAGAGTGTTTCAAAACTGATCTTTTTAAAGGAAGGCTTAACTCTGTGAGTTGAATACACAACACAAAGAAGTTACTGAGAATTCTTCTGACTTGCATTATATGAAGAAATCCCATTTCCAACGAAGGCCTTAACGAGGTCTAAATATCCACTGGCAGACTTCACAAACAGAGTGTTTCCAAAGTGCTCTATGAAAAGAAAGGTTAAACACTGTGAGTTGAACACATCCAGTACAAAGTAGTTTCTGAGAATGATTCTATCTAGTTTTTAAACGAGCATATTGCCATTTCTAAAATTGGCCACAAATCTCTTGAAATCTCCACTTGCAAATTCCACCAAAAGAGTGTTTCAAAACTCCTCTGTCTAAAGGAACGTACAACTCTGTGAGTTGAATACACACAACGCAAAGAAGTTACTGAGAATTCTTCTGACAAGCATTATATGAAGAAATCCCGTTTCCAACGAAGGCCTCAAAGAGGTCTAAATATCCACTTGCAGACTTAACAAACAGAGTGTTTCCAAACTGCTCTATGAAAAGAAATGTTAAGCTCTGTGAGTTGAACACACCCATTACAAAGTAGTTTCTGAGAATGATTATGTGCAGGTTTGAAACGGGGATATTTCCATTTCTAAGATTGTCCTCAAATCGCTGGAAATCTCCTCTTGCAATTTCCACAAAAAGAATGTTTCGAAACTGCTATGTCAAAGGAACGTTCAACTCTGTGAGTTGAATACACACAATGCCAAGAAGTTACTGAGAATTCTTCTGTCTAGCATTATAAGAAAAAATCCCTTTTCCAACGAAGTCCTCTATCAGGTCTAAATATACACTTGTAGTCTTAAAAAACAGAGTGTTTTCAAACTGCTCTATGAAAAGAAAGGTTAAATTCTGTGAGTTGAAGGCATCCAGTACAAAGTAGTTTCTGAGAATGATTCTGTCTAGTTTTTAAACGAGGATATTGCCATTTCTAAGATTGGCCTCAAATCTCTTGAAATCTCCACTTGCAAATTCCACAAAAAGAGTGTTTCAAAACTGCTCTGTCTAAAGGAACGTTCAACTCCGTGAGTTGAATGCACACAACGCAAAGAAGTTACTGAGAATTCTTCGGTCTAGCATAATATGAAGAAATCCTGCTTCCAACGAAGGCCTGAAACATTTCTAAATATCCACTTGCAGACTTAACAAACAGAGTGTTTTCAAACTGCTCTATGAAAAGAAAGGTTAAACTCTGTGAGTTGAACACACCCATTACAAAGTAGTTTCTGAGAATGATTCTGTGTAGTTTTGAAACGGGGATATTTCCATTTCTAAGATTGGCCTCAAATCGCTGGAAACCTCCACTTGCAATTTCCACAAAAAGAGTGTTTCAAAACTGATCTTTCTAAGGGAAGGCTTAACTCTTTGAGTTGAATACACACAACACAAAGAAGGTACTGAGAATTCTTCTGTCTAGCATTATATGAAGAAATCCCGTTTCCAACGAAGGCCTCAAAGAGGTCTAAATATCCACTTGCAGGCTTATCAAACAGAGTGTTTCCAAACTGCTCTATGAAAAGAAAGGTTAAACTCTGTGAGTTGAACACACCCATTACAAAGTAGTTTCTGAGAATGATTCTGTCTAGTTTTGAAACGTGGATATGTCCATTTCTAAGATGGGCCTCAAATCGCTGGAAATCTCCACTTGCAATTTCCACAAAAAGAGTGTTTCAAAACTGATCTTTCCAAAGGAAGGCTTAACTCTGTGAGTTGAACACACAACACAAAGAAGTTACTGAGAATTCTTCTGTCTTGCACTATATGAAGAAATTCCGTTTCCAACGAAGACCACAAAGTGGTCTAAATATCCACTTGCAGACTTAAAAAACAGAGTGTTTCCAAAATGCTCTATGAAAAGAAAGGTTAAACTCTGTGTGTTGAACACTTCCAGTACAAAGTAGTTTCTGAGAATGATTCTGTCTAGTTTTTAACCGAGGATATTGCCATTTCTAAGATTGGCCTCAAATCTCTTGAAATCTCCACTTGCAAATTCCACAAAAAGAGTGTTTCAAAACTGCTCTGTCTAAAGGAACGTTCAACTCTGTTAGTTGAATACACACAATGCAAAGAAGTTACTGAGAATTCTTCTGTCTAGCATTATATGAAGAAATCCCGTTTCCAACGAAGGCCTCAACCAGGTCTAAATATCCACTTGCAGACTTAACAAACAGAGTGTTTTCAAACTGCTCTATGAAAAGAAAGGTTAAACTCTGTGAGTTGAACACACCCATTACAAAGTAGTTTCTGAGAATGATTCTGTCTAGTTTTGAAACGGGGATATTTCCAATTCTTAGATTGGCCTCAAATCGCTGGAAACCTCCACTTGCAATTTCCACAAAAAGAGTGTTTCAAAACTGATCTTTCTAAATGAAGGCTTAAATCTTTGAGTTGAATACACACAACACAAAGAAGTTAGTGAGAATTCTTCTGTATTGCATTATATGAAGAAATCCCGTTTCCAAGGAAGGCCTCAAAGAGGTCTAAATATCGACCTGCAGACATATCAAACAGAGTGTTTCCAAACTGCTCTATGAAAAGAAAGGTTAAACTCTGTGAGTTGAACACACCCATTACAAAATAGTTTCTGAGAATGATTCTGTCTAGTTTTGAAACGGGGATATGTCCATTTCTAAGATGGGCCTCAAATCTCTTGAAATCTCCACTTGCAAATTCCACAAAAAGAGTGTTTCAAAACTGCTCTGTCTAAAGTAATGTTCAACTCTGTTAGTTGAATACACAACATGCAAAGAAGTTACTGAGAAATCTTCTGTCTAGCATTATAGGAAGAAATCCCTTTTCCAACGAAGGCCTCAACCAGGTCTAAATATCCACTTGCAGACTTAACAAACAGAGTGTTTCCAAACTGCTCTATGAAAAGAAAGGTTAAACTCTGTGAGTTGAACACACCCATTACAAAGTAGTTTCTGAGAATGATTCTGTCTAGTTTTGAAACGGGGATATTTCCATTTCTAAGATTCGCCTCAAATCGCTGGAAACCTCCACTTGCAATTTCCACAAAAAGAGTGTTTCAAAACTGATCTTTCTAAAGGAAGGCTTAACTCTTTGAGTTGAATACACACAACACAAAGAAGGTACTGAGAATTCTTCTGTCTAGCATCATATGAAGAAATCCCATTTCCAAGGACGGCCTAAACGAGGTCTAAATATCCACTTGCAGACTTAACACACAGAGTGTTTACAAACAGGTCTATGAAAAGAAAGGTTAAACTCTGTGAGTTGAACACATCCAGTAGAAATAGTTTGTGAGAATGATTCTGTCTAGTTTTTAAAGAAGGATATTGCCATTTCTAAGATTGGCCTCAAATCTCTTGAAATCCTCACTTGCAAATTCCACAAAAAGAGTGTTTCAAAACTGCTGTCTAAATGAACGTTCAACACTGAGAGTTGAATACACAAAACGCAAAGAAGTTACTGAGAATTCTTCTGTCTAGCATTATATGAAGAAATCCCGTTTCCAACGAAGGCCTCAACCAGGTCTTAATATCCACTTGCTGACTTAACAAATGGTGTGTTTCCAAACTGCTCTATGAAAAGAAAGGTTAAACTCTGTGAGTTGAACACACCCATTGCAAGTAGTTTCTGAGAATCATTATGTGTAGTTTTGAAAAGGGGATATTTCCATTTCTAACATTGCCCTAAAATCGCTGGAAATCTCCACTTGCAATTTCCACAAAAAGAGTGTTTCAAAACTGATCTTTCTAAGGGAAGGCTTCAATCTGTGAGTTGGATACACACAAACCAAAGAAGTTAATGAGAATTCTTCTGTCTTGCATTATATGAAGAAATCCCGTTTCCAACGAAGGCCTCAACGAGGTCTAAATATCCACCTGCAGACTTCACAAACAGAGTGTTTCCATACTGCTCTATGAAAAGAAAGGTTAAACGCTGTGAGTTGAACACATCCAGTGCAAAGTAGTTTCTGAGAATGATTCTGTCTAGTTTTTAAACGAGGATATTGCCATTTCTAAGATTGGCCTCAAATCTCTTGAAATCTCCACTTGCAAATTCCACTAAAAGAGTGTTAAAAAACTGCTCTGTCTAAAGGAACGTTCAAATCTGTGAGTCGAATACACACAACGCAAAGAAGTTACTGAGATTTCTTCTGTCTTGCATCATATGAAGAAATCCCTTTTCCAAGGAAGGCCTAAACGAGCTCTAAATATCCACTTGCAGACTTAACAGACAGAGTGTTTCCAAACAGCTCTATGAAAAGAAAGGGTAAACTCTGTGAGTTGAACACATCCAGTAGAAATAGTTTGTGAGAATGATTCTGTCTAGTTTTTAAAGAAGGATATTGCCATTTCTAAGATTGGCCTGAAATCTCTTGAAATCTGCACTTGCAAATTCCACAAAAAGAGTGTTTCAAAACTGCTGTTTAAACGAACGTTCAACACTGAGAGTTGAATACACACAACGCAAAGAAGTTACTGAGAATTCTTCTGACTAGCATTATATGAAGAAATCCCGGTTACAACGAAGGCCTCAATGAGGTCTAAATATCCACTTGCAGACGTAACAAACAGAGTGTTTCCAAACTGCTCTATGAAAGAAAGGTTAAAATCTGTGAATTGAACACATCCAGTGCAAAGTAGTTTCTGAGAATGATTCTGTCTAATTTTTAAACTATTATATTGCCATTTCTAAGATTTGCCTCAAATCTCTTGAAATCTCCACTTGCAAATTCCACAAAAAGAGTGTTTCAAAAGTGCTCTGTCTAAAGGAACGTTCAACTATGTGAGTTGAATACACACAACGCAAAGAAGTTACTGAGAATTCTTCTGTCTAGCATTATATGAAGAAAAACCTTTTCCAACGAAGGACCAAACAAGGTCTAAATACCCACTTGCAGACATAACAAACAGAGTGTTTCCAAACTGCTCTATGAAAACAAAGGGTAAACTCTGTTAGTTGAACACACCCCTTACAAAGTAGTTTCTGAGAATGATTCTGTCTAGTTTTAAAACGGGGATATTTCCATTTCTAAGATGGGCCTCAAATCGCTGGAAATCTCCAATGGCAATTTCCACAAAAAGAGTGTTTCAAAACTGATCTTTTTAAAGGAAGGCTTAACTCTGTGAGTTGAATACACAACACAAAGAAGTTACTGAGAATTCTTCTGACTTGCATTATATGAAGAAATCCCATTTCCAACGAAGGCCTTAACGAGGTCTAAATATCCACTGGCAGACTTCACAAACAGAGTGTTTCCAAAGTGCTCTATGAAAAGAAAGGTTAAACACTGTGAGTTGAACACATCCAGTACAAAGTAGTTTCTGAGAATGATTCTATCTAGTTTTTAAACGAGCATATTGCCATTTCTAAAATTGGCCACAAATCTCTTGAAATCTCCACTTGCAAATTCCACCAAAAGAGTGTTTCAAAACTCCTCTGTCTAAAGGAACGTACAACTCTGTGAGTTGAATACACACAACGCAAAGAAGTTACTGAGAATTCTTCTGACAAGCATTATATGAAGAAATCCCGTTTCCAACGAAGGCCTCAAAGAGGTCTAAATATCCACTTGCAGACTTAACAAACAGAGTGTTTCCAAACTGCTCTATGAAAAGAAATGTTAAGCTCTGTGAGTTGAACACACCCATTACAAAGTAGTTTCTGAGAATGATTATGTGCAGGTTTGAAACGGGGATATTTCCATTTCTAAGATTGTCCTCAAATCGCTGGAAATCTCCTCTTGCAATTTCCACAAAAAGAATGTTTCAAAACTGCTATGTCAAAGGAACGTTCAACTCTGTGAGTTGAATACACACAATGCCAAGAAGTTACTGAGAATTCTTCTGTCTAGCATTATAAGAAAAAATCCCTTTTCCAACGAAGTCCTCTATCAGGTCTAAATATACACTTGTAGTCTTAAAAAACAGAGTGTTTTCAAACTGCTCTATGAAAAGAAAGGTTAAATTCTGTGAGTTGAAGGCATCCAGTACAAAGTAGTTTCTGAGAATGATTCTGTCTAGTTTTTAAACGAGGATATTGCCATTTCTAAGATTGGCCTCAAATCTCTTGAAATCTCCACTTGCAAATTCCACAAAAAGAGTGTTTCAAAACTGCTCTGTCTAAAGGAACGTTCAACTCCGTGAGTTGAATGCACACAACGCAAAGAAGTTACTGAGAATTCTTCGGTCTAGCATAATATGAAGAAATCCTGCTTCCAACGAAGGCCTGAAACATTTCTAAATATCCACTTGCAGACTTAACAAACAGAGTGTTTTCAAACTGCTCTATGAAAAGAAAGGTTAAACTCTGTGAGTTGAACACACCCATTACAAAGTAGTTTCTGAGAATGATTCTGTGTAGTTTTGAAACGGGGATATTTCCATTTCTAAGATTGGCCTCAAATCGCTGGAAACCTCCACTTGCAATTTCCACAAAAAGAGTGTTTCAAAACTGATCTTTCTAAGGGAAGGCTTAACTCTTTGAGTTGAATACACACAACACAAAGAAGGTACTGAGAATTCTTCTGTCTAGCATTATATGAAGAAATCCCGTTTCCAACGAAGGCCTCAAAGAGGTCTAAATATCCACTTGCAGGCTTATCAAACAGAGTGTTTCCAAACTGCTCTATGAAAAGAAAGGTTAAACTCTGTGAGTTGAACACACCCATTACAAAGTAGTTTCTGAGAATGATTCTGTCTAGTTTTGAAACGTGGATATGTCCATTTCTAAGATGGGCCTCAAATCGCTGGAAATCTCCACTTGCAATTTCCACAAAAAGAGTGTTTCAAAACTGATCTTTCCAAAGGAAGGCTTAACTCTGTGAGTTGAACACACAACACAAAGAAGTTACTGAGAATTCTTCTGTCTTGCACTATATGAAGAAATTCCGTTTCCAACGAAGACCACAAAGTGGTCTAAATATCCACTTGCAGACTTAAAAAACAGAGTGTTTCCAAAATGCTCTATGAAAAGAAAGGTTAAACTCTGTGTGTTGAACACTTCCAGTACAAAGTAGTTTCTGAGAATGATTCTGTCTAGTTTTTAACCGAGGATATTGCCATTTCTAAGATTGGCCTCAAATCTCTTGAAATCTCCACTTGCAAATTCCACAAAAAGAGTGTTTCAAAACTGCTCTGTCTAAAGGAACGTTCAACTCTGTTAGTTGAATACACACAATGCAAAGAAGTTACTGAGAATTCTTCTGTCTAGCATTATATGAAGAAATCCCGTTTCCAACGAAGGCCTCAACCAGGTCTAAATATCCACTTGCAGACTTAACAAACAGAGTGTTTTCAAACTGCTCTATGAAAAGAAAGGTTAAACTCTGTGAGTTGAACACACCCATTACAAAGTAGTTTCTGAGAATGATTCTGTCTAGTTTTGAAACGGGGATATTTCCAATTCTTAGATTGGCCTCAAATCGCTGGAAACCTCCACTTGCAATTTCCACAAAAAGAGTGTTTCAAAACTGATCTTTCTAAATGAAGGCTTAAATCTTTGAGTTGAATACACACAACACAAAGAAGTTAGTGAGAATTCTTCTGTATTGCATTATATGAAGAAATCCCGTTTCCAAGGAAGGCCTCAAAGAGGTCTAAATATCGACCTGCAGACATATCAAACAGAGTGTTTCCAAACTGCTCTATGAAAAGAAAGGTTAAACTCTGTGAGTTGAACACACCCATTACAAAATAGTTTCTGAGAATGATTCTGTCTAGTTTTGAAACGGGGATATGTCCATTTCTAAGATGGGCCTCAAATCTCTTGAAATCTCCACTTGCAAATTCCACAAAAAGAGTGTTTCAAAACTGCTCTGTCTAAAGTAATGTTCAACTCTGTTAGTTGAATACACAACATGCAAAGAAGTTACTGAGAAATCTTCTGTCTAGCATTATAGGAAGAAATCCCTTTTCCAACGAAGGCCTCAACCAGGTCTAAATATCCACTTGCAGACTTAACAAACAGAGTGTTTCCAAACTGCTCTATGAAAAGAAAGGTTAAACTCTGTGAGTTGAACACACCCATTACAAAGTAGTTTCTGAGAATGATTCTGTCTAGTTTTGAAACGGGGATATTTCCATTTCTAAGATTCGCCTCAAATCGCTGGAAACCTCCACTTGCAATTTCCACAAAAAGAGTGTTTCAAAACTGATCTTTCTAAAGGAAGGCTTAACTCTTTGAGTTGAATACACACAACACAAAGAAGGTACTGAGAATTCTTCTGTCTAGCATCATATGAAGAAATCCCATTTCCAAGGACGGCCTAAACGAGGTCTAAATATCCACTTGCAGACTTAACACACAGAGTGTTTACAAACAGGTCTATGAAAAGAAAGGTTAAACTCTGTGAGTTGAACACATCCAGTAGAAATAGTTTGTGAGAATGATTCTGTCTAGTTTTTAAAGAAGGATATTGCCATTTCTAAGATTGGCCTCAAATCTCTTGAAATCCTCACTTGCAAATTCCACAAAAAGAGTGTTTCAAAACTGCTGTCTAAATGAACGTTCAACACTGAGAGTTGAATACACAAAACGCAAAGAAGTTACTGAGAATTCTTCTGTCTAGCATTATATGAAGAAATCCCGTTTCCAACGAAGGCCTCAACCAGGTCTTAATATCCACTTGCTGACTTAACAAATGGTGTGTTTCCAAACTGCTCTATGAAAAGAAAGGTTAAACTCTGTGAGTTGAACACACCCATTGCAAGTAGTTTCTGAGAATCATTATGTGTAGTTTTGAAAAGGGGATATTTCCATTTCTAACATTGCCCTAAAATCGCTGGAAATCTCCACTTGCAATTTCCACAAAAAGAGTGTTTCAAAACTGATCTTTCTAAGGGAAGGCTTCAATCTGTGAGTTGGATACACACAAACCAAAGAAGTTAATGAGAATTCTTCTGTCTTGCATTATATGAAGAAATCCCGTTTCCAACGAAGGCCTCAACGAGGTCTAAATATCCACCTGCAGACTTCACAAACAGAGTGTTTCCATACTGCTCTATGAAAAGAAAGGTTAAACGCTGTGAGTTGAACACATCCAGTGCAAAGTAGTTTCTGAGAATGATTCTGTCTAGTTTTTAAACGAGGATATTGCCATTTCTAAGATTGGCCTCAAATCTCTTGAAATCTCCACTTGCAAATTCCACTAAAAGAGTGTTAAAAAACTGCTCTGTCTAAAGGAACGTTCAAATCTGTGAGTCGAATACACACAACGCAAAGAAGTTACTGAGATTTCTTCTGTCTTGCATCATATGAAGAAATCCCTTTTCCAAGGAAGGCCTAAACGAGCTCTAAATATCCACTTGCAGACTTAACAGACAGAGTGTTTCCAAACAGCTCTATGAAAAGAAAGGGTAAACTCTGTGAGTTGAACACATCCAGTAGAAATAGTTTGTGAGAATGATTCTGTCTAGTTTTTAAAGAAGGATATTGCCATTTCTAAGATTGGCCTGAAATCTCTTGAAATCTGCACTTGCAAATTCCACAAAAAGAGTGTTTCAAAACTGCTGTTTAAACGAACGTTCAACACTGAGAGTTGAATACACACAACGCAAAGAAGTTACTGAGAATTCTTCTGACTAGCATTATATGAAGAAATCCCGGTTACAACGAAGGCCTCAATGAGGTCTAAATATCCACTTGCAGACGTAACAAACAGAGTGTTTCCAAACTGCTCTATGAAAGAAAGGTTAAAATCTGTGAATTGAACACATCCAGTGCAAAGTAGTTTCTGAGAATGATTCTGTCTAATTTTTAAACTATTATATTGCCATTTCTAAGATTTGCCTCAAATCTCTTGAAATCTCCACTTGCAAATTCCACAAAAAGAGTGTTTCAAAACTGCTCTGTCTAAAGGAACGTTCAACTATGTGAGTTGAATACACACAACGCAAAGAAGTTACTGAGAATTCTTCTGTCTAGCATTATATGAAGAAAAACCTTTTCCAACGAAGGACCAAACAAGGTCTAAATACCCACTTGCAGACATAACAAACAGAGTGTTTCCAAACTGCTCTATGAAAACAAAGGGTAAACTCTGTTAGTTGAACACACCCCTTACAAAGTAGTTTCTGAGAATGATTCTGTCTAGTTTTAAAACGGGGATATTTCCATTTCTAAGATGGGCCTCAAATCGCTGGAAATCTCCAATGGCAATTTCCACAAAAAGAGTGTTTCAAAACTGATCTTTTTAAAGGAAGGCTTAACTCTGTGAGTTGAATACACAACACAAAGAAGTTACTGAGAATTCTTCTGACTTGCATTATATGAAGAAATCCCATTTCCAACGAAGGCCTTAACGAGGTCTAAATATCCACTGGCAGACTTCACAAACAGAGTGTTTCCAAAGTGCTCTATGAAAAGAAAGGTTAAACACTGTGAGTTGAACACATCCAGTACAAAGTAGTTTCTGAGAATGATTCTATCTAGTTTTTAAACGAGCATATTGCCATTTCTAAAATTGGCCACAAATCTCTTGAAATCTCCACTTGCAAATTCCACCAAAAGAGTGTTTCAAAACTCCTCTGTCTAAAGGAACGTACAACTCTGTGAGTTGAATACACACAACGCAAAGAAGTTACTGAGAATTCTTCTGACAAGCATTATATGAAGAAATCCCGTTTCCAACGAAGGCCTCAAAGAGGTCTAAATATCCACTTGCAGACTTAACAAACAGAGTGTTTCCAAACTGCTCTATGAAAAGAAATGTTAAGCTCTGTGAGTTGAACACACCCATTACAAAGTAGTTTCTGAGAATGATTATGTGCAGGTTTGAAACGGGGATATTTCCATTTCTAAGATTGTCCTCAAATCGCTGGAAATCTCCTCTTGCAATTTCCACAAAAAGAATGTTTCAAAACTGCTATGTCAAAGGAACGTTCAACTCTGTGAGTTGAATACACACAATGCCAAGAAGTTACTGAGAATTCTTCTGTCTAGCATTATAAGAAAAAATCCCTTTTCCAACGAAGTCCTCTATCAGGTCTAAATATACACTTGTAGTCTTAAAAAACAGAGTGTTTTCAAACTGCTCTATGAAAAGAAAGGTTAAATTCTGTGAGTTGAAGGCATCCAGTACAAAGTAGTTTCTGAGAATGATTCTGTCTAGTTTTTAAACGAGGATATTGCCATTTCTAAGATTGGCCTCAAATCTCTTGAAATCTCCACTTGCAAATTCCACAAAAAGAGTGTTTCAAAACTGCTCTGTCTAAAGGAACGTTCAACTCCGTGAGTTGAATGCACACAACGCAAAGAAGTTACTGAGAATTCTTCGGTCTAGCATAATATGAAGAAATCCTGCTTCCAACGAAGGCCTGAAACATTTCTAAATATCCACTTGCAGACTTAACAAACAGAGTGTTTTCAAACTGCTCTATGAAAAGAAAGGTTAAACTCTGTGAGTTGAACACACCCATTACAAAGTAGTTTCTGAGAATGATTCTGTGTAGTTTTGAAACGGGGATATTTCCATTTCTAAGATTGGCCTCAAATCGCTGGAAACCTCCACTTGCAATTTCCACAAAAAGAGTGTTTCAAAACTGATCTTTCTAAGGGAAGGCTTAACTCTTTGAGTTGAATACACACAACACAAAGAAGGTACTGAGAATTCTTCTGTCTAGCATTATATGAAGAAATCCCGTTTCCAACGAAGGCCTCAAAGAGGTCTAAATATCCACTTGCAGGCTTATCAAACAGAGTGTTTCCAAACTGCTCTATGAAAAGAAAGGTTAAACTCTGTGAGTTGAACACACCCATTACAAAGTAGTTTCTGAGAATGATTCTGTCTAGTTTTGAAACGTGGATATGTCCATTTCTAAGATGGGCCTCAAATCGCTGGAAATCTCCACTTGCAATTTCCACAAAAAGAGTGTTTCAAAACTGATCTTTCCAAAGGAAGGCTTAACTCTGTGAGTTGAACACACAACACAAAGAAGTTACTGAGAATTCTTCTGTCTTGCACTATATGAAGAAATTCCGTTTCCAACGAAGACCACAAAGTGGTCTAAATATCCACTTGCAGACTTAAAAAACAGAGTGTTTCCAAAATGCTCTATGAAAAGAAAGGTTAAACTCTGTGTGTTGAACACTTCCAGTACAAAGTAGTTTCTGAGAATGATTCTGTCTAGTTTTTAACCGAGGATATTGCCATTTCTAAGATTGGCCTCAAATCTCTTGAAATCTCCACTTGCAAATTCCACAAAAAGAGTGTTTCAAAACTGCTCTGTCTAAAGGAACGTTCAACTCTGTTAGTTGAATACACACAATGCAAAGAAGTTACTGAGAATTCTTCTGTCTAGCATTATATGAAGAAATCCCGTTTCCAACGAAGGCCTCAACCAGGTCTAAATATCCACTTGCAGACTTAACAAACAGAGTGTTTTCAAACTGCTCTATGAAAAGAAAGGTTAAACTCTGTGAGTTGAACACACCCATTACAAAGTAGTTTCTGAGAATGATTCTGTCTAGTTTTGAAACGGGGATATTTCCAATTCTTAGATTGGCCTCAAATCGCTGGAAACCTCCACTTGCAATTTCCACAAAAAGAGTGTTTCAAAACTGATCTTTCTAAATGAAGGCTTAAATCTTTGAGTTGAATACACACAACACAAAGAAGTTAGTGAGAATTCTTCTGTATTGCATTATATGAAGAAATCCCGTTTCCAAGGAAGGCCTCAAAGAGGTCTAAATATCGACCTGCAGACATATCAAACAGAGTGTTTCCAAACTGCTCTATGAAAAGAAAGGTTAAACTCTGTGAGTTGAACACACCCATTACAAAATAGTTTCTGAGAATGATTCTGTCTAGTTTTGAAACGGGGATATGTCCATTTCTAAGATGGGCCTCAAATCTCTTGAAATCTCCACTTGCAAATTCCACAAAAAGAGTGTTTCAAAACTGCTCTGTCTAAAGTAATGTTCAACTCTGTTAGTTGAATACACAACATGCAAAGAAGTTACTGAGAAATCTTCTGTCTAGCATTATAGGAAGAAATCCCTTTTCCAACGAAGGCCTCAACCAGGTCTAAATATCCACTTGCAGACTTAACAAACAGAGTGTTTCCAAACTGCTCTATGAAAAGAAAGGTTAAACTCTGTGAGTTGAACACACCCATTACAAAGTAGTTTCTGAGAATGATTCTGTCTAGTTTTGAAACGGGGATATTTCCATTTCTAAGATTCGCCTCAAATCGCTGGAAACCTCCACTTGCAATTTCCACAAAAAGAGTGTTTCAAAACTGATCTTTCTAAAGGAAGGCTTAACTCTTTGAGTTGAATACACACAACACAAAGAAGGTACTGAGAATTCTTCTGTCTAGCATCATATGAAGAAATCCCATTTCCAAGGACGGCCTAAACGAGGTCTAAATATCCACTTGCAGACTTAACACACAGAGTGTTTACAAACAGGTCTATGAAAAGAAAGGTTAAACTCTGTGAGTTGAACACATCCAGTAGAAATAGTTTGTGAGAATGATTCTGTCTAGTTTTTAAAGAAGGATATTGCCATTTCTAAGATTGGCCTCAAATCTCTTGAAATCCTCACTTGCAAATTCCACAAAAAGAGTGTTTCAAAACTGCTGTCTAAATGAACGTTCAACACTGAGAGTTGAATACACAAAACGCAAAGAAGTTACTGAGAATTCTTCTGTCTAGCATTATATGAAGAAATCCCGTTTCCAACGAAGGCCTCAACCAGGTCTTAATATCCACTTGCTGACTTAACAAATGGTGTGTTTCCAAACTGCTCTATGAAAAGAAAGGTTAAACTCTGTGAGTTGAACACACCCATTGCAAGTAGTTTCTGAGAATCATTATGTGTAGTTTTGAAAAGGGGATATTTCCATTTCTAACATTGCCCTAAAATCGCTGGAAATCTCCACTTGCAATTTCCACAAAAAGAGTGTTTCAAAACTGATCTTTCTAAGGGAAGGCTTCAATCTGTGAGTTGGATACACACAAACCAAAGAAGTTAATGAGAATTCTTCTGTCTTGCATTATATGAAGAAATCCCGTTTCCAACGAAGGCCTCAACGAGGTCTAAATATCCACCTGCAGACTTCACAAACAGAGTGTTTCCATACTGCTCTATGAAAAGAAAGGTTAAACGCTGTGAGTTGAACACATCCAGTGCAAAGTAGTTTCTGAGAATGATTCTGTCTAGTTTTTAAACGAGGATATTGCCATTTCTAAGATTGGCCTCAAATCTCTTGAAATCTCCACTTGCAAATTCCACTAAAAGAGTGTTAAAAAACTGCTCTGTCTAAAGGAACGTTCAAATCTGTGAGTCGAATACACACAACGCAAAGAAGTTACTGAGATTTCTTCTGTCTTGCATCATATGAAGAAATCCCTTTTCCAAGGAAGGCCTAAACGAGCTCTAAATATCCACTTGCAGACTTAACAGACAGAGTGTTTCCAAACAGCTCTATGAAAAGAAAGGGTAAACTCTGTGAGTTGAACACATCCAGTAGAAATAGTTTGTGAGAATGATTCTGTCTAGTTTTTAAAGAAGGATATTGCCATTTCTAAGATTGGCCTGAAATCTCTTGAAATCTGCACTTGCAAATTCCACAAAAAGAGTGTTTCAAAACTGCTGTTTAAACGAACGTTCAACACTGAGAGTTGAATACACACAACGCAAAGAAGTTACTGAGAATTCTTCTGACTAGCATTATATGAAGAAATCCCGGTTACAACGAAGGCCTCAATGAGGTCTAAATATCCACTTGCAGACGTAACAAACAGAGTGTTTCCAAACTGCTCTATGAAAGAAAGGTTAAAATCTGTGAATTGAACACATCCAGTGCAAAGTAGTTTCTGAGAATGATTCTGTCTAATTTTTAAACTATTATATTGCCATTTCTAAGATTTGCCTCAAATCTCTTGAAATCTCCACTTGCAAATTCCACAAAAAGAGTGTTTCAAAAGTGCTCTGTCTAAAGGAACGTTCAACTATGTGAGTTGAATACACACAACGCAAAGAAGTTACTGAGAATTCTTCTGTCTAGCATTATATGAAGAAAAACCTTTTCCAACGAAGGACCAAACAAGGTCTAAATACCCACTTGCAGACATAACAAACAGAGTGTTTCCAAACTGCTCTATGAAAACAAAGGGTAAACTCTGTTAGTTGAACACACCCCTTACAAAGTAGTTTCTGAGAATGATTCTGTCTAGTTTTAAAACGGGGATATTTCCATTTCTAAGATGGGCCTCAAATCGCTGGAAATCTCCAATGGCAATTTCCACAAAAAGAGTGTTTCAAAACTGATCTTTTTAAAGGAAGGCTTAACTCTGTGAGTTGAATACACAACACAAAGAAGTTACTGAGAATTCTTCTGACTTGCATTATATGAAGAAATCCCATTTCCAACGAAGGCCTTAACGAGGTCTAAATATCCACTGGCAGACTTCACAAACAGAGTGTTTCCAAAGTGCTCTATGAAAAGAAAGGTTAAACACTGTGAGTTGAACACATCCAGTACAAAGTAGTTTCTGAGAATGATTCTATCTAGTTTTTAAACGAGCATATTGCCATTTCTAAAATTGGCCACAAATCTCTTGAAATCTCCACTTGCAAATTCCACCAAAAGAGTGTTTCAAAACTCCTCTGTCTAAAGGAACGTACAACTCTGTGAGTTGAATACACACAACGCAAAGAAGTTACTGAGAATTCTTCTGACAAGCATTATATGAAGAAATCCCGTTTCCAACGAAGGCCTCAAAGAGGTCTAAATATCCACTTGCAGACTTAACAAACAGAGTGTTTCCAAACTGCTCTATGAAAAGAAATGTTAAGCTCTGTGAGTTGAACACACCCATTACAAAGTAGTTTCTGAGAATGATTATGTGCAGGTTTGAAACGGGGATATTTCCATTTCTAAGATTGTCCTCAAATCGCTGGAAATCTCCTCTTGCAATTTCCACAAAAAGAATGTTTCAAAACTGCTATGTCAAAGGAACGTTCAACTCTGTGAGTTGAATACACACAATGCCAAGAAGTTACTGAGAATTCTTCTGTCTAGCATTATAAGAAAAAATCCCTTTTCCAACGAAGTCCTCTATCAGGTCTAAATATACACTTGTAGTCTTAAAAAACAGAGTGTTTTCAAACTGCTCTATGAAAAGAAAGGTTAAATTCTGTGAGTTGAAGGCATCCAGTACAAAGTAGTTTCTGAGAATGATTCTGTCTAGTTTTTAAACGAGGATATTGCCATTTCTAAGATTGGCCTCAAATCTCTTGAAATCTCCACTTGCAAATTCCACAAAAAGAGTGTTTCAAAACTGCTCTGTCTAAAGGAACGTTCAACTCCGTGAGTTGAATGCACACAACGCAAAGAAGTTACTGAGAATTCTTCGGTCTAGCATAATATGAAGAAATCCTGCTTCCAACGAAGGCCTGAAACATTTCTAAATATCCACTTGCAGACTTAACAAACAGAGTGTTTTCAAACTGCTCTATGAAAAGAAAGGTTAAACTCTGTGAGTTGAACACACCCATTACAAAGTAGTTTCTGAGAATGATTCTGTGTAGTTTTGAAACGGGGATATTTCCATTTCTAAGATTGGCCTCAAATCGCTGGAAACCTCCACTTGCAATTTCCACAAAAAGAGTGTTTCAAAACTGATCTTTCTAAGGGAAGGCTTAACTCTTTGAGTTGAATACACACAACACAAAGAAGGTACTGAGAATTCTTCTGTCTAGCATTATATGAAGAAATCCCGTTTCCAACGAAGGCCTCAAAGAGGTCTAAATATCCACTTGCAGGCTTATCAAACAGAGTGTTTCCAAACTGCTCTATGAAAAGAAAGGTTAAACTCTGTGAGTTGAACACACCCATTACAAAGTAGTTTCTGAGAATGATTCTGTCTAGTTTTGAAACGTGGATATGTCCATTTCTAAGATGGGCCTCAAATCGCTGGAAATCTCCACTTGCAATTTCCACAAAAAGAGTGTTTCAAAACTGATCTTTCCAAAGGAAGGCTTAACTCTGTGAGTTGAACACACAACACAAAGAAGTTACTGAGAATTCTTCTGTCTTGCACTATATGAAGAAATTCCGTTTCCAACGAAGACCACAAAGTGGTCTAAATATCCACTTGCAGACTTAAAAAACAGAGTGTTTCCAAAATGCTCTATGAAAAGAAAGGTTAAACTCTGTGTGTTGAACACTTCCAGTACAAAGTAGTTTCTGAGAATGATTCTGTCTAGTTTTTAACCGAGGATATTGCCATTTCTAAGATTGGCCTCAAATCTCTTGAAATCTCCACTTGCAAATTCCACAAAAAGAGTGTTTCAAAACTGCTCTGTCTAAAGGAACGTTCAACTCTGTTAGTTGAATACACACAATGCAAAGAAGTTACTGAGAATTCTTCTGTCTAGCATTATATGAAGAAATCCCGTTTCCAACGAAGGCCTCAACCAGGTCTAAATATCCACTTGCAGACTTAACAAACAGAGTGTTTTCAAACTGCTCTATGAAAAGAAAGGTTAAACTCTGTGAGTTGAACACACCCATTACAAAGTAGTTTCTGAGAATGATTCTGTCTAGTTTTGAAACGGGGATATTTCCAATTCTTAGATTGGCCTCAAATCGCTGGAAACCTCCACTTGCAATTTCCACAAAAAGAGTGTTTCAAAACTGATCTTTCTAAATGAAGGCTTAAATCTTTGAGTTGAATACACACAACACAAAGAAGTTAGTGAGAATTCTTCTGTATTGCATTATATGAAGAAATCCCGTTTCCAAGGAAGGCCTCAAAGAGGTCTAAATATCGACCTGCAGACATATCAAACAGAGTGTTTCCAAACTGCTCTATGAAAAGAAAGGTTAAACTCTGTGAGTTGAACACACCCATTACAAAATAGTTTCTGAGAATGATTCTGTCTAGTTTTGAAACGGGGATATGTCCATTTCTAAGATGGGCCTCAAATCTCTTGAAATCTCCACTTGCAAATTCCACAAAAAGAGTGTTTCAAAACTGCTCTGTCTAAAGTAATGTTCAACTCTGTTAGTTGAATACACAACATGCAAAGAAGTTACTGAGAAATCTTCTGTCTAGCATTATAGGAAGAAATCCCTTTTCCAACGAAGGCCTCAACCAGGTCTAAATATCCACTTGCAGACTTAACAAACAGAGTGTTTCCAAACTGCTCTATGAAAAGAAAGGTTAAACTCTGTGAGTTGAACACACCCATTACAAAGTAGTTTCTGAGAATGATTCTGTCTAGTTTTGAAACGGGGATATTTCCATTTCTAAGATTCGCCTCAAATCGCTGGAAACCTCCACTTGCAATTTCCACAAAAAGAGTGTTTCAAAACTGATCTTTCTAAAGGAAGGCTTAACTCTTTGAGTTGAATACACACAACACAAAGAAGGTACTGAGAATTCTTCTGTCTAGCATTCTATGAAGAAATCCCGTTTCCAATGAAGGCCTGAACCAGGTCTAAATATCCACTTGCAGACTTATCAAACAGAGTGTTTCCAAACTGCTCTATGAAAAGAAAGGTTAAACTCTGTGAGTTGAACACACCCATTACAAAGTAGTTTCTGAGAATGATTCTGTCTAGTTTTGAAACGGGGATATGTCCATTTCTAAGATTGGCCTCAAATCGCTGCAAATCTCCACTTGCAATTTCCACAAAAAGAGTGTTTCAAAACTGATCTTTCTAAATGAAGGCTTAAATCTTTGAGTTGAATACACACAACACAAAGAAGTTAGTGAGAATTCTTCTGTATTGCATTATATGAAGAAATCCCGTTTCCAACGAAGGCCCCAAAGAGGTCTAAATATCGACTTGCAGACTTATCAAACAGAGTGTTTCCAAACTGCTCTATGAAAAGAAAGGTTAAACTCTGTGAGTTGAACACACCCATTACAAAATAGTTTCTTAGAATGATTCTGTCTAATTTTGAAACAGGGATATGTCCATTTCTAAGATGGGCCTCAAATCTCTTGAAATCTCCACTTGCAAATTCCACAAAAAGAGTGTTTCAAAACTGCTCTGTGTAAAGGAACGTTCAACTCTGTTAGTTGAATACACACAATGCAAAGAAGTTATGAGAATTCTTCTGTCTAGCATTATATGAAGAAATCCCGTTTCCAATGAAGGCCTCAAAGAGGTCTAAATATCCACTTGCAGACTTAACAAACAGAGGGTTTTCAAACTTCTCTATGAAAAGAAAGGTTAAACACTGTGAGTGGAACACACCCATTACAAAGTAGTTTCTCAGAATGATTCTGTCTAGTTTTGAAACGGGGATTTTCCATTTCTAAGATTGGCCTCAAATCGCTGGAAATCTCCACTTGCAATTTCCACAAAAAGAGTGTTTCAAAACTGATCTTTCTAAAGGAAGGCTTAACTCTGTGAGTCGAATACACACAACACAAAGAAGTTACTGAGAATTCTTCTGTCTTGCATCATATGAAGAAATCCCATTTCCAAGGAAGGCCTAAATGAGGTCTAAATATCCACTGGCAGACTTAACAAACAGAGTGTTTCCAAACAGCTCTGTGAAAAGAAAGGTTAAACGCTGTGAGTTGAACACATCCAGTTGAAATAGTTTGTGAGAATGATTCTGTCTAGTTTTTAAAGAAGGATATTGCCATTTCTAAGATTGGCCTCAAATCCCTTGAAATCAGCACTTGCAAACTCCACAAAAAGAGTGTTTCAAAACTGCTGTGTAAACGAACGCTCAACACTGAGACTTGAATACACAAAACGCAAAGAAGTTACTGAGAATTCTTCTGTCTAGCATTATATGAAGAAATCACGTTTCCAACGAAGGCCTCAACCAGGTCTAAATATCCACTTGCAGACATAACAAACAGAGTGTTTTCAAACTGCTCTATGAAAAGAAAGGTTAAACTCTGTGAGTTGAACACACCCATTACAAAGTAGTTTCTGAGAATGATTCTGTGGAGTTTTGAAACAGGGATATTTCCATTTCTAAATTGCCGTCAAATCGCTGGAAATCTCCACTTGCAATTTCTACAAAAAGAGGATTTCAAAACTCATCTTTCTGAAGGATGTCTTACCTCTGTGAGTTGAATTCACACAACACAAAGAAGTTACTGAGAATTCTTCTGACTAGCATTATATGAAGAAATCCCGGTTACAACGAAGGCCTCAATGAGGTCTAAATATCCACTTGCCGACGTAACAAACAGAGTGTTTCCAAACTGCTCTATGAAAGAAAGGTTAAAATCTGTGAATTGAACACATCCAGTGCAAAGTAGTTTCTGAGAATGTTTCTGTCTAATTTTTAAACTATTATATTGCCATTTCTAAGATTTGCCTCAAATCTCTTGAAATCTCCACTTGCAAATTCCACAAAAAGAGTGTTTCAAAACTGCTCTGTCTAAAGGAACGTTCAACTATGTGAGTTGAATACACACAACGCAAAGAAGTTACTGAGAATTCTTCTGTCTAGCATTATATGAAGAAAAACCTTTTCCAACGAAGGACCAAACAAGGTCTAAATACCCACTTGCAGACATAACAAACAGAGTGTTTCCAAACTGCTCTATGAAAACAAAGGGTAAACTCTGTTAGTTGAACACACCCCTTACAAAGTAGTTTCTGAGAATGATTCTGTCTAGTTTTAAAACGGGGATATTTCCATTTCTAAGATGGGCCTCAAATCGCTGGAAATCTCCAATGGCAATTTCCACAAAAAGAGTGTTTCAAAACTGATCTTTTTAAAGGAAGGCTTAACTCTGTGAGTTGAATACACAACACAAAGAAGTTACTGAGAATTCTTCTGACTTGCATTATATGAAGAAATCCCATTTCCAACGAAGGCCTTAACGAGGTCTAAATATCCACTGGCAGACTTCACAAACAGAGTGTTTCCAAAGTGCTCTATGAAAAGAAAGGTTAAACACTGTGAGTTGAACACATCCAGTACAAAGTAGTTTCTGAGAATGATTCTATCTAGTTTTTAAACGAGCATATTGCCATTTCTAAAATTGGCCACAAATCTCTTGAAATCTCCACTTGCAAATTCCACCAAAAGAGTGTTTCAAAACTCCTCTGTCTAAAGGAACGTACAACTCTGTGAGTTGAATACACACAACGCAAAGAAGTTACTGAGAATTCTTCTGACAAGCATTATATGAAGAAATCCCGTTTCCAACGAAGGCCTCAAAGAGGTCTAAATATCCACTTGCAGACTTAACAAACAGAGTGTTTCCAAACTGCTCTATGAAAAGAAATGTTAAGCTCTGTGAGTTGAACACACCCATTACAAAGTAGTTTCTGAGAATGATTATGTGCAGGTTTGAAACGGGGATATTTCCATTTCTAAGATTGTCCTCAAATCGCTGGAAATCTCCTCTTGCAATTTCCACAAAAAGAATGTTTCAAAACTGCTATGTCAAAGGAACGTTCAACTCTGTGAGTTGAATACACACAATGCCAAGAAGTTACTGAGAATTCTTCTGTCTAGCATTATAAGAAAAAATCCCTTTTCCAACGAAGTCCTCTATCAGGTCTAAATATACACTTGTAGTCTTAAAAAACAGAGTGTTTTCAAACTGCTCTATGAAAAGAAAGGTTAAATTCTGTGAGTTGAAGGCATCCAGTACAAAGTAGTTTCTGAGAATGATTCTGTCTAGTTTTTAAACGAGGATATTGCCATTTCTAAGATTGGCCTCAAATCTCTTGAAATCTCCACTTGCAAATTCCACAAAAAGAGTGTTTCAAAACTGCTCTGTCTAAAGGAACGTTCAACTCCGTGAGTTGAATGCACACAACGCAAAGAAGTTACTGAGAATTCTTCGGTCTAGCATAATATGAAGAAATCCTGCTTCCAACGAAGGCCTGAAACATTTCTAAATATCCACTTGCAGACTTAACAAACAGAGTGTTTTCAAACTGCTCTATGAAAAGAAAGGTTAAACTCTGTGAGTTGAACACACCCATTACAAAGTAGTTTCTGAGAATGATTCTGTGTAGTTTTGAAACGGGGATATTTCCATTTCTAAGATTGGCCTCAAATCGCTGGAAACCTCCACTTGCAATTTCCACAAAAAGAGTGTTTCAAAACTGATCTTTCTAAGGGAAGGCTTAACTCTTTGAGTTGAATACACACAACACAAAGAAGGTACTGAGAATTCTTCTGTCTAGCATTATATGAAGAAATCCCGTTTCCAACGAAGGCCTCAAAGAGGTCTAAATATCCACTTGCAGGCTTATCAAACAGAGTGTTTCCAAACTGCTCTATGAAAAGAAAGGTTAAACTCTGTGAGTTGAACACACCCATTACAAAGTAGTTTCTGAGAATGATTCTGTCTAGTTTTGAAACGTGGATATGTCCATTTCTAAGATGGGCCTCAAATCGCTGGAAATCTCCACTTGCAATTTCCACAAAAAGAGTGTTTCAAAACTGATCTTTCCAAAGGAAGGCTTAACTCTGTGAGTTGAACACACAACACAAAGAAGTTACTGAGAATTCTTCTGTCTTGCACTATATGAAGAAATTCCGTTTCCAACGAAGACCACAAAGTGGTCTAAATATCCACTTGCAGACTTAAAAAACAGAGTGTTTCCAAAATGCTCTATGAAAAGAAAGGTTAAACTCTGTGTGTTGAACACTTCCAGTACAAAGTAGTTTCTGAGAATGATTCTGTCTAGTTTTTAACCGAGGATATTGCCATTTCTAAGATTGGCCTCAAATCTCTTGAAATCTCCACTTGCAAATTCCACAAAAAGAGTGTTTCAAAACTGCTCTGTCTAAAGGAACGTTCAACTCTGTTAGTTGAATACACACAATGCAAAGAAGTTACTGAGAATTCTTCTGTCTAGCATTATATGAAGAAATCCCGTTTCCAACGAAGGCCTCAACCAGGTCTAAATATCCACTTGCAGACTTAACAAACAGAGTGTTTTCAAACTGCTCTATGAAAAGAAAGGTTAAACTCTGTGAGTTGAACACACCCATTACAAAGTAGTTTCTGAGAATGATTCTGTCTAGTTTTGAAACGGGGATATTTCCAATTCTTAGATTGGCCTCAAATCGCTGGAAACCTCCACTTGCAATTTCCACAAAAAGAGTGTTTCAAAACTGATCTTTCTAAATGAAGGCTTAAATCTTTGAGTTGAATACACACAACACAAAGAAGTTAGTGAGAATTCTTCTGTATTGCATTATATGAAGAAATCCCGTTTCCAAGGAAGGCCTCAAAGAGGTCTAAATATCGACCTGCAGACATATCAAACAGAGTGTTTCCAAACTGCTCTATGAAAAGAAAGGTTAAACTCTGTGAGTTGAACACACCCATTACAAAATAGTTTCTGAGAATGATTCTGTCTAGTTTTGAAACGGGGATATGTCCATTTCTAAGATGGGCCTCAAATCTCTTGAAATCTCCACTTGCAAATTCCACAAAAAGAGTGTTTCAAAACTGCTCTGTCTAAAGTAATGTTCAACTCTGTTAGTTGAATACACAACATGCAAAGAAGTTACTGAGAAATCTTCTGTCTAGCATTATAGGAAGAAATCCCTTTTCCAACGAAGGCCTCAACCAGGTCTAAATATCCACTTGCAGACTTAACAAACAGAGTGTTTCCAAACTGCTCTATGAAAAGAAAGGTTAAACTCTGTGAGTTGAACACACCCATTACAAAGTAGTTTCTGAGAATGATTCTGTCTAGTTTTGAAACGGGGATATTTCCATTTCTAAGATTCGCCTCAAATCGCTGGAAACCTCCACTTGCAATTTCCACAAAAAGAGTGTTTCAAAACTGATCTTTCTAAAGGAAGGCTTAACTCTTTGAGTTGAATACACACAACACAAAGAAGGTACTGAGAATTCTTCTGTCTAGCATTCTATGAAGAAATCCCGTTTCCAATGAAGGCCTGAACCAGGTCTAAATATCCACTTGCAGACTTATCAAACAGAGTGTTTCCAAACTGCTCTATGAAAAGAAAGGTTAAACTCTGTGAGTTGAACACACCCATTACAAAGTAGTTTCTGAGAATGATTCTGTCTAGTTTTGAAACGGGGATATGTCCATTTCTAAGATTGGCCTCAAATCGCTGCAAATCTCCACTTGCAATTTCCACAAAAAGAGTGTTTCAAAACTGATCTTTCTAAATGAAGGCTTAAATCTTTGAGTTGAATACACACAACACAAAGAAGTTAGTGAGAATTCTTCTGTATTGCATTATATGAAGAAATCCCGTTTCCAACGAAGGCCCCAAAGAGGTCTAAATATCGACTTGCAGACTTATCAAACAGAGTGTTTCCAAACTGCTCTATGAAAAGAAAGGTTAAACTCTGTGAGTTGAACACACCCATTACAAAATAGTTTCTTAGAATGATTCTGTCTAATTTTGAAACAGGGATATGTCCATTTCTAAGATGGGCCTCAAATCTCTTGAAATCTCCACTTGCAAATTCCACAAAAAGAGTGTTTCAAAACTGCTCTGTGTAAAGGAACGTTCAACTCTGTTAGTTGAATACACACAATGCAAAGAAGTTATGAGAATTCTTCTGTCTAGCATTATATGAAGAAATCCCGTTTCCAATGAAGGCCTCAAAGAGGTCTAAATATCCACTTGCAGACTTAACAAACAGAGGGTTTTCAAACTTCTCTATGAAAAGAAAGGTTAAACACTGTGAGTGGAACACACCCATTACAAAGTAGTTTCTCAGAATGATTCTGTCTAGTTTTGAAACGGGGATTTTCCATTTCTAAGATTGGCCTCAAATCGCTGGAAATCTCCACTTGCAATTTCCACAAAAAGAGTGTTTCAAAACTGATCTTTCTAAAGGAAGGCTTAACTCTGTGAGTCGAATACACACAACACAAAGAAGTTACTGAGAATTCTTCTGTCTTGCATCATATGAAGAAATCCCATTTCCAAGGAAGGCCTAAATGAGGTCTAAATATCCACTGGCAGACTTAACAAACAGAGTGTTTCCAAACAGCTCTGTGAAAAGAAAGGTTAAACGCTGTGAGTTGAACACATCCAGTTGAAATAGTTTGTGAGAATGATTCTGTCTAGTTTTTAAAGAAGGATATTGCCATTTCTAAGATTGGCCTCAAATCCCTTGAAATCAGCACTTGCAAACTCCACAAAAAGAGTGTTTCAAAACTGCTGTGTAAACGAACGCTCAACACTGAGACTTGAATACACAAAACGCAAAGAAGTTACTGAGAATTCTTCTGTCTAGCATTATATGAAGAAATCACGTTTCCAACGAAGGCCTCAACCAGGTCTAAATATCCACTTGCAGACATAACAAACAGAGTGTTTTCAAACTGCTCTATGAAAAGAAAGGTTAAACTCTGTGAGTTGAACACACCCATTACAAAGTAGTTTCTGAGAATGATTCTGTGGAGTTTTGAAACAGGGATATTTCCATTTCTAAATTGCCGTCAAATCGCTGGAAATCTCCACTTGCAATTTCTACAAAAAGAGGATTTCAAAACTCATCTTTCTGAAGGATGTCTTACCTCTGTGAGTTGAATTCACACAACACAAAGAAGTTACTGAGAATTCTTCTGACTAGCATTATATGAAGAAATCCCGGTTACAACGAAGGCCTCAATGAGGTCTAAATATCCACTTGCCGACGTAACAAACAGAGTGTTTCCAAACTGCTCTATGAAAGAAAGGTTAAAATCTGTGAATTGAACACATCCAGTGCAAAGTAGTTTCTGAGAATGTTTCTGTCTAATTTTTAAACTATTATATTGCCATTTCTAAGATTTGCCTCAAATCTCTTGAAATCTCCACTTGCAAATTCCACAAAAAGAGTGTTTCAAAACTGCTCTGTCTAAAGGAACGTTCAACTATGTGAGTTGAATACACACAACGCAAAGAAGTTACTGAGAATTCTTCTGTCTAGCATTATATGAAGAAAAACCTTTTCCAACGAAGGACCAAACAAGGTCTAAATACCCACTTGCAGACATAACAAACAGAGTGTTTCCAAACTGCTCTATGAAAACAAAGGGTAAACTCTGTTAGTTGAACACACCCCTTACAAAGTAGTTTCTGAGAATGATTCTGTCTAGTTTTAAAACGGGGATATTTCCATTTCTAAGATGGGCCTCAAATCGCTGGAAATCTCCAATTGCAATTTCCACAAAAAGAGTGTTTCAAAACTGATCTTTTTAAAGGAAGGCTTAACTCTGTGAGTTGAATACACAACACAAAGAAGTTACTGAGAATTCTTCTGACTTGCATTATATGAAGAAATCCCATTTCCAATGAAGGCCTTAACGAGGTCTAAATATCCACTGGCAGACTTCGCAAACAGAGTGTTTCCAAACTGCTCTATGAAAAGAAAGGTTAAACACTGTGAGTTGAACACATCCAGTACAAAGTAGTTTCTGAGAATGATTCTATCTAGTTTTTAAACGAGGATATTGCCATTTCTAAGATTGGCCTCAAATCTCTTGAAATCTCCACTTGCAAATTCCACCAAAAGAGTGTTTCAAAACTCCTCTGTCTAAAGGAACGTACAACTCTGTGAGTTGAATACACACAACGCAAAGAAGTTACTGAGAATTCTTCTGACAAGCATTATATGAAGAAATCCCGTTTCCAACGAAGGCCTCAAAGAGGTCTAAATATCCACTTGCAGACTTAACAAACAGAGTGTTTCCAAACTGCTCTATGAAAAGAAATGTTAAGCTCTGTGAGTTGAACACACCCATTACAAAGTAGTTTCTGAGAATGATTATGTGCAGGTTTGAAACGGGGATATTTCCATTTCTAAGATTGTCCTCAAATCGCTGGAAATCTCCTCTTGCAATTTCCACAAAAAGAATGTTTCAAAACTGCTATGTCAAAGGAACGTTCAACTCTGTGAGTTGAATACACACAATGCCAAGAAGTTACTGAGAATTCTTCTGTCTAGCATTATAAGAAGAAATCCCTTTTCCAACGAAGTCCTCTATCAGGTCTAAATATACACTTGTAGTCTTAAAAAACAGAGTGTTTTCAAACTGCTCTATGAAAAGAAAGGTTAAATTCTGTGAGTTGAAGGCATCCAGTACAAAGTAGTTTCTGAGAATGATTCTGTCTAGTTTTTAAACGAGGATATTGCCATTTCTAAGATTGGCCTCAAATCTCTTGAAATCTCCAATTGCAAATTCCACAAAAAGAGTGTTTCAAAACCGCTCTGTCTAAAGGAACGTTCAACTCCGTGAGTTGAATGCACACAACACAAAGAAGTTACTGAGAATTCTTCGGTCTAGCATAATATGAAGAAATCCCGCTTCCAACGAAGGCCTGAAACAGTTCTAAATATCCAATTGCAGACTTAACAAACAGAGTGTTTTCAAACTGCTCTATGAAAAGAAAGGTTAAACTCTGTGAGTTGAACACACCCATTACAAAGTAGTTTCTGAGAATGATTCTGTGTAGTTTTGAAACGGGGATATTTCCATTTCTAAGATTGGCCTCAAATCGCTGGAAACCTCCACTTGCAATTTCCACAAAAAGAGTGTTTCAAAACTGATCTTTCTAAAGGAAGGCTTAACTCTTTGAGTTGAATACACACAACACAAAGAAGGTACTGAGAATTCTTCTGTCTAGCATTATATGAAGAAATCCCGTTTCCAACGAAGGCCTCAAAGAGGTCTAAATATTCACTTGCAGGCTTATCAAACAGAGTGTTTCCAAACTGCTCTATGAAAAGAAAGGTTAAACTCTGTGAGTTGAACACACCCATTACAAAGTAGTTTCTGAGAATGATTCTGTCTAGTTTTGAAACGGGGATATGTCCATTTCTAAGATTGGCCTCAAATCGCTGGAAATCTCCACTTGCAATTTCCACAAAAAGAGTGTTTCAAAACTGATCTTTCCAAAGGAAGGCTTAACTCTGTGAGTTGAACACACAACACAAAGAAGTTACTGAGAATTCTTCTGTCTTGCACTATATGAAGAAATTCCGTTTCCAACGAAGACCACAAAGTGGTCTAAATATCCACTTGCAGACTTAAAAAACAGAGTGTTTCCAAAATGCTCTATGAAAAGAAAGGTTAAACTCTGTGTGTTGAACACTTCCAGTACAAAGTAGTCTCTGAGAATGATTCTGTCTAGTTTTTAAACGAGGATATTGCCATTTCTAAGATTGGCCTCAAATCTCTTGAAATCTCCACTTGCAAATTCCACAAAAATAGTGTTTCAAAACTGCTCTGTCTAAAGGAACGTTCAACTCTGTTAGTTGAATACACACAATGCAAAGAAGTTACTGAGAATTCTTCTGTCTAGCATTATATGAAGAAATCCCGTTTCCAACGAAGGCCTCAACCAGGTCTAAATATCCACTTGCAGACTTAACAAACAGAGTGTTTTCAAACTGCTCTATGAAAAGAAAGGTTAAACTCTGTGAGTTGAACACACCCATTACAAAGTAGTTTCTGAGAAAGATTCTGTCTAATTTTGAAACGGGGATATTTCCAACTCTTAGATTGGCCTCAAATCGCTGGAAACCTCCACTTGCAATTTCCACAAAAAGAGTGTTTCAAAACTGATCTTTCTAAATGAAGGCTTAAATCTTTGAGTTGAATACACACAACACAAAGAAGTTAGTGAGAATTCTTCTGTATTGCATTATATGAAGAAATCCCGTTTCCAAGGAAGGCCTCAAAGAGGTCTAAATATCGACCTGCAGACATATCAAACAGAGTGTTTCCAAACTGCTCTATGAAAAGAAAGGTTAAACTCTGTGAGTTGAACACACCCATTACAAAATAGTTTCTGAGAATGATTCTGTCTAGTTTTGAAACGGGGAAATGTCCATTTCTAAGATGGGCCTCAAATCTCTTGAAATCTCCACTTGCAAATTCCACAAAAAGAGTGTTTCAAAACTGCTCTGTCTAAAGGAATGTTCAACTATGTATGTTGAATACACACAACGCAAAGAAGTTACTGAGAATTCTTCTGTCTAGCATTATATGAAGAAAAACCTTTTCCAACGAAGGACCAAACAAGGTCTAAATACCCACTTGCAGACATAACAAACAGAGTGTTTCCAAACTGCTCTAGGAAAACAAAGGGTAAACTCTGTTAGTTGAACACACCCCTTACAAAGTAGTTTCTGAGAATGATTCTGTCTAGTTTTAAAACGGGGATATTTCCATTTCTAAGATGGGCCTCAAATCGCTGGAAATCTCCAATTGCAATTTCCACAAAAAGAGTGTTTCAAAACTGATCTTTTTAAAGGAAGGCTTAACTCTGTGAGTTGAATACACAACACAAAGAAGTTACTGAGAATTCTTCTGACTTGCATTATATGAAGAAATCCCATTTCCAACGAAGGCCTTAACGAGGTCTAAATATCCACTGGCAGACTTCGCAAACAGAGTGTTTCCAAACTGCTCTATGAAAAGAAAGGTTAAACACTGTGAGTTGAACACATCCAGTACAAAGTAGTTTCTGAGAATGATTCTATCTAGTTTTAAAACGAGGATATTGCCATTTCTAAGATTGGCCTCAAATCTCTTGAAATCTCCACTTGCAAATTCCACCAAAAGTGTGTTTCAAAACTCCTCTGTCTAAAGGAACGTACAACTCTGTGAGTTGAATACACACAACGCAAAGAAGTTACTGAGAATTCTTCTGACAAGCATTATATGAAGAAATCCCGTTTCCAACGAAGGCCTCAAAGAGGTCTAAATATCCACTTGCAGACTTAACAAACAGAGTGTTTCCAAACTGCTCTATGAAAAGAAATGTTAAGCTCTGTGAGTTGAACACACCCATTACAAAGTAGTTTCTGAGAATGATTATGTGCAGGTTTGAAACGGGGATATTTCCATTTCTAAGATTGTCCTCAAATCGCTGGAAATCTCCTCTTGCAATTTCCACAAAAAGAATGTTTCAAAACTGCTATGTCAAAGGAACGTTCAACTCTGTGAGTTGAATACACACAATGCCAAGAAGTTACTGAGAATTCTTCTGTCTAGCATTATAAGAAAAAATCCCTTTTCCAACGAAGTCCTCTATCAGGTCTAAATATACACTTGTAGTCTTAAAAAACAGAGTGTTTTCAAACTGCTCTATGAAAAGAAAGGTTAAATTCTGTGAGTTGAAGGCATCCAGTACAAAGTAGTTTCTGAGAATGATTCTGTCTAGTTTTTAAACGAGGATATTGCCATTTCTAAGATTGGCCTCAAATCTCTTGAAATCTCCAATTGCAAATTCCACAAAAAGAGTGTTTCAAAACTGCTCTGTCTAAAGGAACGTTCAACTCCGTGAGTTGAATGCACACAACACAAAGAAGTTACTGAGAATTCTTCGGTCTAGCATAATATGAAGAAATCCCGCTTCCAACGAAGGCCTGAAACAGTTCTAAATATCCACTTGCAGACTTAAAAACAGAGTGTTTTCAAACTGCTCTATGAAAAGAAAGGTTAAACTCTGTGAGTTGAACACACCCATTACAAAGTAGTTTCTGAGAATGATTCTGTGTAGTTTTGAAACGGGGATATTTCCATTTCTAAGATTGGCCTCAAATCGCTGGAAACCTCCACTTGCAATTTCCACAAAAAGAGTGTTTCAAAACTGATCTTTCTAAAGGAAGGCTTAACTCTTTGAGTTGAATACACACAACACAAAGAAGGTACTGAGAATTCTTCTGTGTAGCATTATATGAAGAAATCCCTTTTCCAACGAAGGCCTCAAAGAGGTCTAAATATCCACTTGCAGGCTTATCAAACAGAGTGTTTCCAAACTGCTCTATGAAAAGAAAGGTTAAACTCTGTGAGTTGAACACACCCATTACAAAGTAGTTTCTGAGAATGATTCTGTCTAGTTTTGAAACGGGGATATGTCCATTTCTAAGATGGGCCTCAAATCGCTGGAAATCTCCACTTGCAATTTCCACAAAAAGAGTGTTTCAAAACTGATCTTTCCAAAGGAAGGCTTAACTCTGTGAGTTGAACACACAACACAAAGAAGTTACTGAGAATTCTTCTGTCTTGCACTATATGAAGAAATTCCGTTTCCAACGAAGACCACAAAGTGGTCTAAATATCCACTTGCAGACTTAAAAAACAGAGTGTTTCCAAAATGCTCTATGAAAAGAAAGGTTAAACTCTGTGTGTTGAACACTTCCAGTACAAAGTAGTCTCTGAGAATGATTCTGTCTAGTTTTTAAACGAGGATATTGCCATTTCTAAGATTGGCCTCAAATCTCTTGAAATCTCCACTTGCAAATTCCACAAAAAGAGTGTTTCAAAACTGCTCTGTCTAAAGGAACGTTCAACTCTGTTAGTTGAATACACACAATGCAAAGAAGTTACTGAGAATTCTTCTGTCTAGCATTATATGAAGAAATCCCGTTTCCAACGAAGGCCTCAACCAGGTCTAAATATCCACTTGCAGACTTAACAAACAGAGTGTTTTCAAACTGCTCTATGAAAAGAAAGGTTAAACTCTGTGAGTTGAACACACCCATTACAAAGTAGTTTCTGAGAAAGATTCTGTCTAGTTTTGAAACGGGGATATTTCCAATTCTTAGATTGGCCTCAAATCGCTGGAAACCTCCACTTGCAATTTCCACAAAAAGAGTGTTTCAAAACTGATCTTTCTAAATGAAGGCTTAAATCTTTGAGTTGAATACACACAACACAAAGAAGTTAGTGAGAATTCTTCTGTATTGCATTATATGAAGAAATCCCGTTTCCAAGGAAGGCCTCAAAGTGGTCTAAATATCGACCTGCAGACATATCAAACAGAGTGTTTCCAAACTGCTCTATGAAAAGAAAGGTTAAACTCTGTGAGTTGAACACACCCATTACAAAATAGTTTCTGAGAATGATTCTGTCTAGTTTTGAAACGGGGAAATGTCCATTTCTAAGATGGGCCTCAAATCTCTTGAAATCTCCACTTGCAAATTCCACAAAAAGAGTGTTTCAAAACTGCTCTGTCTAAAGGAACGTTCAACTATGTAAGTTGAATACACACAACGCAAAGAAGTTACTGAGAATTCTTCTGTCTAGCATTATATGAAGAAAAACCTTTTCCAACGAAGGACCAAACAAGGTCTAAATACCCACTTGCAGACATAACAAACAGAGTGTTTCCAAACTGCTCTAGGAAAACAAAGTGTAAACTCTGTTAGTTGAACACACCCCTTACAAAGTAGTTTCTGAGAATGATTATGTCTAGTTTTAAAACGGGGATATTTCCATTTCTAAGATGGGCCTCAAATCGCTGGAAATCTCCAATTGCAATTTCCACAAAAAGAGTGTTTCAAAACTGATCTTTTTAAAGGAAGGCTTAACTCTGTGAGTTGAATACACAACACAAAGAAGTTACTGAGAATTCTTCTGACTTGCATTATATGAAGAAATCCCTTTTCCAAAGAAGGCCTTAATGAGGTCTAAATATCCACTGGCAGACTTCACAAAGAGAGTGTTTCCAAACTGCTCTATGAAAAGAAAGGTTAAACACTGTGAGTTGAACACATCCAGTACAAAGTAGTTTCTGAGAATGATTCTATCTAGTTTTTAAACGAGGATATTGCCATTTCTAAGATTGGCCTCAAATCTCTTGAAATCTCCACTTGCAAATTCCACCAAAAGAGTGTTTCAAAACTCCTCTGTCTAAAGGAACGTACAACTCTGTGAGTTGAATACACACAACGCAAAGAAGTTACTGAGAATTCTTCTGACAAGCATTATATGAAGAAATCCCGTTTCCAACGAAGGCCTCAAAGAGGTCTAAATATCCACTTGCAGACTTAACAAACAGAGTGTTTCCAAACTGCTCTATGAAAAGAAATGTTAAGCTCTGTGAGTTGAACACACCCATTACAAAGTAGTTTCTGAGAATGATTATGTGCAGGTTTGAAACGGGGATATTTCCATTTCTAAGATTGTCCTCAAATCGCTGGAAATCTCCTCTTGCAATTTCCACAAAAAGAATGTTTCAAAACTGCTATGTCAAAGGAACGTTCAACTCTGTGAGTTGAATACACACAATGCCAAGAAGTTACTGAGAATTCTTCTGTCTAGCATTATAAGAAGAAATCCCTTTTCCAACGAAGTCCTCTATCAGGTCTAAATATCCACTTGTAGTCTTAAAAAACAGAGTGTTTTCAAACTGCTCTATGAAAAGAAAGGTTAAATTCTGTGAGTTGAAGGCATCCAGTACAAAGTAGTTTCTGAGAATGATTCTGTCTAGTTTTTAAACGAGGATATTGCCATTTCTAAGATTGGCCTCAAATCTCTTGAAATCTCCAATTGCAAATTCCACAAAAAGAGTGTTTCAAAACTGCTCTGTCTAAAGGAACGTTCAACTCCGTGAGTTGAATGCACACAACACAAAGAAGTTACTGAGAATTCTTCGGTCTAGCATAATATGAAGAAATCCCGCTTCCAACGAAGGCCTGAAACAGTTCTAAATATCCACTTGCAGACTTAACAAACACAGTGTTTTCAAACTGCTCTATGAAAAGAAAGGTTAAACTCTGTGAGTTGAACACACCCATTACAAAGTAGTTTCTGAGAATGATTCTGTGTAGTTTTGAAACGGGGATATTTCCATTTCTAAGATTGGCCTCAAATCGCTGGAAACCTCCACTTGCAATTTCCACAAAAAGAGTGTTTCAAAACTGATCTTTCTAAAGGAAGGCTTAACTCTTTGAGTTGAATACACACAACACAATGAAGGTACTGAGAATTCTTCTGTCTAGCATTATATGAAGAAATCCCGTTTCCAAAGAAGGCCTCAAAGAGGTCTAAATATCCACTTGCAGGCTTATCAAACAGAGTGTTTCCAAACTGCTCTATGAAAACAAAGGTTAAACTCTGTGAGTTGAACACACCCATTACAAAGTAGTTTCTGAGAATGATTCTGTCTAGTTTTGAAACGGGGATATGTCCATTTCTAAGATTGGCCTCAAATCGCTGGAAATCTCCACTTGCAATTTCCACAAAAAGAGTGTTTCAAAACTGATCTTTCCAAAGGAAGGCTTAACTCTGTGAGTTGAACACACAACACAAAGAAGTTACTGAGAATTCTTCTGTCTTGCACTATATGAAGAAATTCCGTTTCCAACGAAGACCACAAAGTGGTCTAAATATCCACTTGCAGACTTAAAAAACAGAGTGTTTCCAAAATGCTCTATGAAAAGAAAGGTTAAACTCTGTGTGTTGAACACTTCCAGTACAAAGTAGTTTCTGAGAATGATTCTGTCTAGTTTTTAAACGAGGATATTGCCATTTCTAAGATTGGCCTCAAATCTCTTGAAATCTCCACTTGCAAATTCCACAAAAAGAGTGTTTCAAAACTGCTCTGTCTAAAGGAACGTTCAACTCTGTTAGTTGAATACACACAATGCAAAGAAGTTACTGAGAATTCTTCTGTCTAGCATTATATGAAGAAATCCCGTTTCTAACGAAGGCCTCAACCAGGTCTAAATATCCACTTGCAGACTTAACAAACAAAGTGTTTTCAAACTGCTCTATGAAAAGAAAGGTTAAACTCTGTGAGTTGAACACACCCATTACAATGTAGTTTCTGAGAATGATTCTGTCTAGTTTTGAAACGGGGATATTTCCAATTCTTAGATTGGCCTCAAATCGCTGGAAACCTCCACTTGCAATTTCCACAAAAAGAGTGTTTCAAAACTGATCTTTCTAAATGAAGGCTTAAATCTTTGAGTTGAATACACACAACACAAAGAAGTTAGTGAGAATTCTTCTGTATTGCATTATATGAAGAAATCCCGTTTCCAAGGAAGGCCTCAAAGAGGTCTAAATATCGACCTGCAGACATATCAAACAGAGTGTTTCCAAACTGCTCTATGAAAAGAAAGGTTAAACTCTGTGAGTTGAACACACCCATTACAAAATAGTTTCTGAGAATGATTCTGTCTCGTTTTGAAACGGGGATATGTCCATTTCTAAGATGGGCCTCAAATCTCTTGAAATCTCCACTTGCAAATTCCACAAAAAGAGTGTTTCAAAACTGCTCTGTCTAAAGGAACGTTCAACTCTGTTAGTTGAATACACAACATGCAAAGAAGTTACTGAGAAATCTTCTGTCTAGCATTATAGGAAGAAATCCCTTTTCCAACGAAGGCCTCAACCAGGTCTAAATATCCACTTGCAGACTTAACAAACAGAGTGTTTCCAAACTGCTCTATGAAAAGAAAGGTTAAACTCTGTGAGTTGAACACACCCATTACAAAGTAGTTTCTGAGAATGATTCTGTCTAGTTTTGAAACGGGGATATTTCCATTTCTAAGATTGGCCTCAAATCGCTGGAAACCTCCACTTGCAATTTCCACAAAAAGAGTGTTTCAAAACTGATCTTTCTAAAGGAAGGCTTAACTCTTTGAGTTGAATACACACAACACAAAGAAGGTACTGAGAATTCTTGTGTCTAGCATTCTATGAAGAAATCCCGTTTCCAACAAAGGCCTGAACCAGGTCTAAATATCCACTTGCAGACTTATCAAACAGAGTGTTTCCAAACTGCTCTATGAAAAGAAAGGTTAAACTCTGTGAGTTGAACACACCCATTACAAAGTAGTTTCTGAGAATGATTCTGTCTAGTTTTGAAACGGGGATATGTCCATTTCTAAGATTGGCCTCAAATCGCTGCAAATCTCCACTTGCAATTTCCACAAAAAGAGTGTTTCAAAACTGATCTTTCTAAATGAAGGCTTAAATCTTTGAGTTGAATACACACAACACAAAGAAGTTAGTGAGAATTCTTCTGTATTGCATTATATGAAGAAATCCCGTTTCCAACGAAGGCCTCAAAGAGGTCTAAATATCGACTTGCAGACTTATCAAACAGAGTGTTTCCAAACTGCTCTATGAAAAGAAAGGTTAAACTCTGTGAGTTGAACACACCCATTACAAAATAGTTTCTTAGAATGATTCTGTCTAATTTTGAAACGGGGATATGTCCATTTCTCAGATGGGCCTCAAATCTCTTGAAATCTCCACTTGCAAATTCCACAAAAAGAGTGTTTCAAAACTGCTCTGTCTAAAGGAACGTTCACCTCTGTTAGTTGAATACACACAATGCAAAGAAGTTACTGAGAAATCTTCTGTCTAGCATTATACGAAGAAATCCCTTTTCCAACGAAGGCCTCAAACAGGTCTAAATATCCACTTGCAGACTTAACAAACAGAGTGTTTCCAACCTGCTCTATGAAAAGAAAGCTTAAACTCTGTGAGTTGAACACACCCATTACAAAGTAGTTTCTGAGCATGATTCTGTCTAGTTTTGAAACGGGGATATTTCCATTTCTAAGATTGGCCTCAAATCGCTGGAAACCTCCACTTGCAATTTCCACAAAAAGAGTGTTTCAAAACTGATCTTTCTAAAGGAAGGCTTAACTCTGTGAGTTGAATACACACAACACAAAGAAGTTAGTGAGAATTCTTCTGTCTAGCATTATATGAAGAAATCCCGTTTCCAACGAAGGCCTCAAATAGGTCTAAATATCCACTTGCAGACTTAACAAACAGAGGGTTTCCAAACTACTTTATGAAAAGAAAGTTTAAACTCTGTGAGTTGAACACACCCATTACAAAGTAGTTTCTGAGAATGATTCTGTCTAGTTATTAAACGGGGATATTTCCATTACTAAAATTGGCCTCAAATCGCTGGAAATCTCCACCTGCAATTTCCACAAAAAGAGTGTTTCAAAACTGATCTTTCCAAAGGAACGCTTAACTCTGTGAGTTGAATACACACAACACAAAGAAGTTACTGAGAATTCTTCTGTCTAGCATTATATGAAGAAATCCCGTTTCCAACGATAACCTCCAACAGGACTAAATATCCACTTGCAGACATAACTAACAGAGTGTTTCCAAACTGCTCTATGAAAAGAAAGGTTAAACTCTGTGAGTTGAACACACCCATTACAAAGTAGTTTCTGAGAATGATTCTGTCTAGTTTTGAAACGGGAATATTTCCATTTCTAAAATTGGCCTGAGATCGCTGGAAATCTCCAATTGCAATTTCCACAAAAAGAGTGTTTCAAAACTGATCTTTCCAAAGGAAGGCTTAACTCTGTGAGTTGAATACACACAACACAAGGAAGTTACTGAGAATTCTTCTGTCTTGCATTATATGAAGAAATCCCGTTTACAACGAAAGCCTCAACGATGTCTAAATATCCACTTGCAGACTTAACAAACAAAGTGTTTCCAAACTGCTCTATGAAAAGAAAGGTTAAACTCTGTGAGTTGAAGACATCCAGTACAAAGTAGTTTCTGAGAATTATTCTCACTAGTTTTTAATCGAGGATATTTCCATTTCTAAGATTGGCCTCAAATCTCTTGAAATCTCCAATTGCAAATTCCACAAAAAGAGTTTTTCAAAACTGCTCTGTCTAAAGGAACGTTCAACTCTGTTGGTTGAATACACACAATGCAAAGAAGTTACTGAGAATTCTTCTGTCTAGCATTGTAAAAGGAAATCCCATTTCCAACGAAGGCCTCAACCAGGTCAATATATCCACTTGCAGACTTAACAAACAGAGTGTTTCCAAACTACTCTATGAAAAATAAGTTTAAACTCTGTGAGTTGAAGACATCCAGTACAAACTAGTTTCTGAGAATGATTCTGTCTAGTTTTTAAACGAGATTATTGCCATTTTTAAGATTGGCCTCAAATCTCTTCAAATCTCCACTTGCAAATTCCACAAAAAGTGTGTTTCAAAACTGCTCCGTGTAAAGGAACGTTCAACTCTGTGAGTTGAATGAACCAACGAAAAGAAGTTACTGAGAATTCTTCTGTCTAGCATTCTATGAAGAAATCCCGTTTCCAACGAAGGCCTGAACCATGTCTAAATATCCACTTGCAGACTTAACAAACAGAGTGTTTTCACACTGCTCTATGAAAAGAAAGGTTAAACTCTGTGAGTTGAACACACCCATTACAAAGTAGTTTCTGAGAATGATTCTGTCTAGTTTTGAAACGGGGATATTTCCATTTCTAAGATTGGCCTCAAATCGCAGGAAACCTCCACTTGCAATTTCCACAAAAAGAGTGTTTCAAGACTGATCTTTCTAAAGGAAGGCTTAACTCTGTGAGTTGAATACACACAACACAAAGAAGTTACTGAGAATTCTTCTGTCTTGCATTATATGAAGATATCCCGTTTCCAACGAAGGCCTCAAAGAGGTCTAAATATCCACTTGCAGACTTAACAAACAGAGGGTTTCCAAACTACTCTGTGAAAAGAAAGGTTAAACTCTGTGAGTTGAACACATCCATTACAAAGTAGTTTCTGAGAATGATTTTGTCTAGTTATTAAACGGGGATATTTCCATTACTAATATTGGCCTCAAATCGCTGGAAATCTGCACATGCAATTTGCACAAAAAGAGTGTTTCAAAACTGATCTTTCCAAAGGAACGCTTAACTCTGTGAGTTGAATACACACAACACAAAGAAGTTACTGAGAATTCTTCTGTCTAGCATTATATGAAGAAATCTCGTTTCCAACGAAAGCCTCCAACAGGACTAAATATCCACTTGCAGACTTAACAAACGGAGTGTTTCCAAACTGCTCTATGAAAAGAAAGGTTAAACCCTGTGGGTTGAACACATCCAGTACAAAGTAGTTTCTGAGAATGATTCTGTCTAGTTTTTAAACGAGGATATTGCCATTTCTAAGATTGGCCTCAAATCTCTTGAAATCTCCAATTGCAAATTCCACAAAAAGAGTGTTTCAAAACTGCTCTGTCTAAACGAACGTTCAACTCTGTTAGTTGTATACACACAATGCAAAGAAGTTACTGAGAATTCTTCTGTCTAGCATTATATGAAGAACTCCCGTTTCCAACGAAGGCCTCAACCAGGTCTAAATATCCACTTGCTGACTTAACAAACAGAGTGTTTTCAAACTGCTCTATGAAAAGAAAGGTTAAACTCTGTGAGTTGAACACACCCATTACAAAGTAGTTTCTGAGAATGATTCTGTCCAGTTTTGAAACGGGGATATTTCCATTTCTAAGATTGGCCACAAATCGCTGGAAACCTCCACTTGCAATTCCAACAAAAAGAGTGTTTCAAAACTGATCTTTCTAAATGAAGGCTTAACTCTGTGAGTTGAATACACACAACACAAAGAAGCTACTGAGAATTTTTCTGTCTTGCATTATATGAAGAAATCCCGTTTCCAACGAAGGCCTCAAATAGGTCTAAATATCCACTTGCAGACTTAACAAACAGAGGGTTTCCAAACTACTCTATGAAAAGAAAGGTTAAACACTGTGAGTTGAACACACACATTATAAAGTAGTTTCTAAGAATGATTCTGTCTAGTTATTAAACGGGGATATTTCCATTACTAAAATTGGCCTCAAATCGCTGGAAATCTCCACCTGCAATTTCCACAAAAAGAGTGTTTCAAAACTGATCTTTCCAAAGGAAGGCTTAACTCTGTGAGTTGAATACACACAACACAAAGAAGTTACTGAGAATTCTTCTGTCTTGCATTATATGAAGAAATCCCGTTTCCAACGAAGTCCTCAAAGAGGTCTAAATATCCACTTGCAGACTTATCAAACATAGTTTTTCCAAACTGCTCTATGAAAAGAAAGGTTAAACACTGTGAGTTGAACACACCCATTACAAGGTAGTTTCTGAGAATGATTCTGTCTGGTTTTTAAACGGGGATATTTCCATTTCTAAGAAGGGCCTCAAATCTCTTGAAATCTCCACTTGCAAATTCCACAAAAGGAGTGTTTCAAAACTGCTCTGTCTAAAGGAACGTTCAAATCTGTTAGTTGAATACACACAATGCAAAGAAGTTACTGAGAATTCTTCTGTCTAGCATTATAGCAGGAAATCCCTTTTCCAACGAAGGCCTCAACCAGGTCTAAATATCCACTTGCAGACTTAACAAACAGAGTGATTCCAAACTGCTCTATGAAAAGAAAGGTTAAACTCTGTGAGTTGAACACACTCATTACAAAGTAGTTTCTGAGAATGATTCTGTCTAGTTTTGAAACGGGGATATTTCCATTTCTAAGATTGGCCTGAAATCGCTGGAAACCTCCAATTGCTATTTCCACAAAAAGAGTGTTTCAAAACTGATCTTTCTAAAGGAAGGCTAAACTCTGTGAGATGAATACACACAACACAAAGAAGTTATTGAGAATTCTTCTGTCTTGCATTATATGAAGAAATCCCGTTTCCAACGAAGGCCTCAAATAGGTCTAAATATCCACTTGCAGACTTAACAAACAGAGGATTTCCAAACTACTCTATGAAAAGAAAGGTTAAACTCGGTGAGTTGAACACACCCATTACAAAGTAGTTTCTGAGAATGATTCTGTCTAGTTATTAAACGGGGATATTTCCATTTCTAAAATTGGCCTGAGATCGCTGGAAATCTCCAATTGCAATTTCCACAAAAAGAGTGTTTCAAAACTGATCTTTCCAAAGGAAGGCTTAACTCTGTGAGTTGAATACACACAACACAAGGAAGTTACTGAGAATTCTTCTGTCTTGCATTATATGAAGAAATCCTGTTTACAACGAAAGCCTCAAAGAGGTCTAAATATCCACTTGCAGACTTAACAAACAGAGTGTTTCCAAACTGCTCTATGAAAAGAAAGGTTAAACTCTGTGGGTTGAACACATCCAGTACAAAGTAGTTTCTGAGAATGATTCTGTCTAGTTTTTAAACGAGGATATTGCCATTTCTAAGATTGGCCTCAAATCTCTTGAAATCTCCACTTGAAAATTCCACAAAAAGAGTGTTTCAAAACTGCTCTGTCTAAAGGAACGTTCAACTCTGTTAGTTGAATACACACAATGCAAAGAAGTTACTGAGAATTCTTCTGTCTAGCATTATATGAAGAAATCCCGTTTCCAACGAAGGCCTCAACCAGGTCTAAATATCCAGTTGCAGACTTAACAAACAGAGTGTTTACAAACTGCTCTATGAAAAGAAAGGTTAAACTCTGTGAATTGAACACACCCATTACAAAGTAGTTTCTGAGAATGATTCTGTCTAGTTTTGAAACGGGGATATTTCCATTTCTAAGATTGGCCTCAAATCGCTGGAAACCTCCACTTGCAATTTCCACAAAAAGAGTGTTTCAAAACTGATCTTTATAAATGAAGGCTTAAATCTTTGAGTTGAATACACACAACACAAAGAAGTTAGTGAGAATTCTTCTGTCTAGCATTATATGAAGAAATCCCGTTTGCAACGAAGGCCTCAACCAGGTCTAAATATCCACTGGCAGACTTAACAAACAGAGTGTATCCAAACTGCTCTATGAAAAGAAAGGTTAAACTCTGTGAGTTGAACACACCCATTACAAAGTAGTTTCTGAGAATGATTCTGTCTAGTTTTGAAACGGGGATATTTCCATTTCTAAGATTGGCCTCAAATCGCAGGAAACCTCCACTTGCAATTTCCACAAAAAGAGTGTTTCAAGACTGATCTTTCTAAAGGAAGGCTTAACTCTGTGAGTTGAATACACACAACACAAAGAAGTTACTGAGAATTCTTCTGTCTTGCATTATATGAAGATATCCCGTTTCCAACGAAGGCCTCAAAGAGGTCTAAATATCCACTTGCAGACTTAACAAACAGAGGGTTTCCAAACTACTCTGTGAAAAGAAAGGTTAAACTCTGTGAGTTGAACACATCCATTACAAAGTAGTTTCTGAGAATGATTTTGTCTAGTTATTAAACGGGGATATTTCCATTACTAATATTGGCCTCAAATCGCTGGAAATCTGCACATGCAATTTGCACAAAAAGAGTGTTTCAAAACTGATCTTTCCAAAGGAACGCTTAACTCTGTGAGTTGAATACACACAACACAAAGAAGTTACTGAGAATTCTTCTGTCTAGCATTATATGAAGAAATCTCGTTTCCAACGAAAGCCTCCAACAGGACTAAATATCCACTTGCAGACTTAACAAACGGAGTGTTTCCAAACTGCTCTATGAAAAGAAAGGTTAAACTCTGTGAGTTGAACACACCCATTACAAAATAGTTTCTGAGAATGATTCTGTCTAGTTTTGAAACGGGGAAATGTCCATTTCTAAGATGGGCCTCAAATCTCTTGAAATCTCCACTTGCAAATTCCACAAAAAGAGTGTTTCAAAACTGCTCTGTCTAAAGGAATGTTCAACTATGTATGTTGAATACACACAACGCAAAGAAGTTACTGAGAATTCTTCTGTCTAGCATTATATGAAGAAAAACCTTTTCCAACGAAGGACCAAACAAGGTCTAAATACCCACTTGCAGACATAACAAACAGAGTGTTTCCAAACTGCTCTAGGAAAACAAAGGGTAAACTCTGTTAGTTGAACACACCCCTTACAAAGTAGTTTCTGAGAATGATTCTGTCTAGTTTTAAAACGGGGATATTTCCATTTCTAAGATGGGCCTCAAATCGCTGGAAATCTCCAATTGCAATTTCCACAAAAAGAGTGTTTCAAAACTGATCTTTTTAAAGGAAGGCTTAACTCTGTGAGTTGAATACACAACACAAAGAAGTTACTGAGAATTCTTCTGACTTGCATTATATGAAGAAATCCCATTTCCAACGAAGGCCTTAACGAGGTCTAAATATCCACTGGCAGACTTCGCAAACAGAGTGTTTCCAAACTGCTCTATGAAAAGAAAGGTTAAACACTGTGAGTTGAACACATCCAGTACAAAGTAGTTTCTGAGAATGATTCTATCTAGTTTTTAAACGAGGATATTGCCATTTCTAAGATTGGCCTCAAATCTCTTGAAATCTCCACTTGCAAATTCCACCAAAAGAGTGTTTCAAAACTCCTCTGTCTAAAGGAACGTACAACTCTGTGAGTTGAATACACACAACGCAAAGAAGTTACTGAGAATTCTTCTGACAAGCATTATATGAAGAAATCCCGTTTCTAACGAAGGCCTCAAAGAGGTCTAAATATCCACTTGCAGACTTAACAAACAGAGTGTTTCCAAACTGCTCTATGAAAAGAAATGTTAAGCTCTGTGAGTTGAACACACCCATTACAAAGTAGTTTCTGAGAATGATTATGTGCAGGTTTGAAACGGGGATATTTCCATTTCTAAGATTGTCCTCAAATCGCTGGAAATCTCCTCTTGCAATTTCCACAAAAAGAATGTTTCAAAACTGCTATGTCAAAGGAACGTTCAACTCTGTGAGTTGAATACACACAATGCCAAGAAGTTACTGAGAATTCTTCTGTCTAGCATTATAAGAAAAAATCCCTTTTCCAACGAAGTCCTCTATCAGGTCTAAATATACACTTGTAGTCTTAAAAAACAGAGTGTTTTCAAACTGCTCTATGAAAAGAAAGGTTAAATTCTGTGAGTTGAAGGCATCCAGTACAAAGTAGTTTCTGAGAATGATTCTGTCTAGTTTTTAAACGAGGATATTGCCATTTCTAAGATTGGCCTCAAATCTCTTGAAATCTCCAATTGCAAATTCCACAAAAAGAGTGTTTCAAAACTGCTCTGTCTAAAGGAACGTTCAACTCCGTGAGTTGAATGCACACAACACAAAGAAGTTACTGAGAATTCTTCGGTCTAGCATAATATGAAGAAATCCCGCTTCCAACGAAGGCCTGAAACAGTTCTAAATATCCACTTGCAGACTTAACAAACAGAGTGTTTTCAAACTGCTCTATGAAAAGAAAGGTTAAACTCTGTGAGTTGAACACACCCATTACAAAGTAGTTTCTGAGAATGATTCTGTGTAGTTTTGAAACGGGGATATTTCCATTTCTAAGATTGGCCTCAAATCGCTGGAAACCTCCACTTGCAATTTCCACAAAAAGAGTGTTTCAAAACTGATCTTTCTAAAGGAAGGCTTAACTCTTTGAGTTGAATACACACAACACAAAGAAGGTACTGAGAATTCTTCTGTGTAGCATTATATGAAGAAATCCCTTTTCCAACGAAGGCCTCAAAGAGGTCTAAATATCCACTTGCAGGCTTATCAAACAGAGTGTTTCCAAACTGCTCTATGAAAAGAAAGGTTAAACTCTGTGAGTTGAACACACCCATTACAAAGTAGTTTCTGAGAATGATTCTGTCTAGTTTTGAAACGGGGATATGTCCATTTCTAAGATGGGCCTCAAATCGCTGGAAATCTCCACTTGCAATTTCCACAAAAAGAGTGTTTCAAAACTGATCTTTCCAAAGGAAGGCTTAACTCTGTGAGTTGAACACACAACACAAAGAAGTTACTGAGAATTCTTCTGTCTTGCACTATATGAAGAAATTCCGTTTCCAACGAAGACCACAAAGTGGTCTAAATATCCACTTGCAGACTTAAAAAACAGAGTGTTTCCAAAATGCTCTATGAAAAGAAAGGTTAAACTCTGTGTGTTGAACACTTCCAGTACAAAGTAGTCTCTGAGAATGATTCTGTCTAGTTTTTAAACGAGGATATTGCCATTTCTAAGATTGGCCTCAAATCTCTTGAAATCTCCACTTGCAAATTCCACAAAAATAGTGTTTCAAAACTGCTCTGTCTAAAGGAACGTTCAACTCTGTTAGTTGAATACACACAATGCAAAGAAGTTACTGAGAATTCTTCTGTCTAGCATTATATGAAGAAATCCCGTTTCCAACGAAGGCCTCAACCAGGTCTAAATATCCACTTGCAGACTTAACAAACAGAGTGTTTTCAAACTGCTCTATGAAAAGAAAGGTTAAACTCTGTGAGTTGAACACACCCATTACAAAGTAGTTTCTGAGAAAGATTCTGTCTAGTTTTGAAACGGGGATATTTCCAATTCTTAGATTGGCCTCAAATCGCTGGAAACCTCCACTTGCAATTTCCACAAAAAGAGTGTTTCAAAACTGATCTTTCTAAATGAAGGCTTAAATCTTTGAGTTGAATACACACAACACAAAGAAGTTAGTGAGAATTCTTCTGTATTGCATTATATGAAGAAATCCCGTTTCCAAGGAAGGCCTCAAAGTGGTCTAAATATCGACCTGCAGACATATCAAACAGAGTGTTTCCAAACTGCTCTATGAAAAGAAAGGTTAAACTCTGTGAGTTGAACACACCCATTACAAAATAGTTTCTGAGAATGATTCTGTCTAGTTTTGAAACGGGGAAATGTCCATTTCTAAGATGGGCCTCAAATCTCTTGAAATCTCCACTTGCAAATTCCACAAAAAGAGTGTTTCAAAACTGCTCTGTCTAAAGGAACGTTCAACTATGTAAGTTGAATACACACAACGCAAAGAAGTTACTGAGAATTCTTCTGTCTAGCATTATATGAAGAAAAACCTTTTCCAACGAAGGACCAAACAAGGTCTAAATACCCACTTGCAGACATAACAAACAGAGTGTTTCCAAACTGCTCTAGGAAAACAAAGTGTAAACTCTGTTAGTTGAACACACCCCTTACAAAGTAGTTTCTGAGAATGATTATGTCTAGTTTTAAAACGGGGATATTTCCATTTCTAAGATGGGCCTCAAATCGCTGGAAATCTCCAATTGCAATTTCCACAAAAAGAGTGTTTCAAAACTGATCTTTTTAAAGGAAGGCTTAACTCTGTGAGTTGAATACACAACACAAAGAAGTTACTGAGAATTCTTCTGACTTGCATTATATGAAGAAATCCCTTTTCCAAAGAAGGCCTTAATGAGGTCTAAATATCCACTGGCAGACTTCACAAAGAGAGTGTTTCCAAACTGCTCTATGAAAAGAAAGGTTAAACACTGTGAGTTGAACACATCCAGTACAAAGTAGTTTCTGAGAATGATTCTATCTAGTTTTTAAACGAGGATATTGCCATTTCTAAGATTGGCCTCAAATCTCTTGAAATCTCCACTTGCAAATTCCACCAAAAGAGTGTTTCAAAACTCCTCTGTCTAAAGGAACGTACAACTCTGTGAGTTGAATACACACAACGCAAAGAAGTTACTGAGAATTCTTCTGACAAGCATTATATGAAGAAATCCCGTTTCCAACGAAGGCCTCAAAGAGGTCTAAATATCCACTTGCAGACTTAACAAACAGAGTGTTTCCAAACTGCTCTATGAAAAGAAATGTTAAGCTCTGTGAGTTGAACACACCCATTACAAAGTAGTTTCTGAGAATGATTATGTGCAGGTTTGAAACGGGGATATTTCCATTTCTAAGATTGTCCTCAAATCGCTGGAAATCTCCTCTTGCAATTTCCACAAAAAGAATGTTTCAAAACTGCTATGTCAAAGGAACGTTCAACTCTGTGAGTTGAATACACACAATGCCAAGAAGTTACTGAGAATTCTTCTGTCTAGCATTATAAGAAGAAATCCCTTTTCCAACGAAGTCCTCTATCAGGTCTAAATATACACTTGTAGTCTTAAAAAACAGAGTGTTTTCAAACTGCTCTATGAAAAGAAAGGTTAAATTCTGTGAGTTGAAGGCATCCAGTACAAAGTAGTTTCTGAGAATGATTCTGTCTAGTTTTTAAACGAGGATATTGCCATTTCTAAGATTGGCCTCAAATCTCTTGAAATCTCCAATTGCAAATTCCACAAAAAGAGTGTTTCAAAACTGCTCTGTCTAAAGGAACGTTCAACTCCGTGAGTTGAATGCACACAACACAAAGAAGTTACTGAGAATTCTTCGGTCTAGCATAATATGAAGAAATCCCGCTTCCAACGAAGGCCTGAAACAGTTCTAAATATCCACTTGCAGACTTAACAAACACAGTGTTTTCAAACTGCTCTATGAAAAGAAAGGTTAAACTCTGTGAGTTGAACACACCCATTACAAAGTAGTTTCTGAGAATGATTCTGTGTAGTTTTGAAACGGGGATATTTCCATTTCTAAGATTGGCCTCAAATCGCTGGAAACCTCCACTTGCAATTTCCACAAAAAGAGTGTTTCAAAACTGATCTTTCTAAAGGAAGGCTTAACTCTTTGAGTTGAATACACACAACACAATGAAGGTACTGAGAATTCTTCTGTCTAGCATTATATGAAGAAATCCCGTTTCCAAAGAAGGCCTCAAAGAGGTCTAAATATCCACTTGCAGGCTTATCAAACAGAGTGTTTCCAAACTGCTCTATGAAAACAAAGGTTAAACTCTGTGAGTTGAACACACCCATTACAAAGTAGTTTCTGAGAATGATTCTGTCTAGTTTTGAAACGGGGATATGTCCATTTCTAAGATTGGCCTCAAATCGCTGGAAATCTCCACTTGCAATTTCCACAAAAAGAGTGTTTCAAAACTGATCTTTCCAAAGGAAGGCTTAACTCTGTGAGTTGAACACACAACACAAAGAAGTTACTGAGAATTCTTCTGTCTTGCACTATATGAAGAAATTCCGTTTCCAACGAAGACCACAAAGTGGTCTAAATATCCACTTGCAGACTTAAAAAACAGAGTGTTTCCAAAATGCTCTATGAAAAGAAAGGTTAAACTCTGTGTGTTGAACACTTCCAGTACAAAGTAGTTTCTGAGAATGATTCTGTCTAGTTTTTAAACGAGGATATTGCCATTTCTAAGATTGGCCTCAAATCTCTTGAAATCTCCACTTGCAAATTCCACAAAAAGAGTGTTTCAAAACTGCTCTGTCTAAAGGAACGTTCAACTCTGTTAGTTGAATACACACAATGCAAAGAAGTTACTGAGAATTCTTCTGTCTAGCATTATATGAAGAAATCCCGTTTCTAACGAAGGCCTCAACCAGGTCTAAATATCCACTTGCAGACTTAACAAACAAAGTGTTTTCAAACTGCTCTATGAAAAGAAAGGTTAAACTCTGTGAGTTGAACACACCCATTACAATGTAGTTTCTGAGAATGATTCTGTCTAGTTTTGAAACGGGGATATTTCCAATTCTTAGATTGGCCTCAAATCGCTGGAAACCTCCACTTGCAATTTCCACAAAAAGAGTGTTTCAAAACTGATCTTTCTAAATGAAGGCTTAAATCTTTGAGTTGAATACACACAACACAAAGAAGTTAGTGAGAATTCTTCTGTATTGCATTATATGAAGAAATCCCGTTTCCAAGGAAGGCCTCAAAGAGGTCTAAATATCGACCTGCAGACATATCAAACAGAGTGTTTCCAAACTGCTCTATGAAAAGAAAGGTTAAACTCTGTGAGTTGAACACACCCATTACAAAATAGTTTCTGAGAATGATTCTGTCTCGTTTTGAAACGGGGATATGTCCATTTCTAAGATGGGCCTCAAATCTCTTGAAATCTCCACTTGCAAATTCCACAAAAAGAGTGTTTCAAAACTGCTCTGTCTAAAGGAACGTTCAACTCTGTTAGTTGAATACACAACATGCAAAGAAGTTACTGAGAAATCTTCTGTCTAGCATTATAGGAAGAAATCCCTTTTCCAACGAAGGCCTCAACCAGGTCTAAATATCCACTTGCAGACTTAACAAACAGAGTGTTTCCAAACTGCTCTATGAAAAGAAAGGTTAAACTCTGTGAGTTGAACACACCCATTACAAAGTAGTTTCTGAGAATGATTCTGTCTAGTTTTGAAACGGGGATATTTCCATTTCTAAGATTGGCCTCAAATCGCTGGAAACCTCCACTTGCAATTTCCACAAAAAGAGTGTTTCAAAACTGATCTTTCTAAAGGAAGGCTTAACTCTTTGAGTTGAATACACACAACACAAAGAAGGTACTGAGAATTCTTGTGTCTAGCATTCTATGAAGAAATCCCGTTTCCAACAAAGGCCTGAACCAGGTCTAAATATCCACTTGCAGACTTATCAAACAGAGTGTTTCCAAACTGCTCTATGAAAAGAAAGGTTAAACTCTGTGAGTTGAACACACCCATTACAAAGTAGTTTCTGAGAATGATTCTGTCTAGTTTTGAAACGGGGATATGTCCATTTCTAAGATTGGCCTCAAATCGCTGCAAATCTCCACTTGCAATTTCCACAAAAAGAGTGTTTCAAAACTGATCTTTCTAAATGAAGGCTTAAATCTTTGAGTTGAATACACACAACACAAAGAAGTTAGTGAGAATTCTTCTGTATTGCATTATATGAAGAAATCCCGTTTCCAACGAAGGCCTCAAAGAGGTCTAAATATCGACTTGCAGACTTATCAAACAGAGTGTTTCCAAACTGCTCTATGAAAAGAAAGGTTAAACTCTGTGAGTTGAACACACCCATTACAAAATAGTTTCTTAGAATGATTCTGTCTAATTTTGAAACGGGGATATGTCCATTTCTCAGATGGGCCTCAAATCTCTTGAAATCTCCACTTGCAAATTCCACAAAAAGAGTGTTTCAAAACTGCTCTGTCTAAAGGAACGTTCACCTCTGTTAGTTGAATACACACAATGCAAAGAAGTTACTGAGAAATCTTCTGTCTAGCATTATACGAAGAAATCCCTTTTCCAACGAAGGCCTCAAACAGGTCTAAATATCCACTTGCAGACTTAACAAACAGAGTGTTTCCAACCTGCTCTATGAAAAGAAAGCTTAAACTCTGTGAGTTGAACACACCCATTACAAAGTAGTTTCTGAGCATGATTCTGTCTAGTTTTGAAACGGGGATATTTCCATTTCTAAGATTGGCCTCAAATCGCTGGAAACCTCCACTTGCAATTTCCACAAAAAGAGTGTTTCAAAACTGATCTTTCTAAAGGAAGGCTTAACTCTGTGAGTTGAATACACACAACACAAAGAAGTTAGTGAGAATTCTTCTGTCTAGCATTATATGAAGAAATCCCGTTTCCAACGAAGGCCTCAAATAGGTCTAAATATCCACTTGCAGACTTAACAAACAGAGGGTTTCCAAACTACTTTATGAAAAGAAAGTTTAAACTCTGTGAGTTGAACACACCCATTACAAAGTAGTTTCTGAGAATGATTCTGTCTAGTTATTAAACGGGGATATTTCCATTACTAAAATTGGCCTCAAATCGCTGGAAATCTCCACCTGCAATTTCCACAAAAAGAGTGTTTCAAAACTGATCTTTCCAAAGGAACGCTTAACTCTGTGAGTTGAATACACACAACACAAAGAAGTTACTGAGAATTCTTCTGTCTAGCATTATATGAAGAAATCCCGTTTCCAACGATAACCTCCAACAGGACTAAATATCCACTTGCAGACATAACTAACAGAGTGTTTCCAAACTGCTCTATGAAAAGAAAGGTTAAACTCTGTGAGTTGAACACACCCATTACAAAGTAGTTTCTGAGAATGATTCTGTCTAGTTTTGAAACGGGAATATTTCCATTTCTAAAATTGGCCTGAGATCGCTGGAAATCTCCAATTGCAATTTCCACAAAAAGAGTGTTTCAAAACTGATCTTTCCAAAGGAAGGCTTAACTCTGTGAGTTGAATACACACAACACAAGGAAGTTACTGAGAATTCTTCTGTCTTGCATTATATGAAGAAATCCCGTTTACAACGAAAGCCTCAACGATGTCTAAATATCCACTTGCAGACTTAACAAACAAAGTGTTTCCAAACTGCTCTATGAAAAGAAAGGTTAAACTCTGTGAGTTGAAGACATCCAGTACAAAGTAGTTTCTGAGAATTATTCTCACTAGTTTTTAATCGAGGATATTTCCATTTCTAAGATTGGCCTCAAATCTCTTGAAATCTCCAATTGCAAATTCCACAAAAAGAGTTTTTCAAAACTGCTCTGTCTAAAGGAACGTTCAACTCTGTTGGTTGAATACACACAATGCAAAGAAGTTACTGAGAATTCTTCTGTCTAGCATTGTAAAAGGAAATCCCGTTTCCAACGAAGGCCTCAACCAGGTCAATATATCCACTTGCAGACTTAACAAACAGAGTGTTTCCAAACTACTCTATGAAAAATAAGTTTAAACTCTGTGAGTTGAAGACATCCAGTACAAACTAGTTTCTGAGAATGATTCTGTCTAGTTTTTAAACGAGATTATTGCCATTTTTAAGATTGGCCTCAAATCTCTTCAAATCTCCACTTGCAAATTCCACAAAAAGTGTGTTTCAAAACTGCTCCGTGTAAAGGAACGTTCAACTCTGTGAGTTGAATGAACCAACGAAAAGAAGTTACTGAGAATTCTTCTGTCTAGCATTCTATGAAGAAATCCCGTTTCCAACGAAGGCCTGAACCATGTCTAAATATCCACTTGCAGACTTAACAAACAGAGTGTTTTCACACTGCTCTATGAAAAGAAAGGTTAAACTCTGTGAGTTGAACACACCCATTACAAAGTAGTTTCTGAGAATGATTCTGTCTAGTTTTGAAACGGGGATATTTCCATTTCTAAGATTGGCCTCAAATCGCAGGAAACCTCCACTTGCAATTTCCACAAAAAGAGTGTTTCAAGACTGATCTTTCTAAAGGAAGGCTTAACTCTGTGAGTTGAATACACACAACACAAAGAAGTTACTGAGAATTCTTCTGTCTTGCATTATATGAAGATATCCCGTTTCCAACGAAGGCCTCAAAGAGGTCTAAATATCCACTTGCAGACTTAACAAACAGAGGGTTTCCAAACTACTCTGTGAAAAGAAAGGTTAAACTCTGTGAGTTGAACACATCCATTACAAAGTAGTTTCTGAGAATGATTTTGTCTAGTTATTAAACGGGGATATTTCCATTACTAATATTGGCCTCAAATCGCTGGAAATCTGCACATGCAATTTGCACAAAAAGAGTGTTTCAAAACTGATCTTTCCAAAGGAACGCTTAACTCTGTGAGTTGAATACACACAACACAAAGAAGTTACTGAGAATTCTTCTGTCTAGCATTATATGAAGAAATCTCGTTTCCAACGAAAGCCTCCAACAGGACTAAATATCCACTTGCAGACTTAACAAACGGAGTGTTTCCAAACTGCTCTATGAAAAGAAAGGTTAAACCCTGTGGGTTGAACACATCCAGTACAAAGTAGTTTCTGAGAATGATTCTGTCTAGTTTTTAAACGAGGATATTGCCATTTCTAAGATTGGCCTCAAATCTCTTGAAATCTCCAATTGCAAATTCCACAAAAAGAGTGTTTCAAAACTGCTCTGTCTAAACGAACGTTCAACTCTGTTAGTTGTATACACACAATGCAAAGAAGTTACTGAGAATTCTTCTGTCTAGCATTATATGAAGAACTCCCGTTTCCAACGAAGGCCTCAACCAGGTCTAAATATCCACTTGCTGACTTAACAAACAGAGTGTTTTCAAACTGCTCTATGAAAAGAAAGGTTAAACTCTGTGAGTTGAACACACCCATTACAAAGTAGTTTCTGAGAATGATTCTGTCCAGTTTTGAAACGGGGATATTTCCATTTCTAAGATTGGCCACAAATCGCTGGAAACCTCCACTTGCAATTCCAACAAAAAGAGTGTTTCAAAACTGATCTTTCTAAATGAAGGCTTAACTCTGTGAGTTGAATACACACAACACAAAGAAGCTACTGAGAATTTTTCTGTCTTGCATTATATGAAGAAATCCCGTTTCCAACGAAGGCCTCAAATAGGTCTAAATATCCACTTGCAGACTTAACAAACAGAGGGTTTCCAAACTACTCTATGAAAAGAAAGGTTAAACACTGTGAGTTGAACACACACATTATAAAGTAGTTTCTAAGAATGATTCTGTCTAGTTATTAAACGGGGATATTTCCATTACTAAAATTGGCCTCAAATCGCTGGAAATCTCCACCTGCAATTTCCACAAAAAGAGTGTTTCAAAACTGATCTTTCCAAAGGAAGGCTTAACTCTGTGAGTTGAATACACACAACACAAAGAAGTTACTGAGAATTCTTCTGTCTTGCATTATATGAAGAAATCCCGTTTCCAACGAAGTCCTCAAAGAGGTCTAAATATCCACTTGCAGACTTATCAAACATAGTTTTTCCAAACTGCTCTATGAAAAGAAAGGTTAAACACTGTGAGTTGAACACACCCATTACAAGGTAGTTTCTGAGAATGATTCTGTCTGGTTTTTAAACGGGGATATTTCCATTTCTAAGAAGGGCCTCAAATCTCTTGAAATCTCCACTTGCAAATTCCACAAAAGGAGTGTTTCAAAATTGCTCTGTCTAAAGGAACGTTCAAATCTGTTAGTTGAATACACACAATGCAAAGAAGTTACTGAGAATTCTTCTGTCTAGCATTATAGCAGGAAATCCCTTTTCCAACGAAGGCCTCAACCAGGTCTAAATATCCACTTGCAGACTTAACAAACAGAGTGATTCCAAACTGCTCTATGAAAAGAAAGGTTAAACTCTGTGAGTTGAACACACTCATTACAAAGTAGTTTCTGAGAATGATTCTGTCTAGTTTTGAAACGGGGATATTTCCATTTCTAAGATTGGCCTGAAATCGCTGGAAACCTCCAATTGCTATTTCCACAAAAAGAGTGTTTCAAAACTGATCTTTCTAAAGGAAGGCTAAACTCTGTGAGATGAATACACACAACACAAAGAAGTTATTGAGAATTCTTCTGTCTTGCATTATATGAAGAAATCCCGTTTCCAACGAAGGCCTCAAATAGGTCTAAATATCCACTTGCAGACTTAACAAACAGAGGATTTCCAAACTACTCTATGAAAAGAAAGGTTAAACTCGGTGAGTTGAACACACCCATTACAAAGTAGTTTCTGAGAATGATTCTGTCTAGTTATTAAACGGGGATATTTCCATTTCTAAAATTGGCCTGAGATCGCTGGAAATCTCCAATTGCAATTTCCACAAAAAGAGTGTTTCAAAACTGATCTTTCCAAAGGAAGGCTTAACTCTGTGAGTTGAATACACACAACACAAGGAAGTTACTGAGAATTCTTCTGTCTTGCATTATATGAAGAAATCCTGTTTACAACGAAAGCCTCAAAGAGGTCTAAATATCCACTTGCAGACTTAACAAACAGAGTGTTTCCAAACTGCTCTATGAAAAGAAAGGTTAAACTCTGTGGGTTGAACACATCCAGTACAAAGTAGTTTCTGAGAATGATTCTGTCTAGTTTTTAAACGAGGATATTGCCATTTCTAAGATTGGCCTCAAATCTCTTGAAATCTCCACTTGAAAATTCCACAAAAAGAGTGTTTCAAAACTGCTCTGTCTAAAGGAACGTTCAACTCTGTTAGTTGAATACACACAATGCAAAGAAGTTACTGAGAATTCTTCTGTCTAGCATTATATGAAGAAATCCCGTTTCCAACGAAGGCCTCAACCAGGTCTAAATATCCAGTTGCAGACTTAACAAACAGAGTGTTTACAAACTGCTCTATGAAAAGAAAGGTTAAACTCTGTGAATTGAACACACCCATTACAAAGTAGTTTCTGAGAATGATTCTGTCTAGTTTTGAAACGGGGATATTTCCATTTCTAAGATTGGCCTCAAATCGCTGGAAACCTCCACTTGCAATTTCCACAAAAAGAGTGTTTCAAAACTGATCTTTATAAATGAAGGCTTAAATCTTTGAGTTGAATACACACAACACAAAGAAGTTAGTGAGAATTCTTCTGTCTAGCATTATATGAAGAAATCCCGTTTGCAACGAAGGCCTCAACCAGGTCTAAATATCCACTGGCAGACTTAACAAACAGAGTGTATCCAAACTGCTCTATGAAAAGAAAGGTTAAACTCTGTGAGTTGAACACACCCATTACAAAGTAGTTTCTGAGAATGATTCTGTCTAGTTTTGAAACGGGGATATTTCCATTTCTAAGATTGGCCTCAAATCGCAGGAAACCTCCACTTGCAATTTCCACAAAAAGAGTGTTTCAAGACTGATCTTTCTAAAGGAAGGCTTAACTCTGTGAGTTGAATACACACAACACAAAGAAGTTACTGAGAATTCTTCTGTCTTGCATTATATGAAGATATCCCGTTTCCAACGAAGGCCTCAAAGAGGTCTAAATATCCACTTGCAGACTTAACAAACAGAGGGTTTCCAAACTACTCTGTGAAAAGAAAGGTTAAACTCTGTGAGTTGAACACATCCATTACAAAGTAGTTTCTGAGAATGATTTTGTCTAGTTATTAAACGGGGATATTTCCATTACTAATATTGGCCTCAAATCGCTGGAAATCTGCACATGCAATTTGCACAAAAAGAGTGTTTCAAAACTGATCTTTCCAAAGGAACGCTTAACTCTGTGAGTTGAATACACACAACACAAAGAAGTTACTGAGAATTCTTCTGTCTAGCATTATATGAAGAAATCTCGTTTCCAACGAAAGCCTCCAACAGGACTAAATATCCACTTGCAGACTTAACAAACGGAGTGTTTCCAAACTGCTCTATGAAAAGAAAGGTTAAACCCTGTGGGTTGAACACATCCAGTACAAAGTAGTTTCTGAGAATGATTCTGTCTAGTTTTTAAACGAGGATATTGCCATTTCTAAGATTGGCCTCAAATCTCTTGAAATCTCCAATTGCAAATTCCACAAAAAGAGTGTTTCAAAACTGCTCTGTCTAAACGAACGTTCAACTCTGTTAGTTGTATACACACAATGCAAAGAAGTTACTGAGAATTCTTCTGTCTAGCATTATATGAAGAACTCCCGTTTCCAACGAAGGCCTCAACCAGGTCTAAATATCCACTTGCTGACTTAACAAACAGAGTGTTTTCAAACTGCTCTATGAAAAGAAAGGTTAAACTCTGTGAGTTGAACACACCCATTACAAAGTAGTTTCTGAGAATGATTCTGTCCAGTTTTGAAACGGGGATATTTCCATTTCTAAGATTGGCCACAAATCGCTGGAAACCTCCACTTGCAATTCCAACAAAAAGAGTGTTTCAAAACTGATCTTTCTAAATGAAGGCTTAACTCTGTGAGTTGAATACACACAACACAAAGAAGCTACTGAGAATTTTTCTGTCTTGCATTATATGAAGAAATCCCGTTTCCAACGAAGGCCTCAAATAGGTCTAAATATCCACTTGCAGACTTAACAAACAGAGGGTTTCCAAACTACTCTATGAAAAGAAAGGTAAAACACTGTGAGTTGAACACACACATTATAAAGTAGTTTCTAAGAATGATTCTGTCTAGTTATTAAACGGGGATATTTCCATTACTAAAATTGGCCTCAAATCGCTGGAAATCTCCACCTGCAATTTCCACAAAAAGAGTGTTTCAAAACTGATCTTTCCAAAGGAAGGCTTAACTCTGTGAGTTGAATACACACAACACAAAGAAGTTACTGAGAATTCTTCTGTCTTGCATTATATGAAGAAATCCCGTTTCCAACGAAGTCCTCAAAGAGGTCTAAATATCCACTTGCAGACTTATCAAACATAGTTTTTCCAAACTGCTCTATGAAAAGAAAGGTTAAACACTGTGAGTTGAACACACCCATTACAAGGTAGTTTCTGAGAATGATTCTGTCTGGTTTTTAAACGGGGATATTTCCATTTCTAAGAAGGGCCTCAAATCTCTTGAAATCTCCACTTGCAAATTCCACAAAAGGAGTGTTTCAAAACTGCTCTGTCTAAAGGAACGTTCAACTCTGTTAGTTGAATACACACAATGCAAAGAAGTTACTGAGAATTCTTCTGTCTAGCATTATATGAAGAAATCCCGTTTCCAACGAAGGCCTCAACCAGGTCTAAATATCCAGTTGCAGACTTAACAAACAGAGTGTTTACAAACTGCTCTATGAAAAGAAAGGTTAAACTCTGTGAATTGAACACACCCATTACAAAGTAGTTTCTGAGAATGATTCTGTCTAGTTTTGAAACGGGGATATTTCCATTTCTAAGATTGGCCTCAAATCGCTGGAAACCTCCACTTGCAATTTCCACAAAAAGAGTGTTTCAAAACTGATCTTTATAAATGAAGGCTTAAATCTTTGAGTTGAATACACACAACACAAAGAAGTTAGTGAGAATTCTTCTGTCTAGCATTATATGAAGAAATCCCGTTTGCAACGAAGGCCTCAACCAGGTCTAAATATCCACTGGCAGACTTAACAAACAGAGTGTATCCAAACTGCTCTATGAAAAGAAAGGTTAAACTCTGTGAGTTGAACACATCCAGTACAAAGTAGCTTCTGAGAATGATTCTGTCTAGTTTTTAAACGAGGATATTGCCATTTCTAAGATTGGCCTCAAATCTCTTGAAATCTCCACTTGCAAATTCCACAAAAAGAGTGTTTCAAAAGTGCTCTGTCTAAAGTAACGTTCAACTCTGTTAGTTGAATACACACAATGCAAAGAAGTTACTGAGAATTCTTCTGTCTAGCATTATATGAAGAAATCCCATTTCCAACGAAGGCCTCAACCAGGTCTAAATATCCACTTGCAGACGTAACAAACAGAGTGTTTCCAAACTGCTCTATGAAAAGAAAGGTTAAACTCTGTGAGTTGAAGACATCCAGTACAAACTAGTTTCTGAGAATGATTCTATCTAGTTTTTAAACGAGGATATTGCCATTTCTAAGATTGTCCTCAAATCTCTTGAAATCTCCACTTGCAAATTCCGCAAATAGAGTGTTTAAAAAGTGCTCTGTCTAAAGGAACGTTCAACTCTGTGAGTTGAATACACACAACACAAAGAAGTTACTGATAATTCTTCTGTCTAGCATTATATGAAGAAATCCCGTTTCCAACGAAGGCCTGAACCAGGTCTAAATATCCACTTGCAGACTTAACAAGCAGAGCGTTTTCAAACTGCTCTATGAAAAGAAAGGTTAAACTCTGTGAGTTGAACACACCCATTACAAAGTAGTTTCTGAGAATGATTCTGTCTAGTTTTGAAACGGGGATATTTCCATTTCTAAGATTGGCCTCAAATCGCAGGAAACCTCCACTTGCAATTTCCACAAAAAGAGTGTTTCAAATCTGATCTTTCTAAAGGAAGGCTTAACACTGTGAGTTGAATACACACAACACAAAGAAGTTATTGAGAATTCTTCTGTCTTGCATTATAAGAAGAAATCCCGTTTCCAACGAAGGCCTCAAAGAGGTCTAAATATCCACTTGCAGACTTAACAAACAGAGGGTTTCCAAACTGCTCTATGAAAAGAAAGGTTAAACTCTGTGAGTTGAACACACCCATTACAAAGTAGTTTCTGAGAATGATTCTGTCTAGTTTTTAAACGGGGATATTTCCATTACTAAAATTGGCATCAAATCGCTGGAAATCTCCACCTGCAATTTCCACAAAAAGAGTGTTTCAAAACTGATCTTTCCAAAGGAAGGCTTAACTCTGTGAGTTGAATACACACAAGACAAAGAAGTTACTGAGAATTCTTCTGTCTAGCATTATATGAAGAAATCCCGTTTCCAACGAAAGTCTCCAACAGGACAAAATATCCACTTGCAGACATAACAAACAGAGTGTTTCCAAACTGCTCTATGAAAAGAAAGGTTAAACTCTGTGAGTTTAACACACCCATTACAAAGTAGTTTCTGAGAATGATTCTGTCTAGTTTTGAAACGGGGATATTTCCATTTCTAAGATTGGCCTCAAATCGTTGGAAATCTCCACTTACAATTTCCACAAAAAGAGTGTTTCAAAACTGATCTTTCTAAAGGAAGGCTTAACTCTGTCAGTTGAATACACACAAACCAAAGAAGTTACTGAGAATTCTTCTGTCTTGCATTATATGAAGAAATCCCGTTTCCAACGAAGGCCTCAAAGAGGTCTAAATATCCACTTGCATACTTAACAAACAGAGTGTTTCCAAACTGCTCTATGAAAAGAAAGGTTAAACTCTGTGAGTTGAACACACCCATCACAAAGTAGTTTCTGAGGATGATTCTGTCTAGTTTTTAAACGGGGATATTTCCATTACTAAAATTGGCCTCAAATCGCTGGAAATCTCCACCTGCAATTTCCACAAAAAGTGTTTCAAAACTTATCTTTCCAAAGGAAGGCTTAACTCTGTGAGTTGAATACACACAACACAAAGAAGTTACTGAGAATTCTTCTGTCTTGCATTATATGAAGAAATCCCGTTTCCAACGAAGGCCTCAACCAGGTCTAAATATCCACTTGCAGACTTAACAAACAAGGTGTTTACAAACTGCTCTATGAAAAGAAAGGTTAAACTCTGTGAATTGAACACACCCATTACAAAGTAGATTCTGAGAATGATTCTGTCTAGTTTTGAAACGGGGATATTTCCATTTCTAAGATTGGCCTCAAATCGCTGGAAACCTCCACTTGCAATTTCCACAAAAAGAGTGTTTCAAAACTGATCTTTATAAATGAAGGCTTAAATCTTTGAGTTGAATACACACAACACAAAGAAGTTAGTGAGAATTCTTCTGTCTAGCATTATATGAAGAAATCCCGTTTCCAACGAAGGCCTCAACCAGGTCAAAATATCCACTTGCAGACTAAACAAACAGAGTGCTTCCAAACTGCTCTATGAAAAATAAGGTTAAACTCTGTGAGTTGAAGACATCCAGTACAAACTAGTTTCTGAGAATGATTCTGTCTAGTTTTTAAACGAGGATATTGCCATTTCTAAGATTGGCCTCAAATCTCTTCAAATCTCCACTTGCAAATTCCACAAAAAAGTGTTTCAAAACTGCTCCGTGTAAAGGAACGTTCAACTCTGTGAGTTGAATACACACAACGCAAAGAAGTTACTGAGAATTCTTCTGTCTAGCATTATATGAAGAAATCCCGTTTCCAACGAAGGCCTGAACCAGGTCTAAATATCCACTTGTAGACTTAAAAAACAGAGTGTTTTCAAACTGCTCTATGAAAAGAAAGGTTAAACTCTGTGAGTTGAACACACCCATTACAAAGTAGTTTGTGAGAATGATTCTGTCTAGTTTTGAAACGGGGATATTTCCATTTCTAAGATTTGCCTCAAATCGCTGGAAACGTCCACTTGCAATTTCCACAAAAAGAGTGTTTCAAAACTGATCTTTCCAAAGGAAGGCTCAACTCTGTGAGTTCAATACACACAACACAAAGAAGTTATTGAGAATTCTTCTGTCTTGCATTATATGAAGAAATCCCGTTTCCAACGAAGCCCTCGAAGAGGTCTAAATATCCACTTGCAGACTTAACAAACAGAGTGTTTCCAAACTGCTCTATGAAAAGAAAGGTTAAACTCTGTGAGTTGAACACACCCATTACAAAGTAGTTTCTGAGAATGATTCTGTCTAGTTTTGAAACGGTGATATTTCCATTTCTAAGATGGGCCTCAAATCGCTGGAAATCTCCACTTGCAATTTCCACAAAAAGAGTGTTTCAAAACTGCTCTGTCTAAAGGAACGTTCAACTCTGTGAGTTGAATACACACAATGCAAAAAGTTACTGAGAAATCTTCTGTCTTGCATTATATGAAGAAATCCCTTTTCCAACGAAGACCTCCAAGAGGTCTAAATATCCCCTTGCAGACTTAACAAACAGAGTGTTTCCAAACTGCTCTATGAAAAGAAAGGTTAAACTCTGTGAGTTGAACACACCCATTACAAAGTAGTTTCTGAGAATGATTCTGTCTAGTTTTTAAACGGGGATATTTCCATTTCTAAAATTGGCCTCAAATCGCTGGAAATCTCCACTTGCAATTCCCACAAAAAGAGTGTTTCAAAACTGATCTTTCTAAAGGAATGCTTAACTCTGTGAGTTGAATACACACAACAGAAAGAAGTTAAGGGCAAATCTTCTGTCTTGTATTTTATGAAGAAATGCCGTTTCCAACGATGTCCTCCAAGAGGTGTAAATATCCAGTTGCAGACTTAACAAACAGAGTGTTTCCAAACTGCTCTATGTAAAGAAGGGTTAAATTTTGTGAGTTGAAGACATCCAGTACAAAGTAGTTTCTAAGAATTATTCTGTATAGTTTTTAATTGAGGATATTGCCATTTCTAAGATTGGCCTCAAATCTCTTGAAATCTCCACTTGCAAATTCCACAAAAAGAGTGTTTCAAAACTGCTCTGTCTAAAGGAACGTTCAGCTCTGTGAGTTGAATACACACAATGCAAAAAGTTACTGAGAAATCTTCTGTCTTGCATTATATGAAGAAATCCCGTTTCCAACGAAGTCCTCCAAGAGGTCTAAATATCCCCTTGCAGACTTAACAAACAGAGTGTTTCCAAACTGCTCTATGAAAAGAAAGGTTAAACTCTGTGAGTTGAACACACCCATTACAAAGTAGTTTCTGAGAATGATTCTGTCTAGTTTTTAAACGGGGATATTTCCATTTCTAAAATTGGCCTCAAATCGCTGGAAATCTCCACTTGCAATTTCCACAAAAAGAGTGTTTCCAAACTGATCTTTCTAAAGGAATGCTTAACTCTGTGAGTTGAATACACACAACACAAAGAAGTTATTGAGAATCCTTCTGTCTTGCATTATATGAAGAAATCCCGTTTCCAACGAAGGCCTCAAAGAGGTCTAAATATCCACTTGCAGACTTAACAAACAGAGGGTTTCCAAACGGCTCTATGAAAAGAAAGGTTAAACTCTGTGAGTTGAACACACCCATTACAAAGTAGTTTCTCAGAATGATTCTGTCTAGTTTTTAAACGGGGATATTTCCATTACTAAAATTGGCATCAAATCGCTGGAAATCTCCACCTGCAATTTCCACAAAAAGAGTGTTTCAAAACTGATCTTTCCAAAGGAAGGCTTAACTCTGTGAGTTGAATGCACACAACACAAAGAAGTTACTGAGAATTCTTCTGTCTAGCATTATATGAAGAAATCCCGTTTCCAACGAAAGTCTCCAACAGGACAAAATATCCACTTGCAGACATAACAAACAGAGTGTTTCCAAACTGCTCTATGAAAAGAAAGGTTAAACTCTGTGAGTTGAACACACCCATTACAAAGTGGTTTCTGAGAATGATTCTGTCTAGTTTTGAAACGGTGATATTTCCATTTCTAAGATGGGCCTCAAATCGCTGGAAATCTCCACTTGCAATTTCCACAAAAAGAGTGTTTCAAAACTGCTCTGTCTAAAGGAACGTTCAACTCTGTGAGTTGAATACACACAATGCAAAAAGTTACTGAGAAATCTTCTGTCTTGCATTATATGAAGAAATCCCGTTTCCAACGAAGTCCTCCAAGAGGTCTAAATATCCCCTTGCAGACTTAACAAACAGAGTGTTTCCAAACTGCTCTATGAAAAGAAAGGTTAAACTCTGTGAGTTGAACACACCCATTACAATGTAGTTTCTGAGAATGATTCTGTCTAGTTTTTAAACGGGGATATTTCCATTACTAAAATTGGCATCAAATCGCTGGAAATCTCCACCTGCAATTTCCACAAAAAGAGTGTTTCAAAACTGATCTTTCCAAAGGAAGGCTTAACTCTGTGAGTTGAATACACACAAGACAAAGAAGTTACTGAGAATTCTTCTGTCTAGCATTATATGAAGAATTCCGGTTTCCAACGAAAGTCTACAACAGGACAAAATATCCACTTGCAGACATAACAAACAGAGTGTTTCCAAACTGCTCTATGAAAAGAAAGGTTAAACTCTGTGAGTTTAACACACCCATTACAAAGTAGTTTCTGAGAATGATTCTGTCTAGTTTTGAAACGGGGATATTTCCATTTCTAAGATAGGCCTCAAATCGCTGGAAACCTCCACTTGCAATTTCCACAAAAAGAGTGTTTCAAAACTGATCTTTCTAAAGGAAGGCTTAACTCTGTCAGTTGAATACACACAAACCAAAGAAGTTACTGAGAATTCTTCCGTCTTGCATTATATGAAGAAATCCCGTTTCCAACGAAGGCCTCAAAGAGGTCTAAATATCCACTTGCAGACTTAACAAGCAGAGTGTATCCAAACTGCTCTATGAAAAGAAAGGTTAAACTCTGTGAGTTGAACACATCCAGTACAAAGTAGCTTCTGAGAATGATTCTGTCTAGTTTTTAAACGAGGATATTGCCATTTCTAAGATTGGCCTCAAATCTCTTGAAATCTCCACTTGCAAATTCCACAAAAAGAGTGTTTCAAAACTGCTCTGTCTAAAGTATCGTTCAACTCTGTTAGTTGAATACACACAATGCAAGGAAGTTACTGAGAATTCTTCTGTCTAGCATTATATGAAGAAATCCCATTTCCAACGAAGGCCTCAACCAGGTCTAAATATCCACTTGCAGACGTAACAAACAGAGTGTTTCCAAACTGCTCTATGAAAAGAAACGTTAAACTCTGTGAGTTGAAGACATCCAGTACAAACTAGTTTCTGAGAATGATTCTGTCTAGTTTTTAAACGAGGATATTGCCATTTCTAAGATTGTCCACAAATCTCTTGAAATCTCCACTTGCAAATTCCGCGAATAGAGTGTTTAAAAACTGCTCTGTCTAAAGGAACGTTCAACTCTGTGAGTTGAATACACACAACACAAAGAAGTTACTGAGAATTCTTCTGTCTAGCATTATATGAAGAAATCCCGTTTCCAACGAAGGCCTGAACCAGGTCTAAATATCCACTTGCAGACTTAACAAACAGAGCGTTTTCAAACTGCTCTATGAAAAGAAAGGTTAAACTCTGTGAGTTGAACACACCCATTACAAAGTAGTTTCTGAGAAGGATTCTGTCTAGTTTTGAAACGGGGATATTTCCATTTCTAAGATTGGCCTCAAATCTCTTCAAATCTCCACTTGCAAATTCCACAAAAAGAGTGTTTCAAAACTGATCTTTCTAAAGGAAGGCTTAACTCTGTGAGTTGAAAACACACAACACAAAGAAGTTACTGAGAATTCTTCTGTCTTGCATTTTATGAAGAAAACCCGTTTCCAACGAAGGCCTCAAAGAGGTCTAAATATCCACTTGCATACTTAACAAACAGAGTGTTTCCAAACTGCTCTATGAAAAGAAAGGTTAAACTCTGTGAGTTGAACACACCCATCACAAAGTAGTTTCTGAGGATGATTCTGTCTAGTTTTTAAACGGGGATATTTCCATTACTAAAATTGGCCTCAAATCGCTGGAAATCTCCACCTGCAATTTCCACAAAAAGTGTTTCAAAACTTATCTTTCCAAAGGAAGGCTTAACTCTGTGAGTTGAATACACACAACACAAAGAAGTTACTGAGAATTCTTCTGTCTTGCATTATATGAAGAAATCCCGTTTCCAACGAAGGCCTCAACCAGGTCTAAATATCCACTTGCAGACTTAACAAACAAGGTGTTTACAAACTGCTCTATGAAAAGAAAGGTTAAACTCTGTGAATTGAACACACCCATTACAAAGTAGATTCTGAGAATGATTCTGTCTAGTTTTGAAACGGGGATATTTCCATTTCTAAGATTGGCCTCAAATCGCTGGAAACCTCCACTTGCAATTTCCACAAAAAGAGTGTTTCAAAACTGATCTTTATAAATGAAGGCTTAAATCTTTGAGTTGAATACACACAACACAAAGAAGTTAGTGAGAATTCTTCTGTCTAGCATTATATGAAGAAATCCCGTTTCCAACGAAGGCCTCAACCAGGTCAAAATATCCACTTGCAGACTAAACAAACAGAGTGCTTCCAAACTGCTCTATGAAAAATAAGGTTAAACTCTGTGAGTTGAAGACATCCAGTACAAACTAGTTTCTGAGAATGATTCTGTCTAGTTTTTAAACGAGGATATTGCCATTTCTAAGATTGGCCTCAAATCTCTTCAAATCTCCACTTGCAAATTCCACAAAAAAGTGTTTCAAAACTGCTCCGTGTAAAGGAACGTTCAACTCTGTGAGTTGAATACACACAACGCAAAGAAGTTACTGAGAATTCTTCTGTCTAGCATTATATGAAGAAATCCCGTTTCCAACGAAGGCCTGAACCAGGTCTAAATATCCACTTGCAGACTTAACAAACAGAGTGTTTTCAAACTGCTCTATGAAAAGAAAGGTTAAACTCTGTGAGTTGAACACACCCATTACAAAGTAGTTTGTGAGAATGATTCTGTCTAGTTTTGAAACGGGGATATTTCCATTTCTAAGATTGGCCTCAAATCGCTGGAAACGTCCACTTGCAATTTCCACAAAAAGAGTGTTTCAAAACTGATCTTTCCAAAGGAAGGCTCAACTCTGTGAGTTCAATACACACAACACAAAGAAGTTATTGAGAATTCTTCTGTCTTGCATTATATGAAGAAATCCCGTTTCCAACGAAGGCCTCGAAGAGGTCTAAATATCCACTTGCAGACTTAACAAACAGAGTGTTTCCAAACTGCTCTATGAAAAGAAAGGTTAAACTCTGTGAGTTGAACACACCCATTACAAAGTAGTTTCTGAGAATGATTCTGTCTAGTTTTGAAACGGTGATATTTCCATTTCTAAGATGGGCCTCAAATCGCTGGAAATCTCCACTTGCAATTTCCACAAAAAGAGTGTTTCAAAACTTCTCTGTCTAAAGGAACGTTCAACTCTGTGAGTTGAATACACACAATGCAAAAAGTTACTGAGAAATCTTCTGTCTTGCATTATATGAAGAAATCCCTTTTCCAACGAAGTCCTCCAAGAGGTCTAAATATCCCCTTGCACACTTAACAAACAGAGTGTTTCCAAACTGCTCTATGAAAAGAAAGGTTAAACTCTGTGAGTTGAACACACCCATTACAAAGTAGTTTCTGAGAATGATTCTGTCTAGTTTTTAAACGGGGATATTTCCATTTCTAAAATTGGCCTCAAATCGCTGAAAATCTCCACTTGCAATTTCCACAAAAAGAGTGTTTCAAAACTGATCTTTCTAAAGGAATGCTTAACTCTGTGAGTTGAATACACAAAACAGAAAGAAGTTAAGGGCAAATCTTCTGTCTTGTATTTTATGAAGAAATGCCGTTTCCAACGATGTCCTCCAAGAGGTGTAAATATCCAGTTGCAGACTTAACAAACAGAGTGTTTCCAAACTGCTCTATGTAAAGAAGGGATAAATTTTGTGAGTTGAAGACATCCAGTACAAAGTAGTTTCTAAGAATTATTCTGTATAGTTTTTAATTGAGGATATTGCCATTTCTAAGATTGGCCTCAAATCTCTTGAAATCTCCACTTGCAAATTCCACAAAAAGAGTGTTTCAAAACTGCTCTGTCTAAAGGAACGTTCAGCTCTGTGAGTTGAATACACACAATGCAAAAAGTTACTGAGAAATCTTCTGTCTTGCATTATATGAAGAAATCCCGTTTCCAACGAAGTCCTCCAAGAGGTCTAAATATCCCCTTGCAGACTTAACAAACAGAGTGTTTCCAAACTGCTCTATGAAAAGAAAGGTTAAACTCTGTGAGTTGAACACACCCATTACAAAGTAGTTTCTGAGAATGATTCTGTCTAGTTTTTAAACGGGGATATTTCCATTTCTAAAATTGGCCTCAAATCGCTGGAAATCTCCACTTGCAATTTCCACAAAAAGAGTGTTTCCAAACTGATCTTTCTAAAGGAATGCTTAACTCTGTGAGTTGAATACACACAACACAAAGAAGTTATTGAGAATCCTTCTGTCTTGCATTATATGAAGAAATCCCGTTTCCAACGAAGGCCTCAAAGAGGTCTAAATATCCACTTGCAGACTTAACAAACAGAGGGTTTCCAAACTGCTCTATGAAAAGAAAGGTTAAACTCTGTGAGTTGAACACACCCATTACAAAGTAGTTTCTCAGAATGATTCTGTCTAGTTTTTAAACGGGGATATTTCCATTACTAAAATTGGCATCAAATCGCTGGAAATCTCCACCTGCAATTTCCACAAAAAGAGTGTTTCAAAACTGATCTTTCCAAAGGAAGGCTTAACTCTGTGAGTTGAATGCACACAACACAAAGAAGTTACTGAGAATTCTTCTGTCTAGCATTATATGAAGAAATCCCGTTTCCAACGAAAGTCTCCAACAGGACAAAATATCCACTTGCAGACATAACAAACAGAGTGTTTCCAAACTGCTCTATGAAAAGAAAGGTTAAACTCTGTGAGTTGAACACACCCATTACAAAGTAGTTTCTGAGAATGATTCTGTCTAGTTTTGAAACGGGGATATTTCCATTTCTAAGATTGGCCTCAAATCGTTGGAAATCTCCACTTACAATTTCCACAAAAAGAGTGTTTCAAAACTGATCTTTCTAAAGGAAGGCTTAACTCTGTGAGTTGAATACACACAAACCAAAGAAGTTACTGAGAATTCATCTGTCTTGCATTATATGAAGAAATCCCGTTTCCAACGAAGGCCTCAAAGAGGTCTAAATATCCACTTGCAGACTTAACAAGCAGAGTGTATCCAAACTGCTCTATGAAAAGAAAGGTTAAACTCTGTGAGTTGAACACATCCAGTACAAAGTAGTTTCTGAGAATGATTCTGTCTAGTTTTTAAACGAGGATATTGCCATTTCTAAGATTGGCCTCAAATCTCTTGAAATCTCCACTTGCAAATTCCACAAAAAGAGTGTTTCAAAACTGCTCTGTCTAAAGTAACGTTCAACTCTGTTAGTTGAATACACAGAATGCAAAGAAGTTACTGAGAATTCTTCTGTCTAGCATTATATGAAGAAATCCCATTTCCAACGAAGGCCTCAACCAGGTCTAAATATCCACTTGCAGACGTAACAAACAGAGTGTTTCCAAACTGCTCTATGAAAAGAAAGGTTAAACTCTGTGAGTTGAAGACATCCAGTACAAACTAGTTTCTGAGAATGATTCTGTCTAGTTTTTAAACGAGGATATTGCCATTTCTAAGATTGTCCTCAAATCTCTTGAAATCTCCACTTGCAAAATCCGCAAAAAGAGTGTTTAAAAACTGCTCTGTCTAAAGGAACGTTCCACTCTTCAACTCTGTGAGTTGAATACACACAACACAAAGAAGTTACTGAGAATTCTTCTGTCTAGCATTATATGAAGAAATCCCGTTTCCAACGAAGGCCTGAACCAGGTCTAAATATCCACTTGCAGACTTAACAAACAGAGTGTTTTCAAACAGCTCTATGAAAAGAAAGGTTAAACTCTGTGGGTTGAACACACCCATTACAAAGTAGTTTCTGAGAATGATTCTGTCTAGTTTTGAAACGGGGTTATTTCCATTTCTAAGATTGGCCTCATATCGCTGGAATCCTCCACTTCCAAATTCCACAAAAAGAGTGTTTCAGAACTGATCTTTCTAAAGGAAGGCTTAACTCTGTGAGTTGAATACACACAACACAAAGAAGTTACTGAGAATTCTTCTGTCTTGCATTATATGAAGAAATCCCGTTTCCAACGAAGGCCTCAAAGAGGTCTAAATATCCACTTGCATACTTAACAAACAGAGTGTTTCCAAACTGCTCTATGAAAAGAAAGGTTAAACTCTGTGAGTTGAGCACACCCATCACAATGTAGTTTCTGAGAATGATTCTGTCTAGTTTTTAAACGAGGATATTGCCATTTCTAAGATTGGCCTCAAATCTCTTGAAATCTCCACTTGCAAATTCCACAAAAAGAGTGTTTCAAAACTGCTCTGTCTAAAGTAACGTTCAACTCTGTTAGTTGAATACACAGAATGCAAAGAAGTTACTGAGAATTCTTCTGTCTAGCATTATATGAAGAAATCCCATTTCCAACGAAGGCCTCAACCAGGTCTAAATATCCACTTGCAGACGTAACAAACAGAGTGTTTCCAAACTGCTCTATGAAAAGAAAGGTTAAACTCTGTGAGTTGAAGACATCCAGTACAAACTAGTTTCTGAGAATGATTCTGTCTAGTTTTTAAACGAGGATATTGCCATTTCTAAGATTGTCCTCAAATCTCTTGAAATCTCCACTTGCAAAATCCGCAAAAAGAGTGTTTAAAAACTGCTCTGTCTAAAGGAACGTTCCACTCTTCAACTCTGTGAGTTGAATACACACAACACAAAGAAGTTACTGAGAATTCTTCTGTCTAGCATTATATGAAGAAATCCCGTTTCCAACGAAGGCCTGAACCAGGTCTAAATATCCACTTGCAGACTTAACAAACAGAGTGTTTTCAAACAGCTCTATGAAAAGAAAGGTTAAACTCTGTGGGTTGAACACACCCATTACAAAGTAGTTTCTGAGAATGATTCTGTCTAGTTTTGAAACGGGGTTATTTCCATTTCTAAGATTGGCCTCATATCGCTGGAATCCTCCACTTCCAAATTCCACAAAAAGAGTGTTTCAGAACTGATCTTTCTAAAGGAAGGCTTAACTCTGTGAGTTGAATACACACAACACAAAGAAGTTACTGAGAATTCTTCTGTCTTGCATTATATGAAGAAATCCCGTTTCCAACGAAGGCCTCAAAGAGGTCTAAATATCCACTTGCATACTTAACAAACAGAGTGTTTCCAAACTGCTCTATGAAAAGAAAGGTTAAACTCTGTGAGTTGAGCACACCCATCACAATGTAGTTTCTGAGAATGATTCTGTCTAGTTTTTAAACGAGGATATTGCCATTTCTAAGATTGGCCTCAAATCTCTTGAAATCTCCACTTGCAAATTCCACAAAAAGAGTGTTTCAAAACTGCTCTGTCTAAAGTAACGTTCAACTCTGTTAGTTGAATACACAGAATGCAAAGAAGTTACTGAGAATTCTTCTGTCTAGCATTATATGAAGAAATCCCATTTCCAACGAAGGCCTCAACCAGGTCTAAATATCCACTTGCAGACGTAACAAACAGAGTGTTTCCAAACTGCTCTATGAAAAGAAAGGTTAAACTCTGTGAGTTGAAGACATCCAGTACAAACTAGTTTCTGAGAATGATTCTGTCTAGTTTTTAAACGAGGATATTGCCATTTCTAAGATTGTCCTCAAATCTCTTGAAATCTCCACTTGCAAAATCCGCAAAAAGAGTGTTTAAAAACTGCTCTGTCTAAAGGAACGTTCCACTCTTCAACTCTGTGAGTTGAATACACACAACACAAAGAAGTTACTGAGAATTCTTCTGTCTAGCATTATATGAAAAAATCCCGTTTCCAACGAAGGCCTGAACCAGGTCTAAATATCCACTTGCAGACTTAACAAACAGAGTGTTTTCAAACAGCTCTATGAAAAGAAAGGTTAAACTCTGTGGGTTGAACACACCCATTACAAAGTAGTTTCTGAGAATGATTCTGTCTAGTTTTGAAACGGGGTTATTTCCATTTCTAAGATTGGCCTCATATCGCTGGAATCCTCCACTTCCAAATTCCACAAAAAGAGTGTTTCAGAACTGATCTTTCTAAAGGAAGGCTTAACTCTGTGAGTTGAATACACACAACACAAAGAAGTTACTGAGAATTCTTCTGTCTTGCATTATATGAAGAAATCCCGTTTCCAACGAAGGCCTCAAAGAGGTCTAAATATCCACTTGCATACTTAACAAACAGAGTGTTTCCAAACTGCTCTATGAAAAGAAAGGTTAAACTCTGTGAGTTGAGCACACCCATCACAATGTAGTTTCTGAGAATGATTCTGTCTAGTTTTTAAACGGGGATATTTCCATTACTAAAATTGGCCCCAAATCGCTGGAAATCTCCACCTGCAATTTCCACAAAAAGTGTTTCAAAACTGATCTTTCCAAAGGAAGGCTTAACTCTGTGAGTTGAATAGACACAACACAAAGAAGTTACTGAGAATTCTTCTGTCTTGCATTATATGAAGAAATCCCGTTTCCAACGAATGCCTCAAAGAGGTCTAAATATCCACTTGCAGACATAACAAACAGAGTGTTTCCTAACTGCTCTATGAAAAGAAAGGTTAAACTCTGTGAGTTGAACACACCCATTACAAAGTGGTTTCTGAGAATGATTCTGTCTAGTTTTGAAACGGTGATATTTCCATTTCTAAGATGGGCCTCAAATCGCTGGAAATCTCCACTTGCAATTTCCACAAAAAGAGTGTTTCAAAACTGCTCTGTCTAAAGGAACGTTCAACTCTGTGAGTTGAATACACACAATGCAAAAAGTTACTGAGAAATCTTCTGTCTTGCATTATATGAAGAAATCCCGTTTCCAACGAAGTCCTCCAAGAGGTCTAAATATCCCCTTGCAGACTTAACAAACAGAGTGTTTCCAAACTGCTCTATGAAAAGAAAGGTTAAACTCTGTGAGTTGAACACAGCCATTACAAAGTAGTTTCTGAGAAAGATTCTGTCTAGTTTTTAAATGGGGATATTTCCATTTCTAAAATTGGCCTCAAATCGCTGGAAATCTCCACTTGCAATTTCCACAAAAAGAGTGTTTCAAAACTGATCTTTCTAAAGGAATGCTTAACTCTGTGAGTTGAATACACACAACACAAAGAAGTTATTGAGAATCCTTCTGTCTTGCATTATATGAAGAAATCCCGTTTCCAAAGAAGGCCTCAAAGAGGTCTAAATATCCACTTGCAGACTTAACAAACAGAGGGTTTCCAAACGGCTCTATGAAAAGAAAGGTTAAACTCTGTGAGTTGAACACACCCATTAAAAAGTAGTTTCTCAGAATGATTCTGTCTAGTTTTTAAACGGGGATATTTCCATTATTAAAATTGGCATCAAATCGCTGGAAATCTCCACCTGCAATTTCCACAAAAAGAGTGTTTCAAAACTGATCTTTCCAAAGGAAGGCTTAACTCTGTGAGTTGAATGCACACAACACAAAGAAGTTACTGAGAATTCTTCTGTCTAGCATTATATGAAGAAATCCCGTTTCCAACGAAATTCTCCAACAGGACAAAATATCCACTTGCAGACATAACAAACAGAGTGTTTCCAAACTGCTCTATGAAAAGAAAGGTTAAACTCTGTGAGTTGAACACACCCATTACAAAGTAGTTTCTCAGAATGATTCTGTCTAGTTTTGAAACGGGGATATTTCCATTTCTAAGATTGGCCTCAAATCGTTGGAAATCTCCACTTACAATTTCCACAAAAAGAGTGTTTCAAAACTGATCTTTCTAAAGGAAGGCTTAACTCTGTGAGTTGAATACACACAAACCAAAGAAGTTACTGAGAATTCTTCTGTCTTGCATTATATGAAGAAATCCCGTTTCCAACGAAGGCCTCAAAGAGGTCTAAATATCCACTTGCAGACTTAACAAGCAGAGTGTATCCAAACTGCTCTATGAAAAGAAAGGTTAAACTCTAAGAGTTGAACACATCCAGTACAAAGTAGTTTCTGAGAATGATTCTGTCTAGTTTTTAAACGAGGATATTGCCATTTCTAAGATTGGCCTCAAATCTCTTGAAATCTCCACTTGCAAATTCCACAAAAAGAGTGTTTCAAAACTGCCCTGTCTAAAGTAACGTTCAACTCTGTTAGTTGAATACACACAATGCAAAGAAGTTACTGAGAATTCTTCTGTCTAGCATTATATGAAGAAATCCCATTTCCAACGAAGGCCTCAACCAGGTCTAAATATCCACTTGCAGACGTAACAAACAGAGTGTTTCCAAACTGCTCTATGAAAAGAAAGGTTAAACTCTGTGAGTTGAAGACATCCAGTACAAACTAGTTTCTGAGAATGATTCTGTCTAGTTTTTAAACGAGGATATTGCCATTTCTAAGATTGTCCTCAAATCTCTTGAAATCTCCACTTGCAAAATCCGCAAAAAGAGTGTTTAAAAACTGCTCCGTCTAAAGGAACGTTCCACTCTTCAACTCTGTGAGTTGAATACACACAACACAAAGAAGTTACTGAGAATTCTTCTGTCTAGCATTATATGAAGAAATCCCGTTTCCAACGAAGGCCTGAACCAGGTCTAAATATCCACTTGCAGACTTAACAAACAGAGTGTTTTCAAACAGCTCTATGAAAAGAAAGGTTAAACTCTGTGGGTTGAACACACCCATTACAAAGTAGTTTCTGAGAATGATTCTGTCTAGTTTTGAAACGGGGATATTTCCATTTCTAAGATTGGCCTCATATCGCTGGAATCCTCCACTTCCAAATTCCACAAAAAGAGTGTTTCAGAACTGATCTTTCTAAAGGAAGGCTTAACTCTGTGAGTTGAATACACACAACACAAAGAAGTTACTGAGAATTCTTCTGTCTTGCATTATATGAAGAAATCCCGTTTCCAACGAAGGCCTCAAAGAGGTCTAAATATCCACTTGCATACTTAACAAACAGAGTGTTTCCAAACTGCTCTATGAAAAGAAAGGTTAAACTCTGTGAGTTGAGCACACCCATCACAATGTAGTTTCTGAGAATGATTCTGTCTAGTTTTTAAACGGGGATATTTCCATTACTAAAATTGGCCCCAAATCGCTGGAAATCTCCACCTGCAATTTCCACAAAAAGTGTTTCAAAACTGATCTTTCCAAAGGAAGGCTTAACTCTGTGAGTTGAATAGACACAACACAAAGAAGTTACTGAGAATTCTTCTGTCTTGCATTATATGAAGAAATCCCGTTTCCAACGAATGCGTCAAAGAGGTCTAAATATCCACTTGCAGACATAACAAACAGAGTGTTTCCTAACTGCTCTATGAAAAGAAAGGTTAAACTCTGTGAGTTGAACACACCCATTACAAAGTGGTTTCTGAGAATGATTCTGTCTAGTTTTGAAACGGTGATATTACCATTTCTAAGATGGGCCTCAAATCGCTGGAACTCTCCACTTGCAATTTCCACAAAAAGAGTGTTTCAAAACTGCTCTGTCTAAAGGAACGTTCAACTCTGTGAGTTGAATACACACAATGCAAAAAGTTACTGAGAAATCTTCTGTCTTGCATTATATGAAGAAATCCCGTTTCCAACGAAGTCCTCCAAGAGGTCTAAATATCCCCTTGCAGACTTAACAAACAGAGTGTTTCCAAACTGCTCTATGAAAAGAAAGTTTAAACTCTGTGAGTTGAACACACCCATTACAAAGTAGTTTCTGAGAATGATTCTGTCTAGTTTTTAAACGGGGATATTTCCATTTCTAAAATTGGCCTCAAATCGCTGGAAATCTCCACTTGCAATTTCCACAAAAAGAGTGTTTCAAAACTGATCTTTCTAAAGGAATGCTTAACTCTGTGAGTTGAATACACACAACACAAAGAAGTTATTGAGAATCCTTCTGTCTTGCATTATATGAAGAAATCCCGTTTCCAACGAAGGCCTCAAAGAGGTCTAAATATCCACTTGCAGACTTAACAAACAGAGGGTTTCCAAACGGCTCTATGAAAAGAAAGGTTAAACTCTGTGAGTTGAACACACCCATTACAAAGTAGTTTCTCAGAATGATTCTGTCTAGTTTTTAAACGGGGATATTTCCATTATTAAAATTGGCATCAAATCGCTGGAAATCTCCACCTGCAATTTCCACAAAAAGAGTGTTTCAAAACTGATCTTTCCAAAGGAAGGCTTAACTCTGTGAGTTGAATGCACACAACACAAAGAAGTTACTGAGAATTCTTCTGTCTAGCATTATATGAAGAAATCCCGTTTCCAACGAAAGTCTCCAACAGGACAAAATATCCACCTGCAGACATAACAAACAGAGTGTTTCCAAACTGCTCTATGAAAAGAAAGGTTAAACTCTGTGAGTTGAACACACCCATTACAAAGTAGTTTCTCAGAATGATTCTGTCTAGTTTTGAAACGGGGATATTTCCATTTCTAAGATTGGCCTCAAATCGTTGGAAATCTCCACTTACAATTTCCACAAAAAGAGTGTTTCAAAACTGATCTTTCTAAAGGAAGGCTTAACTCTGTGAGTTGAATACACACAAACCAAAGAAGTTACTGAGAATTCTTCTGTCTTGCATTATATGAAGAAATCCCGTTTCCAACGAAGGCCTCAAAGAGGTCTAAATATCCGCTTGCAGACTTAACAAGCAGAGTGTATCCAAACTGCTCTATGAAAAGAAAGGTTAAACTCTGTGAGTTGAACACATCCAGTACAAAGTAGTTTCTGAGAATGATTCTGTCTAGTTTTTAAACGAGGATATTGCCATTTCTAAGATTGGCCTCAAATCTCTTGAAATCTCCACTTGCAAATTCCACAAAAAGAGTGTTTCAAAACTGCCCTGTGTAAAGTAACGTTCAACTCTGTTAGTTGAATACACACAATGCAAAGAAGTTACTGAGAATTCTTCTGTCTAGCATTATATGAAGAAATCCCCTTTCCAACGAAGGCCTCAACCAGGTCTAAATATCCACTTGCAGACGTAACAAACAGAGTGTTTCCAAACTGCTCTATGAAAAGAAAGGTTAAACTCTGTGAGTTGACGACATCCAGTACAAACTAGTTTCTGAGAATGATTCTGTCTAGTTTTTAAACGAGGATATTGCCATTTCTAAGATTGTCCTCAAATCTCTTGAAATCTCCACTTGCAAAATCCGCAAAAAGAGTGTTTAAAAACTGCTCTGTCTAAAGGAACGTTCAACTCTTCAACTCTGTGAGTTGAATACACACAACACAAAGAAGTTACTGAGAATTCTTCTGTCTAGCATTATATGAAGAAATCCCGTTTCCAACGAAGGCCTGAACCAGGTCTAAATATCCACTTGCAGACTTAACAAACAGAGTGTTTTCAAACAGCTCTATGAAAAGAAAGGTTAAACTCTGTGGGTTGAACACACCCATTACAAAGTAGTTTCTGAGAATGATTCTGCCTAGTTTTGAAACGGGGATATTTCCATTTCTAAGATTGGCCTCATATCGCTGGAATCCTCCACTTTCAATTTCCACAAAAAGAGTGTTTCAGAACTGATCTTTCTAAAGGAAGGCTTAACTCTGTGAGTTGAATACACACAACACAAAGAAGTTACTGAGAATTCTTCTGTCTTGCATTATATGAAGAAATCCCGTTTCCAACGAATGCCTCAAAGAGGTCTAAATATCCACTTGCAGACATAACAAACAGAGTGTTTCCTAACTGCTCTATGAAAAGAAAGGTTAAACTCTGTGAGTTGAACACACCCATTACAAAGTAGTTTCTGAGAATGATTCTGTCTAGTTTTGAAACGGTGATATTTCCATTTCTAAGATGGGCCTCAAATCGCTGGAAATCTCCACTTGCAATTTCCACAAAAAGAGTGTTTCAAAACTGCTCTGTCTAAAGGAACGTTCAACTCTGTGAGTTGAATACACACAATGCAAAAAGTTACTGAGAAATCTTCTGTCTTGCATTATATGAAGAAATCCCGTTTCCAACGATGTCCTCCAAGAGGTCTAAATATCCCCTTGCAGACTTAACAAACAGAGTGTTTCTAAACTGCTCTATGAAAAGAAAGGTTAAACTCTGTGAGTTGAACACACCCATTACAAAGTAGTTTCTGAGAATGATTCTGTCTAGTTTTTAAACGGGGATATTTCCATTTCTAAAATTGGCCTCAAATCGCTGGAAATCTCCACTTGCAATTTCAACAAAAAGAGTGTTTCAAAACTGATCTTTCTAAAGGAATGCTTAACTCTGTGAGTTGAATACACACAACAGAAAGAAGTTAAGGGCAAATCTTCTGTCTTGTATTTTATGAAGAAATGCCGTTTCCAACGAAGTCCTCCAAGAGGTGTAAATATCCAGTTGCAGAGTTAACAAACAGAGTGTTTCCAAACTGCTCTATGTAAAGAAAGGTTAAATTTTCTGAGTTGAAGTCATCCAGTATAAAGTAGTTTCTAAGAATTATTCTGTATAGTTTATAATCGACGATATTGCCATTTCTAAGATTGGCCTCAAATCTCTTGAAATCTCCACTTGCAAATTCCACAAAAAGAGTGTTTCAAAACTGCTCTGTCTAAAGGAACGTTCAACTCTGTGAGTTGAATACACACAACGCAAAGAAGTTACTGAGAATTCTTCTGTCTAGCATTATAGGAAGAAATCCCGTTTCCAACGAAGGCCTCAACCAGGTCTAAATATCCACTTGCAGACTTAACAAACAGAGTGTTTCCAAACTGCTCTATGAAAAGAAAGGTTAAACCCTGTGAGTTGAACACACCCATTACAAAGTTGTTTCAGAGAATGATTCTGTCTAGTTTTTAAACGGGGATATTTCCATTTCTAAAATAGGCCTCAAATCGCTGGAAATCTCCAATTGCAATTTCCACAAAAAGAGTGTTTCAAAACTGATCTTTCCAAAGGAAGGCTTAACTCTGTGAGTTGAATACACACAACACAAAGAAGTTACTGAGAATTCTTCTGTCTTGCATTATATGAAGAAATCCCGTTTCCAACGAAAGCCTCAGCGAGGTCTAAATATCCACTTGCAGACTTAACAAACAGAGTGTTTCCAAACTGCTCTATGAAAAGAAAGGTTAAACTCTGTGAGTTGAACACACCCATTACAAAGTAGTTTCTGAGAATGATTCTGTCTAGTTTTTAAACGGGGATATTTCCATTTCTAAAATAGGCCTCAACTCGCTGGAAATCTCCACTTGCAATTTCCACAAAAAGAGTGTTTCAAAACTGATCTTTCTAAAGGAAGGCTTAACTCTGTGAGTTGAATACACACAACACAAAGAAGTTACTGAGAATTCTTCTGTCTTGCATTATATGAAGAAATCCCGTTTCCAACGAAGGCCTCAAAGAGGTCTAAATATCCACTTGCAGACTTAACAAACAGAGTGCTTCCAAACTGCTCTATGAAAAGAAAGGTTAAACTCTGTGAGTTGAACACACCCATTACAAAGTAGTTTCTGAGAATGATTCTGTCTAGTTTTGAAACGGGGATTTTCCATTTCTAAGATTGGCCTCAAATCGCTGGAAATCTCCACTTGCAATTTCCACAATAAGAGTGTTTCAAAACTGATCTTTCTAAAGGAAGGCTTAACTCTGTGAGTCGAATACACACAACACAAAGAAGTTACTGAGAATTCTTCTGTCTTGCATCATATGAAGAAATCCCATTTCCAAGGACGGCCTAATCGAGGTCTAAATATCCACTTGCAGACTTAACACACAGAGTGTTTACAAACAGCTCTATGAAATGAAAGGTTAAACTCTCTGAGTTGAACACATCCAGTAGAAATAGTTTGTGAGAATGATTCTGTCTAGTTTTTAAAGAAGGATATTGCCATTTCTAAGATTGGCCTCAAATCTCTTGAAATCTGCACTTGCAAATTCCACAAAAAGAGTGTTTCAAAACTGCTGTCTAAACGAACGTTCAACACTGAGAGTTGAATACACAAAACGCAAAGAAGTTACTGAGAATTCTTCTGTCTAGCATTATATGAAGAAATACCGTTTCCAACGAAGGCCTCAACCAGGTCTTAATATCCACTTGCTGACTTAACAAACGGAGTGTTTCCAAACTGCTCTATGAAAAGAAAGGTTAAACTCTGTGAGTTGAACACACCCATTGCAAGTAGTTTCTGAGAATGATTATGTGTAGTTTTGAAAAGGGGCTATTTCCATTTCTAACATTGCCCTAAAATCGCTGGAAATCTCCACTTGCAATTTCCACAAAAAGAGTGTTTCAAAACTGATCTTTCTAAGGGAAGGCTTCAATCTGTGAGTTGGATACACACAAACCAAAGAAGTTAATGAGAATTCTTCTGTCTTGCATTATATGAAGAAATCCCGTTTCCAACGATGGCCTCAACGAGGTCTAAATATCCACTTGCAGACTTCACAAACAGAGTGTTTCCATACTGCTCTATGAAAAGAAAGGTTAAACGCTGTGAGTTGAACACATCCAGTGCAAAGTAGTTTCTGAGAATGATTCTGTCTAGTTTTTAAACGAGGATATTGCCATTTCTAAAATTGGCCTCAAATCTCTTGAAATCTGCACTTGCAAATTCCACAAAAAGAGTGTTTCAAAACTGCTGTCTAAACGAACGTTCAACACTGAGAGTTGAATACACAAAACGCAGAGATGTTACTGAGAATTCTTCTGTCTAGCATTATCTGAAGAAATCCCGTTTCCAACGAAGGCCTCAACCAGGTCTTAATATCCACTTGCTGACTTAACAAACGGAGTGTTTCCAAACTGCTCTATGAAAAGAAAGGTTAAACTCTGTGAGTTGAACACACCCATTGCAAGTAGTTTCTGAGAATGATTACGTGTAGTTTTGAAAAGGGGATATTTCCATTTCTAACATTGCCCTAAAATCGCTGGAAATCTCCACTTGCAATTTCCACAAAAAGAGTGCTTCAAAACTGATCTTTCTAAGGGAAGGCTTCAATCTGTGAGTTGGATACACACAAACCAAAGAAGTTAATGAGAATTCTTCTGTCTTGCATTATATGAAGAAATCCCGTTTCCAACGATGGCCTCAACCAGGTCTAAATATCCACTTGCAGACTTCACAAACAGAGTGTTTCCATACTGCTCTATGAAAAGAAAGGTTACAAGCTGTGAGTTGAACACATCCAGTGCAAAGTAGTTTCTGAGAATGATTCTGTCTAATTTTTAAACGAGGATATTGCCATTTCTAAGATTGGCCTCAAATCTCTTGAAATCTCCACTTGCAAATTCCACTAAAAGAGTGTTAAAAAACTGCTCTGTCTAAAGGAACGTTCAACTCTGTGAGTTGAATACACACAATGCAAAGAATTTACTGAGAATACTTCTGTCTAGCATTATATGAAGAAATCCCGTTTCCCACGAAGGCCTCAACCAGGTCTAAGTATCCACTTGCAGACTTAACAAACAGAGTGCTTCCAAACTGCTCTATGAAAAGAAAGGTTAAACTCTGTGAGTTGAACACACCCATTACAAAGTAGTTCCTGAGAATGATTCTGTCTAGTTTTGAAACGGGGATTTTCCATTTCTAAGTTTGGCCTCAAATCGCTTGAAATCTCCACTTGCAATTTCCACAAAAAGAGTGTTTCAAAACTGATCTTTCTAAAGAAGGCTTAACTCTGTGAGTCGAATACACACAACTCAAAGAAGTTACTGAGAATTCTTCTGTCTTGCATCATATGAAGAAATCCCATTTCCAAGGACGGCCTAAACGAGGGCTAAATATCCACTTGCAGACTTAACACACAGAGTGTTTACAAACAGCTCTATGAAATGAAAGGTTAAACTCTGTGAGTTGAACACATCCAGTAGAAATAGTTTGTGAGAATGATTCTGTCTAGTTTTTAAAGAAGGATATTGCCATTTCTAAGATTGGCCTCAAATCTCTTGAAATCTGCACTTGCAAATTCCACAAAAAGAGTGTTTCAAAACTGCTGTCTAAACGAACGTTCAACACTGAGAGTTGAATGCACAAAACGCAAAGAAGTTACTGAGAATTCTCCTGTCTAGCTTTATATGAAGAAATCCCGTTTCCAACGAAGGCCTCAACCAGGTCTTAATATCCACTTGCTGACTTAACAAACGGAGTGTTTCCAAACTGCTCTATGAAAAGAAAGGTTAAACTCTGTGAGTTGAACACACCCATTGCAAGTAGTTTCTGAGAATGATTATGTGTAGTTTTGAAAAGGGGCTATTTCCATTTCTAACATTGCCCTAAAATCGCTGGAAATCTCCACTTGCAATTTCCACAAAAAGAGTGTTTCAAAACTGATCTTTCTAAGGGAAGGCTCCAATCTGTGAGTTGGATACACACAAACCAAAGAAGTTAATGAGAATTCTTCTGTCTTGCATTATATGAAGAAATCCCGTTTCCAACGATGGCCTCAACGAGGTCTAAATATCCACTTGCAGACTTCACAAACAGAGTGTTTCCATACTGCTCTATGAAAAGAAAGGTTAAACGCTGTGAGTTGAACACATCCAGTGCAAAGTAGTTTCTGAGAATGATTCTGTCTAATTTTTAAACGAGGATATTGCCATTTCTAAGATTGGCCTCAGATCCCTTGAAATCTCCACTTGCAAATTCCACTAAAAGAGTGTTAAAAAACTGCTCTGTCTAAAGGAACGTTCAACTCTGTGAGTTGAATACACACAACGCAAAGAATTTACTGAGAATACTTCTGTCTAGCATTATATGAAGAAATCCCGTTTCCCACGAAGGCCTCAACCAGGTCTAAGTATCCACTTGCAGACTTCACAAACAGAGTGTTTTCAAACTGCTCTATGAAAAGAAAGGTTAAACTCTGTGAGTTGAACACACCCATTACAAAGTAGTTCCTGAGAATGATTCTGTCTAGTTTTGAAACGGGGATATTTCCATTTCTAAGATTGGCCTCAAGTCGCTGGAAATCTCCATTTGCAATTTCCACAAAAAGAAGGTTTCAAAACTGATCTTTCTAAAGGAAGGCTTAATTCTGTGAGTTGAATACACACAACACAAAGAAGTTACTGAGAATTCTTCTGTCTAGCATTATATGAAGAATTCCCGTTTCCAACGAAGGCCTCAAAGAGGTCTAAATATCCACTTGCAGACTTCACAAACAGAGTGTTTTCAAACTGCTCTATGAAAAGAAAGGTTAAACTCTGTGAGTTGAACACACCCATTACAAAGTAGTTCCTGAGAATGATTCTGTCTAGTTTTGAAACGGGGATATTTCCATTTCTAAGATTGGCCTCAAATCGCTGGAAATCTCCAATTGCAATTTCCACAAAAAGAGTGTTTCAAAACTGATCTTTCTAAAGGAAGGCTTAACTCTGTGAGTCGAATACGCACAACACAAAGAAGTTACTGAGAATTCTTCTGTCTTGCATCATATGAAGAAATCCCATTTCCAAGGAAGGCCTAAACGAGGTCTAAATATCCACTTGCAGACTTAACACACAGAGTGTTTACAAACAGCTCTATGAAATGAAAGGTTAAACTCTGTGAGTTGAACACATCCAGTAGAAATAGTTTGTGAGAATGATTCTGTCTAGTTTTTAAAGAAGGATATTGCCATTTCTAAGATTGGCCTCAAATCCCTGGAAATCAGCACTTGCAAATTCCACAAAAAGAGTGTTTCAAAACTGCTGTCTAAACGAACGTTCAACACCGAGAGTTGAATACACAAAACGCAAAGAAGTTACTGAGAATTCTTCTGTCTAGCATTATATGAAGAAATCCCGTTTCCAACGAAGGCCTCAACCAGGTCTTAATATCCACTTGCTGACTTAACAAACGGAGTGTTTCCAAACTGCTCTATGAAAAGAAAGGTTAAACTCTGTGAGTTGAACACACCCATTGCAAGTAGTTTCTGAGAATGATTATGTGTAGTTTTGAAAAGGGGCTATTTCCATTTCTAACATTGCCCTAAAATCGCTGGAAATCTCCACTTGCAATTTCCACAAAAAGAGTGTTTCAAAACTGATCTTTCTAAGGGAAGGCTTCAATCTGTGAGTTGGATACACACAAACCAAAGAAGTTAATGAGAATTCTTCTGTCTTGCATTATATGAAGAAATCCCGTTTCCAACGATGGCCTCAACGAGGTCTAAATATCCACTTGCAGACTTCACAAACAGAGTGTTTCCATACTGCTCTATGAAAAGAAAGGTTAAACGCTGTGAGTTGAACACATCCAGTGCAAAGTAGTTTCTGAGAATGATTCTGTCTAATTTTTAAACGAGGATATTGCCATTTCTAAGATTGGCCTCAGATCCCTTGAAATCTCCACTTGCAAATTCCACTAAAAGAGTGTTAAAAAACTGCTCTGTCTAAAGGAACGTTCAACTCTGTGAGTTGAATACACACAACGCAAAGAATTTACTGAGAATACTTCTGTCTAGCATTATATGAAGAAATCCCGTTTCCCACGAAGGCCTCAACCAGGTCTAAGTATCCACTTGCAGACTTCACAAACAGAGTGTTTTCAAACTGCTCTATGAAAAGAAAGGTTAAACTCTGTGAGTTGAACACACCCATTACAAAGTAGTTCCTGAGAATGATTCTGTCTAGTTTTGAAACGGGGATATTTCCATTTCTAAGATTGGCCTCAAGTCGCTGGAAATCTCCATTTGCAATTTCCACAAAAAGAAGGTTTCAAAACTGATCTTTCTAAAGGAAGGCTTAATTCTGTGAGTTGAATACACACAACACAAAGAAGTTACTGAGAATTCTTCTGTCTAGCATTATATGAAGAATTCCCGTTTCCAACGAAGGCCTCAAAGAGGTCTAAATATCCACTTGCAGACTTCACAAACAGAGTGTTTTCAAACTGCTCTATGAAAAGAAAGGTTAAACTCTGTGAGTTGAACACACCCATTACAAAGTAGTTCCTGAGAATGATTCTGTCTAGTTTTGAAACGGGGATATTTCCATTTCTAAGATTGGCCTCAAATCGCTGGAAATCTCCAATTGCAATTTCCACAAAAAGAGTGTTTCAAAACTGATCTTTCTAAAGGAAGGCTTAACTCTGTGAGTCGAATACGCACAACACAAAGAAGTTACTGAGAATTCTTCTGTCTTGCATCATATGAAGAAATCCCATTTCCAAGGAAGGCCTAAACGAGGTCTAAATATCCACTTGCAGACTTAACACACAGAGTGTTTACAAACAGCTCTATGAAATGAAAGGTTAAACTCTGTGAGTTGAACACATCCAGTAGAAATAGTTTGTGAGAATGATTCTGTCTAGTTTTTAAAGAAGGATATTGCCATTTCTAAGATTGGCCTCAAATCTCTTGAAATCTGCACTTGCAAATTCCACAAAAAGAGTGTTTCAAAACTGCTGTCTAAACGAACGTTCAACACTGAGAGTTGAATGCACAAAACGCAAAGAAGTTACTGAGAATTCTCCTGTCTAGCTTTATATGAAGAAATCCCGTTTCCAACGAAGGCCTCAACCAGGTCTTAATATCCACTTGCTGACTTAACAAACGGAGTGTTTCCAAACTGCTCTATGAAAAGAAAGGTTAAACTCTGTGAGTTGAACACACCCATTGCAAGTAGTTTCTGAGAATGATTATGTGTAGTTTTGAAAAGGGGCTATTTCCATTTCTAACATTGCCCTAAAATCGCTGGAAATCTCCACTTGCAATTTCCACAAAAAGAGTGTTTCAAAACTGATCTTTCTAAGGGAAGGCTCCAATCTGTGAGTTGGATACACACAAACCAAAGAAGTTAATGAGAATTCTTCTGTCTTGCATTATATGAAGAAATCCCGTTTCCAACGATGGCCTCAACGAGGTCTAAATATCCACTTGCAGACTTCACAAACAGAGTGTTTCCATACTGCTCTATGAAAAGAAAGGTTAAACGCTGTGAGTTGAACACATCCAGTGCAAAGTAGTTTCTGAGAATGATTCTGTCTAATTTTTAAACGAGGATATTGCCATTTCTAAGATTGGCCTCAGATCCCTTGAAATCTCCACTTGCAAATTCCACTAAAAGAGTGTTAAAAAACTGCTCTGTCTAAAGGAACGTTCAACTCTGTGAGTTGAATACACACAACGCAAAGAATTTACTGAGAATACTTCTGTCTAGCATTATATGAAGAAATCCCGTTTCCCACGAAGGCCTCAACCAGGTCTAAGTATCCACTTGCAGACTTCACAAACAGAGTGTTTTCAAACTGCTCTATGAAAAGAAAGGTTAAACTCTGTGAGTTGAACACACCCATTACAAAGTAGTTCCTGAGAATGATTCTGTCTAGTTTTGAAACGGGGATATTTCCATTTCTAAGATTGGCCTCAAGTCGCTGGAAATCTCCATTTGCAATTTCCACAAAAAGAAGGTTTCAAAACTGATCTTTCTAAAGGAAGGCTTAATTCTGTGAGTTGAATACACACAACACAAAGAAGTTACTGAGAATTCTTCTGTCTAGCATTATATGAAGAATTCCCGTTTCCAACGAAGGCCTCAAAGAGGTCTAAATATCCACTTGCAGACTTCACAAACAGAGTGTTTTCAAACTGCTCTATGAAAAGAAAGGTTAAACTCTGTGAGTTGAACACACCCATTACAAAGTAGTTCCTGAGAATGATTCTGTCTAGTTTTGAAACGGGGATATTTCCATTTCTAAGATTGGCCTCAAATCGCTGGAAATCTCCAATTGCAATTTCCACAAAAAGAGTGTTTCAAAACTGATCTTTCTAAAGGAAGGCTTAACTCTGTGAGTCGAATACGCACAACACAAAGAAGTTACTGAGAATTCTTCTGTCTTGCATCATATGAAGAAATCCCATTTCCAAGGAAGGCCTAAACGAGGTCTAAATATCCACTTGCAGACTTAACACACAGAGTGTTTACAAACAGCTCTATGAAATGAAAGGTTAAACTCTGTGAGTTGAACACATCCAGTAGAAATAGTTTGTGAGAATGATTCTGTCTAGTTTTTAAAGAAGGATATTGCCATTTCTAAGATTGGCCTCAAATCCCTGGAAATCAGCACTTGCAAATTCCACAAAAAGAGTGTTTCAAAACTGCTGTCTAAACGAACGTTCAACACCGAGAGTTGAATACACAAAACGCAAAGAAGTTACTGAGAATTCTTCTGTCTAGCATTATATGAAGAAATCCCGTTTCCAACGAAGGCCTCAACCAGGTCTTAATATCCACTTGCTGACTTAACAAACGGAGTGTTTCCAAACTGCTCAATGAAAGAAAGGTTAAACTCTGTGAGTTGAACACACCCATTGCAAGTAGTTTCTGAGAATGATTATGTGTAGTTTTGAAAAGGGGCTATTTCCATTTCTAACATTGCCCTAAAATCGCTGGAAATCTCCACTTGCAATTTCCACAAAAAGAGTGTTTCAAAACTGATCTTTCTAAGGGAAGGCTTCAATCTGTGAGTTGGATACACACAAACCAAAGAAGTTAATGAGAATTCTTCTGTCTTGCATTATATGAAGAAATCCCGTTTCCAACGATGGCCTCAACGAGGTCTAAATATCCACTTGCAGACTTCACAAACAGAGTGTTTCCATACTGCTCTATGAAAAGAAAGGTTAAACGCTGTGAGTTGAACACATCCAGTGCAAAGTAGTTTCTGAGAATGATTCTGTCTAATTTTTAAACGAGGATATTGCCATTTCTAAGATTGGCCTCAGATCCCTTGAAATCTCCACTTGCAAATTCCACTAAAAGAGTGTTAAAAAACTGCTCTGTCTAAAGGAACGTTCAACTCTGTGAGTTGAATACACACAACGCAAAGAATTTACTGAGAATACTTCTGTCTAGCATTATATGAAGAAATCCCGTTTCCCACGAAGGCCTCAACCAGGTCTAAGTATCCACTTGCAGACTTCACAAACAGAGTGTTTTCAAACTGCTCTCTGAAAAGAAAGGTTAAACTCTGTGAGTTGAACACACCCATTACAAAGTAGTTCCTGAGAATGATTCTGTCTAGTTTTGAAACGGGGATATTTCCATTTCTAAGATTGGCCTCAAGTCGCTGGAAATCTCCATTTGCAATTTCCACAAAAAGAAGGTTTCAAAACTGATCTTTCTAAAGGAAGGCTTAATTCTGTGAGTTGAATACACACAACACAAAGAAGTTACTGAGAATTCTTCTGTCTAGCATTATATGAAGAATTCCCGTTTCCAACGAAGGCCTCAAAGAGGTCTAAATATCCACTTGCAGACTTCACAAACAGAGTGTTTTCAAACTGCTCTATGAAAAGAAAGGTTAAACTCTGTGAGTTGAACACACCCATTACAAAGTAGTTCCTGAGAATGATTCTGTCTAGTTTTGAAACGGGGATATTTCCATTTCTAAGATTGGCCTCAAATCGCTGGAAATCTCCAATTGCAATTTCCACAAAAAGAGTGTTTCAAAACTGATCTTTCTAAAGGAAGGCTTAACTCTGTGAGTCGAATACGCACAACACAAAGAAGTTACTGAGAATTCTTCTGTCTTGCATCATATGAAGAAATCCCATTTCCAAGGAAGGCCTAAACGAGGTCTAAATATCCACTTGCAGACTTAACACACAGAGTGTTTCCAAACAGCTCTATGAAAAGAAAGGTTAAACTCTGTGAGTTGAACACATCCAGTAGAAATAGTTTGTGAGAATGATTCTGTCTAGTTTTTAAAGAAGGATATTGCCATTTCTAAGATTGGCCTCAAATCCCTGGAAATCAGCACTTGCAAATTCCACAAAAAGAGTGTTTCAAAACTGCTGTCTAAACGAACGTTCAACACTGAGAGTTGAATACACAAAACGCAAAGAAGTTACTGAGAATTCTTCTGTCTAGCATTATATGAAGAAATCCCGTTTCCAACGAAGGCCTCAACCAGGTCTTAATATCCACTTGCTGACTTAACAAACGGAGTGTTTCCAAACTGCTCTATGAAAAGAAAGGTTAAACTCTGTGAGTTGAACACACCCATTGCAAGTAGTTTCTGAGAATGATTATGTGTAGTTTTGAAAAGGGGCTATTTCCATTTCTAACATTGCCCTAAAATCGCTGGAAATCTCCACTTGCAATTTCCACAAAAAGAGTGTTTCAAAACTGATCTTTCTAAGGGAAGGCTTCAATCTGTGAGTTGGATACACACAAACCAAAGAAGTTGATGAGAATTCTTCTGTCTTGCATTATATGAAGAAATCCCGTTTCCAACGATGGCCTCAACGAGGTCTAAATATCCACTTGCAGACTTCACAAACAGAGTGTTTCCATACTGCTCTATGAAAAGAAAGGTTAAAAGCTGTGAGTTGAACACATCCAGTGCAAAGTAATTTCTGAGAATGATTCTGTCTAATTTTTAAACGAGGATATTGCCATTTCTAAGATTGGCCTCAAATCTTTTGAAATCTCCACTTGCAAATTCCACTAAAAGAGTGTTAAAAAACTGCTCTGTCTAAAGGAACGTTCAACTCTGTGAGTTGAATACACACAATGCAAAGAATTTACTGAGAATACTTCTGTCTAGCATTATATGAAGAAATCCCGTTTCCCACGAAGGCCTCAACCAGGTCTAAGTATCCACTTGCAGACTTAACAAACAGAGTATTTTCAAACTGCTCTATGAAAAGAAAGGTTAAACTCTGTGAGTTGAACACACCCATTACAAAGTAGTTCCTGAGAATGATTCTGTCTAGTTTTGAAACGGGGATATTTCCATTTCTAAGATTGGCCTCAAATCGCTGGAAATCTCCATTTGCAATTTCCACAAAAAGAAGGTTTCAAAACTGATCTTTCTAAAGGAAGGCTTAATTCTGTGAGTTGAATACACACAACACAAAGAAGTTACTGAGAATTCTTCTGTCTAGCATTATATGAAGAATTCCCGTTTCCAACGAAGGCCTCAAAGAGGTCTAAATATCCACTTGCAGACTTCACAAACAGAGTGTTTTCAAACTGCTCTATGAAAAGAAAGGTTAAACTCTGTGAGTTGAACACACCCATTACAAAGTAGTTCCTGAGAATGATTCTGTCTAGTTTTGAAACGGGGATATTTCCATTTCTAAGATTGGCCTCAAATCGCTGGAAATCTCCATTTGCAATTTCCACAAAAAGAGTGTTTCAAAACTTATCTTTCTAAAGGAAGGCTTAATTCTGTGAGTTGAATACACACAACACAAAGAAGTTACTGAGAATTCTTCTGTCTAGCATTATATGAAGAAATCCCGTTTCCAACGAAGGCCTCAAAGAGGTCTAAATATCCACTTGCAGACTTCACAAACAGAGTGTTTTCAAACTTCTCTATGAAAAGAAAGGTTAAACTCTGTGAGTTGAACACACCCATTACAAAGTAGTTTCTGAGAATGATTCTGTCTAGTTTTGAAACGGGGATTTTCCATTTCTAAGATTGGCCTCAAATCGCTGGAAATCTCCACTTGCAATTTCCACAAAAAGAGTGTTTCAAAACTGATCTTTCTAAAGGAAGGCTTAACTCTGTGAGTCGAATACGCACAACACAAAGAAGTTACTGAGAATTCTTCTGTCTTGCATCATATGAAGAAATCCCATTTCCAAGGAAGGCCTAAACGAGGTCTAAATATCCACTTGCAGACTTAACACACAGAGTGTTTCCAAACAGCTCTATGAAAAGAAAGGTTAAACTCTGTGAGTTGAACACATCCAGTAGAAATAGTTTGTGAGAATGATTCTGTCTAGTTTTTAAAGAAGGATATTGCCATTTCTAAGATTGGCCTCAAATCCCTTGAAATCTGCACTTGCAAATTCCACAAAAAGAGTGTTTCAAAACTGCTGTCTAAACGAACGTTCAACACTGAGAGTTGAATACACAAAACGCAAAGAAGTTACTGAGAATTCTTCTGTCTAGCATTATATGAAGAAATCCCGTTTCCAACGAAGGCCTCAACCAGGTCTTAATATCCACTTGCTGACTTAACAAACGGAGTGTTTCCAAACTGCTCTATGAAAAGAAAGGTTAAACTCTGTGAGTTGAACACACCCATTGCAAGTAGTTTCTGAGAATGATTATGTGTAGTTTTGAAAAGGGGCTATTTCCATTTCTAACATTGCCCTAAAATCGCTGGAAATCTCCACTTGCAATTTCCACAGAAAGAGTGTTTCAAAACTGATCTTTCTAAGGGAAGGCTTCAATCTGTGAGTTGGATACACACAAACGAAAGAAGTTAATGAGAATTCTTCTGTCTTGCATTATATGAAGAAATCCCGTTTCCAACGATGGCCTCAACGAGGTCTAAATATCCACTTGCAGACTTCACAAACAGAGTGTTTCCATACTGCTTTATGAAAGGAAAGGTTAAACGCTGTGGGTTGAACACATCCAGTGCTAAGTAGTTTCTGAGAATGATTCTGTCTAATTTTTAAACGAGGATATTGCCATTTCTAAGACTGGCCTCAAATCCCTTGAAATCTCCACTTGCAAATTCCACTAAAAGAGTGTTAAAAAACTGCTCTGTCTAAAGGAACGTTCAACTCCGTGAGTTGAATACACACAATGCAAAGAATTTACTGAGAATACTTCTGTCTAGCATTATATGAAGAAATCCCGTTTCCAACGAAGGCCTCAACGAGGTCTAAATATCCACTTGCAGACTTCACAAACAGAGTGTTTCCATACTGCTCTATGAAAAGAAAGGTTAAACGCTGTGAGTTGAACACATCCAGTGCAAAGTAGTTTCTGAGAATGATTCTGTCTTGTTTTTAAACGAGGATATTCCCATTTCTAAGATTGGCCTCAAATCTCTTGAAATCTCCCCTTGCAAATTCCACTAAAAGAGTGTTAAAAAACTGCTCTGTCTAAAGGAACGTTCAACTCTGTGAGTTGAATACACACAATGCAAAGAATTTACTGAGAATACTTCTGTCTAGCATTATATGAAGAAATCCCGTTTCCCACGAAGGCCTCAACCAGGTCTAAGTATCCACTTGCAGACTTAACAAACAGAGTGTTTTCAAACTGCTCTATGAAAAGAAAGGTTAAACTCTGTGAGTTGAACACACCCATTACAAAGTAGTTCCTGAGAATGATTCTGTCTAGTTTTGAAACGGGGATATTTCCATTACTAAGATTGGCCTCAAATCGCTGGAAATCTCCATTTGCAATTTCCACAAAAAGAGTGTTTCAAAACTGATCTTTCTAAAGGAAGGTTTAATTCTGTGAGTTGAATACACACAACACAAAGAAGTTACTGAGCATTCTTCTGTCTAGCATTATATGAAGAAATCCCGTTTCCAACGAAGGCCTAAACGAGGTCTAAATATCCACTTGCAGACTTCACAAACAGAGTGTTTTCAAACTGCTCTATGAAAAGAAAGGTTAAACTCTGTGAGTTGAACACACCCATTACAAAGTAGTTCCTGAGAATGATTCTGTCTAGTTTTGAAACGGGGATATTTCCATTTCTAAGATTGGCCTCAAATCGCTGGAAATCTCCATTTGCAATTTCCACAAAAAGAGTGTTTCAAAACTGATCTTTCTTAATGAAGGCTTAATTCTGTGAGTTGAATACACACAACACAAAGAAGTTACTGAGAATTCTTCTGTCTAGCATTATATGAAGAAATCCCGTTTCCAACGAAGGCCTCAAAGAGGTCTAAATATCCACTTGCAGACTTCACAAACAGAGTGTTTTCAAACTTCTCTATGAAAAGAAAGGTTAAACTCTGTGAGTTGAACACACCCATTACAAAGTAGTTTCTGAGAATGATTCTGTCTAGTTTTGAAACGGGGATTTTCCATTTCTAAGATTGGCCTCAAATCGCTGGAAATCTCCACTTGCAATTTCCACAATAAGAGTGTTTCAAAACTGATCTTTCTAAAGGAAGGCTTAACTCTGTGAGTCGAATACACACAACACAAAGAAGTTACTGAGAATTCTTCTGTCTTGCATCATATGAAGAAATCCCATTTCCAAGGACGGCCTAATCGAGGTCTAAATATCCACTTGCAGACTTAACACACAGAGTGTTTACAAACAGCTCTATGAAATGAAAGGTTAAACTTTGTGAGTTGAACACATCCAGTAGGAATAGTTTGTGAGAATGATTCTGTCTAGTTTTTAAAGAAGGATATTGCCATTTCTAAGATTGGCCTCAAATCTCTTGAAATCTGCACTTGCAAATTCCACAAAAAGAGTGTTTCAAAACTGCTGTCTAAACGAACGTTCAACACTGAGAGTTGAATACACAAAACGCAAAGAAGTTACTGAGAATTCTTCTGTCTAGCATTATATGAAGAAATACCGTTTCCAACGAAGGCCTCAACCAGGTCTTAATATCCACTTGCTGACTTAACAAACGGAGTGTTTCCAAACTGCTCTATGAAAAGAAAGGTTAAACTCTGTGAGTTGAACACACCCATTGCAAGTAGTTTCTGAGAATGATTATGTGTAGTTTTGAAAAGGGGCTATTTCCATTTCTAACATTGCCCTAAAATCGCTGGAAATCTCCACTTGCAATTTCCACAAAAAGAGTGTTTCAAAACTGATCTTTCTAAGGGAAGGCTTCAATCTGTGAGTTGGATACACACAAACCAAAGAAGTTAATGAGAATTCTTCTGTCTTGCATTATATGAAGAAATCCCGTTTCCAACGATGGCCTCAACGAGGTCTAAATATCCACTTGCAGACTTCACAAACAGAGTGTTTCCATACTGCTCTATGAAAAGAAAGGTTAAACGCTGTGAGTTGAACACATCCAGTGCAAAGTAGTTTCTGAGAATGATTTTGTCTAGTTTTTAAACGAGGATATTGCCATTTCTAAGATTGGCCTCAAATCTCTTGAAATCTGCACTTGCAAATTCCACAAAAAGAGTGTTTCAAAACTGCTGTCTAAACGAACGTTCAACACTGAGAGTTGAATACACAAAACGCAGAGATGTTACTGAGAATTCTTCTGCTAGCATTATCTGAAGAAATCCCGTTTCCAACGAAGGCCTCAACGAGGTCTTAATATCCACTTGCTGACTTAACAAACGGAGTGTTTCCAAACTGCTCTATGAAAAGAAAGGTTAAACTCTGTGAGTTGAACACACCCATTGCAAGTAGTTTCTGAGAATGATTATGTGTAGTTTTGAAAAGGGGATATTTCAATTTCTAACATTGCCCTAAAATCGCTGGAAATCTCCACTTGCAATTTCCACAAAAAGAGTGCTTCAAAACTGATCTTTCTAAGGGAAGGCTTCAATCTGTGAGTTGGATACACACAAACCAAAGAAGTTAATGAGAATTCTTCTGTCTTGCATTATATGAAGAAATCCCGTTTCCAGCGATGGCCTCAACCAGGTCTAAATATCCACTTGCAGACTTCACAAACAGAGTGTTTCCATACTGCTCTATGAAAAGAAAGGTTACAAGCTGTGAGTTGAACACATCCAGTGCAAAGTAGTTTCTGAGAATGATTCTGTCTAATTTTTAAACGAGGATATTGCCATTTCTAAGATTGGCCTCAAATCTCTTGAAATCTCCACTTGCAAATTCCACTAAAAGAGTGTTAAAAAACTGCTCTGTCTAAAGGAACGTTCAACTCTGTGAGTTGAATACACACAATGCAAAGAATTTACTGAGAATACTTCTGTCTAGCATTATATGAAGAAATCCCGTTTCCCACGAAGGCCTCAACCAGGTCTAAGTATCCACTTGCAGACTTAACAAACAGAGTGTTTACAAACTGCACTATGAAAAGAAAGGTTAAACTCTGTGAGTTGAACACACCCATTACAAAGTAGTTCCTGAGAATGATTCTGTCTAGTTTTGAAACGGGGATTTTCCATTTCTAAGATTGGCCTCAAATCGCTTGAAATCTCCACTTGCAATTTCCACAAAAAGAGTGTTTCAAAACTGATCTTTCTAAAGAAGGCTTAACTCTGTGAGTCGAATACACACAACTCAAAGAAGTTACTGAGAATTCTTCTGTCTTGCATCATATGAAGAAATCCCATTTCCAAGGACGGCCTAAACGAGGTCTAAATATCCACTTGCAGACTTAACACACAGAGTGTTTACAAACAGCACTATGAAATGAAAGGTTAAACTCTGTGAGTTGAACACATCCAGTAGAAATAGTTTGTGAGAATGATTCTGTCTAGTTATTAAAGAAGGATATTGCCATTTCTAAGATTGGCCTCAAATCTCTTGAAATCTGCACTTGCAAATTCCACAAAAAGAGTGTTTCAAAACTGCTGTCTAAACGAACGTTCAACACTGAGAGTTGAATGCACAAAACGCAAACAAGTTACTGAGAATTCTCCTGTCTAGCTTTATATGAAGAAATACCGTTTCCAACGAAGGCCTCAACCAGGTCTTAATATCCACTTGCTGACTTAACAAACGAAGTGTTTCCAAACTGCTCTATGAAAAGAAAGGTTAAACTCTGTGAGTTGAACACACCCATTGCAAGTAGTTTCTGAGAATGATTATGTGTAGTTTTGAAAAGGGGCTATTTCCATTTCTAACATTGCCCTAAAATCGCTGGAAATCTCCACTTGCAATTTCCACAAAAAGAGTGTTTCAAAACTGATCTTTCTAAGGGAAGGCTCCAATCTGTGAGTTGGATACACACAAACCAAAGAAGTTAATGAGAATTCTTCTGTCTTGCATTATATGAAGAAATCCCGTTTCCAACGATGGCCTCAACGAGGTCTAAATATCCACTTGCAGACTTCACAAACAGAGTGTTTCCATACTGCTCTATGAAAAGAAAGGTTAAACGCTGTGAGTTGAACACATCCAGTGCAAAGTAGTTTCTGAGAATGATTCTGTCTAATTTTTAAACGAGGATATTGCCATTTCTAAGATTGGCCTCAGATCCCTTGAAATCTCCACTTGCAAAGTCCACTAAAAGAGTGTTAAAAAACTGCTCTGTCTAAAGGAACGTTCAACTCTGTGAGTTGAATACACACAATGCAAAGAATTTACTGAGAATACTTCTGTCTAGCATTATATGAAGAAATCCCGTTTCCCACGAAGGCCTCAACCAGGTCTAAGTATCCACTTGCAGACTTAACAAACAGAGTGTTTTCAAACTGCTCTATGAAAAGAAAGTTTAAACTCTGTGAGTTGAACACAACCATTACAAAGTAGTTCCTGAGAATGATTCTGTCTAGTTTTGAAACGGGGATATTTCCATTTCTAAGATTGGCCTCTAGTCGCTGGAAATCTCCATTTGCAATTTCCACAAAAAGAAGGTTTCAAAACTGATCTGTCTAAAGGAAGGCTTAATTCTGTGAGTTGAATACACACAACACAAAGAAGTTACTGAGAATTCTTCTGTGTAGCATTATATGAAGAAATCCCGTTTCCAACGAAGGCCTCAAAGAGGTCTAAATATCCACTTGCAGACTTCACAAACAGAGTGTTTTCAAACTGCTCTATGAAAAGAAAGGTTAAACTCTGTGAGTTGAACACACCCATTACAAAGTAGTTCCTGAGAATGATTCTGTCTAGTTTTGAAACGGGGATATTTCCATTTCTAAGATTGGCCTCAAATCGCTGGAAATCTCCATTTGCAATTTCCACAAAAAGAGTGTTTCAAAACTGATCTTTCTAAAGGAAGGCTTAATTCTGTGAGTTGAATACACACAACACAAAGAAGTTACTGAGAATTCTTCTGTCTAGCATTATATGAAGAAATCCCGTTTCCAACGAAGGCCTCAAAGAGGTCTAAATATCCACTTGCAGACTTCACAAACAGAGTGTTTTCAAACTTCTCTATGAAAAGAAAGGTTAAACTCTGTGAGTTGAACACACCCATTACAAAGTAGTTTCTGAGAATGATTCTGTCTAGTTTTGAAACGGGGATTTTCCATTTCTAAGATTGGCCTCAAATCGCTGGAAATCTCCACTTGCAATTTCCACAAAAAGAGTGTTTCAAAACTGATCTTTCTAAAGGAAGGCTTAACTCTGTGAGTCGAATACGCACAACACAAAGAAGTTACTGAGAATTCTTCTGTCTTGCATCATATGAAGAAATCCCATTTCCAAGGAAGGCCTAAACGAGGTCTAAATATCCAGTTGCAGACTTAACACACAGAGTGTTTCCAAACAACTCTATGAAAAGAAAGGTTAAACTCTGTGAGTTGAACACATCCAGTAGAAATAGTTTGTGAGAATGATTCTGTCTAGTTTTTAAAGAAGGATATTGCCATTTCTAAGATTGGCCTCAAATCCCTTGAAATCTGCACTTGCAAATTCCACAAAAAGAGTGTTTCAAAACTGCTGTCTAAACGAACGTTCAACACTGAGAGTTGAATACACAAAACGCAAAGAAGTTACTGAGAATTCTTCTGTCTAGCATTATATGAAGAAATCCCGTTTCCAACGAAGGCCTCAACCAGGTCTTAATATCCACTTGCTGACTTAACAAACGGAGTGTTTCCAAACTGCTCTATGAAAAGAAAGGTTAAATTCTGTGAGTTGAACACACCCATTGCAAGTAGTTTCTGAGAATGATTATGTGTAGTTTTGAAAAGGGGCTATTTCCATTTCTAACATTGCCCTAAAATCGCTGGAAATCTCCACTTGCAATTTCCACAAAAAGAGTGTTTCAAAACTGATCTTTCTAAGGGAAGGCTTCAATCTGTGAGTTGGATACACACCAACCAAAGAAGTTAATGAGAATTCTTCTGTCTTGCATTATATGAAGAAATCCCGTTTCCAACGATGGCCTCAACGAGGTCTAAATATCCACTTGCAGACTTCACAAACAGAGTGTTTCCATACTGCTCTATGAAAAGAAAGGTTAAACGCTGTGAGTTGAACACATCCAGTGCAAAGTAGTTTCTGAGAATGATTCTGTCTAGTTTTTAAACGAGGATATTGCCATTTCTAAGATTGGCCTCAAATCTCTTGAAATCTCCACTTGCAAATTCCACTAAAAGAGTGTTAAAAAACTGCTCTGTCTAAAGGAACGTTCAACTCTGTGAGTTGAATACACACAATGCAAAGAATTTACTGAGAATACTTCTGTCTAGCATTATATGAAGAAATCCCGTTTCCCACGAAGGCCTCAACCAGGTCTAAGTATCCACTTGCAGACTTAACAAACAGAGTGTTTTCAAACTGCTCTATGAAAAGAAAGGTTAAACTCTGTGAGTTGAACACACCCATTACAAAGTAGTTCCTGAGAATGATTCTGTCTAGTTTTGAAACGGGGATATTTCCATTTCTAAGATTGGCCTCAAATCGCTGGAAATCTCCATTTGCAATTTCCACAAAAAGAGTGTTTCAAAACTGATCTTTCTAAAGGAAGGCTTAATTCTGTGAGTTGAATACACACAACACAAAGAAGTTACTGAGAATTCTTCTGTCTAGCATTATATGAAGAAATCCCGTTTCCAACGAAGGCCTCAAAGAGGTCTAAATATCCAATTGCAGACTTCACAAACAGAGTGTTTTCAAACTGCTCTATGAAAAGAAAGGTTAAACTCTGTGAGTTGAACACACCCATTACAAAGTAGTTCCTGAGAATGATTCTGTCTAGTTTTGAAACGGGGATATTTCCATTTCTAAGATTGGCCTCAAATCGATGGAAATCTCCACTTGCAATTTCCACAATAAGAGTGTTTCAAAACTGATCTTTCTAAAGGAAGGCTTAACACTGTGAGTCGAATACACACAACACAAAGAAGTTACTGAGAATTCTTCTGTCTTGCATCATATGAAGAAATCCCATTTCCAAGGACGGCCTAATCGAGGTCTAAATATCCACTTGCAGACTTAACACACAGAGTGTTTACAAACAGCTCTATGAAATGAAAGGTTAAACTCTGTGAGTTGAACACATCCAGTAGAAATAGTTTGTGAGAATGATTCTGTCTAGTTTTTAAAGAAGGATATTGCCATTTCTAAGATTGGCCTCAAATCCCTTGAAATCTGCACTTGCAAATTCCACAAAAAGAGTGTTTCAAAACTGCTGTCTAAACGAACGTTCAACACTGAGAGTTGAATACACAAAACGCAAAGAAGTTACTGAGAATTCTTCTGTCTAGCATTATATGAAGAAATCCCGTTTCCAACGAAGGCCTCAACCAGGTCTTAATATCCACTTGCTGACTTAACAAACGGAGTGTTTCCAAACTGCTCTATGAAAAGAAAGGTTAAACTCTGTGAGTTGAACACACCCATTGCAAGTAGTTTCTGAGAATGATTATGTGTAGTTTTGAAAAGGGGCTATTTCCATTTCTAACATTGCCCTAAAATCGCTGGAAATCTCCACTTGCAATTTCCACAAAAAGAGTGTTTCAAAACTGATCTTTCTAAGGGAAGGCTTCAATCTGTGAGTTGGATACACACAAACCAAAGAAGTTGATGAGAATTCTTCTGTCTTGCATTATATGAAGAAATCCCGTTTCCAACGATGGCCTCAACGAGGTCTAAATATCCACTTGCAGACTTCACAAACAGAGTGTTTCCATACTGCTCTATGAAAAGAAAGGTTAAAAGCTGTGAGTTGAACACATCCAGTGCAAAGTAGTTTCTGAGAATGATTCTGTCTAATTTTTAAACGAGGATATTGCCATTTCTAAGATTGGCCTCAAATCTTTTGAAATCTCCACTTGCAAATTCCACTAAAAGAGTGTTAAAAAACTGCTCTGTCTAAAGGAACGTTCAACTCTGTGAGTTGAATACACACAATGCAAAGAATTTACTGAGAATACTTCTGTCTAGCATTATATGAAGAAATCCCGTTTCCCACGAAGGCCTCAACCAGGTCTAAGTATCCACTTGCAGACTTAACAAACAGAGTGTTTTCAAACTGCTCTATGAAAAGAAAGGTTAAACTCTGTGAGTTGAACACACCCATTACAAAGTAGTTCCTGAGAATGATTCTGTCTAGTTTTGAAACGGGGATATTTCCATTTCTAAGATTGGCCTCAAATCGCTGGAAATCTCCATTTGCAATTTCCACAAAAAGAGTGTTTCAAAACTGATCTTTCTAAAGGAAGGCTTAATTCTGTGAGTTGAATACACACAACACAAAGAAGTTACTGAGAATTCTTCTGTCTAGAATTATATGAAGAAATCCCGTTTCCAACGAAGGCCTCAAAGAGGTCTAAATATCCACTTGCAGACTTCACAAACAGAGTGTTTTCAAACTTCTCTATGAAAAGAAAGGTTAAACTCTGTGAGTTGAACACACCCATTACAAAGTAGTTTCTGAGAATGATTCTGTCTAGTTTTGAAACGGGGATTTTCCATTTCTAAGATTGGACTCAAATCACTGGAAATCTCCACTTGCAATTTCCACAAAAAGAGTGTTTCAAAACTGATCTTTCTAAAGGAAGGCTTAACTCTGTGAGTCGAATACGCACAACACAAAGAAGTTACTGAGAATTCTTCTGTCTTGCATCATATGAAGAAATCCCATTTCCAAGGAAGGCCTAAACGAGGTCTAAATATCCAGTTGCAGACTTAACACACAGAGTGTTTCCAAACAGCTCTATGAAAAGAAAGGTTAAACTCTGTGAGTTGAACACATCCAGTAGAAATAGTTTGTGAGAATGATTCTGTCTAGTTTTTAAAGAAGGATATTGCCATTTCTAAGATTGGCCTCAAATCCCTTGAAATCTGCACTTGCAAATTCCACAAAAAGAGTGTTTCAAAACTGCTGTCTAAACGAACGTTCAACACTGAGAGTTGAATACACAAAACGCAAAGAAGTTACTGAGAATTCTTCTGTCTAGCATTATATGAAGAAATCCCGTTTCCAACGAAGGCCTCAACCAGGTCTTAATATCCACTTGCTGACTTAACAAACGGAGTGTTTCCAAACTGCTCTATGAAAAGAAAGGTTAAACTCTGTGAGTTGAACACACCCATTGCAAGTAGTTTCTGAGAATGATTATGTGTAGTTTTGAAAAGGGGCTATTTCCATTTCTAACATTGCCCTAAAATCGCTGGAAATCTCCACTTGCAATTTCCACAAAAAGAGTGTTTCAAAACTGATCTTTCTAAGGGAAGGCTCCAATCTGTGAGTTGGATACACACAAACCAAAGAAGTTAATGAGAATTTTTCTGTCTTGCATTATATGAAGAAATCCCGTTTCCAGCGATGGCCTCAACGAGGTCTAAATATCCACTTGCAGACTTCACAAACAGAGTGTTTCCATACTGCTCTATGAAAAGAAAGGTTAAACGCTGTGAGTTGAACACATCCAGTGCAAAGTAGTTTCTGAGAATGATTCTGTCTAATTTTTAAACGAGGATATTGCCATTTCTAAGATTGGCCTCAGATCCCTTGAAATCTCCACTTGCAAATTCCACTAAAAGAGTGTTAAAAAACTGCTCTGTCTAAAGGAACGTTCAACTCTGTGAGTTGAATACACACAATGCAAAGAATTTACTGAGAATACTTCTGTCTAGCATTATATGAAGAAATCCCGTTTCCCACGAAGGCCTCAACCAGGTCTAAGTATCCACTTGCAGACTTAACAAACAGAGTGTTTTCAAACTGCTCTATGAAAAGAAAGGTTAAACTCTGTGAGTTGAACACAACCATTACAAAGTAGTTCCTGAGAATGATTCTGTCTAGTTTTGAAACGGGGATATTTCCATTTCTAAGATTGGCCTCTAGTCGCTGGAAATCTCCATTTGCAATTTCCACAAAAAGAAGGTTTCAAAACTGATCTGTCTAAAGGAAGGCTTAATTCTGTGAGTTGAATACACACAACACAAAGAAGTTACTGAGAATTCTTCTGTCTAGCATTATATGAAGAAATCCCGTTTCCAAAGAAGGCCTCAAAGAGGTCTAAATATCCACTTGCAGACTTCACAAACAGAGTGTTTTCAAACTGCTCTATGAAAAGAAAGGTTAAACTCTGTGAGTTGAACACACCCATTACAAAGTAGTTCCTGAGAATGATTCTGTCTAGTTTTGAAACGGGGATATTTCCATTTCTAAGATTGGCCTCAAATCGCTGGAAATCTCCATTTGCAATTTCCACAAAAAGAGTGTTTCAAAACTGATCTTTCTAAAGGAAGGCTTAATTCTGTGAGTTGAATACACACAACACAAAGAAGTTACTGAGAATTCTTCTGTCTAGCATTATATGAAGAAATCCCGTTTCCAACGAAGGCCTCAAAGAGGTCTAAATATCCACTTGCAGACTTCACAAACAGAGTGTTTTCAAACTTCTCTATGAAAAGAAAGGTTAAACTCTGTGAGTTGAACACACCCATTACAAAGTAGTTTCTGAGAATGATTCTGTCTAGTTTTGAAACGGGGATTTTCCATTTCTAAGATTGGCCTCAAATCGCTGGAAATCTCCACTTGCAATTTCCACAAAAAGAGTGTTTCAAAACTGATCTTTCTAAAGGAAGGCTTAACTCTGTGAGTCGAATACGCACAACACAAAGAAGTTACTGAGAATTCTTCTGTCTTGCATCATATGAAGAAATCCCATTTCCAAGGAAGGCCTAAACGAGGTCTAAATATCCAGTTGCAGACTTAACACACAGAGTGTTTCCAAACAACTCTATGAAAAGAAAGGTTAAACTCTGTGAGTTGAACACATCCAGTAGAAATAGTTTGTGAGAATGATTCTGTCTAGTTTTTAAAGAAGGATATTGCCATTTCTAAGATTGGCCTCAAATCCCTTGAAATCTGCACTTGCAAATTCCACAAAAAGAGTGTTTCAAAACTGCTGTCTAAACGAACGTTCAACACTGAGAGTTGAATACACAAAACGCAAAGAAGTTACTGAGAATTCTTCTGTCTAGCATTATATGAAGAAATCCCGTTTCCAACGAAGGCCTCAACCAGGTCTTAATATCCACTTGCTGACTTAACAAACGGAGTGTTTCCAAACTGCTCTATGAAAAGAAAGGTTAAATTCTGTGAGTTGAACACACCCATTGCAAGTAGTTTCTGAGAATGATTATGTGTAGTTTTGAAAAGGGGCTATTTCCATTTCTAACATTGCCCTAAAATCGCTGGAAATCTCCACTTGCAATTTCCACAAAAAGAGTGTTTCAAAACTGATCTTTCTAAGGGAAGGCTTCAATCTGTGAGTTGGATACACACCAACCAAAGAAGTTAATGAGAATTCTTCTGTCTTGCATTATATGAAGAAATCCCGTTTCCAACGATGGCCTCAACGAGGTCTAAATATCCACTTGCAGACTTCACAAACAGAGTGTTTCCATACTGCTCTATGAAAAGAAAGGTTAAACGCTGTGAGTTGAACACATCCAGTGCAAAGTAGTTTCTGAGAATGATTCTGTCTAGTTTTTAAACGAGGATATTGCCATTTCTAAGATTGGCCTCAAATCTCTTGAAATCTCCACTTGCAAATTCCACTAAAAGAGTGTTAAAAAACTGCTCTGTCTAAAGGAACGTTCAACTCTGTGAGTTGAATACACACAATGCAAAGAATTTACTGAGAATACTTCTGTCTAGCATTATATGAAGAAATCCCGTTTCCCACGAAGGCCTCAACCAGGTCTAAGTATCCACTTGCAGACTTAACAAACAGAGTGTTTTCAAACTGCTCTATGAAAAGAAAGGTTAAACTCTGTGAGTTGAACACACCCATTACAAAGTAGTTCCTGAGAATGATTCTGTCTAGTTTTGAAACGGGGATATTTCCATTTCTAAGATTGGCCTCAAATCGCTGGAAATCTCCATTTGCAATTTCCACAAAAAGAGTGTTTCAAAACTGATCTTTCTAAAGGAAGGCTTAATTCTGTGAGTTGAATACACACAACACAAAGAAGTTACTGAGAATTCTTCTGTCTAGCATTATATGAAGAAATCCCGTTTCCAACGAAGGCCTCAAAGAGGTCTAAATATCCAATTGCAGACTTCACAAACAGAGTGTTTTCAAACTGCTCTATGAAAAGAAAGGTTAAACTCTGTGAGTTGAACACACCCATTACAAAGTAGTTCCTGAGAATGATTCTGTCTAGTTTTGAAACGGGGATATTTCCATTTCTAAGATTGGCCTCAAATCGATGGAAATCTCCACTTGCAATTTCCACAATAAGAGTGTTTCAAAACTGATCTTTCTAAAGGAAGGCTTAACACTGTGAGTCGAATACACACAACACAAAGAAGTTACTGAGAATTCTTCTGTCTTGCATCATATGAAGAAATCCCATTTCCAAGGACGGCCTAATCGAGGTCTAAATATCCACTTGCAGACTTAACACACAGAGTGTTTACAAACAGCTCTATGAAATGAAAGGTTAAACTCTGTGAGTTGAACACATCCAGTAGAAATAGTTTGTGAGAATGATTCTGTCTAGTTTTTAAAGAAGGATATTGCCATTTCTAAGATTGGCCTCAAATCCCTTGAAATCTGCACTTGCAAATTCCACAAAAAGAGTGTTTCAAAACTGCTGTCTAAACGAACGTTCAACACTGAGAGTTGAATACACAAAACGCAAAGAAGTTACTGAGAATTCTTCTGTCTAGCATTATATGAAGAAATCCCGTTTCCAACGAAGGCCTCAACCAGGTCTTAATATCCACTTGCTGACTTAACAAACGGAGTGTTTCCAAACTGCTCTATGAAAAGAAAGGTTAAACTCTGTGAGTTGAACACACCCATTGCAAGTAGTTTCTGAGAATGATTATGTGTAGTTTTGAAAAGGGGCTATTTCCATTTCTAACATTGCCCTAAAATCGCTGGAAATCTCCACTTGCAATTTCCACAAAAAGAGTGTTTCAAAACTGATCTTTCTAAGGGAAGGCTTCAATCTGTGAGTTGGATACACACAAACCAAAGAAGTTGATGAGAATTCTTCTGTCTTGCATTATATGAAGAAATCCCGTTTCCAACGATGGCCTCAACGAGGTCTAAATATCCACTTGCAGACTTCACAAACAGAGTGTTTCCATACTGCTCTATGAAAAGAAAGGTTAAAAGCTGTGAGTTGAACACATCCAGTGCAAAGTAGTTTCTGAGAATGATTCTGTCTAATTTTTAAACGAGGATATTGCCATTTCTAAGATTGGCCTCAAATCTTTTGAAATCTCCACTTGCAAATTCCACTAAAAGAGTGTTAAAAAACTGCTCTGTCTAAAGGAACGTTCAACTCTGTGAGTTGAATACACACAATGCAAAGAATTTACTGAGAATACTTCTGTCTAGCATTATATGAAGAAATCCCGTTTCCCACGAAGGCCTCAACCAGGTCTAAGTATCCACTTGCAGACTTAACAAACAGAGTGTTTTCAAACTGCTCTATGAAAAGAAAGGTTAAACTCTGTGAGTTGAACACACCCATTACAAAGTAGTTCCTGAGAATGATTCTGTCTAGTTTTGAAACGGGGATATTTCCATTTCTAAGATTGGCCTCAAATCGCTGGAAATCTCCATTTGCAATTTCCACAAAAAGAGTGTTTCAAAACTGATCTTTCTAAAGGAAGGCTTAATTCTGTGAGTTGAATACACACAACACAAAGAAGTTACTGAGAATTCTTCTGTCTAGAATTATATGAAGAAATCCCGTTTCCAACGAAGGCCTCAAAGAGGTCTAAATATCCACTTGCAGACTTCACAAACAGAGTGTTTTCAAACTTCTCTATGAAAAGAAAGGTTAAACTCTGTGAGTTGAACACACCCATTACAAAGTAGTTTCTGAGAATGATTCTGTCTAGTTTTGAAACGGGGATTTTCCATTTCTAAGATTGGACTCAAATCGCTGGAAATCTCCACTTGCAATTTCCACAAAAAGAGTGTTTCAAAACTGATCTTTCTAAAGGAAGGCTTAACTCTGTGAGTCGAATACGCACAACACAAAGAAGTTACTGAGAATTCTTCTGTCTTGCATCATATGAAGAAATCCCATTTCCAAGGAAGGCCTAAACGAGGTCTAAATATCCAGTTGCAGACTTAACACACAGAGTGTTTCCAAACAGCTCTATGAAAAGAAAGGTTAAACTCTGTGAGTTGAACACATCCAGTAGAAATAGTTTGTGAGAATGATTCTGTCTAGTTTTTAAAGAAGGATATTGCCATTTCTAAGATTGGCCTCAAATCCCTTGAAATCTGCACTTGCAAATTCCACAAAAAGAGTGTTTCAAAACTGCTGTCTAAACGAACGTTCAACACTGAGAGTTGAATACACAAAACGCAAAGAAGTTACTGAGAATTCTTCTGTCTAGCATTATATGAAGAAATCCCGTTTCCAACGAAGGCCTCAACCAGGTCTTAATATCCACTTGCTGACTTAACAAACGGAGTGTTTCCAAACTGCTCTATGAAAAGAAAGGTTAAACTCTGTGAGTTGAACACACCCATTGCAAGTAGTTTCTGAGAATGATTATGTGTAGTTTTGAAAAGGGGCTATTTCCATTTCTAACATTGCCCTAAAATCGCTGGAAATCTCCACTTGCAATTTCCACAAAAAGAGTGTTTCAAAACTGATCTTTCTAAGGGAAGGCTCCAATCTGTGAGTTGGATACACACAAACCAAAGAAGTTAATGAGAATTTTTCTGTCTTGCATTATATGAAGAAATCCCGTTTCCAGCGATGGCCTCAACGAGGTCTAAATATCCACTTGCAGACTTCACAAACAGAGTGTTTCCATACTGCTCTATGAAAAGAAAGGTTAAACGCTGTGAGTTGAACACATCCAGTGCAAAGTAGTTTCTGAGAATGATTCTGTCTAATTTTTAAACGAGGATATTGCCATTTCTAAGATTGGCCTCAGATCCCTTGAAATCTCCACTTGCAAATTCCACTAAAAGAGTGTTAAAAAACTGCTCTGTCTAAAGGAACGTTCAACTCTGTGAGTTGAATACACACAATGCAAAGAATTTACTGAGAATACTTCTGTCTAGCATTATATGAAGAAATCCCGTTTCCCACGAAGGCCTCAACCAGGTCTAAGTATCCACTTGCAGACTTAACAAACAGAGTGTTTTCAAACTGCTCTATGAAAAGAAAGGTTAAACTCTGTGAGTTGAACACAACCATTACAAAGTAGTTCCTGAGAATGATTCTGTCTAGTTTTGAAACGGGGATATTTCCATTTCTAAGATTGGCCTCTAGTCGCTGGAAATCTCCATTTGCAATTTCCACAAAAAGAAGGTTTCAAAACTGATCTGTCTAAAGGAAGGCTTAATTCTGTGAGTTGAATACACACAACACAAAGAAGTTACTGAGAATTCTTCTGTCTAGCATTATATGAAGAAATCCCGTTTCCAAAGAAGGCCTCAAAGAGGTCTAAATATCCACTTGCAGACTTCACAAACAGAGTGTTTTCAAACTGCTCTATGAAAAGAAAGGTTAAACTCTGTGAGTTGAACACACCCATTACAAAGTAGTTCCTGAGAATGATTCTGTCTAGTTTTGAAACGGGGATATTTCCATTTCTAAGATTGGCCTCAAATCGCTGGAAATCTCCATTTGCAATTTCCACAAAAAGAGTGTTTCAAAACTGATCTTTCTAAAGGAAGGCTTAATTCTGTGAGTTGAATACACACAACACAAAGAAGTTACTGAGAATTCTTCTGTCTAGCATTATATGAAGAAATCCCGTTTCCAACGAAGGCCTCAAAGAGGTCTAAATATCCACTTGCAGACTTCACAAACAGAGTGTTTTCAAACTTCTCTATGAAAAGAAAGGTTAAACTCTGTGAGTTGAACACACCCATTACAAAGTAGTTTCTGAGAATGATTCTGTCTAGTTTTGAAACGGGGATTTTCCATTTCTAAGATTGGCCTCAAATCGCTGGAAATCTCCACTTGCAATTTCCACAAAAAGAGTGTTTCAAAACTGATCTTTCTAAAGGAAGGCTTAACTCTGTGAGTCGAATACGCACAACACAAAGAAGTTACTGAGAATTCTTCTGTCTTGCATCATATGAAGAAATCCCATTTCCAAGGAAGGCCTAAACGAGGTCTAAATATCCAGTTGCAGACTTAACACACAGAGTGTTTCCAAACAACTCTATGAAAAGAAAGGTTAAACTCTGTGAGTTGAACACATCCAGTAGAAATAGTTTGTGAGAATGATTCTGTCTAGTTTTTAAAGAAGGATATTGCCATTTCTAAGATTGGCCTCAAATCCCTTGAAATCTGCACTTGCAAATTCCACAAAAAGAGTGTTTCAAAACTGCTGTCTAAACGAACGTTCAACACTGAGAGTTGAATACACAAAACGCAAAGAAGTTACTGAGAATTCTTCTGTCTAGCATTATATGAAGAAATCCCGTTTCCAACGAAGGCCTCAACCAGGTCTTAATATCCACTTGCTGACTTAACAAACGGAGTGTTTCCAAACTGCTCTATGAAAAGAAAGGTTAAATTCTGTGAGTTGAACACACCCATTGCAAGTAGTTTCTGAGAATGATTATGTGTAGTTTTGAAAAGGGGCTATTTCCATTTCTAACATTGCCCTAAAATCGCTGGAAATCTCCACTTGCAATTTCCACAAAAAGAGTGTTTCAAAACTGATCTTTCTAAGGGAAGGCTTCAATCTGTGAGTTGGATACACACCAACCAAAGAAGTTAATGAGAATTCTTCTGTCTTGCATTATATGAAGAAATCCCGTTTCCAACGATGGCCTCAACGAGGTCTAAATATCCACTTGCAGACTTCACAAACAGAGTGTTTCCATACTGCTCTATGAAAAGAAAGGTTAAACGCTGTGAGTTGAACACATCCAGTGCAAAGTAGTTTCTGAGAATGATTCTGTCTAGTTTTTAAACGAGGATATTGCCATTTCTAAGATTGGCCTCAAATCTCTTGAAATCTCCACTTGCAAATTCCACTAAAAGAGTGTTAAAAAACTGCTCTGTCTAAAGGAACGTTCAACTCTGTGAGTTGAATACACACAATGCAAAGAATTTACTGAGAATACTTCTGTCTAGCATTATATGAAGAAATCCCGTTTCCCACGAAGGCCTCAACCAGGTCTAAGTATCCACTTGCAGACTTAACAAACAGAGTGTTTTCAAACTGCTCTATGAAAAGAAAGGTTAAACTCTGTGAGTTGAACACACCCATTACAAAGTAGTTCCTGAGAATGATTCTGTCTAGTTTTGAAACGGGGATATTTCCATTTCTAAGATTGGCCTCAAATCGCTGGAAATCTCCATTTGCAATTTCCACAAAAAGAGTGTTTCAAAACTGATCTTTCTAAAGGAAGGCTTAATTCTGTGAGTTGAATACACACAACACAAAGAAGTTACTGAGAATTCTTCTGTCTAGCATTATATGAAGAAATCCCGTTTCCAACGAAGGCCTCAAAGAGGTCTAAATATCCAATTGCAGACTTCACAAACAGAGTGTTTTCAAACTGCTCTATGAAAAGAAAGGTTAAACTCTGTGAGTTGAACACACCCATTACAAAGTAGTTCCTGAGAATGATTCTGTCTAGTTTTGAAACGGGGATATTTCCATTTCTAAGATTGGCCTCAAATCGCTGGAAATCTCCACTTGCAATTTCCACAATAAGAGTGTTTCAAAACTGATCTTTCTAAAGGAAGGCTTAACACTGTGAGTCGAATACACACAACACAAAGAAGTTACTGAGAATTCTTCTGTCTTGCATCATATGAAGAAATCCCATTTCCAAGGACGGCCTAATCGAGGTCTAAATATCCACTTGCAGACTTAACACACAGAGTGTTTACAAACAGCTCTATGAAATGAAAGGTTAAACTCTGTGAGTTGAACACATCCAGTAGAAATAGTTTGTGAGAATGATTCTGTCTAGTTTTTAAAGAAGGATATTGCCATTTCTAAGATTGGCCTCAAATCCCTTGAAATCTGCACTTGCAAATTCCACAAAAAGAGTGTTTCAAAACTGCTGTCTAAACGAACGTTCAACACTGAGAGTTGAATACACAAAACGCAAAGAAGTTACTGAGAATTCTTCTGTCTAGCATTATATGAAGAAATCCCGTTTCCAACGAAGGCCTCAACCAGGTCTTAATATCCACTTGCTGACTTAACAAACGGAGTGTTTCCAAACTGCTCTATGAAAAGAAAGGTTAAACTCTGTGAGTTGAACACACCCATTGCAAGTAGTTTCTGAGAATGATTATGTGTAGTTTTGAAAAGGGGCTATTTCCATTTCTAACATTGCCCTAAAATCGCTGGAAATCTCCACTTGCAATTTCCACAAAAAGAGTGTTTCAAAACTGATCTTTCTAAGGGAAGGCTTCAATCTGTGAGTTGGATACACACAAACCAAAGAAGTTGATGAGAATTCTTCTGTCTTGCATTATATGAAGAAATCCCGTTTCCAACGATGGCCTCAACGAGGTCTAAATATCCACTTGCAGACTTCACAAACAGAGTGTTTCCATACTGCTCTATGAAAAGAAAGGTTAAAAGCTGTGAGTTGAACACATCCAGTGCAAAGTAGTTTCTGAGAATGATTCTGTCTAATTTTTAAACGAGGATATTGCCATTTCTAAGATTGGCCTCAAATCTTTTGAAATCTCCACTTGCAAATTCCACTAAAAGAGTGTTAAAAAACTGCTCTGTCTAAAGGAACGTTCAACTCTGTGAGTTGAATACACACAATGCAAAGAATTTACTGAGAATACTTCTGTCTAGCATTATATGAAGAAATCCCGTTTCCCACGAAGGCCTCAACCAGGTCTAAGTATCCACTTGCAGACTTAACAAACAGAGTGTTTTCAAACTGCTCTCTGAAAAGAAAGGTTAAACTCTGTGAGTTGAACACACCCATTACAAAGTAGTTCCTGAGAATGATTCTGTCTAGTTTTGAAACGGGGATATTTCCATTTCTAAGATTGGCCTCAAATCGCTGGAAATCTCCATTTGCAATTTCCACAAAAAGAGTGTTTCAAAACTGATCTTTCTAAAGGAAGGCTTAATTCTGTGAGTTGAATACACACAACACAAAGAAGTTACTGAGAATTCTTCTGTCTAGCATTATATGAAGAAATCCCGTTTCCAACGAAGGCCTCAAAGAGGTCTAAATATCCACTTGCAGACTTCACAAACAGAGTGTTTTCAAACTTCTCTATGAAAAGAAAGGTTAAACTCTGTGAGTTGAACACACCCATTACAAAGTAGTTTCTGAGAATGATTCTGTCTAATTTTGAAACGGGGATTTTCCATTTCTAAGATTGGCCTCAAATCGCTGGAAATCTCCACTTGCAATTTCCACAAAAAGAGTGTTTCAAAACTGATCTTTCTAAAGGAAGGCTTAACTCTGTGAGTCGAATACGCACAACACAAAGAAGTTACTGAGAATTCTTCTGTCTTGCATCATATGAAGAAATCCCATTTCCAAGGACGGCCTAATCGAGGTCTAAATATCCACTTGCAGACTTAACACACAGAGTGTTTACAAACAGCTCTATGAAATGAAAGGTTAAACTCTGTGAGTTGAACACATCCAGTAGAAATAGTTTGTGAGAATGATTCTGTCTAGTTTTTAAAGAAGGATATTGCCATTTCTAAGATTGGCCTCAAATCCCTTGAAATCTGCACTTGCAAATTCCACAAAAAGAGTGTTTCAAAACTGCTGTCTAAACGAACGTTCAACACTGAGAGTTGAATACACAAAACGCAAAGAAGTTACTGAGAATTCTTCTGTCTAGCATTATATGAAGAAATCCCGTTTCCAACGAAGGCCTCAACCAGGTCTTAATATCCACTTGCTGACTTAACAAACGGAGTGTTTCCAAACTGCTCTATGAAAAGAAAGGTTAAACTCTGTGAGTTGAACACACCCATTGCAAGTAGTTTCTGAGAATGATTATGTGTAGTTTTGAAAAGGGGCTATTTCCATTTCTAACATTGCCCTAAAATCGCTGGAAATCTCCACTTGCAATTTCCACAAAAAGAGTGTTTCAAAACTGATCTTTCTAAGGGAAGGCTTCAATCTGTGAGTTGGATACACACAAACCAAAGAAGTTGATGAGAATTCTTCTGTCTTGCATTATATGAAGAAATCCCGTTTCCAACGATGGCCTCAACGAGGTCTAAATATCCACTTGCAGACTTCACAAACAGAGTGTTTCCATACTGCTCTATGAAAAGAAAGGTTAAAAGCTGTGAGTTGAACACATCCAGTGCAAAGTAGTTTCTGAGAATGATTCTGTCTAATTTTTAAACGAGGATATTGCCATTTCTAAGATTGGCCTCAAATCTTTTGAAATCTCCACTTGCAAATTCCACTAAAAGAGTGTTAAAAAACTGCTCTGTCTAAAGGAACGTTCAACTCTGTGAGTTGAATACACACAATGCAAAGAATTTACTGAGAATACTTCTGTCTAGCATTATATGAAGAAATCCCGTTTCCCACGAAGGCCTCAACCAGGTCTAAGTATCCACTTGCAGACTTAACAAACAGAGTGTTTTCAAACTGCTCTATGAAAAGAAAGGTTAAACTCTGTGAGTTGAACACACCCATTACAAAGTAGTTCCTGAGAATGATTCTGTCTAGTTTTGAAACGGGGATATTTCCATTTCTAAGATTGGCCTCAAATCGCTGGAAATCTCCATTTGCAATTTCCACAAAAAGAGTGTTTCAAAACTGATCTTTCTAAAGGAAGGCTTAATTCTGTGAGTTGAATACACACAACACAAAGAAGTTACTGAGAATTCTTCTGTCTAGCATTATATGAAGAAATCCCGTTTCCAACGAAGGCCTCAAAGAGGTCTAAATATCCAATTGCAGACTTCACAAACAGAGTGTTTTCAAACTGCTCTATGAAAAGAAAGGTTAAACTCTGTGAGTTGAACACACCCATTACAAAGTAGTTCCTGAGAATGATTCTGTCTAGTTTTGAAACGGGGATATTTCCATTTCTAAGATTGGCCTCAAATCGCTGGAAATCTCCACTTGCAATTTCCACAATAAGAGTGTTTCAAAACTGATCTTTCTAAAGGAAGGCTTAACACTGTGAGTCGAATACACACAACACAAAGAAGTTACTGAGAATTCTTCTGTCTTGCATCATATGAAGAAATCCCATTTCCAAGGACGGCCTAATCGAGGTCTAAATATCCACTTGCAGACTTAACACACAGAGTGTTTACAAACAGCTCTATGAAATGAAAGGTTAAACTCTGTGAGTTGAACACATCCAGTAGAAATAGTTTGTGAGAATGATTCTGTCTAGTTTTTAAAGAAGGATATTGCCATTTCTAAGATTGGCCTCAAATCCCTTGAAATCTGCACTTGCAAATTCCACAAAAAGAGTGTTTCAAAACTGCTGTCTAAACGAACGTTCAACACTGAGAGTTGAATACACAAAACGCAAAGAAGTTACTGAGAATTCTTCTGTCTAGCATTATATGAAGAAATCCCGTTTCCAACGAAGGCCTCAACCAGGTCTTAATATCCACTTGCTGACTTAACAAACGGAGTGTTTCCAAACTGCTCTATGAAAAGAAAGGTTAAACTCTGTGAGTTGAACACACCCATTGCAAGTAGTTTCTGAGAATGATTATGTGTAGTTTTGAAAAGGGGCTATTTCCATTTCTAACATTGCCCTAAAATCGCTGGAAATCTCCACTTGCAATTTCCACAAAAAGAGTGTTTCAAAACTGATCTTTCTAAGGGAAGGCTTCAATCTGTGAGTTGGATACACACAAACCAAAGAAGTTGATGAGAATTCTTCTGTCTTGCATTATATGAAGAAATCCCGTTTCCAACGATGGCCTCAACGAGGTCTAAATATACACTTGCAGACTTCACAAACAGAGTGTTTCCATACTGCTCTATGAAAAGAAAGGTTAAAAGCTGTGAGTTGAACACATCCAGTGCAAAGTAGTTTCTGAGAATGATTCTGTCTAATTTTTAAACGAGGATATTGCCATTTCTAAGATTGGCCTCAAATCTTTTGAAATCTCCACTTGCAAATTCCACTAAAAGAGTGTTAAAAAACTGCTCTGTCTAAAGGAACGTTCAACTCTGTGAGTTGAATACACACAATGCAAAGAATTTACTGAGAATACTTCTGTCTAGCATTATATGAAGAAATCCCGTTTCCCACGAAGGCCTCAACCAGGTCTAAGTATCCACTTGCAGACTTAACAAACAGAGTGTTTTCAAACTGCTCTATGAAAAGAAAGGTTAAACTCTGTGAGTTGAACACACCCATTACAAAGTAGTTCCTGAGAATGATTCTGTCTAGTTTTGAAACGGGGATATTTCCATTTCTAAGATTGGCCTCAAATCGCTGGAAATCTCCATTTGCAATTTCCACAAAAAGAGTGTTTCAAAACTGATCTTTCTAAAGGAAGGCTTAATTCTGTGAGTTGAATACACACAACACAAAGAAGTTACTGAGAATTCTTCTGTCTAGCATTATATGAAGAAATCCCGTTTCCAACGAAGGCCTCAAAGAGGTCTAAATATCCACTTGCAGACTTCACAAACAGAGTGTTTTCAAACTGCTCTATGAAAAGAAAGGTTAAACTCTGTGAGTTGAACACACCCATTACAAAGTAGTTCCTGAGAATGATTCTGTCTAGTTTTGAAACGGGGATATTTCCATTTCTAAGATTGGCCTCAAATCGCTGGAAATCTCCACTTGCAATTTCCACAATAAGAGTGTTTCAAAACTGATCTTTCTAAAGGAAGGCTTAACACTGTGAGTCGAATACACACAACACAAAGAAGTTACTGAGAATTCTTCTGTCTTGCATCATATGAAGAAATCCCATTTCCAAGGACGGCCTAATCGAGGTCTAAATATCCACTTGCAGACTTAACACACAGAGTGTTTACAAACAGCTCTATGAAATGAAAGGTTAAACTCTGTGAGTTGAACACATCCAGTAGAAATAGTTTGTGAGAATGATTCTGTCTAGTTTTTAAAGAAGGATATTGCCATTTCTAAGATTGGCCTCAAATCCCTTGAAATCTGCACTTGCAAATTCCACAAAAAGAGTGTTTCAAAACTGCTGTCTAAACGAACGTTCAACACTGAGAGTTGAATACACAAAACGCAAAGAAGTTACTGAGAATTCTTCTGTCTAGCATTATATGAAGAAATCCCGTTTCCAACGAAGGCCTCAACCAGGTCTTAATATCCACTTGCTGACTTAACAAACGGAGTGTTTCCAAACTGCTCTATGAAAAGAAAGGTTAAACTCTGTGAGTTGAACACACCCATTGCAAGTAGTTTCTGAGAATGATTATGTGTAGTTTTGAAAAGGGGCTATTTCCATTTCTAACATTGCCCTAAAATCGCTGGAAATCTCCACTTGCAATTTCCACAAAAAGAGTGTTTCAAAACTGATCTTTCTAAGGGAAGGCTTCAATCTGTGAGTTGGATACACACAAACCAAAGAAGTTGATGAGAATTCTTCTGTCTTGCATTATATGAAGAAATCCCGTTTCCAACGATGGCCTCAACGAGGTCTAAATATCCACTTGCAGACTTCACAAACAGAGTGTTTCCATACTGCTCTATGAAAAGAAAGGTTAAAAGCTGTGAGTTGAACACATCCAGTGCAAAGTAGTTTCTGAGAATGATTCTGTCTAATTTTTAAACGAGGATATTGCCATTTCTAAGATTGGCCTCAAATCTTTTGAAATCTCCACTTGCAAATTCCACTAAAAGAGTGTTAAAAAACTGCTCTGTCTAAAGGAACGTTCAACTCTGTGAGTTGAATACACACAATGCAAAGAATTTACTGAGAATACTTCTGTCTAGCATTATATGAAGAAATCCCGTTTCCCACGAAGGCCTCAACCAGGTCTAAGTATCCACTTGCAGACTTAACAAACAGAGTGTTTTCAAACTGCTCTATGAAAAGAAAGGTTAAACTCTGTGAGTTGAACACACCCATTACAAAGTAGTTCCTGAGAATGATTCTGTCTAGTTTTGAAACGGGGATATTTCCATTTCTAAGATTGGCCTCAAATCGCTGGAAATCTCCATTTGCAATTTCCACAAAAAGAGTGTTTCAAAACTGATCTTTCTAAAGGAAGGCTTAATTCTGTGAGTTGAATACACACAACACAAAGAAGTTACTGAGAATTCTTCTGTCTAGCATTATATGAAGAAATCCCGTTTCCAACGAAGGCCTCAAAGAGGTCTAAATATCCAATTGCAGACTTCACAAACAGAGTGTTTTCAAACTGCTCTATGAAAAGAAAGGTTAAACTCTGTGAGTTGAACACACCCATTACAAAGTAGTTCCTGAGAATGATTCTGTCTAGTTTTGAAACGGGGATATTTCCATTTCTAAGATTGGCCTCAAATCGCTGGAAATCTCCACTTGCAATTTCCACAATAAGAGTGTTTCAAAACTGATCTTTCTAAAGGAAGGCTTAACACTGTGAGTCGAATACACACAACACAAAGAAGTTACTGAGAATTCTTCTGTCTTGCATCATATGAAGAAATCCCATTTCCAAGGACGGCCTAATCGAGGTCTAAATATCCACTTGCAGACTTAACACACAGAGTGTTTACAAACAGCTCTATGAAATGAAAGGTTAAACTCTGTGAGTTGAACACATCCAGTAGAAATAGTTTGTGAGAATGATTCTGTCTAGTTTTTAAAGAAGGATATTGCCATTTCTAAGATTGGCCTCAAATCCCTTGAAATCTGCACTTGCAAATTCCACAAAAAGAGTGTTTCAAAACTGCTGTCTAAACGAACGTTCAACACTGAGAGTTGAATACACAAAACGCAAAGAAGTTACTGAGAATTCTTCTGTCTAGCATTATATGAAGAAATCCCGTTTCCAACGAAGGCCTCAACCAGGTCTTAATATCCACTTGCTGACTTAACAAACGGAGTGTTTCCAAACTGCTCTATGAAAAGAAAGGTTAAACTCTGTGAGTTGAACACACCCATTGCAAGTAGTTTCTGAGAATGATTATGTGTAGTTTTGAAAAGGGGCTATTTCCATTTCTAACATTGCCCTAAAATCGCTGGAAATCTCCACTTGCAATTTCCACAAAAAGAGTGTTTCAAAACTGATCTTTCTAAGGGAAGGCTTCAATCTGTGAGTTGGATACACACAAACCAAAGAAGTTGATGAGAATTCTTCTGTCTTGCATTATATGAAGAAATCCCGTTTCCAACGATGGCCTCAACGAGGTCTAAATATCCACTTGCAGACTTCACAAACAGAGTGTTTCCATACTGCTCTATGAAAAGAAAGGTTAAAAGCTGTGAGTTTAACACATCCAGTGCAAAGTAGTTTCTGAGAATGATTCTGTCTAATTTTTAAACGAGGATATTGCCATTTCAAAGATTGGCCCCAAATCTTTTGAAATCTCCACTTGCAAATTCCACTAAAAGAGTGTTAAAAAACTGCTCTGTCTAAAGGAACGTTCAACTCTGTGAGTTGAATACACACAATGCAAAGAATTTACTGAGAATACTTCTGTCTAGCATTATATGAAGAAATCACGTTTCCCACGAAGGCCTCAACCAGGTCTAAGTATCCACTTGCAGACTTAACAAACAGAGTGTTTTCAAACTGCTCTATGAAAAGAAAGGTTAAACTCTGTGAGTTGAACACACCCATTACAAAGTAGTTCCTGAGAATGATTCTGTCTAGTTTTGAAACGGGGATATTTCCATTTCTAAGATTGGCCTCAAGTCGCTGGAAATCTCCATTTGCAATTTCCACAAAAAGAAGGTTTCAAAACTGATCTGTCTAAAGGAAGGCTTAATTCTGTGAGTTGAATACACACAACACAAAGAAGTTACTGAGAATTCTTCTGTCTAGCATTATATGAAGAAATCCCGTTTCCAACGAAGGCCTCAAAGAGGTCTAAATATCCACTTGCAGACTTCACAAACAGAGTGTTTTCAAACTGCTCTATGAAAAGAAAGGTTAAACTCTGTGAGTTGAACACACCCATTTCAAAGTAGTTCCTGAGAATGATTCTGTCTAGTTTTGAAACGGGGATATTTCCATTTCTAAGATTGGCCTCAAATCGCTGGAAATCTCCATTTGCAATTTCCACCAAAAGAGTGTTTCAAAACTGATCTTTCTAAAGGAAGGCTTAATTCTGTGAGTTGAATACACACAACACAAAGAAGTTACTGAGAATTCTTCTGTCTAGCATTATATGAAGAAATCCCGTTTCCAACGACGGCCTCAAAGAGGTCTAAATATCCACTTGCAGACTTCACAAACAGAGTGTTTTCAAACTTCTCTATGAAAAGAAAGGTTAAACTCTGTGAGTTGAACACACCCATTACAAAGTAGTTTCTGAGAATGATTCTGTCTAGTTTTGAAACGGGGATTTTCCATTTCTAAGATTGGCCTCAAATCGCTGGAATTCTCCACTTGCAATTTCCACAAAAAGAGTGTTTCAAAACTGATCTTTCTAAAGGAAGGCTTAACTCTGTGAGTCGAATACGCACAACACAAAGAAGTTACTGAGAATTCTTCTGTCTTGCATCATATGAAGAAATCCCATTTCCAAGGAAGACCTAAACGAGGTCTAAATATCCACTTGCAGACTTAACACACAGAGTGTTTACAAACAGCTCTATGAAAAGAAAGGTTAAACTCTGTGAGTTGAACACATCCAGTAGAAATAGTTTGTGAGAATGATTCTGTCTAGTTTTTAAAGAAGGATATTGCCATTTCTAAGATTGGCCTCAAATCCCTTGAAATCTGCACTTGCAAATTCCACAAAAAGAGTGTTTCAAAACTGCTGTCTAAACGAACGTTCAACAGTGAGATTTGAATACACAAAACGCAAAGAAGTTACTGAGAATTCTTCTGTCTAGCATTATATGAAGAAATCCGGTTTCCAACGAAGGCCTCAACCAGGTCTTAATATCCACTTGCTGACTTAACAAACGGAGTGTTTCCAAACTGCTCTATGAAAAGAAAGGTTAAACTCTGTGAGTTGAACACACCCATTGCAAGTAGTTTCTGAGAATGATTATGTGTAGTTTTGAAAAGGGGCTATTTCCATTTCTAACATTGCCCTAAAATCGCTGGAAATCTCCACTTGCAATTTCCACAAAAAGAGTGTTTCAAAACTGATCTTTCTAAGGGAAGGCTTCAATCTGTGAGTTGGATACACACCAACCAAAGAAGTTAATGAGAATTCTTCTGTCTTGCATTATATGAAGAAATCCCGTTTCCAACGATGGCCTCAACGAGGTCTAAATATCCACTTGCAGACTTCACAAACAGAGTGTTTCCATACTGCTCTATGAAAAGAAAGGTTAAACGCTGTGAGTTGAACACATCCAGTGCAAAGTAGTTTCTGAGAATGATTCTGTCTAGTTTTTAAACGAGGATATTGCCATTTCTAAGATTGGCCTCAAATCTCTTGAAATCTCCACTTGCAAATTCCACTAAAAGAGTGTTAAAAAACTGCTCTGTCTAAAGGAACGTTCAACTCTGTGAGTTGAATACACACAATGCAAAGAATTTACTGAGAATACTTCTGTCTAGCATTATATGAAGAAATCCCGTTTCCCACGAAGGCCTCAACCAGGTCTAAGTATCCACTTGCAGACTTAACAAACAGAGTGTTTTCAAACTGCTCTATGAAAAGAAAGGTTAAACTCTGTGAGTTGAACACACACATTACAAAGTAGTTCCTGAGAAGGATTCTGTCTAGTTTTGAAACGGGGATATTTCCATTTCTAAGATTGGCCTCAAATCGCTGGAAATCTCCATTTGCAATTTCCACAAAAAGAAGGTTTCAAAACTGATCTTTCTAAAGGAAGGCTTAATTCTGTGAGTTGAATACACACAACACAGAGAAGTTACTGAGAATTCTTCTGTCTAGCATTATATGAAGAAATCCCGTTTCCAACGAAGGCCTCAAAGAGGTCTAAATATCCACTTGCAGACTTCACAAACAGAGTGTTTTCAAACTGCTCTATGAAAAGAAAGGTTAAACTCTGTGAGTTGAACACACCCATTACAAAGTAGTTCCTGAGAATGATTCTGTCTAGTTTTGAAACGGGGATATTTCCATTTCTAAGATTGGCCTCAAATCGCTGGAAATCTCCATTTGCAATTTCCACAAAAAGAGTGTTTCGAAACTGATCTTTCTAAAGGAAGGCTTAATTCTGTGAGTTGAATACACACAACACAAAGAAGTTACTGAAAATTCTTCTGTCTAGCATTATATGAAGAAATCCCGTTTCCAACGACGGCCTCAAAGAGGTCTAAATATCCACTTGCAGACTTCACAAACAGAGTGTTTTCAAACTTCTCTATGAAAAGAAAGGTTAAACTCTGTGAGTTGAACACACCCATTACAAAGTAGTTTCTGAGAATGATTCTGTCTAGTTTTGAAACGGGGATTTTCCATTTCTAAGATTGGCCTCAAATCGCTGGAAATCTCCACTTGCAATTTCCACAAAAAGAGTGTTTCAAAACTGATCTTTCTAAAGGAAGGCTTAATTCTGTGAGTTGAATACACACAACACAAAGAAGTTACTGAGAATTCTTCTGTCTAGCATTATATGAAGAAATCCCGTTTCCAACGAAGGCGTCAAAGAGGTCTAAATATCCACTTGCAGACTTCACAAACAGTGTGTTTTCAAACTTCTCTATGAAAAGAAAGGTTAAACTCTGTGAGTTGAACACACCCATTACAAAGTAGTTTCCGAGAATGATTCTGTCTAGTTTTGAAACGGGGATTTTCCATTTCTAAGATTGGCCTCAAATCGCTGGAAATCTCCACTTGCAATTTCCACAAAAAGAGTGTTTCAAAACTGATCTTTCTAAAGGAAGGCTTAACTCTGTGAGTCGAATACGCACAACACAAAGAAGTTACTGAGAATTCTTCTGTCTTGCATCATATGAAGAAATCCCATTTCCAAGGAAGGCCTAAACGAGGTCTAAATATCCACTTGCAGACTTAACACACAGAGTGTTTCCAAACAGCTCTATGAAAAGAAAGGTTAAACTCTGTGAGTTGAACACATCCAGTAGAAATAGTTTGTGAGAATGATTCTGTCTAGTTTTTAAAGAAGGATATTGCCATTTCTAAGATTGGCCTCAAATCCCTTGAAATCTGCACTTGCAAATTCCACAAAAAGAGTGTTTCAAAACTGCTGTCTAAACGAACGTTCAACACTGAGAGTTGAATACACAAAACGCAAAGAAGTTACTGAGAATTCTTCTGTCTAGCATTATATGAAGAAATCCCGTTTCCAACGAAGGCCTCAACCAGGTCTTAATATCCACTTGCTGACTTAACAAACGGAGTGTTTCCAAACTGCTCTATGAAAAGAAAGGTTAAATTCTGTGAGTTGAACACACCCATTGCAAGTAGTTTCTGAGAATGATTATGTGTAGTTTTGAAAAGGGGCTATTTCCATTTCTAACATTGCCCTAAAATCGCTGGAAATCTCCACTTGCAATTTCCACAAAAAGAGTGTTTCAAAACTGATCTTTCTAAGGGAAGGCTTCAATCTGTGAGTTGGATACACACCAACCAAAGAAGTTAATGAGAATTCTTCTGTCTTGCATTATATGAAGAAATCCCGTTTCCAACGATGGCCTCAACGAGGTCTAAATATCCACTTGCAGACTTCACAAACAGAGTGTTTCCATACTGCTCTATGAAAAGAAAGGTTAAACGCTGTGAGTTGAACACATTCAGTGCAAAGTATTTTCTGACAATGATTCTGTCTAGTTTTTAAACGAGGATATTGCCATTTCTAAGATTGGCCTCAAATCTCTTGAAATCTCCACTTGCAAATTCCACTAAAAGAGTGTTAAAAAACTGCTCTGTCTAAAGGAACGTTCAACTCTGTGAGTTGAATACACACAATGCAAAGAATTTACTGAGAATACTTCTGTCTAGCATTATATGAAGAAATCCCGTTTCCCACGAAGGCCTCAACCAGGTCTAAGTATCCACTTGCAGACTTAACAAACAGAGTGTTTTCAAACTGCTCTATGAAAAGAAAGGTTAAACTCTGTGAGTTGAACACACACATAACAAAGTAGTTCCTGAGAATGATTCTGTCTAGTTTTGAAACGGGGATATTTCCATTTCTAAGATTGGCCTCAAATCGCTGGAAATCTCCATTTGCAATTTCCACAAAAAGAAGGTTTCAAAACTGATCTTTCTAAAGGAAGGCTTAATTCTGTGAGTTGAATACACACAACACAGAGAAGTTACTGAGAATTCTTCTGTCTAGCATTATATGAAGAAATCCCGTTTCCAACGAAGGCCTCAAAGAGGTCTAAATATCCACTTGCAGACTTCACAAACAGAGTGTTTTCAAACTTCTCTATGAAAAGAAAGGTTAAACTCTGTGAGTTGAACACACCCATTACAAAGTAGTTTCTGAGAATGATTCTGTCTAGTTTTGAAACGGGGATTTTCCATTTCTAAGATTGGCCTCAAATCGCTGGAAATCTACACTTGCAATTTCCACAAAAAGAGTGTTTCAAAACTGATCTTTCTAAAGGAAGGCTTAACTCTGTGAGTCGAATACGCACAACACAAAGAAGTTACTGAGAATTCTTCTGTCTTGCATCATATGAAGAAATCCCATTTCCAAGGAAGGCCTAAACGAGGTCTAAATATCCACTTGCAGACTTAACACACAGAGTGTTTCCAAACAGCTCTATGAAAAGAAAGGTTAAACTCTGTGAGTTGAACACATCCAGTAGAAATAGTTTGTGAGAATGATTCTGTCTAGTTTTTAAGGAAGGATATTGCCATTTCTAAGATTGGCCTCAAATCCCTTGAAATCTGCACTTGCAAATTCCACAAAAAGAGTGTTTCAAAACTGCTGTCTAAACGAACGTTCAACACTGAGAGTTGAATACACAAAACGCAAAGAAGTTACTGAGAATTCTTCTGTCTAGCATTATATGAAGAAATCCCGTTTCCAACGAAGGCCTCAACCAGGTCTTAATATCCACTTGCTGACTTAACAAACGGAGTGTTTCCAAACTGCTCTATGAAAAGAAAGGTTAAACTCTGTGAGTTGAACACACCCATTGCAAGTAGTTTCTGAGAATGATTATGTGTAGTTTTGAAAAGGGGCTATTTCCATTTCTAACATTGCCCTAAAATCGCTGGAAATCTCCACTTGCAATTTCCACAAAAAGAGTGTTTCAAAACTGATCTTTCTAAGGGAAGGCTTCAATCTGTGAGTTGGATACACACCAACCAAAGAAGTTAATGAGAATTCTTCTGTCTTGCATTATATGAAGAAATCCCGTTTCCAACGATGGCCTCAACGAGGTCTAAATATCCACTTGCAGACTTCACAAACAGAGTGTTTCCATACTGCTCTATGAAAAGAAAGGTTAAACGCTGTGAGTTGAACACATCCAGTGCAAAGTAGTTTCTGAGAATGATTCTGTCTAGTTTTTAAACGAGGATATTGCCATTTCTAAGATTGGCCTCAAATCTCTTGAAATCTCCACTTGCAAATTCCACTAAAAGAGTGTTAAAAAACTGCTCTGTCTAAAGGAACGTTCAACTCTGTGAGTTGAATACACACAATGCAAAGAATTTACTGAGAATACTTCTGTCTAGCATTATATGAAGAAATCCCGTTTCCCACGAAGGCCTCAACCAGGTCAAAGTATCCACTTGCAGACTTAACAAACAGAGTGTTTTCAAACTGCTCTATGAAAAGAAAGGTTAAACTCTGTGAGTTGAACACACCCATTACAAAGTAGTTCCTGAGAATGATTCTGTCTAGTTTTGAAACGGGGATATTTCCATTTCTAAGATTGGCCTCAAATCGCTGAAAATCTCCATTTGCAATTTCCACAAAAAGAGTGTTTCAAAACTGATCTTTCTAAAGGAAGGCTTAATTCTGTGAGTTGAATACACACAACACAAAGAAGTTACTGAGAATTCTTCTGTCTAGCATTATATGAAGAAATCCCGTTTCCAACGAAGGCCTCAAAGAGGTCTAAATATCCAATTGCAGACTTCACAAACAGAGTGTTTTCAAACTTCTCTATGAAAAGAAAGGTTAAACTCTGTGAGTTGAACACACCCATTACAAAGCAGTTTCTGAGAATGATTCTGTCTAGTTTTGAAACGGGGATTTTCCATTTCTAAGATTGGCCTCAAATCGCTGGAAATCTCCACTTGCAATTTCCACAATAAGAGTGTTTCAAAACTGATCTTTCTAAAGGAAGGCTTAACACTGTGAGTCGAATACACACAACACAAAGAAGTTACTGAGAATTCTTCTGTCTTGCATCATATGAAGAAATCCCATTTCCAAGGACGGCCTAATCGAGGTCTAAATATCCACTTGCAGACTTAACACACAGAGTGTTTACAAACAGCTCTATGAAATGAAAGGTTAAACTCTGTGAGTTGAACACATCCAGTAGAAATAGTTTGTGAGAATGATTATGTCTAGTTTTTAAAGAAGGATATTGCCATTTCTAAGATTGGCCTCAAATCCCTTGAAATCTGCACTTGCAAATTCCACAAAAAGAGTGTTTCAAAACTGCTGTCTAAACGAACGTTCAACAGTGAGAGTTGAATACACAAAACGCAAAGAAGTTACTGAGAATTCTTCTGTCTAGCATTATATGAAGAAATCCCGTTTCCAACGAAGGCCTCAACCAGGTCTTAATATCCACTTGCTGACTTAACAAACGGAGTGTTTCCAAACTGCTCTATGAAAAGAAAGGTTAAACTCTGTGAGTTGAACACACCCACTGAAAGTAGTTTCTGAGAATGATTATGTGTAGTTTTGAAAAGGGGCTATTTCCATTTCTAACATTGCCCTAAAATCGCTGGAAATCTCCACTTGCAATTTCCACAAAAAGAGTGTTTCAAAACTGATCTTTCTAAGGGAAGGCTTCAATCTGTGAGTTGGATACACACAAACCAAAGAAGTTGATGAGAATTCTTCTGTCTTGCATTATATGAAGAAATCCCGTTTCCAACGATGGCCTCAACGAGGTCTAAATATCCACTTGCAGACTTCACAAACAGAGTGTTTCCATACTGCTCTATGAAAAGAAAGGTTAAAAGCTGTGAGTTGAACACATCCAGTGCAAAGTAGTTTCTGAGAATGATTCTGTCTAATTTTTAAACGAGGATATTGCCATTTCTAAGATTGGCCTCAAATCTTTTGAAATCTCCACTTGCAAATTCCACTAAAAGAGTGTTAAAAAACTGCTCTGTCTAAAGGAACGTTCAACTCTGTGAGTTGAATACACACAATGCAAAGAATTTACTGAGAATACTTCTGTCTAGCATTATATGAAGAAATCCCGTTTCCCACGAAGGCCTCAACCAGGTCTAAGTATCCACTTGCAGACTTAACAAACAGAGTGTTTTCAAACTGCTCTATGAAAAGAAAGGTTAAACTCTGTGAGTTGAACACACCCATTACAAAGTAGTTCCTGAGAATGATTCTGTCTAGTTTTGAAACGGGGATATTTCCATTTCAAAGATTGGCCTCAAATCGCTGGAAATCTCCATTTGCAATTTCCACAAAAAGAGTGTTTCAAAACTGATCTTTCTAAAGGAAGGCTTAATTCTGTGAGTTGAATACACACAACACAAAGAAGTTACTGAGAATTCTTCTGTCTAGCATTATATGAAGAAATCCCGTTTCCAACGAAGGCCTCAAAGAGGTCTAAATATCCACTTGCAGACTTCACAAACAGAGTGTTTTCAAACTTCTCTATGAAAAGAAAGGTTAAACTCTGTGAGTTGAACACAGCCATTACAAAGTAGTTTCTGAGAATGATTCTGTCTAGTTTTGAAACGGGGATTTTCCATTTCTAAGATTGGCCTCAAATCGCTGGAAATCTCCACTTGCAATTTCCACAAAAAGAGTGTTTCAAAACTGATCTTTCTTAAGGAAGGCTTAACTCTGTGAGTCGAATACGCACAACACAAAGAAGTTACTGAGAAATCTTCTGTCTTGCATCATATGAAGAAATCCCATTTCCAAGGAAGGCCTAAACGAGGTCTAAATATCCACTTGCAGACTTAACACACAGAGTGTTTCCAAACAGCTCTATGAAAAGAAAGGTTAAACTCTGTGAGTTGAACACATCCAGTAGAAATAGTTTGTGAGAATGATTCTGTCTAGTTTTTAAAGAAGGATATTGCCATTTCTAAGATTGGCCTCAAATCCCTTGAAATCTGCACTTGCAAATTCCACAAAAAGAGTGTTTCAAAACTGCTGTCTAAACGAACGTTCAACAGTGAGAGTTGAATACACAAAACGCAAAGAAGTTACTGAGAATTCTTCTGTCTAGCATTATATGAAGAAATCCCGTTTCCAACGAAGGCCTCAACCAGGTCTTAATATCCACTTGCTGACTTAACAAACGGAGTGTTTCCAAACTGCTCTATGAAAAGAAAGGTTAAACTCTGTGAGTTGAACACACCCATTGCAAGTAGTTTCTGAGAATGATTATGTGTAGTTTTGAAAAGGGGCTATTTCCATTTCTAACATTGCCCTAAAATCGCTGGAAATCTCCACTTGCAATTTCCACAAAAAGAGTGTTTCAAAACTGATCTTTCTAAGGGAAGGCTTCAATCTGTGAGTTGGATACACACAAACCAAAGAAGTTGATGAGAATTCTTCTGTCTTGCATTATATGAAGAAATCCCGTTTCCAACGATGGCCTCAACGAGGTCTAAATATCCACTTGCAGACTTCACAAACAGAGTGTTTCCATACTGCTCTATGAAAAGAAAGGTTAAAAGCTGTGAGTTGAACACATCCAGTGCAAAGTAGTTTCTGAGAATGATTCTGTCTAATTTTTAAACGAGGATATTGCCATTTCTAAGATTGGCCTCAAATCTTTTGAAATCTCCACTTGCAAATTCCACTAAAAGAGTGTTAAAAAACTGCTCTGTCTAAAGGAACGTTCAACTCTGTGAGTTGAATACACACAATGCAAAGAATTTACTGAGAATACTTCTGTCTAGCATTATATGAAGAAATCCCGTTTCCCACGAAGGCCTCAACCAGGTCTAAGTATCCACTTGCAGACTTAACAAACAGAGTGTTTTCAAACTGCTCTATGAAAAGAAAGGTTAAACTCTGTGAGTTGAACACACCCATTACAAAGTAGTTCCTGAGAATGATTCTGTCTAGTTTTGAAACGGGGATATTTCCATTTCTAAGATTGGCCTCAAGTCGCTGGAAATCTCCATTTGCAATTTCCACAAAAAGAAGGTTTCAAAACTGATCTGTCTAAAGGAAGGCTTAATTCTGTGAGTTGAATACACACAACACAAAGAAGTTACTGAGAATTCTTCTGTGTAGCATTATATGAAGAAATCCCGTTTCGAACGAAGGCCTCAAAGAGGTCTAAATATCCACTTGCAGACTTCACAAACAGAGTGTTTTCAAACTGCTCTATGAAAAGAAAGGTTAAACTCTGTGAGTTGAACACACCCATTACAAAGTAGTTCCTGAGAATGATTCTGTCTAGTTTTGAAACGGGGATATTTCCATTTCTAAGATTGGCCTCAAATCGCTGGAAATCTCCATTTGCAATTTCCACAAAAAGAGTGTTTCAAAACTGATCTTTCTAAAGGAAGGCTTAATTCTGTGAGTTGAATACACACAACACAAAGAAGTTACTGAGAATTCTTCTGTCTAGCATTATATGAAGAAATCCCGTTTCCAAAGAAGGCCTCAAAGAGGTCTAAATATCCACTTGCAGACTTCACAAACAGAGTGTTTTCAAACTTCTCTATGAAAAGAAAGGTTAAACTCTGTGAGTTGAACACACCCATTACAAAGTAGTTTCTGAGAATGATTCTGTCTAGTTTTGAAACGGGGATTTTCCATTTCTAAGATTGGCCTCAAATCGCTGGAAATCTCCACTTGCACTTTCCACAATAAGAGTGTTTCAAAACTGATCTTTCTAAAGGAAGGCTTAACACTGTGAGTCGAATACACACAACACAAAGAAGTTACTGAGAATTCTTCTGTCTTGCATCATATGAAGAAATCCCATTTCCAAGGACGGCCTAATCGAGGTCTAAATATCCACTTGCAGACTTAACACACAGAGTGTTTACAAACAGCTCTATGAAATGAAAGGTTAAACTCTGTGAGTTGAACACATCCAGTAGAAATAGTTTGTGAGAATGATTCTGTCTAGTTTTTAAAGAAGGATATTGCCATTTCTAAGATTCGCCTCAAATCCCTTGAAATCTGCACTTGCAAATTCCACAAAAAGAGTGTTTCAAAACTGCTGTCTAAACGAACGTTCAACACTGAGAGTTGAATACACAAAACGCAAAGAAGTTACTGAGAATTCTTCTGTCTAGCATTATATGAAGAAATCCCGTTTCCAACGAAGGCCTCAACCAGGTCTTAATATCCACTTGCTGACTTAACAAACGGAGTGTTTCCAAACTGCTCTATGAAAAGAAAGGTTAAACTCTGTGAGTTGAACACACCCATTGCAAGTAGTTTCTGAGAATGATTATGTGTAGTTTTGAAAAGGGGCTATTTCCATTTCTAACATTGCCCAAAAATCGCTGGAAATCTCCACTTGCAATTTCCACAAAAAGAGTGTTTCAAAACTGATCTTTCTAAGGGAAGGCTTCAATCTGTGAGTTGGATACACACAAACCAAAGAAGTTGATGAGAATTCTTCTGTCTTGCATTATATGAAGAAATCCCGTTTCCAACGATGGCCTCAACGAGGTCTAAATATCCACTTGCAGACTTCACAGAGTGTTTCCATACTGCTCTATGAAAAGAAAGGTTAAAAGCTCTGAGTTGAACACATCCAGTGCAAAGTAGTTTCTGAGAATGATTCTGTCTAATTTTTAAACGAGGATATTGCCATTTCTAAGATTGGCCCCAAATCTTTTGAAATCTCCACTTGCAAATTCCACTAAAAGAGTGTTAAAAAACTGCTCTGTCTAAAGGAACGTTCAACTCTGTGAGTTGAATACACACAATGCAAAGAATTTACTGAGAATACTTCTGTCTAGCATTATATGAAGAAATCCCGTTTCCCACGAAGGCCTCAACCAGGTCTAAGTATCCACTTGCAGACTTAACAAACAGAGTGTTTTCAAACTGCTCTATGAAAAGAAAGGTTAAACTCTGTGAGTTGAACACACCCATTACAAAGTAGTTCCTGAGAATGATTCTGTCTAGTTTTGAAACGGGGATATTTCCATTTCTAAGATTGGCCACAAGTCGCTGGAAATCTCCATTTGCAATTTCCACAAAAAGAAGGTTTCAAAACTGATCTGTCTAAAGGAAGGCTTAATTCTGTGAGTTGAATACACACAACACAAAGAAGTTACTGAGAATTCTTCTGTGTAGCATTATATGAAGAAATCCCGTTTCCAACGAAGGCCTCAAAGAGGTCTAAATATCCACTTGCAGACTTCACAAACAGAGTGTTTTCAAACTGCTCTATGAAAAGAAAGGTTAAACTCTGTGAGTTGAACACACCCATTACAAAGTAGTTCCTGAGAATGATTCTGTCTAGTTTTGAAACGGGGATATTTCCATTTCTAAGATTGGCCTCAAATCGCTGGAAATCTCCATTTGCAATTTCCACAAAAAGAGTGTTTCAAAACTGATCTTTCTAAAGGAAGGCTTAATTCTGTGAGTTGAATACACACAACACAAAGAAGTTACTGAGAAGTCTTCTGTCTGGCATTATATGAAGAAATCCCGTTTCCAACGAAGGCCTCAAAGAGGTCTAAATATCCACTTGCAGACTTCACAAACAGAGTGTTTTCAAACTTCTCTATGAAAAGAAAGGTTAAACTCTGTGAGTTGAACACACCCATTACGAAGTAGTTTCTGAGAATGATTCTGTCTAGTTTTGAAACGGGGATTTTCCATTTCTAAGATTGGCCTCAAATCGCTGGAAATCTCCACTTGCAATTTCCACAAAAAGAGTGTTTCAAAACTGATCTTTCTAAAGGAAGGCTTAACTCTGTGAGTCGAATACGCACAACACAAAGAAGTTACTGAGAATTCTTCTGTCTTGCATCATATGAAGAAATCCCATTTCCAAGGAAGGCCTAAACGAGGTCTAAATATCCACTTGCAGACTTAACACACAGAGTGTTTCCAAACAGCTCTATGAAAAGAAAGGTTAAACTCTGTGAGTTGAACACATCCAGTAGAAATAGTTTGTGAGAATGATTCTGTCTAGTTTTTAAAGAAGGATATTGCCATTTCTAAGATTGGCCTCAAATCCCTTGAAATCTGCACTTGCAAATTCCACAAAAAGAGTGTTTCAAAACTGCTGTCTAAACGAACGTTCAACACTGAGAGTTGAATACACAAAACGCAAAGAAGTTACTGAGAATTCTTCTGTCTAGCATTATATGAAGAAATCCCGTTTCCAACGAAGGCCTCAACCAGGTCTTAATATCCACTTGCTGACTTAACAAACGGAGTGTTTCCAAACTGCTCTATGAAAAGAAAGGTTAAACTCTGTGAGTTGAACACACCCATTGCAAGTAGTTTCTGAGAATGATTATGTGTAGTTTTGAAAAGGGGCTATTTCCATTTCTAACATTGCCCAAAAATCGCTGGAAATCTCCACTTGCAATTTCCACAAAAAGAGTGTTTCAAAACTGATCTTTCTAAGGGAAGGCTTCAATCTGTGAGTTGGATACACACAAACCAAAGAAGTTAATGAGAATTCTTCTGTCTTGCATTATATGAAGAAATCCCGTTTCCAACGATGGCCTCAACGAGGTCTAAATATCCACTTGCAGACTTCACAAACAGAGTGTTTCCATACTGCTCTTTGAAAAGAAAGGTTAAAAGCTGTGAGTTGAACACATCCAGTGCAAAGTAGTTTCTGAGAATGATTCTGTCTAGTTTTTAAACGAGGATATTGCCATTTCTAAGATTGGCCTCAAATCTCTTGAAATCTCCACTTGCAAATTCCACTAAAAGAGTGTTAAAAAACTGCTCTGTCTAAAGGAACGTTCAACTCTGTGAGTTGAATACACACAATGCAAAGAATTTACTGAGAATACTTCTGTCTAGCATTATATGAAGAAATCCCGTTTCCCACGAAGGCCTCAACCAGGTCTAAGTATCCACTTGCAGACTTAACAAACAGAGTGTTTTCAAACTGCTCTATGAAAAGAAAGGTTAAACTCTGTGAGTTGAACACACCCATTACAAAGTAGTTCCTGAGAATGATTCTGTCTAGTTTTGAAACGGGGATATTTCCATTTCTAAGATTGGCCTCAAATCGCTGGAAATCTCCATTTGCAATTTCCACAAAAAGAAGGTTTCAAAACTGATCTTTCTAAAGGAAGGCTTAATTCTGTGAGTTGAATACACACAACACAGAGAAGTTACTGAGAATTCTTCTGTCTAGCATTATATGAAGAAATCCCGTTTCCAACGAAGGCCTCAAAGAGGTCTAAATATCCACTTGCAGACTTCACAAACAGAGTGTTTTCAAACTGCTCTATGAAAAGAAAGGTTAAACTCTGTGAGTTGAACACACCCATTACAAAGTAGTTCCTGAGAATGATTCTGTCTAGTTTTGAAACGGGGATATTTCCATTTCTAAGATTGGCCTCAAATCGCTGGAAATCTCCATTTGCAATTTCCACAAAAAGAGTGTTTCGAAACTGATCTTTCTAAAGGAAGGCTTAATTCTGTGAGTTGAATACACACAACACAAAGAAGTTACTGAGAATTCTTCTGTCTAGCATTATATGAAGAAATCCCGTTTCCAACGAAGGCCTCAAAGAGGTCTAAATATCCACTTGCAGACTTCACAAACAGAGTGTTTTCAAACTTCTCTATGAAAAGAAAGGTTAAACTCTGTGAGTTGAACACACCCATTACAAAGTAGTTTCTGAGAATGATTCTGTCTAGTTTTGAAACGGGGATTTTCCATTTCTAAGATTGGCCTCAAATCGCTGGAAATCTCCACTTGCAATTTCCACAAAAAGAGTGTTTCAAAACTGATCTTTCTAAAGGAAGGCTTAACTCTGTGAGTCGAATACGCACAACACAAAGAAGTTACTGAGAATTCTTCTGTCTTGCATCATATGAAGAAATCCCATTTCCAAGGAAGGCCTAAACGAGGTCTAAATATCCACTTGCAGACTTAACACACAGAGTGTTTCCAAACAGCTCTATGAAAAGAAAGGTTAAACTCTGTGAGTTGAACACATCCAGTAGAAATAGTTTGTGAGAATGATTCTGTCTAGTTTTTAAAGAAGGATATTGCCATTTCTAAGATTGGCCTCAAATCTCTTGAAATCTGCACTTGCAAATTCCACAAAAAGAGTGTTTCAAAACTGCTGTCTAAACGAAAGTTCAACACTGAGAGTTGAATACACAAAACGCAAAGAAGTTACTGAGAATTCTTCTGTCTAGCATTATATGAAGAAATCCCGTTTCCAACGAAGGCCTCAACCAGGTCTTAATATCCACTTGCTGACTTAACAAACGGAGTGTTTCCAAACTGCTCTATGAAAAGAAAGGTTAAACTCTGTGAGTTGAACACACCCATTGCAAGTAGTTTCTGAGAATGATTATGTGTAGTTTTGAAAAGGGGCTATTTCCATTTCTAACATTGCCCTAAAATCGCTGGAAATCTCCACTTGCAATTTCCACAAAAAGAGTGTTTCAAAACTGATCTTTCTAAGGGAAGGCTTCAATCTGTGAGTTGGATACACACAAACCAAAGAAGTTAATGAGAATTCTTCTGTCTTGCATTATATGAAGAAATCCCGTTTCCAACAATGGCCTCAACGAGGTCTAAATATCCACTTGCAGACTTCACAAACAGAGTGTTTCCATACTGCTCTATGAAAAGAAAGGTTAAAAGCTGTGAGTTGAACACATCCAGTGCAAAGTAGTTTCTGAGAATGATTCTTTCTAATTTTTAAACGAGGATATTGCCATTTCTAAGATTGGCCTCAAATCTCTTGAAATCTCCACTTGCAAATTCCAGTAAAAGAGTGTTAAAAAACTGCTCTGTCTAAAGGAACGTTCAACTCTGTGAGTTGAATACACACAATGCAAAGAATTTACTGAGAATACTTCTGTCTAGCATTATATGAAGAAATCCCGTTTCCCACGAAGGCCTCAACCAGGTCTAAGTATCCACTTGCAGACTTAACAAACAGAGTGTTTTCAAACTGCTCTATGAAAAGAAAGGTTAAACTCTGTGAGTTGAACACACCCATTACAAAGTAGTTCCTGAGAATGATTCTGTCTAGTTTTGAAACGGGGATATTTCCATTTCTAAGATTGGCCTCAAATCGCTGGAAATCTCCATTTGCAATTTCCACAAAAAGAAGGTTTCAAAACTGATCTTTCTAAAGGAAGGCTTAATTCTGTGAGTTGAATACACACAACACAAAGAAGTTACTGAGAATTCTTCTGTCTAGCATTATATGAAGAAATCCCGTTTCCAACGAAGGCCTCAAAGAGGTCTAAATATCCACTTGCAGACTTCACAAACAGAGTGTTTTCAAACTGCTCTATGAAAAGAAAGGTTAAACTCTGTGAGTTGAACACACCCATTACAAAGTAGTTCCTGAGAATGATTCTGTCTAGTTTTGAAACGGGGATATTTCCATTTCTAAGATTGGCCTCAAATCGCTGGAAATCTCCATTTGCAATTTCCACAAAAAGAGTGTTTCGAAACTGATCTTTCTAAAGGAAGGCTTAATTCTGTGAGTTGAATACACACAACACAAAGAAGTTACTGAGAATTCTTCTGTCTAGCATTATATGAAGAAATCCCGTTTCCAACGAAGGCCTCAAAGAGGTCTAAATATCCACTTGCAGACTTCACAAACAGAGTGTTTTCAAACTTCTCTATGAAAAGAAAGGTTAAACTCTGTGAGTTGAACACACCCATTACAAAGTAGTTTCTGAGAATGATTCTGTCTAGTTTTGAAACGGGGATTTTCCATTTCTAAGATTGGCCTCAAATCGCTGGAAATCTCCACTTGCAATTTCCACAAAAAGAGTGTTTCAAAACTGATCTTTCTAAAGGAAGGCTTAACTCTGTGAGTCGAATACGCACAACACAAAGAAGTTACTGAGAATTCTTCTGTCTTGCATCATATGAAGAAATCCCATTTCCAAGGAAGGCCTAAACGAGGTCTAAATATCCACTTGCAGACTTAACACACAGAGTGTTTCCAAACAGCTCTATGAAAAGAAAGGTTAAACTCTGTGAGTTGAACACATCCAGTAGAAATAGTTTGTGAGAATGATTCTGTCTAGTTTTTAAAGAAGGATATTGCCATTTCTAAGATTGGCCTCAAATCTCTTGAAATCTGCACTTGCAAATTCCACAAAAAGAGTGTTTCAAAACTGCTGTCTAAACGAAAGTTCAACACTGAGAGTTGAATACACAAAACGCAAAGAAGTTACTGAGAATTCTTCTGTCTAGCATTATATGAAGAAATCCCGTTTCCAACGAAGGCCTCAACCAGGTCTTAATATCCACTTGCTGACTTAACAAACGGAGTGTTTCCAAACTGCTCTATGAAAAGAAAGGTTAAACTCTGTGAGTTGAACACACCCATTGCAAGTAGTTTCTGAGAATGATTATGTGTAGTTTTGAAAAGGGGCTATTTCCATTTCTAACATTGCCCTAAAATCGCTGGAAATCTCCACTTGCAATTTCCACAAAAAGAGTGTTTCAAAACTGATCTTTCTAAGGGAAGGCTTCAATCTGTGAGTTGGATACACACAAACCAAAGAAGTTAATGAGAATTCTTCTGTCTTGCATTATATGAAGAAATCCCGTTTCCAACAATGGCCTCAACGAGGTCTAAATATCCACTTGCAGACTTCACAAACAGAGTGTTTCCATACTGCTCTATGAAAAGAAAGGTTAAAAGCTGTGAGTTGAACACATCCAGTGCAAAGTAGTTTCTGAGAATGATTCTTTCTAATTTTTAAACGAGGATATTGCCATTTCTAAGATTGGCCTCAAATCTCTTGAAATCTCCACTTGCAAATTCCAGTAAAAGAGTGTTAAAAAAGTGCTCTGTCTAAAGGAACGTTCAACTCTGTGAGTTGAATACACACAATGCAAAGAATTTACTGAGAATACTTCTGTCTAGCATTATATGAAGAAATCCCGTTTCCCACGAAGGCCTCAACCAGGTCTAAGTATCCACTTGCAGACTTAACAAACAGAGTGTTTTCAAACTGCTCTATGAAAAGAAAGGTTAAACTCTGTGAGTTGAACACACCCATTACAAAGTAGTTCCTGAGAATGATTCTGTCTAGTTTTGAAACGGGGATATTTCCATTTCTAAGATTGGCCTCAAATCGCTGGAAATCTCCATTTGCAATTTCCACAAAAAGAGTGTTTCAAAACTTATCTTTCTAAAGGAAGGCTTAATTCTGTGAGTTGAATACACACAACACAAAGAAGTTACTGAGAATTCTTCTGTCTAGCATTATATGAAGAAATCCCGTTTCCAACGAAGGCCTCAAAGAGGTCTAAATATCCACTTGCAGACTTCACAAACAGAGTGTTTTCAAACTTCTCTATGAAAAGAAAGGTTAAACTCTGTGAGTTGAACACACCCATTACATAGTAGTTTCTGAGAATGATTCTGTCTAGTTTTGAAACGGGGATTTTCCATTTCTAAGATTGGCCTGAAATCGCTTGAAATCTCCACTTGCAATTTCCACAAAAAGAGTGTTTCAAAACTGATCTTTCTAAAGGAAGGCTTAACTCTGTGAGTCGAATACACACAACACAAAGAAGTTACTGAGAATTCTTCTGTCTTGCATCATATGAAGAAATCCCATTTCCAAGGACTGCCTAAACGAGGTCTAAATATCCACTTGCAGACTTAACACACAGAGTGTTTACAAACAGCTCTATGAAATGAAAGGTTAAGCTCTGTGAGTTGAACACATCCAGTAGAAATAGTTTGTGAGAATGATTCTGTCTAGTTTTTAAAGAAGGATATTGCCATTTCTAAGACTGGCCTGAAATCTCTTGAAATCTGCACTTGCAAATTCCACAAAAAGAGTGTTTCAAAACTGCTGTCTAAACGAACGTTCAACACTGAGAGTTGAATACACAAAACGCAAAGGAGTTACTGAGAATTCTTCTGTCTAGCATTATATGAAGAAATCCCGTTTCCAACGAAGGCCTCAACCAGGACTTAATATCCACTTGCTGACTTAACAAACGGAGTGTTTCCAAACTGCTCTATGAAAAGAAAGGTTAAACTCTGTGAGTTGAACACACCCATTGCAAGTAGTTTCTGAGAATGATTATGTGTAGTTTTGAAAAGGGGCTATTTCCATTTCTAACATTGCCCTAAAATCGCTGGAAATCTCCACTTGCAATTTCCACAAAAAGAGTGTTTCAAAACTGATCTTTCTAAGGGAAGGCTTTAATCTGTGAGTTGGATACACACAAACCAAAGAAGTTAATGAGAATTCTTCTGTATTGCATTATATGAAGAAATCCCGTTTCCAACGATGGCCTCAACGAGGTCTAAATATCCACTTGCAGACTTCACAAACAGAGTGTTTCCATACTGCTCTATGAAAAGAAAGGTTAAAAGCTGTGAGTTGAACACATCCAGTGCAAAGTAGTTTCTGAGAATGATTCTGTCTAATTTTTAAACGAGGATATTGCCATTTCTAAGATTGGCCTCAAATCTCTTGAAATCTCCACTTGCAAATTCCACTAAAAGAGTGTTAAAAAACTGCTCTGTCTAAAGGAACGTTCAACTCTGTGAGTTGAATACACACAATGCAAAGAATTTACTGAGAATACTTCTGTCTAGCATTATATGAAGAAATCCCGTTTGCAACGAAGGCCTCAACCAGGTCTAAATATCCACTTGCAGACTTAACAAACAGAGTGTTTTCAAACTGCTCTATGAAAAGAAAGGTTAAACGCTGTGAGTTGAACACACCCATTACAAAGTAGTTCCTGAGAATGATTCTGTCTAGTTTTGAAACGGGGATATTTCCATTTCTAAGATTGGCCTCAAATCGCTGGAAATCTCCATTTGCAATTTCCACAAAAAGAGGGTTTCAAAACTGATCTTTCTAAAGGAAGGCTTAATTCTGTGAGTTGAATACACACAACACAAAGAAGTTACTGAGAATTCTTCTGTCTAGCATTATATGAAGAAATCCCGTTTCCAACGAAGGCCTCAAAGAGGTCTAAATATCCACTTGCGGACTTCACAGAGTGTTTTCAAACTTCTCTATGAAAAGAAAGGTTAAACTCTGTGAGTTGAACACACCCATTACAAAGTACTTTCTGAGAATGATTCTGTCTAGTTTTGAAACGGGATTTTCCATTTCTAAGATTGGCCTCAAATCGCTGGAAATCTCCACTTGCAATTTCCACAAAAAGAGTGTTTCAAAACTGATCTTTCTAAAGGAAGGCTTAACTCTGTGAGTCGAATACGAACAACACAAAGAAGTTACTGAGAATTCTTCTGTCTTGCATCATATGAAGAAATCCCATTTCCAAGGAAGGCCTCAAAGAGGTCTAAATATCCACTTGCAGACTTAACACACAGAGTGTTTCCAAACAGCTCTATGAAAAGAAAGGTTAAACTCTGTGAGTTGAACACATCCAGTAGAAATAGTTTGTGAGAATGATTCTGTCTAGTTTTTAAAGAAGGATATTGCCATTTCTAAGATTGGCCTCAAATCTCTTGAAATCTGCACTTGCAAATTCCACAAAAAGAGTGTTTCAAAACTGCTGTCTAAACGAACGTTCAACACTGAGAGTTGAATACACAAAACGCAAAGAAGTTACTGAGAATTCTTCTGTCTAGCATTATATGAAGAAATCCCGTTTCCAACGAAGGCCTCAACCAGGTCTTAATATCCACTTGCTGACTTAACAAACGGAGTGTTTCCAAACTGCTCTATGAAAAGAAAGGTTAAACTCTGTGAGTTGAACACACCCATTGCAAGTAGTTTCTGAGAATGATTATGTGTAGTTTTGAAAAGGGGCTATTTCCATTTCTAACATTGCCCTAAAATCGCTGGAAATCTCCACTTGCAATTTCCACCAAAAGAGTGTTTCAAAACTGATCTTTATAAGGGAAGGCTTCAATCTGTGAGTTGGATACACACCAACCAAAGAAGTTAATGAGAATTCTTCTGTCTTGCATTATATGAAGAAATACCGTTTCCAACGATGGCCTCAACGAGGTCTAAATATCCACTTGCAGACTTCACAAACAGAGTGTTTCCATACTGCTCTATGAAAAGAAAGGTTAAAAGCTGTGAGTTGAACACATCCAGTGCAAAGTAGTTTCTGAGAATGATTCTGTCTAATTTTTAATCGAGGATATTCCCATTTCTAAGATTGGCCTCAAATCTCTTGAAATCTCCACTTGCAAATTCCACTAAAAGAGTGTTAAAAAACTGCTCTGTCTAAAGGAACGTTCAACTCTGTGAGTTGAATACACACAATGCAAAGAATTTACTGAGAATACTTCTGTCTAGCATTATATGAAGAAATCCCGTTTCCGACGAAGGCCTCAACCAGGTCTAAGTATCCACTTGCAGACTTAACAAACAGAGTGTTTTCAAACTGCTCTATGAAAAGAAAGGTTAAACTCTGTGAGTTGAACACACCCATTACAAAGTAGTTCCTGAGAATGATTCTGTCTAGTTATGAAACGGGGATATTTCCTTTTCTAATATTGGCCTCAAATCGCTGGAAATCTCCATTTGCAATTTCCACAAAAAGAGTGTTTCAAAACTGATCTTTCTAAAGGAAGGCTTAATTCTGTGAGTTGAATACACACAACACAAAGAAGTTACTGAGAATTCTTCTGTCTTGCATTATATGAAGAAATCCCGTTTCCAACGAAGGCCTCAAAGAGGTCTAAATATCCACTTGCAGACTTCACAAACAGAGTGTTTTCAAACTTCTCTATGAAAAGAAAGGTTAAACTCTGTGAGTTGAACACACCCATTACAAAGTAGTTTCTGAGAATGATTCTGTCTAGTTTTGAAACGGGGATTTTCCATTTCTAAGATTGGCCTCAAATCGCTGGAAATCTCCACTTGCAATTTCCACAAAAAGAGTGTTTCAAAACTGATCTTTCTAAAGGAAGGCTTAACTCTGTGAGTCGAATAAACACAACACAAAGAAGTTACTGAGAATTCTTCTGTCTTGCATCATATGAAGAAATCCCATTTCCAAGGACGGCCTAAACGAGGTCTAAATATCCACTTGCAGACTTAACACACAGAGTGTTTACAAACAGCTCTATGAAATGAAAGGTTAAACTCTGTGAGTTGAACACATCCAGTAGAAATAGTTTGTGAGAATGATTCTGTCTAGTTTTTAAAGAAGGATATTGCCATTTCTAAGATTGGCCTCAAATCTCTTGAAATCTGCACTTGCAAATTCCACAAAAAGAGTGTTTCAAAACTGCTGTCTAAACGAACGTTCAACACTGAGAGTTGAATGCACAAAACGCAAAGAAGTTACTGAGAATTCTTCTGTCTAGCATTATATGAAGAAATCCCGTTTCCAACGAAGGCCTCAACCAGGTCTTAATAACCACTTGCTGACTTAACAAACGGAGTGTTTCCAAACTGCTCTATGAAAAGAAAGGTTAAACTCTGTGAGTTGAACACACGCATTGCAAGTAGTTTCTGAGAATGATTATGTGTAGTTTTGAAAAGGGGATATTTCCATTTCTAACATTGCCCTAAAATCGCTGGAAATCTCCACTTGCAATTTCCACAAAAAGAGTGTTTCAAAACTGATCTTTCTAAGGGAAGGCTTCAATCTGTGAGTTGGATACACACAAACCAAAGAAGTTAATGAGAATTCTTCTGTCTTGCATTATATGAAGAAATCCCGTTTCCAACGATGGTCTCAACGAGGTCTAAATATCCACTTGCAGACTTCACAAACAGAGTGTTTCCATACTGCTCTATGAAAAGAAAGGTTAAAAGCTGTGAGTTGAACACATCCAGTGCAAAGTAGTTTCTGAGAATGATTCTGTCTAATTTTTAATCGAGGATATTGCCATTTCTAAGATTGGCCTCAAATCTCTTGAAATCTCCACTTGCAAATTCCACTAAAAGAATGTTAAAAAACTGCTCTGTCTAAAGGAACGTTCAACTCTGTGAGTTGAATACACACAATGCAAAGAATTTACTGAGAATACTTCTGTCTAGCATTATATGAAGAAATCACGTTTCCCACGAAGGCCTCAACCAGGTCTAAGTATCCACTTGCAGACTTAACAAACAGAGTGTTTTCAAACTGCTCTATGAAAAGAAAGGTTAAACTCTGTGAGTTGAACACACCCATTACAAAGTAGTTCCTGAGAATGATTCTGTCTAGTTTTGAAACGGGGATATTTCCTTTTCTAAGATTGGCCTCAAATCGCTGGAAATCTCCATTTTCAATTTCCACAAAAAGAGTGTTTCAAAACTGATCTTTCTAAAGGAAGGCTTAATTCTGTGAGTTGAATACACACAACACAAAGAAGTTACTGAGAATTCTTCTGTCTTGCATTATATGAAGAAATCCCGTTTCCAACGAAGGCCTCAAAGAGGTCTAAATATCCACTTGCAGACTTCACAAACAGAGTGTTTTCAAACTTCTCTATGAAAAGAAAGGTTAAACTCTGTGAGTTGAACACACCCATTGCAAGTAGTTTCTGAGAATGATTATGTGTAGTTTTGAAAAGGGGCTATTTCCATTTCTAACATTGCCCTAAAATCGCTGGAAATCTCCACTTGCAATTTCCACAAAAAGAGTGTTTCAAAACTGATCTTTATAAGGGAAGGCTTCAATCTGTGAGTTGGATACACACCAACCAAAGAAGTTAATGAGAATTCTTCTGTCTTGCATTATAGGAAGAAATCCCGTTTCCAACGATGGCCTCAACGAGGTCTAAATATCCACTTGCAGACTTCAAAAACAGAGTGTTTCCATACTGCTCTATGAAAAGAAAGGTTAAAAGCTGTGAGTTGAACACATCCAGTGCAAAGTAGTTTCTGAGAATGATTCTGTCTAATTTTTAATCCAGGATATTGCCATTTCTAAGATTGGCCTCAAATCTCTTGAAATCTCCACTTGCAAATTCCACTAAAAGAGTGTTAAAAAACTGCTCTGTCTAAAGGAACGTTCAACTCTGTGAGTTGAATACACACAATGCAAAGAATTTACTGAGAATACTTCTGTCTAGCATTATATGAAGAAATCACGTTTCCCACGAAGGCCTCAACCAGGTCTAAATATCCACTTGCAGACTTAACAAACAGAGTGTTTTCAAACAGCTCTAAGAAAAGAAAGGTTAAACTCTGTGAGTTGAACACACCCATTACAAAGTAGTTTCTGAGAATGATTCTGTCTAGTTTTGAAAAGGGGATATTTCCATTTCTAAGATTGGCCTCAAATCGCTGGAAACCTCCACTTGCAATTTCCACAAAAAGAGTGTTTCAAAACTGATCTTTCTAAAGGAAGGCTTAACTCTTTGAGTTGAATACACACAACACAAACAAGGTACTGAGAATTCTTCTGTCTTGCATTATATGAAGAAATCCCTTTTCCAACGAAGGCCTCTAAGAGGTCTAAATATCCACTTGCAGACTTATCAAACAGAGTGTTTCCAAACTGCTCTATGAAAAGAAAGGTTAAAGTCTGTGAGTTGAACACACCCATTACAAAGTAGTTTCTGAGAATGATTCTGTCTAGTTTTGAAACGGGGATATGCCCATTTCTAAGAAGGGCCTCAAATCTCTTGAAATCTCCACTTGCAAATTCCACAAAAGGAGTGTTTCTAAACGGCTCTGTCTAAAGTAACGTTCAACTCTGTTAGTTGAATACACACAATGCAAAGAAGTTACTGAGAATTCTTCTGTCTTGCATTATATGAAGAAATCCCGTTTCCAACGAAGGCCTCAAATAGGTCTAAATATCCACTTGCAGACTTAACAAACAGAGTGTTTCCAAACTGCTCTATGAAAAGAAAGGTTAAACTCTGTGAGTTGAACACACCCATTACAAGGTAGTTTCTGAGAATGATTCTGTCTAGTTATTAAACGGGGATATTTCCATTACTAAAATTGGCCTCAAATCGCTGGAAATCTCCACCTGCAATTTCCAAAAAAAGAGTGTTTCAAAACTGATCTTTCCAAAGGAACGCATAGCTCTGTGAGTTGAATACACACAACACAAAGAAGTTACTGAGAATTCTTCTGTCTAGCATTATATGAAGAAATCCCGTTTCCAACGAAAGCCTCCAACAGGACTAAATATCCACTTGCAGACTTAACAAACAGAGTGTTTCCAAACTGCTCTATGAAAAGAAAGGTTAAACTCTGTGAGTTGAACACACCCATTACAAAGTACTTTCTGAGAATGATTCTGTCTAGTTTTGAAAAGGGGATATTTCCATTTCTAAGATTGGCCTCAAGTCGCTGGAAACCTCCACTTGCAATTTCCACAAAAAGAGTGTTTCAAAACTGATCTTTCTAAAGGAAGGCTTAACTCTTTGAGTTGAATACACACAACACAAAGAAGGTACTGAGAATTCTTCTGTCTTGCATTATATGAAGAAAACCCTTTTCCAACGAAGGCCTCAAAGAGGTCTAAATATCCACTTGCAGACTTATCAAACAGAGTGTTTCCAATCTGCTCTATGAAAAGAAAGGTTAAAGTCTGTGAGTTGAACACACCCATTACAAAGTAGTTTCTGAGAATGATTCTGTCTAGTTTTGAAACGGGGATATGTCCATTTCTAAGATTGGCCTCAAATCGCTGGTAACATCCACTTGCAATTTCCTCAAAAAGAGTGTTTCAAAACTGATCTTTCTAAATGAAGGCTTAAATCTTTGAGTTGAATACACACAACACAAAGAAGCTACTGAGAGTTTTTCTGTCTTGCATTATATGAAGAAATCCCGTTTCCAACGAAGGCCTCAAAGAGGTCTAATTATCCACTTGCAGACTTAACAAACAGAGTGTTTCCAAACTGCTCTATGAAAAGAAAGGTTAAACTCTGTGAGTTGAAGACATCCAGTACAAACTAGTTTCTGAGAATGATTCTGTCTTGTTTTTTAACGAGAATATTACCATTTCTAAGATTGGCCTCAAATCTCTTGAAATCTTCACTTGCAAATTCCACAAAAAGAGTGTTTCAAAACTGCTCTGTCTAAAAGAACGTTCTACTCTGTGTGTTGAATACACACAATGCAGAGAAGTTACTGAGAAATCATCTGTCTAGCATTATATGAAGAAATACCGTTTCCAACGAAGGCCTCAACCAGGTCTAAATATCCACTTGCAGACTTAACAAACAGAGTGTTTTCAAACTGCTCTATGAAAAGGAAGGTTAAACCCTGTGAATTTAACACACCCATTACAAAGTAGTTTCTGAGACTGATTCTGTGTAGTTTTGAAACGGGGATATTTCCGTTTCTAAGATGGGCCTCAAATCGCTGGAAATGTCCACTTGCAATTTCCACAAAAAGACTGTTTGAAAACTGATCTTTCCAAAGGAAGGCTTAACTCTGTGAGTTGAATACACACAACAGAAAGAAGTTACGGGCAATTCATCTGTCTTGCATTATATGAAGAAATCCCGTTTCCAACGAAGTCATCCAAGAGGTGAAAATATCCCCTTGCAGGCTTAACAAACAGAGTGTTTCCAAACTGCTCTATGAAAAGAAAGGTTAAACTCCGTGAGTTGAACACACCCATTACAAAATAGTTTCTGAGAATGATTCTGTCAACTTTTTAAACGGGGATATTTCCATTTCAAAAATTGGCCTCAAATCGCTGGAAATCTCCACTTGCAATTTCCACAAAAAGAGAGTTTCAAAACTGATCTTTCCAAAGGAAGGCTTAAATCTGTGAGCTGAATACACACAACACAAAGAAGTTACTGAGAATTCTTCTGTCTTGCATTATATGAAGAAATCCCGTTTCCAACGAAAGCCTCAACGAGGTCTAAATATCCACTTGCAGACTTAACAAACAGAGTGTTTCCAAACGGCTCTTTGAAAAGAAAGGTTAAACTCTGTGAGTTGAAGACATCCAGTACAAAGTAGTTTCAGAGAATGATTCTGTCTAGTTTTTAATCGAGGACATTGCCATTTCTAAGATTGGCCTCAAATCTCTTGAAATCCCCATTGCAAATTCCACAAAAAGAGTGTTTCAAAACTGATCTTTCTAAAGGAAGGCTTAACTCTGTGACTTGAATACACACAACACAAAGAAGTTACTGAGAATTCTTCTGTCTTGCATTATATGAAGAAATCCCGTTTCCAACGAAGGCCTCAAAGAGGTCTAAATATCCACTTGCCGACTTAACAAACAGAGTGTTTCCAAACTGCTCTATGAAAAGAAAGGTTAAACTCTCTGAGTTGAACACACCCATTACAAAGTAGTTTCTGAGAATGATTCTGTCTAGTTTTTAAACGGGGATATTTCCATTTCAAAAATTGGCCTCAAATCGCTGGAAATCTCCACTTGCAATTTCCACAAAAAGAGTGTTTCAAAACTGATCTTTCTAAAGGAATGCTTAACTCTGTGAGTTGAATACACACAACAGAAAGAAGTTACGGGCAATTCTTCTGTCTTTCATTGTATGAAGAAATCCCGTTTCCAAAGAAGGCCTCAAATGGGTCTAAATATCCACTTGCAGACTTAACAAACAGAGGATTTCCAAACTACTCTGTGAAAAGAAAGGTTAAACTCTGTGAGTTGAACTCACCCATTACAAAGTAGTTTCTGAGAATGATTCTGTCTAGTTATTGAACGGGGATATTTCCATTACTAAAATTGGCCTCAAATCGCTGGAAATCTCCACCTGCAATATCCACAAAAAGAGTGTTTCAAAACTGATCTTTCCAAAGGAACGCTTAACTCTGTGAGTTGAATACACACAACACAAAGAAGTTACTGAGAATTCTTCTGTCTAGCATTATATGAAGAAATCCCGTTTCCAACGAAAGCCTCCAACAGGACTAAATATCCACTTGCAGACTTAACAAACAGAGTGTTTCCAAACTGCTCTATTGAAAGAAAGGTTAAACTCTGTGAGTTGAACACACCCATTACAAAGTAGTTTCTGAGAATGATTCTGTCTAGTTTTGAAACGGGAATATTTCCATTTCTAAAATAGGCCTCAGATCGCTGGAAATCTCCAATTGCAATTTCCACAAAAAGAGTGTTTCAAAACTGATCTTTCCAAAGAAGGCTTAACTCTGTGAGTTGAATGCACACAACACAAAGAAGTTACTGAGAATTCTTCTGCCTTGCATTATATGAAGAAATCCCGTTTCCAACGAAGGCCTCAACCAGGTCTAAATATCAACTTGCAGACTTAACAAACAGAGTGTTTCCAAACTGCTCTATGAAAAGAAAGGTTAAACTCTGTGAGTTGAAGACATCCAGTACAAAGTAGTTTCTGAGAATGATTCTCACTAGTTTTTAATCGAGGATATTTCCATTTCTAAGATTGGCCTCAAATCTCTTGAAATCTCCACTTGCAAATTCCACAAAAAGAGTTTTTCAAAACTGCTCTGTCTAAAGGAACGTTGAACTCTGTTAGTTGAATACACACAATGCAAAGAAGTTACTGAGAAATCCTCTGTCTAGCATTATATGAAGAAATCCCATTTCCAACGAAGGCCTCAACCAGATGTATATATCCACTTGCAGATTTAACAAACAGAGTGTTTCCAAACTGCTCAATTAAAAATAAGTTTAAACTCTGTGAGTTGAAGACATCCAGTACAAACTAGTTTCTGAGAATGATTCTGTCTAGTTTTTAAACGAGGATATTTTCATTTCTAAGATTGGCCTCAAATCTCTTCAATTCTCCACTTGCAAATTCCACAAAAAAGTGTTTCAAAACAGCTCCATGTAAAGGAACGTTCAACTCTGTGAGTTGAATACACACAACGCAAATAAGTTACTGAGAATTCTTCTGTCTAGCATTATATGAAGAAATCCCGTTTCCAACGAAGGCCTGAACCAGGTCTAAATATCCACTTGCAGACTTAACAAACAGAGTGTTTTCAAACTGCTCTATGAAAAGAAAGGTTAAACTCTGTGAGTTGAACACACCCATTACAAAGTAGTTTCTGAGAATGATTCTGTCTAGTTTTGAAACGGGGATATTTCCATTTCTAAGATTGGCCTCAAATCGCTGGAAACCTCCACTTGCAATTTCCACAAAAATAGTGTTTCAAAACTGATCTTTCTAAAGAAAGGCTTAACTCTGTGAGTTGAACACACAACACCAAGAAGATACTGAGAATTCTTCTTTCTTGCACTATATGAAGAAATTCCGTTTCCAACGAAGACCACAAAGAGGTCTAAATATCCACTTGCAGACTTAACAAACAGAGTGTTTCCAAACTGCTCTATGAAAAGAAAGGTTAAACTCTGTGGGTTGAACACATCCAGTACAAAGTAGTTTCTGAGAATGATTCTGTCTAGTTTTTAAACGAGGATATTGCCATTTCTAAGATTGGCCTCAAATCTCTTGAAATCTCCACTTGCAAATTCCACAAAAAGAGTGTTTCAAAACTGCTCTGTCTAAAGGAACGTTCAACTCGGTTAGTTGAATACACACAATGCAAAGAAGTTACTGAGAATTCTTCTGTCTAGCATTATATGAAGAAATCCCGTTTCCAACGAAGGCCTCAACCAGGTCTAAATATCCACTTGCAGACTTAACAAACAGAGTGCCTCCAAACTGCTCTATGAAAAATAAGGTTAAACTCTGTGAATTGAACACACCCATTACAAAGTAGCTTCTGAGAATGATTCTGTCTAGTTTTGAAACGGGGATATTTCCATTTCTAAGATTGGCCTCAAATCACTGGAAACCTCCACTTCCAATTTCCACAAAAAGAGTGTTTCAAAACTGATCTTTATAAATGAAGGCTTAAATCTTTGAGTTGAATACACACAACACAAAGAAGTTAGTGAGAATTCTTCTGTCTAGCATTATATGAAGAAATCCCGTTTCCAACGAAGGCGTCAACCAGGTCTAAATATCCACTTGCAGTCTTAACAAACAGAGTGCTTCCAAACTGCTCTATGAAAAATAAGGTTAAACTCTGTGAGTTGAAGACATCCAGTACAAACTAGTTTCTGAGAATGATTCTGTCTAGTTTTTAAACGACGATATTGCCATTTCTAAGATTGGCCTCAAATCTCTTAAAATCTCCACTTGCAAATTCCACAAAAAAGTGTTTCAAAACTGCTCCGTGTAAAGGAACGTTCAACTCTGTGAGTTGAATACACACAACGCAAAGAAGTTACTTAGAATACTTCTGTCTAGCATTATATGAAGAAATCCCGTTTCCAACGAAGGCCTGAACCAGGTCTTAATATCCACTTGCAGACTTAACAAACAGAGTGTTTTCAAACTGCTCTATGAAAAGAAAGATTAAACTCTGTGAGTTGAACACACCCATTACAAAGTAGTTTCTGAGAATGATTCTGTCTAGTTTTGAAACGGGGATATTTCCATTTCTAAGATTGGCCTCAAATCGCTGGAAACCTCCACTTCCAATTTCCACAAAAAGAGTGTTTCAAAACTGATCTTTCTAAAGGAAGGCTTAACTCTGTTAGTTGAATACACACAACACAAAGAAGTTATTGAGAATTCTTCTGTCTTGCATTATATGAAGAAATCCCGTTTCCAACGAAGGCCTCAAAGAGGTCTAAATATCCACTTGCAGACTTAACAAACGGAGGGTTTCCAAACTGCTCTATGAAAAGAAAGGTTAAACTCTGTGAGTTGAACACACCCATTACAAAGTAGTTTCTGAGAATGATTCTGTCTAGTTTTTAAACGGGGATATTTCCATTACTAAAATTGGCATCAAATCGCTGGAAATCTCCACCTGCAATTTCCACAGAAAGAGTGTTTCAAAACTGATCTTTCCAAAGGAAGGCTTAACTCTGTGCGTTGAATACACACAACACAAAGAAGTTACTGAGAATTCTTCTGTCTAGCATTATATGAAGAAATCCCGTTTCCAACGAAAGTCTCCAACAGGACAAAATATCCACTTGCAGATATAACAAACAGAGTGTTTCCAAACTGCTCTATGAAAAGAAGGGTTAAACTCTGTGAGTTGAACACACCCATTACAAAGTAGTTTCTGAGAATGATTCTGTCTAGTTTTGAAACGGGGATATTTCCATTTCTAAGATTGGCCTCAAATCGTTGGAAATCTCCACTTACAATTTCCTCAAAAAGAGTGTTTCAAAACTGATCTTTCTAAAGGAAGTCTTAACTCTGTGAGTTGAATTCACACAAACCAAAGAAGTTACTGAGAATTCTTCTGTCTTGCATTATATGAAGAAATCCCGTTTCCAACGAAGGCCTCAAAGAGGTCTAAATATCCACTTGCAGACTTAACAAGCAGAGTGTATCCAAACTGCTCTATGAAAAGAAAGGTTAAACTCTGTGAGTTGAACACATCCAGTACAAAGTAGTTTCTGAGAATGATTCTGTCTAGTTTTTAAACAAGGATATTGCCATTTCTAAGATTGGCCTCAAATCTCTTGAAATCTCCACTTGCAAATTCCACAAAAAGAGTGTTTCAAAACTGCTCTGTCTAAAGTACGTTCCACTCTGTTAGTTGAATACACACAATGCAAAGAAGTTACTGAGAATTCTTCTGTCTAGCATTATATGAAGAAATCCCATTTCCAACGAAGGCCTCAACCAGGTCTAAATATCCACTTGCAGACGTAACAAACAGAGTGTTTCCAAACTGCTCTATGAAAAGAAAGGTTAAACTCTGTGAGTTGAAGACATCCAGTACAAACTAGTTTCTGAGAATGATTCTGTCTAGTTTTTAAACGAGGATATTGCCATTTCTAAGATTGTCCTCAAATCTCTTGAAATCTCCACTTGCAAATTCCGCAAAAAGAGTGTTTAAAAACTGCTCTGTCTAAAGGAACGTTCAACTGTGTGACTTGAATACACACAACACAAAGAAGTTACTGAGAATTCTTCTGTCTAGCATTATATGAAGAAATCCCGTTTCCAACGAAGGCCTGAACCAGGTCTAAATATCCACTTGCAGACTTAACAAACAGAGTGTTTTCAAACTGCTCTATGAAAAGAAAGGTTAAACTCTCTGAGTTGAACACACCCATTACAAAGTAGTTTCTGAGAATGATTCTGTCTAGTTTTGAAACGGGGATATTTCCATTTCTAAGATTGGCCTCATATCGCTGGAATCCTCCACTTACAATTTCCACAAAAAGAGTGTTTCAAAACTGATCTTTCTAAAGGAAGGCTTAACTCTGTGAGTTGAATACACACAACACAAAAAAGTTACTGAGAATTCTTCTGTCTTGCATTATATGAAGAAATCCCGTTTCCAACTAAGGCCTCAAAGAGGTGTAAATATCCACTTGCATACTTAACAAACAGAGTGTTTCCAAACTGCTCTATGAAAAGAAAGGTTAAACTCTGTGAGTTGAACACACCCATCACAAAGAAGTTTCTGAGAATGATTCTGTCTAGTTTTGAAACGGTGATATTTCCATTTCTAAGATTGGCCTCAAATCGCTGGAAATTTCCACTTGGAATTTCCACAAAAAGAGTGTTTCAAAACTGATCTTTCCAAAGGACGGCTTAACTCTGTGAGTTGAATACACACAACAGAAAGAAGTTACGGGCAATTCTTCTGTCTTGCATTATATGAAGAAATCCCGTTTCCAACGAAGTCCTCAAAGAGGTGTAAATATCGACTTGCAGACTTAACAAACAGAGTGTTTCCAATCTGTTCTATGAAAAGAAAGGTTAAACTCTGTGAGGTGAACACACCCATTACAAAGTAGTTTCTGAGAATGATTCTGTCTAGTTTTGAAACGGGGATATTTCCATTTCTAAAATTGGCATCAAATCGCTGGAAATCTCCACTTGCAATTTCCACAAAAAGAGTGTTTCAAAACTGATCTTTCCAAAGGAAGGCTTAACTCTGTGAGTTGAATACACACAACACAAAGAAATTACTGAGAATTCTTCTGTCTTGCATTATATGAAGAAATCCCGTTTCCAACGAAGGCCTCAAAGAGGTCTAAATATCCACTTGCAGACTTAACAAACACAGTGTTTCCAAACTGCTCTATGAAAAGAAAGGTTAAACTCTCTGAGTTGAACACACCCATTACAAAGTAGTTTCTGAGAATGATTCTGTCTAGTTATTAAACGGGGATATTTCCATTACTAAAATTGGCCTCAAATCGCTGGAAATCTCCACCTGCAATTTCCACAAAAAGAGTGTTTCAAAACTGATCTTTCCAAAGGAACGCTTAACTCTGTGAGTTGAATACACACAACACAAAGAAGTTACTGAGAATTCTTCTGTCTAGCATTATATGAAGTAATCCCGTTTCCAACGAAAGCCTCCAACAGGACTAAATATCCACTTGCAGACTTAACAAACAGAGTGTTTCCAAACTGCTCTATGAAAAGAAAGGTTAAACTCTGTGAGTTGAACACACCCATTACAAAGTACTTTCTGAGAATGATTCTGTCTAGTTTTGAAAAGGGGATATTTCCATTTCTAAGATTGGCCTCAAGTCGCTGGAAACCTCCACTTGCAATTTCCACAAAAAGAGTGTTTCAAAGCTGATCTTTCTAAAGGAAGGCTTAACTCTTTGAGTTGAATACACACAACACAAAGAAGGTACTGAGAATTCTTCTGTCTTGCATTATATGAAGAAAACCCTTTTCCAACGAAGGCCTCAAAGAGGTCTAAATATCCACTTGCAGACTTATCAAACAGAGTGTTTCCAATCTGCTCTATGAAAAGAAAGGTTAAAGTCTGTGAGTTGAACACACCCATTACAAAGTAGTTTCTGAGAATGATTCTGTCTAGTTTTGAAACGGGGATATGTCCATTTCTAAGATTGGCCTCAAATCGCTGAAAACATCCACTTGCAATTTCCTCAAAAAGAGTGTTTCAAAACTGATCTTTCTAAATGAAGGCTTAAATCTTTGAGTTGAATACACACAACACAAAGAAGCTACTGAGAGTTTTTCTGTCTTGCATTATATGAAGAAATCCCGTTTCCAACGAAGGCCTCAAAGAGGTCTAATTATCCACTTGCAGACTTAACAAACAGAGTGTTTCCAAACTGCTCTATGAAAAGAAAGGTTAAACTCTGTGAGTTGAAGACATCCAGTACAAACTAGTTTCTGAGAATGATTCTGTCTAGTTTTTTAACGAGAATATTACCATTTCTAAGATTGGCCTCAAATCTCTTGAAATCTTCACTTGCAAATTCCACAAAAAGAGTGTTTCAAAACTGCTCTGTCTAAAGGAACGTTCTACTCTGTGTGTTGAATACACACAATGCAGAGAAGTTACTGAGAAATCATCTGTCTAGCATTATATGAAGAAATACCGTTTCCAACGAAGGCCTCAACCAGGTCTAAATATCCACTTGCAGACTTAACAAACAGAGTGTTTTCAAACTGCTCTATGAAAAGGAAGGTTAAACCCTGTGAATTTAACACACCCATTACAAAGTAGTTTCTGAGACTGATTCTGTGTAGTTTTGAAACGGGGATATTTCCGTTTCTAAGATGGGCCACAAATCGCTGGAAATGTCCACTTGCAATTTCCACAAAAAGACTGTTTGAAAACTGATCTTTCCAAAGGAAGGCTTAACTCTGTGAGTTGAATACACACAACAGAAAGAAGTTACGGGCAATTCATCTGTCTTGCATTATATGAAGAAACCCCGTTTCCAACGAAGTCATCCAAGAGGTGAAAATATCCCCTTGCAGGCTTAACAAACAGAGTGTTTCCAAACTGCTCTATGAAAAGAAAGGTTAAACTCCGTGAGTTGAACACACCCATTACAAAATAGTTTCTGAGAATGATTCTGTCAACTTTTTAAACGGGGATATTTCCATTTCAAAAATTGGCCTCAAATCGCTGGAAATCTCCACTTGCAATTTCCACAAAAAGAGAGTTTCAAAACTGATCTTTCCAAAGGAAGGCTTAAATCTGTGAGCTGAATACACACAACACAAAGAAGTTACTGAGAATTCTTCTGTCTTGCATTATATGAAGAAATCCCGTTTCCAACGAAAGCCTCAACGAGGTCTAAATATCCACTTGCAGACTTAACAAACAGAGTGTTTCCAAACTGCTCTTTGAAAAGAAAGGTTAAACTCTGTGAGTTGAAGACATCCAGTACAAAGTAGTTTCAGAGAATGATTCTGTCTAGTTTTTAATCGAGGACATTGCCATTTCTAAGATTGGCCTCAAATCTCTTGAAATCCCCATTGCAAATTCCACAAAAAGAGTGTTTCAAAACTGATCTTTCTAAAGGAAGGCTTAACTCTGTGACTTGAATACACACAACACAAAGAAGTTACTGAGAATTCTTCTGTCTTGCATTATATGAAGAAATCCCGTTTCCAACGAAGGCCTCAAAAAGGTCTAAATATCCACTTGCAGACTTAACAAACAGAGTGTTTCCAAACTGCTCTATGAAAAGAAAGGTTAAACTCTCTGAGTTGAACACACTCATTACAAAGTAGTTTCTGAGAATGATTCTGTCTAGTTTTTAAACGGGGATATTTCCATTTCTAAAATTGGCCTCAAATCGCTGGAAATCTCCACTTGCAATTTCCACAAAAAGAGTGTTTCAAAACTGATCTTTCTAAAGGAATGCTTAACTCTGTGAGTTGAATACACACAACAGAAAGAAGTTACGGGCAATTCTTCTGTCTTTCATTGTATGAAGAAATCCCGTTTCCAAAGAAGGCCTCAAATGGGTCTAAATATCCACTTGCAGACTTAACAAACAGAGGATTTCCAAACTACTCTGTGAAAAGAAATGTTAAACTCTGTGAGTTGAACTCACCCATTACAAAGTAGTTTCTGAGAATGATTCTGTCTAGTTATTGAACGGGGATATTTCCATTACTAAAATTGGCCTCAAATCGCTGGAAATCTCCACCTGCAATATCCACAAAAAGAGTGTTTCAAAACTGATCTTTCCAAAGGAACGCTTAACTCTGTGAGTTGAATACACACAACACAAAGAAGTTACTGAGAATTCTTCTGTCTAGCATTACATGAAGAAATCCCGTTTCCAACGAAAGCCTCCAACAGGACTAAATATCCACTTGCAGACTTAACAAACAGAGTGTTTCCAAACTGCTCTATGAAAAGAAAGGTTAAACTCTGTGAGTTGAACACACCCATTACAAAGTAGTTTCTGAGAATGATTCTGTCTAGTTTTGAAACGGGGATATTTCCATTTCTAAGATTGGCCTCAAATCGCTGGAAACCTCCACTTCCAATTTCCACAAAAAGAGTGTTTCAATACTGATCTTTATAAATGAAGGCTTAAATCTTTGAGTTGAATACACACAACACAAAGAAGTTAGTGAGAATTCTTCTGTCTAGCATTATATGAAGAAATCCCGTTTCCAATGAAGGCGTCAACCAGGTCTAAATATCCACTTGCAGACTTAACAAACAGAGTGCTTCCAAACTGCTCTATGAAAAATAAGGTTAAACTCTGTGAGTTGAAGACATCCAGTACAAACTAGTTTCTGAGAATGATTCTGTCTAGTTTTTAAACGACGATATTGCCATTTCTAAGATTGGCCTCAAATCTCTTAAAATCTCCACTTGCAAATTCCACAAAAAAGTGTTTCAAAACTGCTCCGTGTAAAGGAACGTTCAACTCTGTGAGTTGAATACACACAACGCAAAGAAGTTACTTAGAATACTTCTGTCTAGCATTATATGAAGAAATCCCGTTTCCAACGGAGGCCTGAACCAGGTCTTAATATCCACTTGCAGACTTAACAAACAGAGTGTTTTCAAACTGCTCTATGAAAAGAAAGCTTAAACTCTGTAAGTTGAACACACCCATTACAAAGTAGTTTCTGAGAATGATTCTGTCTAGTTTTGAAACGGGGATATTTCCATTTCTAAGATTGGCCTCAAATCGCTGGAAACCTCCACTTCCAATTTCCACAAAAAGAGTGTTTCAAAACTGATCTTTCTAAAGGAAGGCTTAACTCTGTGAGTTGAATACACACAACACAAAGAAGTTATTGAGAATTCTTCTGTCTTGCATTATATGAAGAAATCCCGTTTCCAACGAAGGCCTCAAAGAGGTCTAAATATCCACTTGCAGACTTAACAAACGGAGGGTTTCCAAACTGCTCTATGAAAAGAAACGTTAAACTCTGTGAGTTGAACACACCCATTACAAAGTAGTTTCTGAGAATGATTCTGTCTAGTTTTTAAACGGGGATATTTCCATTACTAAAATTGGCATCAAATCGCTGGAAATCTCCACCTGCAATTTCCACAGAAAGAGTGTTTCAAAACTGATCTTTCCAAAGGAAGGCTTAACTCTGTGAGTTGAATACACACAACACAAAGAAGTTACTGAGAATTCTTCTGTCTAGCATTATATGAAGAAATCCCGTTTCCAACGAAAGTCTCCAAAAGGACAAAATATCCACTTGCATATATAACAAACAGAGTGTTTCCAAACTGCTCTATGAAAAGAAAGGTTAAACTCTGTTAGTTGAACACACCCATTACAAAGTAGTTTCTGAGAATGATTCTGTCTAGTTTTGAAACGGGGATATTTCCATTTCTAAGATTGGCCTCAAATCGTTGGAAATCTCCACTTACAATTTCCTCAAAAAGAGTGTTTCAAAACTGATCTTTCTAAAGGAAGGCTTAACTCTGTGAGTTGAATACACACAAACCAAAGAAGTTACTGAGAATTCTTCTGTCTTGCATTATATGAAGAAATCCCATTTCCAACGAAGGCCTCAAAGAGGTCTAAATATCCACTTGCAGACTTAACAAGCAGAGTGTATCCAAACTGCTCTATGAAAAGAAAGGTTAAACTCTGTGAGTTGAACACATTCAGTACAAAGTAGTTTCTGAGAATGATTCTGTCTAGTTTTTAAACAAGGATATTGCCATTTCTAAGATTGACCTCAAATCTCTTGAAATCTCCACTTGCAAATTCCACAAAAAGAGTGTTTCAAAACTGCTCTGTCTAAAGTAACGTTCAACTCTGTTAGTTGAATACACACAATGCAAAGAAGTTACTGAGAATTCTTCTGTCTAGCATTATATGAAGAAATCCCATTTCCAACGAAGGCCTCAACCAGGTCTAAATATCCACTTGCAGACGTAACAAACAGAGTGTTTCCAAACTGCTCTATGAAAAGCAAGGTTAAACTCTGTGAGTTGAAGACATCCAGTACAAACTAGTTTCTGAGAATGATTCTGTCTAGTTTTTAAACGAGGATATTGCCATTTCTAAGATTGTCCTCAAATCTCTTGAAATCTCCACTTGCAAATTCCGCAAAAAGAGTGTTTAAAAACTGCTCAGTCTAAAGGAAAGTTCAACTCTGTGAGTTGAATACACACAACGCAAAGAAGTTACTGAGAATTCTTCTGTCTAGCATTATAGGAAGAAATCCCGTTTCCAACGAAGGCCTGAACCAGGTCTAGATATCCACTTGCAGACTTAACAAACAGAGTGTTTCCAAACTGCTCTATGAAAAGAAAGGTTAAACTCTGTGAGTTGAACACACCCATTACAAAGTAGTTTCAGAGAATGATTCTGTCTAGTTTTTAAACTGGGATATTTCCATTTCTAAAATAGGCCTCAAATCGCAGGAAATCTCCACTTGCAATTTCCACAAAAAGAGTGTTTCAAAACTGATCTTTCCAAAGGAAGGCTTAACTCTGTGAGTTGAATACACACAACACAAAGAAGTTACTGAGAATTCTTCTGTCTTGCATTATATGAAGAAATCCCGTTTCCAACGAAAGCCTCAGCGAGGTCTCAATATCCACTTGCAGACTTAACAAACAGAGTGTTTCCAAACTGCTCTATGAAAAGAAAGGTTAAACTCTGTGTGTTGAAGACACCCATTACAAAGTAGTTTCTGAGAATGATTCTGTCTAGTTTTTAAACGGGGATATTTCCATTTCTAAAATAGGCCTCAATTCGCTGGAAATCTCCACTTGCAATTTCCACAAAAAGAGTGTTTCAAAACTGATCTTTCTAAAGGAAGGCTTAACTCTGTGAGTTGAATACACACAACACAAAGAAGTTACTGAGAATTCTTCTGTCTTGCATTATATGAAGAAATCCCGTTTCCAACGAAGGCCTCAAAGAGGTCTAAATATCCACTTGCAGACTTAACAAACAGAGTGTTTCCAAACTGCTCTATGAAAAGAAAGGTTAAACTCTGTGAGTTGCACACACCCATTACAAAGTAGTTTCTGAGAATGATTCTGTCTAGTTTTTAAACGGGGATATTTACATTACGAAAATTGGCCTCAAATCGCTGGAAATCTCCAACTGCAATTTCCACAAAAAGAGTGTTTCAAAACTGATCTTTCCAAAGGAAGGCTTAATTCTGTGAGTTGAATACACACAACCCAAGAAGTTACGGAGAATTCTTCTGTCTACCATTATATGAAGAAATCCCGTTTCCAACGAATGCCTCAAAGAGGTCTAAATATCCACTTGCAGACTTAACAAACATAGGGTTTCCTAAGTGCTCTATGAAAAGAAAGGTTAAACTCTGTGAGTTGAACACACCCATTACAAAGTGGTTTCTGAGAATGATTCTGTCTAGTTTTGAAACGGTGATATTTCCATTTCTAATATGGGCCTCAAATCGCTGGAAATGTCCACTTGCAATTTCCACAAAAAGAGTGCTTAAAAACTGATCTTTCCGAAGGACGGCTTAACTCTGTGAGTTGAATACACGCAACACAAAGAAGTTACTGAGAATTCTTCTGTCTTGCATTATATGAAAAAATGCCGTTTCCAACGAAGTCCTCCAAGAGATGTAAATTTCCACTTGCAGACTTAACAAACAGAGTGTTTCCAAACTTCTCTATGAAAAGAAAGGTTAAACTCTGTGAGTTGAAGACATCCAGTACAAAGTAGTTTCTTTGAATGATTCTGTATAGTTTTTAATCGAGGATATTGCCATTTCTAAGATTGGCCTCAAATCTCATGAAATCTCCACTTGCAAATTCCACAAAAAGAGTGTTTCAAAACTGCTCTGTCTAAAGGAACGTTCAACTCTGTGAGTTGAATGCACACAACGCAAAGAAGTTACTGAGAATTCTTCTGTCTAGCATTGTATGAAGAAATCCCGTTTCCAAAGAAGGCCTCAACCAGGTCTAAATATTCACTTGCAGACTTAAGAAACAGAGTGTTTTCAAACTGCTCTATGAAAAGAAAGCTTAAACTCTGTGAGTTGAACACACCCATTACAAAGTAGTTTCTGAGAATGATTCTGTCTAGTTTTGAAACGGGGATATTTCCATTTCTAAGATTGGCCTCAAATCGCTGGAAACCTCCACTTCCAATTTCCACAAAAAGAGTGTTTCAAAACTGATCTTTCTAAAGGAAGGCTTAACTCTGTGAGTTGAATACACACAACACAAAGAAGTTATTGAGAATTCTTCTGTCTTGCATTATATGAAGAAATCCCGTTTCCAACGAAGGCCTCAAAGAGGTCTAAATATCCACTTGCAGACTTAACAAACGGAGGGTTTCCAAACTGCTCTATGAAAAGAAACGTTAAACTCTGTGAGTTGAACACACCCATTACAAAGTAGTTTCTGAGAATGATTCTGTCTAGTTTTGAAACGGGGATATTTCCATTTCTAAGATTGGCCCCAAATCGTTGGAAATCTCCACTTACAATTTCCTCAAAAAGAGTGTTTCAAAACTGATCTTTCTAAAGGAAGGCTTAACTCTGTGAGTTGAATACACACAAACCAAAGAAGTTACTGAGAATTCTTCTGTCTTGCATTATATGAAGAAATCCCGTTTCCAACGAAGGCCTCAAAGAGGTCTAAATATCCACTTGCAGACTTAACAAGCAGAGTGTATCCAAACTGCTCTATGAAAAGAAAGGTTAAACTCTGTGAGTTGAAGACATCCAGTACAAAGTAGTTTCTGAGAATGATTCTGTCTAGTTTTTAAACAAGGATATTGCCATTTCTAAGATTGGCCTCAAATCTCTTGAAATCTCCACTTGCAAATTCCACAAAAAGAGTGTTTCAAAACTGCTCTGTCTAAAGTAACGTTCAACTCTGTTAGTTGAATACACACAATGCAAAGAAGTTACTGAGAATTCTTCTGTCTAGCATTATATGAAGAAATCCCATTTCCAACGAAGGCCTCAACCAGGTCTAAATATCCACTTGCAGACGTAACAAACAGAGTGTTTCCAAACTGCTCTATGAAAAGCAAGGTTAAACTCTGTGAGTTGAAGACATCCAGTACAAACTAGTTTCTGAGAATGATTCTGTCTAGTTTTTAAACGAGGATATTGCCATTTCTAAGATTGGCCTCAAATCTCTTGAAATCTCCACTTGCAAATTCCGCAAAAAGAGTGTTTAAAAACTGCTCAGTCTAAAGGAAAGTTCAACTCAGTGAGTTGAATACACACAACGCAAAGAAGTTACTGAGAATTCTTCTGTCTAGCATTATAGGAAGAAATCCCGTTTCCAACGAAGGCCTGAACCAGGTCTAGATATCCACTTGCAGACTTAACAAACAGAGTGTTTCCAAACTGCTCTATGAAAAGAAAGGTTAAACTCTGTGAGTTGAACACACCCATTACAAAGTAGTTTCAGAGAATGCTTCTGTCTAGTTTTTAAACGGGGATATTTCCATTTCTAAAATAGGCCTCAAATCGCAGGAAATCTCCACTTGCAATTTCCACAAAAAGAGTGTTTCAAAACTGATCTTTCCAAAGGAAGGCTTAACTCTGTGAGTTGAATACACACAACACAAAGAAGTTACTGAGAATTCTTCTGTCTAGCATTATATGAAGAAATCCCGTTTCCAACGAAGGCCTCAAAGAGGTCTAAATATCCACTTGCAGACTTCACAAACAGAGTGTTTTCAAACTTCTCTATGAAAAGAAAGGTTAAACTCTGTGAGTTGAACACACCCATTACAAAGTAGTTTCTGAGAATGATTCTGTCTAGTTTTGAAACGGGGATTTTCCATTTCTAAGATTGGCCTCAAATCGCTGGAAATCTACACTTGCAATTTCCACAAAAAGAGTGTTTCAAAACTGATCTTTCTAAAGGAAGGCTTAACTCTGTGAGTCGAATACGCACAACACAAAGAAGTTACTGAGAATTCTTCTGTCTTGCATCATATGAAGAAATCCCATTTCCAAGGAAGGCCTAAACGAGGTCTAAATATCCACTTGCAGACTTAACACACAGAGTGTTTCCAAACAGCTCTATGAAAAGAAAGGTTAAACTCTGTGAGTTGAACACATCCAGTAGAAATAGTTTGTGAGAATGATTCTGTCTAGTTTTTAAGGAAGGATATTGCCATTTCTAAGATTGGCCTCAAATCCCTTGAAATCTGCACTTGCAAATTCCACAAAAAGAGTGTTTCAAAACTGCTGTCTAAACGAACGTTCAACACTGAGAGTTGAATACACAAAACGCAAAGAAGTTACTGAGAATTCTTCTGTCTAGCATTATATGAAGAAATCCCGTTTCCAACGAAGGCCTCAACCAGGTCTTAATATCCACTTGCTGACTTAACAAACGGAGTGTTTCCAAACTGCTCTATGAAAAGAAAGGTTAAACTCTGTGAGTTGAACACACCCATTGCAAGTAGTTTCTGAGAATGATTATGTGTAGTTTTGAAAAGGGGCTATTTCCATTTCTAACATTGCCCTAAAATCGCTGGAAATCTCCACTTGCAATTTCCACAAAAAGAGTGTTTCAAAACTGATCTTTCTAAGGGAAGGCTTCAATCTGTGAGTTGGATACACACCAACCAAAGAAGTTAATGAGAATTCTTCTGTCTTGCATTATATGAAGAAATCCCGTTTCCAACGATGGCCTCAACGAGGTCTAAATATCCACTTGCAGACTTCACAAACAGAGTGTTTCCATACTGCTCTATGAAAAGAAAGGTTAAACGCTGTGAGTTGAACACATCCAGTGCAAAGTAGTTTCTGAGAATGATTCTGTCTAGTTTTTAAACGAGGATATTGCCATTTCTAAGATTGGCCTCAAATCTCTTGAAATCTCCACTTGCAAATTCCACTAAAAGAGTGTTAAAAAACTGCTCTGTCTAAAGGAACGTTCAACTCTGTGAGTTGAATACACACAATGCAAAGAATTTACTGAGAATACTTCTGTCTAGCATTATATGAAGAAATCCCGTTTCCCACGAAGGCCTCAACCAGGTCAAAGTATCCACTTGCAGACTTAACAAACAGAGTGTTTTCAAACTGCTCTATGAAAAGAAAGGTTAAACTCTGTGAGTTGAACACACCCATTACAAAGTAGTTCCTGAGAATGATTCTGTCTAGTTTTGAAACGGGGATATTTCCATTTCTAAGATTGGCCTCAAATCGCTGAAAATCTCCATTTGCAATTTCCACAAAAAGAGTGTTTCAAAACTGATCTTTCTAAAGGAAGGCTTAATTCTGTGAGTTGAATACACACAACACAAAGAAGTTACTGAGAATTCTTCTGTCTAGCATTATATGAAGAAATCCCGTTTCCAACGAAGGCCTCAAAGAGGTCTAAATATCCAATTGCAGACTTCACAAACAGAGTGTTTTCAAACTTCTCTATGAAAAGAAAGGTTAAACTCTGTGAGTTGAACACACCCATTACAAAGCAGTTTCTGAGAATGATTCTGTCTAGTTTTGAAACGGGGATTTTCCATTTCTAAGATTGGCCTCAAATCGCTGGAAATCTCCACTTGCAATTTCCACAATAAGAGTGTTTCAAAACTGATCTTTCTAAAGGAAGGCTTAACACTGTGAGTCGAATACACACAACACAAAGAAGTTACTGAGAATTCTTCTGTCTTGCATCATATGAAGAAATCCCATTTCCAAGGACGGCCTAATCGAGGTCTAAATATCCACTTGCAGACTTAACACACAGAGTGTTTACAAACAGCTCTATGAAATGAAAGGTTAAACTCTGTGAGTTGAACACATCCAGTAGAAATAGTTTGTGAGAATGATTATGTCTAGTTTTTAAAGAAGGATATTGCCATTTCTAAGATTGGCCTCAAATCCCTTGAAATCTGCACTTGCAAATTCCACAAAAAGAGTGTTTCAAAACTGCTGTCTAAACGAACGTTCAACAGTGAGAGTTGAATACACAAAACGCAAAGAAGTTACTGAGAATTCTTCTGTCTAGCATTATATGAAGAAATCCCGTTTCCAACGAAGGCCTCAACCAGGTCTTAATATCCACTTGCTGACTTAACAAACGGAGTGTTTCCAAACTGCTCTATGAAAAGAAAGGTTAAACTCTGTGAGTTGAACACACCCACTGAAAGTAGTTTCTGAGAATGATTATGTGTAGTTTTGAAAAGGGGCTATTTCCATTTCTAACATTGCCCTAAAATCGCTGGAAATCTCCACTTGCAATTTCCACAAAAAGAGTGTTTCAAAACTGATCTTTCTAAGGGAAGGCTTCAATCTGTGAGTTGGATACACACAAACCAAAGAAGTTGATGAGAATTCTTCTGTCTTGCATTATATGAAGAAATCCCGTTTCCAACGATGGCCTCAACGAGGTCTAAATATCCACTTGCAGACTTCACAAACAGAGTGTTTCCATACTGCTCTATGAAAAGAAAGGTTAAAAGCTGTGAGTTGAACACATCCAGTGCAAAGTAGTTTCTGAGAATGATTCTGTCTAATTTTTAAACGAGGATATTGCCATTTCTAAGATTGGCCTCAAATCTTTTGAAATCTCCACTTGCAAATTCCACTAAAAGAGTGTTAAAAAACTGCTCTGTCTAAAGGAACGTTCAACTCTGTGAGTTGAATACACACAATGCAAAGAATTTACTGAGAATACTTCTGTCTAGCATTATATGAAGAAATCCCGTTTCCCACGAAGGCCTCAACCAGGTCTAAGTATCCACTTGCAGACTTAACAAACAGAGTGTTTTCAAACTGCTCTATGAAAAGAAAGGTTAAACTCTGTGAGTTGAACACACCCATTACAAAGTAGTTCCTGAGAATGATTCTGTCTAGTTTTGAAACGGGGATATTTCCATTTCAAAGATTGGCCTCAAATCGCTGGAAATCTCCATTTGCAATTTCCACAAAAAGAGTGTTTCAAAACTGATCTTTCTAAAGGAAGGCTTAATTCTGTGAGTTGAATACACACAACACAAAGAAGTTACTGAGAATTCTTCTGTCTAGCATTATATGAAGAAATCCCGTTTCCAACGAAGGCCTCAAAGAGGTCTAAATATCCACTTGCAGACTTCACAAACAGAGTGTTTTCAAACTTCTCTATGAAAAGAAAGGTTAAACTCTGTGAGTTGAACACAGCCATTACAAAGTAGTTTCTGAGAATGATTCTGTCTAGTTTTGAAACGGGGATTTTCCATTTCTAAGATTGGCCTCAAATCGCTGGAAATCTCCACTTGCAATTTCCACAAAAAGAGTGTTTCAAAACTGATCTTTCTTAAGGAAGGCTTAACTCTGTGAGTCGAATACGCACAACACAAAGAAGTTACTGAGAAATCTTCTGTCTTGCATCATATGAAGAAATCCCATTTCCAAGGAAGGCCTAAACGAGGTCTAAATATCCACTTGCAGACTTAACACACAGAGTGTTTCCAAACAGCTCTATGAAAAGAAAGGTTAAACTCTGTGAGTTGAACACATCCAGTAGAAATAGTTTGTGAGAATGATTCTGTCTAGTTTTTAAAGAAGGATATTGCCATTTCTAAGATTGGCCTCAAATCCCTTGAAATCTGCACTTGCAAATTCCACAAAAAGAGTGTTTCAAAACTGCTGTCTAAACGAACGTTCAACAGTGAGAGTTGAATACACAAAACGCAAAGAAGTTACTGAGAATTCTTCTGTCTAGCATTATATGAAGAAATCCCGTTTCCAACGAAGGCCTCAACCAGGTCTTAATATCCACTTGCTGACTTAACAAACGGAGTGTTTCCAAACTGCTCTATGAAAAGAAAGGTTAAACTCTGTGAGTTGAACACACCCATTGCAAGTAGTTTCTGAGAATGATTATGTGTAGTTTTGAAAAGGGGCTATTTCCATTTCTAACATTGCCCTAAAATCGCTGGAAATCTCCACTTGCAATTTCCACAAAAAGAGTGTTTCAAAACTGATCTTTCTAAGGGAAGGCTTCAATCTGTGAGTTGGATACACACAAACCAAAGAAGTTGATGAGAATTCTTCTGTCTTGCATTATATGAAGAAATCCCGTTTCCAACGATGGCCTCAACGAGGTCTAAATATCCACTTGCAGACTTCACAAACAGAGTGTTTCCATACTGCTCTATGAAAAGAAAGGTTAAAAGCTGTGAGTTGAACACATCCAGTGCAAAGTAGTTTCTGAGAATGATTCTGTCTAATTTTTAAACGAGGATATTGCCATTTCTAAGATTGGCCTCAAATCTTTTGAAATCTCCACTTGCAAATTCCACTAAAAGAGTGTTAAAAAACTGCTCTGTCTAAAGGAACGTTCAACTCTGTGAGTTGAATACACACAATGCAAAGAATTTACTGAGAATACTTCTGTCTAGCATTATATGAAGAAATCCCGTTTCCCACGAAGGCCTCAACCAGGTCTAAGTATCCACTTGCAGACTTAACAAACAGAGTGTTTTCAAACTGCTCTATGAAAAGAAAGGTTAAACTCTGTGAGTTGAACACACCCATTACAAAGTAGTTCCTGAGAATGATTCTGTCTAGTTTTGAAACGGGGATATTTCCATTTCTAAGATTGGCCTCAAGTCGCTGGAAATCTCCATTTGCAATTTCCACAAAAAGAAGGTTTCAAAACTGATCTGTCTAAAGGAAGGCTTAATTCTGTGAGTTGAATACACACAACACAAAGAAGTTACTGAGAATTCTTCTGTGTAGCATTATATGAAGAAATCCCGTTTCCAACGAAGGCCTCAAAGAGGTCTAAATATCCACTTGCAGACTTCACAAACAGAGTGTTTTCAAACTGCTCTATGAAAAGAAAGGTTAAACTCTGTGAGTTGAACACACCCATTACAAAGTAGTTCCTGAGAATGATTCTGTCTAGTTTTGAAACGGGGATATTTCCATTTCTAAGATTGGCCTCAAATCGCTGGAAATCTCCATTTGCAATTTCCACAAAAAGAGTGTTTCAAAACTGATCTTTCTAAAGGAAGGCTTAATTCTGTGAGTTGAATACACACAACACAAAGAAGTTACTGAGAATTCTTCTGTCTAGCATTATATGAAGAAATCCCGTTTCCAAAGAAGGCCTCAAAGAGGTCTAAATATCCACTTGCAGACTTCACAAACAGAGTGTTTTCAAACTTCTCTATGAAAAGAAAGGTTAAACTCTGTGAGTTGAACACACCCATTACAAAGTAGTTTCTGAGAATGATTCTGTCTAGTTTTGAAACGGGGATTTTCCATTTCTAAGATTGGCCTCAAATCGCTGGAAATCTCCACTTGCACTTTCCACAATAAGAGTGTTTCAAAACTGATCTTTCTAAAGGAAGGCTTAACACTGTGAGTCGAATACACACAACACAAAGAAGTTACTGAGAATTCTTCTGTCTTGCATCATATGAAGAAATCCCATTTCCAAGGACGGCCTAATCGAGGTCTAAATATCCACTTGCAGACTTAACACACAGAGTGTTTACAAACAGCTCTATGAAATGAAAGGTTAAACTCTGTGAGTTGAACACATCCAGTAGAAATAGTTTGTGAGAATGATTCTGTCTAGTTTTTAAAGAAGGATATTGCCATTTCTAAGATTGGCCTCAAATCCCTTGAAATCTGCACTTGCAAATTCCACAAAAAGAGTGTTTCAAAACTGCTGTCTAAACGAACGTTCAACACTGAGAGTTGAATACACAAAACGCAAAGAAGTTACTGAGAATTCTTCTGTCTAGCATTATATGAAGAAATCCCGTTTCCAACGAAGGCCTCAACCAGGTCTTAATATCCACTTGCTGACTTAACAAACGGAGTGTTTCCAAACTGCTCTATGAAAAGAAAGGTTAAACTCTGTGAGTTGAACACACCCATTGCAAGTAGTTTCTGAGAATGATTATGTGTAGTTTTGAAAAGGGGCTATTTCCATTTCTAACATTGCCCAAAAATCGCTGGAAATCTCCACTTGCAATTTCCACAAAAAGAGTGTTTCAAAACTGATCTTTCTAAGGGAAGGCTTCAATCTGTGAGTTGGATACACACAAACCAAAGAAGTTGATGAGAATTCTTCTGTCTTGCATTATATGAAGAAATCCCGTTTCCAACGATGGCCTCAACGAGGTCTAAATATCCACTTGCAGACTTCACAGAGTGTTTCCATACTGCTCTATGAAAAGAAAGGTTAAAAGCTCTGAGTTGAACACATCCAGTGCAAAGTAGTTTCTGAGAATGATTCTGTCTAATTTTTAAACGAGGATATTGCCATTTCTAAGATTGGCCCCAAATCTTTTGAAATCTCCACTTGCAAATTCCACTAAAAGAGTGTTAAAAAACTGCTCTGTCTAAAGGAACGTTCAACTCTGTGAGTTGAATACACACAATGCAAAGAATTTACTGAGAATACTTCTGTCTAGCATTATATGAAGAAATCCCGTTTCCCACGAAGGCCTCAACCAGGTCTAAGTATCCACTTGCAGACTTAACAAACAGAGTGTTTTCAAACTGCTCTATGAAAAGAAAGGTTAAACTCTGTGAGTTGAACACACCCATTACAAAGTAGTTCCTGAGAATGATTCTGTCTAGTTTTGAAACGGGGATATTTCCATTTCTAAGATTGGCCACAAGTCGCTGGAAATCTCCATTTGCAATTTCCACAAAAAGAAGGTTTCAAAACTGATCTGTCTAAAGGAAGGCTTAATTCTGTGAGTTGAATACACACAACACAAAGAAGTTACTGAGAATTCTTCTGTGTAGCATTATATGAAGAAATCCCGTTTCCAACGAAGGCCTCAAAGAGGTCTAAATATCCACTTGCAGACTTCACAAACAGAGTGTTTTCAAACTGCTCTATGAAAAGAAAGGTTAAACTCTGTGAGTTGAACACACCCATTACAAAGTAGTTCCTGAGAATGATTCTGTCTAGTTTTGAAACGGGGATATTTCCATTTCTAAGATTGGCCTCAAATCGCTGGAAATCTCCATTTGCAATTTCCACAAAAAGAGTGTTTCAAAACTGATCTTTCTAAAGGAAGGCTTAATTCTGTGAGTTGAATACACACAACACAAAGAAGTTACTGAGAAGTCTTCTGTCTGGCATTATATGAAGAAATCCCGTTTCCAACGAAGGCCTCAAAGAGGTCTAAATATCCACTTGCAGACTTCACAAACAGAGTGTTTTCAAACTTCTCTATGAAAAGAAAGGTTAAACTCTGTGAGTTGAACACACCCATTACGAAGTAGTTTCTGAGAATGATTCTGTCTAGTTTTGAAACGGGGATTTTCCATTTCTAAGATTGGCCTCAAATCGCTGGAAATCTCCACTTGCAATTTCCACAAAAAGAGTGTTTCAAAACTGATCTTTCTAAAGGAAGGCTTAACTCTGTGAGTCGAATACGCACAACACAAAGAAGTTACTGAGAATTCTTCTGTCTTGCATCATATGAAGAAATCCCATTTCCAAGGAAGGCCTAAACGAGGTCTAAATATCCACTTGCAGACTTAACACACAGAGTGTTTCCAAACAGCTCTATGAAAAGAAAGGTTAAACTCTGTGAGTTGAACACATCCAGTAGAAATAGTTTGTGAGAATGATTCTGTCTAGTTTTTAAAGAAGGATATTGCCATTTCTAAGATTGGCCTCAAATCCCTTGAAATCTGCACTTGCAAATTCCACAAAAAGAGTGTTTCAAAACTGCTGTCTAAACGAACGTTCAACACTGAGAGTTGAATACACAAAACGCAAAGAAGTTACTGAGAATTCTTCTGTCTAGCATTATATGAAGAAATCCCGTTTCCAACGAAGGCCTCAACCAGGTCTTAATATCCACTTGCTGACTTAACAAACGGAGTGTTTCCAAACTGCTCTATGAAAAGAAAGGTTAAACTCTGTGAGTTGAACACACCCATTGCAAGTAGTTTCTGAGAATGATTATGTGTAGTTTTGAAAAGGGGCTATTTCCATTTCTAACATTGCCCAAAAATCGCTGGAAATCTCCACTTGCAATTTCCACAAAAAGAGTGTTTCAAAACTGATCTTTCTAAGGGAAGGCTTCAATCTGTGAGTTGGATACACACAAACCAAAGAAGTTAATGAGAATTCTTCTGTCTTGCATTATATGAAGAAATCCCGTTTCCAACGATGGCCTCAACGAGGTCTAAATATCCACTTGCAGACTTCACAAACAGAGTGTTTCCATACTGCTCTTTGAAAAGAAAGGTTAAAAGCTGTGAGTTGAACACATCCAGTGCAAAGTAGTTTCTGAGAATGATTCTGTCTAGTTTTTAAACGAGGATATTGCCATTTCTAAGATTGGCCTCAAATCTCTTGAAATCTCCACTTGCAAATTCCACTAAAAGAGTGTTAAAAAACTGCTCTGTCTAAAGGAACGTTCAACTCTGTGAGTTGAATACACACAATGCAAAGAATTTACTGAGAATACTTCTGTCTAGCATTATATGAAGAAATCCCGTTTCCCACGAAGGCCTCAACCAGGTCTAAGTATCCACTTGCAGACTTAACAAACAGAGTGTTTTCAAACTGCTCTATGAAAAGAAAGGTTAAACTCTGTGAGTTGAACACACCCATTACAAAGTAGTTCCTGAGAATGATTCTGTCTAGTTTTGAAACGGGGATATTTCCATTTCTAAGATTGGCCTCAAATCGCTGGAAATCTCCATTTGCAATTTCCACAAAAAGAAGGTTTCAAAACTGATCTTTCTAAAGGAAGGCTTAATTCTGTGAGTTGAATACACACAACACAGAGAAGTTACTGAGAATTCTTCTGTCTAGCATTATATGAAGAAATCCCGTTTCCAACGAAGGCCTCAAAGAGGTCTAAATATCCACTTGCAGACTTCACAAACAGAGTGTTTTCAAACTTCTCTATGAAAAGAAAGGTTAAACTCTGTGAGTTGAACACACCCATTACAAAGTAGTTCCTGAGAATGATTCTGTCTAGTTTTGAAACGGGGATATTTCCATTTCTAAGATTGGCCTCAAATCGCTGGAAATCTCCATTTGCAATTTCCACAAAAAGAGTGTTTCGAAACTGATCTTTCTAAAGGAAGGCTTAATTCTGTGAGTTGAATACACACAACACAAAGAAGTTACTGAGAATTCTTCTGTCTAGCATTATATGAAGAAATCCCGTTTCCAACGAAGGCCTCAAAGAGGTCTAAATATCCACTTGCAGACTTCACAAACAGAGTGTTTTCAAACTTCTCTATGAAAAGAAAGGTTAAACTCTGTGAGTTGAACACACCCATTACAAAGTAGTTTCTGAGAATGATTCTGTCTAGTTTTGAAACGGGGATTTTCCATTTCTAAGATTGGCCTCAAATCGCTGGAAATCTCCACTTGCAATTTCCACAAAAAGAGTGTTTCAAAACTGATCTTTCTAAAGGAAGGCTTAACTCTGTGAGTCGAATACGCACAACACAAAGAAGTTACTGAGAATTCTTCTGTCTTGCATCATATGAAGAAATCCCATTTCCAAGGAAGGCCTAAACGAGGTCTAAATATCCACTTGCAGACTTAACACACAGAGTGTTTCCAAACAGCTCTATGAAAAGAAAGGTTAAACTCTGTGAGTTGAACACATCCAGTAGAAATAGTTTGTGAGAATGATTCTGTCTAGTTTTTAAAGAAGGATATTGCCATTTCTAAGATTGGCCTCAAATCTCTTGAAATCTGCACTTGCAAATTCCACAAAAAGAGTGTTTCAAAACTGCTGTCTAAACGAAAGTTCAACACTGAGAGTTGAATACACAAAACGCAAAGAAGTTACTGAGAATTCTTCTGTCTAGCATTATATGAAGAAATCCCGTTTCCAACGAAGGCCTCAACCAGGTCTTAATATCCACTTGCTGACTTAACAAACGGAGTGTTTCCAAACTGCTCTATGAAAAGAAAGGTTAAACTCTGTGAGTTGAACACACCCATTGCAAGTAGTTTCTGAGAATGATTATGTGTAGTTTTGAAAAGGGGCTATTTCCATTTCTAACATTGCCCTAAAATCGCTGGAAATCTCCACTTGCAATTTCCACAAAAAGAGTGTTTCAAAACTGATCTTTCTAAGGGAAGGCTTCAATCTGTGAGTTGGATACACACAAACCAAAGAAGTTAATGAGAATTCTTCTGTCTTGCATTATATGAAGAAATCCCGTTTCCAACAATGGCCTCAACGAGGTCTAAATATCCACTTGCAGACTTCACAAACAGAGTGTTTCCATACTGCTCTATGAAAAGAAAGGTTAAAAGCTGTGAGTTGAACACATCCAGTGCAAAGTAGTTTCTGAGAATGATTCTTTCTAATTTTTAAACGAGGATATTGCCATTTCTAAGATTGGCCTCAAATCTCTTGAAATCTCCACTTGCAAATTCCAGTAAAAGAGTGTTAAAAAACTGCTCTGTCTAAAGGAACGTTCAACTCTGTGAGTTGAATACACACAATGCAAAGAATTTACTGAGAATACTTCTGTCTAGCATTATATGAAGAAATCCCGTTTCCCACGAAGGCCTCAACCAGGTCTAAGTATCCACTTGCAGACTTAACAAACAGAGTGTTTTCAAACTGCTCTATGAAAAGAAAGGTTAAACTCTGTGAGTTGAACACACCCATTACAAAGTAGTTCCTGAGAATGATTCTGTCTAGTTTTGAAACGGGGATATTTCCATTTCTAAGATTGGCCTCAAATCGCTGGAAATCTCCATTTGCAATTTCCACAAAAAGAAGGTTTCAAAACTGATCTTTCTAAAGGAAGGCTTAATTCTGTGAGTTGAATACACACAACACAAAGAAGTTACTGAGAATTCTTCTGTCTAGCATTATATGAAGAAATCCCGTTTCCAACGAAGGCCTCAAAGAGGTCTAAATATCCACTTGCAGACTTCACAAACAGAGTGTTTTCAAACTGCTCTATGAAAAGAAAGGTTAAACTCTGTGAGTTGAACACACCCATTACAAAGTAGTTCCTGAGAATGATTCTGTCTAGTTTTGAAACGGGGATATTTCCATTTCTAAGATTGGCCTCAAATCGCTGGAAATCTCCATTTGCAATTTCCACAAAAAGAGTGTTTCGAAACTGATCTTTCTAAAGGAAGGCTTAATTCTGTGAGTTGAATACACACAACACAAAGAAGTTACTGAGAATTCTTCTGTCTAGCATTATATGAAGAAATCCCGTTTCCAACGAAGGCCTCAAAGAGGTCTAAATATCCACTTGCAGACTTCACAAACAGAGTGTTTTCAAACTTCTCTATGAAAAGAAAGGTTAAACTCTGTGAGTTGAACACACCCATTACAAAGTAGTTTCTGAGAATGATTCTGTCTAGTTTTGAAACGGGGATTTTCCATTTCTAAGATTGGCCTCAAATCGCTGGAAATCTCCACTTGCAATTTCCACAAAAAGAGTGTTTCAAAACTGATCTTTCTAAAGGAAGGCTTAACTCTGTGAGTCGAATACGCACAACACAAAGAAGTTACTGAGAATTCTTCTGTCTTGCATCATATGAAGAAATCCCATTTCCAAGGAAGGCCTAAACGAGGTCTAAATATCCACTTGCAGACTTAACACACAGAGTGTTTCCAAACAGCTCTATGAAAAGAAAGGTTAAACTCTGTGAGTTGAACACATCCAGTAGAAATAGTTTGTGAGAATGATTCTGTCTAGTTTTTAAAGAAGGATATTGCCATTTCTAAGATTGGCCTCAAATCTCTTGAAATCTGCACTTGCAAATTCCACAAAAAGAGTGTTTCAAAACTGCTGTCTAAACGAAAGTTCAACACTGAGAGTTGAATACACAAAACGCAAAGAAGTTACTGAGAATTCTTCTGTCTAGCATTATATGAAGAAATCCCGTTTCCAACGAAGGCCTCAACCAGGTCTTAATATCCACTTGCTGACTTAACAAACGGAGTGTTTCCAAACTGCTCTATGAAAAGAAAGGTTAAACTCTGTGAGTTGAACACACCCATTGCAAGTAGTTTCTGAGAATGATTATGTGTAGTTTTGAAAAGGGGCTATTTCCATTTCTAACATTGCCCTAAAATCGCTGGAAATCTCCACTTGCAATTTCCACAAAAAGAGTGTTTCAAAACTGATCTTTCTAAGGGAAGGCTTCAATCTGTGAGTTGGATACACACAAACCAAAGAAGTTAATGAGAATTCTTCTGTCTTGCATTATATGAAGAAATCCCGTTTCCAACAATGGCCTCAACGAGGTCTAAATATCCACTTGCAGACTTCACAAACAGAGTGTTTCCATACTGCTCTATGAAAAGAAAGGTTAAAAGCTGTGAGTTGAACACATCCAGTGCAAAGTAGTTTCTGAGAATGATTCTTTCTAATTTTTAAACGAGGATATTGCCATTTCTAAGATTGGCCTCAAATCTCTTGAAATCTCCACTTGCAAATTCCAGTAAAAGAGTGTTAAAAAACTGCTCTGTCTAAAGGAACGTTCAACTCTGTGAGTTGAATACACACAATGCAAAGAATTTACTGAGAATACTTCTGTCTAGCATTATATGAAGAAATCCCGTTTCCCACGAAGGCCTCAACCAGGTCTAAGTATCCACTTGCAGACTTAACAAACAGAGTGTTTTCAAACTGCTCTATGAAAAGAAAGGTTAAACTCTGTGAGTTGAACACACCCATTACAAAGTAGTTCCTGAGAATGATTCTGTCTAGTTTTGAAACGGGGATATTTCCATTTCTAAGATTGGCCTCAAATCGCTGGAAATCTCCATTTGCAATTTCCACAAAAAGAGTGTTTCAAAACTTATCTTTCTAAAGGAAGGCTTAATTCTGTGAGTTGAATACACACAACACAAAGAAGTTACTGAGAATTCTTCTGTCTAGCATTATATGAAGAAATCCCGTTTCCAACGAAGGCCTCAAAGAGGTCTAAATATCCACTTGCAGACTTCACAAACAGAGTGTTTTCAAACTTCTCTATGAAAAGAAAGGTTAAACTCTGTGAGTTGAACACACCCATTACATAGTAGTTTCTGAGAATGATTCTGTCTAGTTTTGAAACGGGGATTTTCCATTTCTAAGATTGGCCTGAAATCGCTTGAAATCTCCACTTGCAATTTCCACAAAAAGAGTGTTTCAAAACTGATCTTTCTAAAGGAAGGCTTAACTCTGTGAGTCGAATACACACAACACAAAGAAGTTACTGAGAATTCTTCTGTCTTGCATCATATGAAGAAATCCCATTTCCAAGGACTGCCTAAACGAGGTCTAAATATCCACTTGCAGACTTAACACACAGAGTGTTTACAAACAGCTCTATGAAATGAAAGGTTAAGCTCTGTGAGTTGAACACATCCAGTAGAAATAGTTTGTGAGAATGATTCTGTCTAGTTTTTAAAGAAGGATATTGCCATTTCTAAGACTGGCCTGAAATCTCTTGAAATCTGCACTTGCAAATTCCACAAAAAGAGTGTTTCAAAACTGCTGTCTAAACGAACGTTCAACACTGAGAGTTGAATACACAAAACGCAAAGGAGTTACTGAGAATTCTTCTGTCTAGCATTATATGAAGAAATCCCGTTTCCAACGAAGGCCTCAACCAGGACTTAATATCCACTTGCTGACTTAACAAACGGAGTGTTTCCAAACTGCTCTATGAAAAGAAAGGTTAAACTCTGTGAGTTGAACACACCCATTGCAAGTAGTTTCTGAGAATGATTATGTGTAGTTTTGAAAAGGGGCTATTTCCATTTCTAACATTGCCCTAAAATCGCTGGAAATCTCCACTTGCAATTTCCACAAAAAGAGTGTTTCAAAACTGATCTTTCTAAGGGAAGGCTTTAATCTGTGAGTTGGATACACACAAACCAAAGAAGTTAATGAGAATTCTTCTGTATTGCATTATATGAAGAAATCCCGTTTCCAACGATGGCCTCAACGAGGTCTAAATATCCACTTGCAGACTTCACAAACAGAGTGTTTCCATACTGCTCTATGAAAAGAAAGGTTAAAAGCTGTGAGTTGAACACATCCAGTGCAAAGTAGTTTCTGAGAATGATTCTGTCTAATTTTTAAACGAGGATATTGCCATTTCTAAGATTGGCCTCAAATCTCTTGAAATCTCCACTTGCAAATTCCACTAAAAGAGTGTTAAAAAACTGCTCTGTCTAAAGGAACGTTCAACTCTGTGAGTTGAATACACACAATGCAAAGAATTTACTGAGAATACTTCTGTCTAGCATTATATGAAGAAATCCCGTTTGCAACGAAGGCCTCAACCAGGTCTAAATATCCACTTGCAGACTTAACAAACAGAGTGTTTTCAAACTGCTCTATGAAAAGAAAGGTTAAACGCTGTGAGTTGAACACACCCATTACAAAGTAGTTCCTGAGAATGATTCTGTCTAGTTTTGAAACGGGGATATTTCCATTTCTAAGATTGGCCTCAAATCGCTGGAAATCTCCATTTGCAATTTCCACAAAAAGAGGGTTTCAAAACTGATCTTTCTAAAGGAAGGCTTAATTCTGTGAGTTGAATACACACAACACAAAGAAGTTACTGAGAATTCTTCTGTCTAGCATTATATGAAGAAATCCCGTTTCCAACGAAGGCCTCAAAGAGGTCTAAATATCCACTTGCGGACTTCACAGAGTGTTTTCAAACTTCTCTATGAAAAGAAAGGTTAAACTCTGTGAGTTGAACACACCCATTACAAAGTACTTTCTGAGAATGATTCTGTCTAGTTTTGAAACGGGATTTTCCATTTCTAAGATTGGCCTCAAATCGCTGGAAATCTCCACTTGCAATTTCCACAAAAAGAGTGTTTCAAAACTGATCTTTCTAAAGGAAGGCTTAACTCTGTGAGTCGAATACGAACAACACAAAGAAGTTACTGAGAATTCTTCTGTCTTGCATCATATGAAGAAATCCCATTTCCAAGGAAGGCCTCAAAGAGGTCTAAATATCCACTTGCAGACTTAACACACAGAGTGTTTCCAAACAGCTCTATGAAAAGAAAGGTTAAACTCTGTGAGTTGAACACATCCAGTAGAAATAGTTTGTGAGAATGATTCTGTCTAGTTTTTAAAGAAGGATATTGCCATTTCTAAGATTGGCCTCAAATCTCTTGAAATCTGCACTTGCAAATTCCACAAAAAGAGTGTTTCAAAACTGCTGTCTAAACGAACGTTCAACACTGAGAGTTGAATACACAAAACGCAAAGAAGTTACTGAGAATTCTTCTGTCTAGCATTATATGAAGAAATCCCGTTTCCAACGAAGGCCTCAACCAGGTCTTAATATCCACTTGCTGACTTAACAAACGGAGTGTTTCCAAACTGCTCTATGAAAAGAAAGGTTAAACTCTGTGAGTTGAACACACCCATTGCAAGTAGTTTCTGAGAATGATTATGTGTAGTTTTGAAAAGGGGCTATTTCCATTTCTAACATTGCCCTAAAATCGCTGGAAATCTCCACTTGCAATTTCCACCAAAAGAGTGTTTCAAAACTGATCTTTATAAGGGAAGGCTTCAATCTGTGAGTTGGATACACACCAACCAAAGAAGTTAATGAGAATTCTTCTGTCTTGCATTATATGAAGAAATACCGTTTCCAACGATGGCCTCAACGAGGTCTAAATATCCACTTGCAGACTTCACAAACAGAGTGTTTCCATACTGCTCTATGAAAAGAAAGGTTAAAAGCTGTGAGTTGAACACATCCAGTGCAAAGTAGTTTCTGAGAATGATTCTGTCTAATTTTTAATCGAGGATATTCCCATTTCTAAGATTGGCCTCAAATCTCTTGAAATCTCCACTTGCAAATTCCACTAAAAGAGTGTTAAAAAACTGCTCTGTCTAAAGGAACGTTCAACTCTGTGAGTTGAATACACACAATGCAAAGAATTTACTGAGAATACTTCTGTCTAGCATTATATGAAGAAATCCCGTTTCCGACGAAGGCCTCAACCAGGTCTAAGTATCCACTTGCAGACTTAACAAACAGAGTGTTTTCAAACTGCTCTATGAAAAGAAAGGTTAAACTCTGTGAGTTGAACACACCCATTACAAAGTAGTTCCTGAGAATGATTCTGTCTAGTTATGAAACGGGGATATTTCCTTTTCTAATATTGGCCTCAAATCGCTGGAAATCTCCATTTGCAATTTCCACAAAAATAGTGTTTCAAAACTGATCTTTCTAAAGGAAGGCTTAATTCTGTGAGTTGAATACACACAACACAAAGAAGTTACTGAGAATTCTTCTGTCTTGCATTATATGAAGAAATCCCGTTTCCAACGAAGGCCTCAAAGAGGTCTAAATATCCACTTGCAGACTTCACAAACAGAGTGTTTTCAAACTTCTCTATGAAAAGAAAGGTTAAACTCTGTGAGTTGAACACACCCATTACAAAGTAGTTTCTGAGAATGATTCTGTCTAGTTTTGAAACGGGGATTTTCCATTTCTAAGATTGGCCTCAAATCGCTGGAAATCTCCACTTGCAATTTCCACAAAAAGAGTGTTTCAAAACTGATCTTTCTAAAGGAAGGCTTAACTCTGTGAGTCGAATAAACACAACACAAAGAAGTTACTGAGAATTCTTCTGTCTTGCATCATATGAAGAAATCCCATTTCCAAGGACGGCCTAAACGAGGTCTAAATATCCACTTGCAGACTTAACACACAGAGTGTTTACAAACAGCTCTATGAAATGAAAGGTTAAACTCTGTGAGTTGAACACAACCAGTAGAAATAGTTTGTGAGAATGATTCTGTCTAGTTTTTAAAGAAGGATATTGCCATTTCTAAGATTGGCCTCAAATCTCTTGAAATCTGCACTTGCAAATTCCACAAAAAGAGTGTTTCAAAACTGCTGTCTAAACGAACGTTCAACACTGAGAGTTGAATGCACAAAACGCAAAGAAGTTACTGAGAATTCTTCTGTCTAGCATTATATGAAGAAATCCCGTTTCCAACGAAGGCCTCAACCAGGTCTTAATAACCACTTGCTGACTTAACAAACGGAGTGTTTCCAAACTGCTCTATGAAAAGAAAGGTTAAACTCTGTGAGTTGAACACACGCATTGCAAGTAGTTTCTGAGAATGATTATGTGTAGTTTTGAAAAGGGGATATTTCCATTTCTAACATTGCCCTAAAATCGCTGGAAATCTCCACTTGCAATTTCCACAAAAAGAGTGTTTCAAAACTGATCTTTCTAAGGGAAGGCTTCAATCTGTGAGTTGGATACACACAAACCAAAGAAGTTAATGAGAATTCTTCTGTCTTGCATTATATGAAGAAATCCCGTTTCCAACGATGGTCTCAACGAGGTCTAAATATCCACTTGCAGACTTCACAAACAGAGTGTTTCCATACTGCTCTATGAAAAGAAAGGTTAAAAGCTGTGAGTTGAACACATCCAGTGCAAAGTAGTTTCTGAGAATGATTCTGTCTAATTTTTAATCGAGGATATTGCCATTTCTAAGATTGGCCTCAAATCTCTTGAAATCTCCACTTGCAAATTCCACTAAAAGAATGTTAAAAAACTGCTCTGTCTAAAGGAACGTTCAACTCTGTGAGTTGAATACACACAATGCAAAGAATTTACTGAGAATACTTCTGTCTAGCATTATATGAAGAAATCACGTTTCCCACGAAGGCCTCAACCAGGTCTAAGTATCCACTTGCAGACTTAACAAACAGAGTGTTTTCAAACTGCTCTATGAAAAGAAAGGTTAAACTCTGTGAGTTGAACACACCCATTACAAAGTAGTTCCTGAGAATGATTCTGTCTAGTTTTGAAACGGGGATATTTCCTTTTCTAAGATTGGCCTCAAATCGCTGGAAATCTCCATTTTCAATTTCCACAAAAAGAGTGTTTCAAAACTGATCTTTCTAAAGGAAGGCTTAATTCTGTGAGTTGAATACACACAACACAAAGAAGTTACTGAGAATTCTTCTGTCTTGCATTATATGAAGAAATCCCGTTTCCAACGAAGGCCTCAAAGAGGTCTAAATATCCACTTGCAGACTTCACAAACAGAGTGTTTTCAAACTTCTCTATGAAAAGAAAGGTTAAACTCTGTGAGTTGAACACACCCATTGCAAGTAGTTTCTGAGAATGATTATGTGTAGTTTTGAAAAGGGGCTATTTCCATTTCTAACATTGCCCTAAAATCGCTGGAAATCTCCACTTGCAATTTCCACAAAAAGAGTGTTTCAAAACTGATCTTTATAAGGGAAGGCTTCAATCTGTGAGTTGGATACACACCAACCAAAGAAGTTAATGAGAATTCTTCTGTCTTGCATTATAGGAAGAAATCCCGTTTCCAACGATGGCCTCAACGAGGTCTAAATATCCACTTGCAGACTTCAAAAACAGAGTGTTTCCATACTGCTCTATGAAAAGAAAGGTTAAAAGCTGTGAGTTGAACACATCCAGTGCAAAGTAGTTTCTGAGAATGATTCTGTCTAATTTTTAATCCAGGATATTGCCATTTCTAAGATTGGCCTCAAATCTCTTGAAATCTCCACTTGCAAATTCCACTAAAAGAGTGTTAAAAAACTGCTCTGTCTAAAGGAACGTTCAACTCTGTGAGTTGAATACACACAATGCAAAGAATTTACTGAGAATACTTCTGTCTAGCATTATATGAAGAAATCACGTTTCCCACGAAGGCCTCAACCAGGTCTAAATATCCACTTGCAGACTTAACAAACAGAGTGTTTTCAAACAGCTCTAAGAAAAGAAAGGTTAAACTCTGTGAGTTGAACACACCCATTACAAAGTAGTTTCTGAGAATGATTCTGTCTAGTTTTGAAAAGGGGATATTTCCATTTCTAAGATTGGCCTCAAATCGCTGGAAACCTCCACTTGCAATTTCCACAAAAAGAGTGTTTCAAAACTGATCTTTCTAAAGGAAGGCTTAACTCTTTGAGTTGAATACACACAACACAAAGAAGGTACTGAGAATTCTTCTGTCTTGCATTATATGAAGAAATCCCTTTTCCAACGAAGGCCTCTAAGAGGTCTAAATATCCACTTGCAGACTTATCAAACAGAGTGTTTCCAAACTGCTCTATGAAAAGAAAGGTTAAAGTCTGTGAGTTGAACACACCCATTACAAAGTAGTTTCTGAGAATGATTCTGTCTAGTTTTGAAACGGGGATATGCCCATTTCTAAGAAGGGCCTCAAATCTCTTGAAATCTCCACTTGCAAATTCCACAAAAGGAGTGTTTCTAAACGGCTCTGTCTAAAGTAACGTTCAACTCTGTTAGTTGAATACACACAATGCAAAGAAGTTACTGAGAATTCTTCTGTCTTGCATTATATGAAGAAATCCCGTTTCCAACGAAGGCCTCAAATAGGTCTAAATATCCACTTGCAGACTTAACAAACAGAGTGTTTCCAAACTGCTCTATGAAAAGAAAGGTTAAACTCTGTGAGTTGAACACACCCATTACAAGGTAGTTTCTGAGAATGATTCTGTCTAGTTATTAAACGGGGATATTTCCATTACTAAAATTGGCCTCAAATCGCTGGAAATCTCCACCTGCAATTTCCAAAAAAAGAGTGTTTCAAAACTGATCTTTCCAAAGGAACGCATAGCTCTGTGAGTTGAATACACACAACACAAAGAAGTTACTGAGAATTCTTCTGTCTAGCATTATATGAAGAAATCCCGTTTCCAACGAAAGCCTCCAACAGGACTAAATATCCACTTGCAGACTTAACAAACAGAGTGTTTCCAAACTGCTCTATGAAAAGAAAGGTTAAACTCTGTGAGTTGAACACACCCATTACAAAGTACTTTCTGAGAATGATTCTGTCTAGTTTTGAAAAGGGGATATTTCCATTTCTAAGATTGGCCTCAAGTCGCTGGAAACCTCCACTTGCAATTTCCACAAAAAGAGTGTTTCAAAACTGATCTTTCTAAAGGAAGGCTTAACTCTTTGAGTTGAATACACACAACACAAAGAAGGTACTGAGAATTCTTCTGTCTTGCATTATATGAAGAAAACCCTTTTCCAACGAAGGCCTCAAAGAGGTCTAAATATCCACTTGCAGACTTATCAAACAGAGTGTTTCCAATCTGCTCTATGAAAAGAAAGGTTAAAGTCTGTGAGTTGAACACACCCATTACAAAGTAGTTTCTGAGAATGATTCTGTCTAGTTTTGAAACGGGGATATGTCCATTTCTAAGATTGGCCTCAAATCGCTGGTAACATCCACTTGCAATTTCCTCAAAAAGAGTGTTTCAAAACTGATCTTTCTAAATGAAGGCTTAAATCTTTGAGTTGAATACACACAACACAAAGAAGCTACTGAGAGTTTTTCTGTCTTGCATTATATGAAGAAATCCCGTTTCCAACGAAGGCCTCAAAGAGGTCTAATTATCCACTTGCAGACTTAACAAACAGAGTGTTTCCAAACTGCTCTATGAAAAGAAAGGTTAAACTCTGTGAGTTGAAGACATCCAGTACAAACTAGTTTCTGAGAATGATTCTGTCTTGTTTTTTAACGAGAATATTACCATTTCTAAGATTGGCCTCAAATCTCTTGAAATCTTCACTTGCAAATTCCACAAAAAGAGTGTTTCAAAACTGCTCTGTCTAAAAGAACGTTCTACTCTGTGTGTTGAATACACACAATGCAGAGAAGTTACTGAGAAATCATCTGTCTAGCATTATATGAAGAAATACCGTTTCCAACGAAGGCCTCAACCAGGTCTAAATATCCACTTGCAGACTTAACAAACAGAGTGTTTTCAAACTGCTCTATGAAAAGGAAGGTTAAACCCTGTGAATTTAACACACCCATTACAAAGTAGTTTCTGAGACTGATTCTGTGTAGTTTTGAAACGGGGATATTTCCGTTTCTAAGATGGGCCTCAAATCGCTGGAAATGTCCACTTGCAATTTCCACAAAAAGACTGTTTGAAAACTGATCTTTCCAAAGGAAGGCTTAACTCTGTGAGTTGAATACACACAACAGAAAGAAGTTACGGGCAATTCATCTGTCTTGCATTATATGAAGAAATCCCGTTTCCAACGAAGTCATCCAAGAGGTGAAAATATCCCCTTGCAGGCTTAACAAACAGAGTGTTTCCAAACTGCTCTATGAAAAGAAAGGTTAAACTCCGTGAGTTGAACACACCCATTACAAAATAGTTTCTGAGAATGATTCTGTCAACTTTTTAAACGGGGATATTTCCATTTCAAAAATTGGCCTCAAATCGCTGGAAATCTCCACTTGCAATTTCCACAAAAAGAGAGTTTCAAAACTGATCTTTCCAAAGGAAGGCTTAAATCTGTGAGCTGAATACACACAACACAAAGAAGTTACTGAGAATTCTTCTGTCTTGCATTATATGAAGAAATCCCGTTTCCAACGAAAGCCTCAACGAGGTCTAAATATCCACTTGCAGACTTAACAAACAGAGTGTTTCCAAACGGCTCTTTGAAAAGAAAGGTTAAACTCTGTGAGTTGAAGACATCCAGTACAAAGTAGTTTCAGAGAATGATTCTGTCTAGTTTTTAATCGAGGACATTGCCATTTCTAAGATTGGCCTCAAATCTCTTGAAATCCCCATTGCAAATTCCACAAAAAGAGTGTTTCAAAACTGATCTTTCTAAAGGAAGGCTTAACTCTGTGACTTGAATACACACAACACAAAGAAGTTACTGAGAATTCTTCTGTCTTGCATTATATGAAGAAATCCCGTTTCCAACGAAGGCCTCAAAGAGGTCTAAATATCCACTTGCCGACTTAACAAACAGAGTGTTTCCAAACTGCTCTATGAAAAGAAAGGTTAAACTCTCTGAGTTGAACACACCCATTACAAAGTAGTTTCTGAGAATGATTCTGTCTAGTTTTTAAACGGGGATATTTCCATTTCAAAAATTGGCCTCAAATCGCTGGAAATCTCCACTTGCAATTTCCACAAAAAGAGTGTTTCAAAACTGATCTTTCTAAAGGAATGCTTAACTCTGTGAGTTGAATACACACAACAGAAAGAAGTTACGGGCAATTCTTCTGTCTTTCATTGTATGAAGAAATCCCGTTTCCAAAGAAGGCCTCAAATGGGTCTAAATATCCACTTGCAGACTTAACAAACAGAGGATTTCCAAACTACTCTGTGAAAAGAAAGGTTAAACTCTGTGAGTTGAACTCACCCATTACAAAGTAGTTTCTGAGAATGATTCTGTCTAGTTATTGAACGGGGATATTTCCATTACTAAAATTGGCCTCAAATCGCTGGAAATCTCCACCTGCAATATCCACAAAAAGAGTGTTTCAAAACTGATCTTTCCAAAGGAACGCTTAACTCTGTGAGTTGAATACACACAACACAAAGAAGTTACTGAGAATTCTTCTGTCTAGCATTATATGAAGAAATCCCGTTTCCAACGAAAGCCTCCAACAGGACTAAATATCCACTTGCAGACTTAACAAACAGAGTGTTTCCAAACTGCTCTATTGAAAGAAAGGTTAAACTCTGTGAGTTGAACACACCCATTACAAAGTAGTTTCTGAGAATGATTCTGTCTAGTTTTGAAACGGGAATATTTCCATTTCTAAAATAGGCCTCAGATCGCTGGAAATCTCCAATTGCAATTTCCACAAAAAGAGTGTTTCAAAACTGATCTTTCCAAAGAAGGCTTAACTCTGTGAGTTGAATGCACACAACACAAAGAAGTTACTGAGAATTCTTCTGTCTTGCATTATATGAAGAAATCCCGTTTCCAACGAAGGCCTCAACCAGGTCTAAATATCAACTTGCAGACTTAACAAACAGAGTGTTTCCAAACTGCTCTATGAAAAGAAAGGTTAAACTCTGTGAGTTGAAGACATCCAGTACAAAGTAGTTTCTGAGAATGATTCTCACTAGTTTTTAATCGAGGATATTTCCATTTCTAAGATTGGCCTCAAATCTCTTGAAATCTCCACTTGCAAATTCCACAAAAAGAGTTTTTCAAAACTGCTCTGTCTAAAGGAACGTTGAACTCTGTTAGTTGAATACACACAATGCAAAGAAGTTACTGAGAAATCCTCTGTCTAGCATTATATGAAGAAATCCCATTTCCAACGAAGGCCTCAACCAGATGTATATATCCACTTGCAGATTTAACAAACAGAGTGTTTCCAAACTGCTCAATTAAAAATAAGTTTAAACTCTGTGAGTTGAAGACATCCAGTACAAACTAGTTTCTGAGAATGATTCTGTCTAGTTTTTAAACGAGGATATTTTCATTTCTAAGATTGGCCTCAAATCTCTTCAATTCTCCACTTGCAAATTCCACAAAAAAGTGTTTCAAAACAGCTCCATGTAAAGGAACGTTCAACTCTGTGAGTTGAATACACACAACGCAAATAAGTTACTGAGAATTCTTCTGTCTAGCATTATATGAAGAAATCCCGTTTCCAACGAAGGCCTGAACCAGGTCTAAATATCCACTTGCAGACTTAACAAACAGAGTGTTTTCAAACTGCTCTATGAAAAGAAAGGTTAAACTCTGTGAGTTGAACACACCCATTACAAAGTAGTTTCTGAGAATGATTCTGTCTAGTTTTGAAACGGGGATATTTCCATTTCTAAGATTGGCCTCAAATCGCTGGAAACCTCCACTTGCAATTTCCACAAAAATAGTGTTTCAAAACTGATCTTTCTAAAGAAAGGCTTAACTCTGTGAGTTGAACACACAACACCAAGAAGATACTGAGAATTCTTCTTTCTTGCACTATATGAAGAAATTCCGTTTCCAACGAAGACCACAAAGAGGTCTAAATATCCACTTGCAGACTTAACAAACAGAGTGTTTCCAAACTGCTCTATGAAAAGAAAGGTTAAACTCTGTGGGTTGAACACATCCAGTACAAAGTAGTTTCTGAGAATGATTCTGTCTAGTTTTTAAACGAGGATATTGCCATTTCTAAGATTGGCCTCAAATCTCTTGAAATCTCCACTTGCAAATTCCACAAAAAGAGTGTTTCAAAACTGCTCTGTCTAAAGGAACGTTCAACTCGGTTAGTTGAATACACACAATGCAAAGAAGTTACTGAGAATTCTTCTGTCTAGCATTATATGAAGAAATCCCGTTTCCAACGAAGGCCTCAACCAGGTCTAAATATCCACTTGCAGACTTAACAAACAGAGTGCCTCCAAACTGCTCTATGAAAAATAAGGTTAAACTCTGTGAATTGAACACACCCATTACAAAGTAGCTTCTGAGAATGATTCTGTCTAGTTTTGAAACGGGGATATTTCCATTTCTAAGATTGGCCTCAAATCACTGGAAACCTCCACTTCCAATTTCCACAAAAAGAGTGTTTCAAAACTGATCTTTATAAATGAAGGCTTAAATCTTTGAGTTGAATACACACAACACAAAGAAGTTAGTGAGAATTCTTCTGTCTAGCATTATATGAAGAAATCCCGTTTCCAACGAAGGCGTCAACCAGGTCTAAATATCCACTTGCAGTCTTAACAAACAGAGTGCTTCCAAACTGCTCTATGAAAAATAAGGTTAAACTCTGTGAGTTGAAGACATCCAGTACAAACTAGTTTCTGAGAATGATTCTGTCTAGTTTTTAAACGACGATATTGCCATTTCTAAGATTGGCCTCAAATCTCTTAAAATCTCCACTTGCAAATTCCACAAAAAAGTGTTTCAAAACTGCTCCGTGTAAAGGAACGTTCAACTCTGTGAGTTGAATACACACAACGCAAAGAAGTTACTTAGAATACTTCTGTCTAGCATTATATGAAGAAATCCCGTTTCCAACGAAGGCCTGAACCAGGTCTTAATATCCACTTGCAGACTTAACAAACAGAGTGTTTTCAAACTGCTCTATGAAAAGAAAGATTAAACTCTGTGAGTTGAACACACCCATTACAAAGTAGTTTCTGAGAATGATTCTGTCTAGTTTTGAAACGGGGATATTTCCATTTCTAAGATTGGCCTCAAATCGCTGGAAACCTCCACTTCCAATTTCCACAAAAAGAGTGTTTCAAAACTGATCTTTCTAAAGGAAGGCTTAACTCTGTTAGTTGAATACACACAACACAAAGAAGTTATTGAGAATTCTTCTGTCTTGCATTATATGAAGAAATCCCGTTTCCAACGAAGGCCTCAAAGAGGTCTAAATATCCACTTGCAGACTTAACAAACGGAGGGTTTCCAAACTGCTCTATGAAAAGAAAGGTTAAACTCTGTGAGTTGAACACACCCATTACAAAGTAGTTTCTGAGAATGATTCTGTCTAGTTTTTAAACGGGGATATTTCCATTACTAAAATTGGCATCAAATCGCTGGAAATCTCCACCTGCAATTTCCACAGAAAGAGTGTTTCAAAACTGATCTTTCCAAAGGAAGGCTTAACTCTGTGCGTTGAATACACACAACACAAAGAAGTTACTGAGAATTCTTCTGTCTAGCATTATATGAAGAAATCCCGTTTCCAACGAAAGTCTCCAACAGGACAAAATATCCACTTGCAGATATAACAAACAGAGTGTTTCCAAACTGCTCTATGAAAAGAAGGGTTAAACTCTGTGAGTTGAACACACCCATTACAAAGTAGTTTCTGAGAATGATTCTGTCTAGTTTTGAAACGGGGATATTTCCATTTCTAAGATTGGCCTCAAATCGTTGGAAATCTCCACTTACAATTTCCTCAAAAAGAGTGTTTCAAAACTGATCTTTCTAAAGGAAGTCTTAACTCTGTGAGTTGAATTCACACAAACCAAAGAAGTTACTGAGAATTCTTCTGTCTTGCATTATATGAAGAAATCCCGTTTCCAACGAAGGCCTCAAAGAGGTCTAAATATCCACTTGCAGACTTAACAAGCAGAGTGTATCCAAACTGCTCTATGAAAAGAAAGGTTAAACTCTGTGAGTTGAACACATCCAGTACAAAGTAGTTTCTGAGAATGATTCTGTCTAGTTTTTAAACAAGGATATTGCCATTTCTAAGATTGGCCTCAAATCTCTTGAAATCTCCACTTGCAAATTCCACAAAAAGAGTGTTTCAAAACTGCTCTGTCTAAAGTACGTTCCACTCTGTTAGTTGAATACACACAATGCAAAGAAGTTACTGAGAATTCTTCTGTCTAGCATTATATGAAGAAATCCCATTTCCAACGAAGGCCTCAACCAGGTCTAAATATCCACTTGCAGACGTAACAAACAGAGTGTTTCCAAACTGCTCTATGAAAAGAAAGGTTAAACTCTGTGAGTTGAAGACATCCAGTACAAACTAGTTTCTGAGAATGATTCTGTCTAGTTTTTAAACGAGGATATTGCCATTTCTAAGATTGTCCTCAAATCTCTTGAAATCTCCACTTGCAAATTCCGCAAAAAGAGTGTTTAAAAACTGCTCTGTCTAAAGGAACGTTCAACTGTGTGACTTGAATACACACAACACAAAGAAGTTACTGAGAATTCTTCTGTCTAGCATTATATGAAGAAATCCCGTTTCCAACGAAGGCCTGAACCAGGTCTAAATATCCACTTGCAGACTTAACAAACAGAGTGTTTTCAAACTGCTCTATGAAAAGAAAGGTTAAACTCTCTGAGTTGAACACACCCATTACAAAGTAGTTTCTGAGAATGATTCTGTCTAGTTTTGAAACGGGGATATTTCCATTTCTAAGATTGGCCTCATATCGCTGGAATCCTCCACTTACAATTTCCACAAAAAGAGTGTTTCAAAACTGATCTTTCTAAAGGAAGGCTTAACTCTGTGAGTTGAATACACACAACACAAAAAAGTTACTGAGAATTCTTCTGTCTTGCATTATATGAAGAAATCCCGTTTCCAACTAAGGCCTCAAAGAGGTGTAAATATCCACTTGCATACTTAACAAACAGAGTGTTTCCAAACTGCTCTATGAAAAGAAAGGTTAAACTCTGTGAGTTGAACACACCCATCACAAAGAAGTTTCTGAGAATGATTCTGTCTAGTTTTGAAACGGTGATATTTCCATTTCTAAGATTGGCCTCAAATCGCTGGAAATTTCCACTTGGAATTTCCACAAAAAGAGTGTTTCAAAACTGATCTTTCCAAAGGACGGCTTAACTCTGTGAGTTGAATACACACAACAGAAAGAAGTTACGGGCAATTCTTCTGTCTTGCATTATATGAAGAAATCCCGTTTCCAACGAAGTCCTCAAAGAGGTGTAAATATCGACTTGCAGACTTAACAAACAGAGTGTTTCCAATCTGTTCTATGAAAAGAAAGGTTAAACTCTGTGAGGTGAACACACCCATTACAAAGTAGTTTCTGAGAATGATTCTGTCTAGTTTTGAAACGGGGATATTTCCATTTCTAAAATTGGCATCAAATCGCTGGAAATCTCCACTTGCAATTTCCACAAAAAGAGTGTTTCAAAACTGATCTTTCCAAAGGAAGGCTTAACTCTGTGAGTTGAATACACACAACACAAAGAAATTACTGAGAATTCTTCTGTCTTGCATTATATGAAGAAATCCCGTTTCCAACGAAGGCCTCAAAGAGGTCTAAATATCCACTTGCAGACTTAACAAACACAGTGTTTCCAAACTGCTCTATGAAAAGAAAGGTTAAACTCTCTGAGTTGAACACACCCATTACAAAGTAGTTTCTGAGAATGATTCTGTCTAGTTATTAAACGGGGATATTTCCATTACTAAAATTGGCCTCAAATCGCTGGAAATCTCCACCTGCAATTTCCACAAAAAGAGTGTTTCAAAACTGATCTTTCCAAAGGAACGCTTAACTCTGTGAGTTGAATACACACAACACAAAGAAGTTACTGAGAATTCTTCTGTCTAGCATTATATGAAGAAATCCCGTTTCCAACGAAAGCCTCCAACAGGACTAAATATCCACTTGCAGACTTAACAAACAGAGTGTTTCCAAACTGCTCTATGAAAAGAAAGGTTAAACTCTGTGAGTTGAACACACCCATTACAAAGTACTTTCTGAGAATGATTCTGTCTAGTTTTGAAAAGGGGATATTTCCATTTCTAAGATTGGCCTCAAGTCGCTGGAAACCTCCACTTGCAATTTCCACAAAAAGAGTGTTTCAAAGCTGATCTTTCTAAAGGAAGGCTTAACTCTTTGAGTTGAATACACACAACACAAAGAAGGTACTGAGAATTCTTCTGTCTTGCATTATATGAAGAAAACCCTTTTCCAACGAAGGCCTCAAAGAGGTCTAAATATCCACTTGCAGACTTATCAAACAGAGTGTTTCCAATCTGCTCTATGAAAAGAAAGGTTAAAGTCTGTGAGTTGAACACACCCATTACAAAGTAGTTTCTGAGAATGATTCTGTCTAGTTTTGAAACGGGGATATGTCCATTTCTAAGATTGGCCTCAAATCGCTGAAAACATCCACTTGCAATTTCCTCAAAAAGAGTGTTTCAAAACTGATCTTTCTAAATGAAGGCTTAAATCTTTGAGTTGAATACACACAACACAAAGAAGCTACTGAGAGTTTTTCTGTCTTGCATTATATGAAGAAATCCCGTTTCCAACGAAGGCCTCAAAGAGGTCTAATTATCCACTTGCAGACTTAACAAACAGAGTGTTTCCAAACTGCTCTATGAAAAGAAAGGTTAAACTCTGTGAGTTGAAGACATCCAGTACAAACTAGTTTCTGAGAATGATTCTGTCTAGTTTTTTAACGAGAATATTACCATTTCTAAGATTGGCCTCAAATCTCTTGAAATCTTCACTTGCAAATTCCACAAAAAGAGTGTTTCAAAACTGCTCTGTCTAAAGGAACGTTCTACTCTGTGTGTTGAATACACACAATGCAGAGAAGTTACTGAGAAATCATCTGTCTAGCATTATATGAAGAAATACCGTTTCCAACGAAGGCCTCAACCAGGTCTAAATATCCACTTGCAGACTTAACAAACAGAGTGTTTTCAAACTGCTCTATGAAAAGGAAGGTTAAACCCTGTGAATTTAACACACCCATTACAAAGTAGTTTCTGAGACTGATTCTGTGTAGTTTTGAAACGGGGATATTTCCGTTTCTAAGATGGGCCACAAATCGCTGGAAATGTCCACTTGCAATTTCCACAAAAAGACTGTTTGAAAACTGATCTTTCCAAAGGAAGGCTTAACTCTGTGAGTTGAATACACACAACAGAAAGAAGTTACGGGCAATTCATCTGTCTTGCATTATATGAAGAAACCCCGTTTCCAACGAAGTCATCCAAGAGGTGAAAATATCCCCTTGCAGGCTTAACAAACAGAGTGTTTCCAAACTGCTCTATGAAAAGAAAGGTTAAACTCCGTGAGTTGAACACACCCATTACAAAATAGTTTCTGAGAATGATTCTGTCAACTTTTTAAACGGGGATATTTCCATTTCAAAAATTGGCCTCAAATCGCTGGAAATCTCCACTTGCAATTTCCACAAAAAGAGAGTTTCAAAACTGATCTTTCCAAAGGAAGGCTTAAATCTGTGAGCTGAATACACACAACACAAAGAAGTTACTGAGAATTCTTCTGTCTTGCATTATATGAAGAAATCCCGTTTCCAACGAAAGCCTCAACGAGGTCTAAATATCCACTTGCAGACTTAACAAACAGAGTGTTTCCAAACTACTCTTTGAAAAGAAAGGTTAAACTCTGTGAGTTGAAGACATCCAGTACAAAGTAGTTTCAGAGAATGATTCTGTCTAGTTTTTAATCGAGGACATTGCCATTTCTAAGATTGGCCTCAAATCTCTTGAAATCCCCATTGCAAATTCCACAAAAAGAGTGTTTCAAAACTGATCTTTCTAAAGGAAGGCTTAACTCTGTGACTTGAATACACACAACACAAAGAAGTTACTGAGAATTCTTCTGTCTTGCATTATATGAAGAAATCCCGTTTCCAACGAAGGCCTCAAAAAGGTCTAAATATCCACTTGCAGACTTAACAAACAGAGTGTTTCCAAACTGCTCTATGAAAAGAAAGGTTAAACTCTCTGAGTTGAACACACTCATTACAAAGTAGTTTCTGAGAATGATTCTGTCTAGTTTTTAAACGGGGATATTTCCATTTCTAAAATTGGCCTCAAATCGCTGGAAATCTCCACTTGCAATTTCCACAAAAAGAGTGTTTCAAAACTGATCTTTCTAAAGGAATGCTTAACTCTGTGAGTTGAATACACACAACAGAAAGAAGTTACGGGCAATTCTTCTGTCTTTCATTGTATGAAGAAATCCCGTTTCCAAAGAAGGCCTCAAATGGGTCTAAATATCCACTTGCAGACTTAACAAACAGAGGATTTCCAAACTACTCTGTGAAAAGAAATGTTAAACTCTGTGAGTTGAACTCACCCATTACAAAGTAGTTTCTGAGAATGATTCTGTCTAGTTATTGAACGGGGATATTTCCATTACTAAAATTGGCCTCAAATCGCTGGAAATCTCCACCTGCAATATCCACAAAAAGAGTGTTTCAAAACTGATCTTTCCAAAGGAACGCTTAACTCTGTGAGTTGAATACACACAACACAAAGAAGTTACTGAGAATTCTTCTGTCTAGCATTACATGAAGAAATCCCGTTTCCAACGAAAGCCTCCAACAGGACTAAATATCCACTTGCAGACTTAACAAACAGAGTGTTTCCAAACTGCTCTATGAAAAGAAAGGTTAAACTCTGTGAGTTGAACACACCCATTACAAAGTAGTTTCTGAGAATGATTCTGTCTAGTTTTGAAACGGGGATATTTCCATTTCTAAGATTGGCCTCAAATCGCTGGAAACCTCCACTTCCAATTTCCACAAAAAGAGTGTTTCAATACTGATCTTTATAAATGAAGGCTTAAATCTTTGAGTTGAATACACACAACACAAAGAAGTTAGTGAGAATTCTTCTGTCTAGCATTATATGAAGAAATCCCGTTTCCAATGAAGGCGTCAACCAGGTCTAAATATCCACTTGCAGACTTAACAAACAGAGTGCTTCCAAACTGCTCTATGAAAAATAAGGTTAAACTCTGTGAGTTGAAGACATCCAGTACAAACTAGTTTCTGAGAATGATTCTGTCTAGTTTTTAAACGACGATATTGCCATTTCTAAGATTGGCCTCAAATCTCTTAAAATCTCCACTTGCAAATTCCACAAAAAAGTGTTTCAAAACTGCTCCGTGTAAAGGAACGTTCAACTCTGTGAGTTGAATACACACAACGCAAAGAAGTTACTTAGAATACTTCTGTCTAGCATTATATGAAGAAATCCCGTTTCCAACGGAGGCCTGAACCAGGTCTTAATATCCACTTGCAGACTTAACAAACAGAGTGTTTCCAAACTGCTCTATGAAAAGAAAGCTTAAACTCTGTAAGTTGAACACACCCATTACAAAGTAGTTTCTGAGAATGATTCTGTCTAGTTTTGAAACGGGGATATTTCCATTTCTAAGATTGGCCTCAAATCGCTGGAAACCTCCACTTCCAATTTCCACAAAAAGAGTGTTTCAAAACTGATCTTTCTAAAGGAAGGCTTAACTCTGTGAGTTGAATACACACAACACAAAGAAGTTATTGAGAATTCTTCTGTCTTGCATTATATGAAGAAATCCCGTTTCCAACGAAGGCCTCAAAGAGGTCTAAATATCCACTTGCAGACTTAACAAACGGAGGGTTTCCAAACTGCTCTATGAAAAGAAACGTTAAACTCTGTGAGTTGAACACACCCATTACAAAG